>NC_086454.1:152151969-153351969 GCF_028390025.1 Pseudophryne corroboree | reverse complement strand
GCCGCAGCCTAAATCTGTAAAAGCCCATTCCACGAGGAAAGTGGGCTCTTCTTGGGCGGCTGCCCGAGGGGTCTCGGCTTTACAACTTTGCCGAGCTGCTACTTGGTCAGGGGCAAACACGTTTGCAAAATTCTACAAAATTGATACCCTGGCTGAGGAGGACCTTGAGTTCTCTCATTCGGTGCTGCAGAGTCATCCGCACTCTCCCGCCCGTTTGGGAGCTTTGGTATAATCCCCATGGTCCTTACGGAGTCCCCAGCATCCACTAGGACGTTAGAGAAAATAAGATTTTACTCACCGGTAAATCTATTTCTCGTAGTCCGTAGTGGATGCTGGGCGCCCGTCCCAAGTGCGGACTGTCTGCAATACTTGTATATAGTTATTGTTAACTAAAAGGGTTATGGTTGAGCCATCTGTTGAGAGGCTCTGTTATGTTCATACTGTTAACTGGGTATAATATCACGAGTTATACGGTGTGATTGGTGTGGCTGGTATGAGTCTTACCCGGGATTCAAAATCCTTTCCTTATTGTGTCAGCTCTTCCGGGCACAGTATCCTTACTGAAGTCTGGAGGAGGGTCATAGTGGGAGGAGCCAGTGCACACCAGGTAGTCCTAATTCTTTCTTAGCTGTGCCCAGTCTCCTGCGGAGCCGCTATTCCCCATGGTCCTTACGGAGTCCCCAGCATCCACTACGGACTACGAGAAATAGATTTACCGGTGAGTAAAATCTTATTTTCTTAGTGCGTCAACTATACAGTTTCTTCTCACTTCTCCTCCCAAGTCTATTGTATACATACTGTAATTGACGGCACCCCCTTACTATACCAAGCATTGTCTAAGATAGGGGAAAAGGGGTTCAGACCAGTGACTGTATGGTGAAGAGTCACATACACTCACATTGTTAGAAGTATATATATTGAGTGTGCAGATACCCAATCCTTGTGCCATGGGGTATAGACTGGTCCACCAGGAGCCATTGGCAGTTTAAGAGTGTGGGCTGGCTCCTCCCTCTATGCCCCTCCTACCAGAAGGGGTGAGATTCATACCAGCTCACGCATACAAGGCATGTCAAGTCAACTAGCTTGAACTAATCGGCAAACGGCTGAAACATTACTTACCCAGTAACTATGCAGTACGCAACTAAACGAAGTGATACTGAACCAAATAACATATGCAGGAAAACGAAGCGCTGGGCCGGCGCCCAGCATCCTCTACGGACTACGAGAAAAGGATTTACCGGTAGGTACCAAAATCCTATTTCTCATACGTCCTAGAGGATGCTGGGGTCCACTTCAGTACCATGGGGTATAGACGGTTCCGCAGGAGCCATGGGCACTTTAAGACTTTTCAAAGGGTGTGAACTAGCTTCTTCCTCTATGCCCCTCCTCCAGACCTCAGTTTTAGAAATGTGCCCAGGCAGACTGGATGCACTCCAGGGGAGCTCTACTGAGTTTCTCTGAAAAGACTTATGTTAGGTTTTTTATTTTCAGGGAGAACTGCTAGCAACAGTCTCCCTGCTTCGTGGGACTGAGGAGGCAGAAGTAGGAACCAACTTCCTAAAGAGTTTCATGGCTTTGCTTCTGGCTGACAGGACACCATTAGCTCCTGAAGGGACCTGAATGCTAGCCGTGCATAGACGCTCACTCCCACAGCACGCCGTCACCCCCCTCACAGAGCCAGAAGACAGGTGTTAGAAGAGAGATCTTCAAGCAAGAAAGTGACTGCTAACTGTACCGCGCGGCTGGCGGGAGTGCAGCGCGCCATTGCTGCCCACCGTAACAGGCGCTGCAGGGCGCCCTGGGCAGCATGAAACCTTATTAAACTGGCTAAAAGGGGGCATAAGATGCCCAGGCACAGCCCTACCCCTGCCAGTATAAATATTGTATATAAATCTCTGAGGAGAAATGCGCCATTGCGGGGGGCGGGGCTTCTTCCTCAGTCAGCCAGCACACTGCTCAGCACCATTTTCTCTCCTCGGGCTGCAGAGACATTGCTGGTCCTCCTCCACTACTGAATACAAGTATCAGGGTGCAAAACGGGAAAGGGAGGGGGGGGGGGGGAGCACAGTGGAATTGGTGCTTTAAATTGTGTATTATATTATAAAAAGTGCTGTATGTCAGTGGGCACTTTGTGTTTCACAGACATTGTGTACTGGCGCTGGGTTTTGTGAACTGGCTGCTCCTAACTGTCCTTTTGACAGATTTTACTGTGGGTCTGTCCCCTATAAGTCTCGGAGTGTCTGTGATGTGGTTGTACACGTGTGACATGTCTGAGGCAGGGAGTTCTTCCGGCACACCAAGAGCCTGCATGGGTGAAAGAAATACGTGATAGTGTGAGTCATATCAGTAGGAGATTAGATAAGTCTGAGTCTCATGCAGAATGCTGGAGAAAATCAGTGGAAGATGTGATTTTTCAGGGTTCTGTTTTCTCATCAGTAGGCGACCCCTCTGGGTCACATAAGGGACCGTTTGCAAACATTGTAAATACTGATACCGACACGGACTGTGATTCCTGTGTCGACGATAGTGACTCCAGGGAAATAGATCATAAATTGGCAAAAAAACATACAATATATGATTGTTGCTATAAGGGAGGTTTTGGAAGTTACGGAAAGCCCGCCTGTACCTCAGGAGAAGGCTTATTTCTATAAAGAAAATAAATCTAAGGTTACCTTCCCTCCTTCCCACGAGCTAAATACTCTTTTTGAGGGAGTGTGGGTGAATCCTGAAAACAAATTTCGTATCCCCAAAAGGATTCAGATGGCTTATCCTTTACCTTTAGAGGACAGGAAAAAGTGGGAGTCACCCCCAGTGTTAGACAGTGCACTGTCCAGGTTAACAAACAAGGTGATTCTCCCTGCACCCGGGACGGCTTCACTAAAGGAGCCGGCAGACCGCAAAATGGAAGCTACGTTAAAATCCATTTATGTAGCCAATGGTACGCTGCTCAGACCCACCATTGCTTGCGCATGGGTGAGTCGTGCTACTGAAAAATGGTCAGACAACTTGTCATCAGACATTGACACGATTGATAAAGACGAGATACTCCTAACGTTAGGTAATATCAAAGACGCTGCCGCATACATGCTGGAAGCTATGAAGGATATTGGACTCTTGGGTTCAACAGCCGCTACCACGGCAGTATCGGCTCGGAGGGCGTTGTGGATTCGCCAGTGGAATGTGGATGCAGATTCCAAAAAGAATATGGAGGCTCTCCCATATAAAGGTGAGGCCTTGTTTGGTGATGGGCTGGATGCGTTAAGCCTCGGCGGCTACCGCAGGTAAGTCGACGTTCTTGCCTTCTGCTCCTGCACCAGCAAAAGACACATCACTCTCACATGCAGTCCTTTCGGGCCAACAAATACAAAAAGGCCAAAGGTTCCCCTTTCTTTGCAGGTAAGGGAAGGGGAAAAGGAAAGAAGTCCGCAGCATCTCCAGGATCCCAGGAGCAGAAGTCAACCCCAGCTCCTGCCAAATCTACAGCATGACGCTGGGGCTCCCTTGCGGGAGTCCGCTCGGGTGGGTGCACGTCTGAAACTGTCCAGTGAAAGCTGGATACAATCTGGCCTGGACCCATGGGTTTTACAAATAGTGTCCCATGGGTACAAACTGGAGTTTCAAGACGTTCCCCCATGCCGATTTTTCAAATCGACCTTGCCAGCTTCTCTTCCAGAAAGAGGCCATAACAACGGCAATTCAAAAATTATGTCAGGATCAGGTCATATTCCTCGTGCCCTTGTCACAACAAGGAGAAGGGTTTTATTCAAGCCTCTTTGTAGTTCCGAAACCGGACGGCTCGGTCAGGCCAATTTTAAACCTAAAAAATCTGAATCTCTACTTGAAAAGGTTCAAGTTCAAGATGGAATCCCTGAGGGCAGTGATTTCCAGTCTGGAGGAGAGGGACTTCATGGTGTCAGTAGACATAAAGGATGCTTACTTGCATGTTCCCATTTATCCTCACCAGGCTTATCTGAGATTCGCGGTACAGGATTGCCATTACCAGTTCCAGATGTTGCCTTTCGGTCTCTCCACGGCACCGAGGGTATTCACCAAGGTGATGGCGGAGATGATGGTCCTCCTTCGTCAAAAAGGAGTCAATATAATTCCTTTTCTGGATGATCTCCTGATAAAAGCGAGATCCAGGGAACAGTTGCTGCAGAACATCACATTCGCCCTGTCGGTACTCCAACAACACGGTTGGATCATGAATTTTTCAAAGTCGCAGTTGGAACCAACGACAAGATTGTCCTTTCTGGGGATGATACTAGACACGGAAAGTACAGAGAGTGTTTCTTCCAGTGGAAAAGGCTCTGGAAATCCAGAAGTGTATGTATGGTAAGCAATTTGTGTACAGGCGCTAACTCTATGAAAATGGGAGACTTCCCTTCGCTCTTATATATCAAGGCGATGTACAGTCCTCCAAGGGCTTCGTCCTGGGAAAGTCTTCTGTCAGATGAATCTCCAATGTTCCACAAGTTTATATAAAGATAAATAGAAAACTATATGGTATAGTACGTTTGAAATAGATTTCCTATAAGCTCAAATGAAAATAGATGAGCCACACCCTTTTAGGAAACCTTAATGTGAGATTTTATGTAATTACCAAAGAAAAAATAGTGAGTGAACAAATCGGTGCCTCGTGCCTCCTCCCAGAAGTGACACTCAAATGTTGGTGCAAAGGATAGTAGAAATTGCTCAATTACCAGAATGAAGATTAAAGAACAGCGTGTAGCTACTCTCTTTTCAGTCGTCCCAAGTGGTCACTCAGCAAAGCCCACACCTGGTTGTTTTCAGTGCCTCGTACCTCTTCCAAAGAGCTAACATCCATATATGGATCACAATTAAAATTAGCTTAATTACCAGACTGAAGTATCAATCAGCATGTGTCTAATCCCTTTATGGCAATCACAAGTGGGACCTCTTCAGACGAATGTATCCCGATATATCATAGGGTTATATAGAGAAATAGGAAAAACCGCATAGCATAATACGTTTTTATTTTTTTCCCATCAAAAAATTAATACATTGATCCCTTACTGGAATCCTGAATATAAAATATAAACAAATACCAGATAACAAGGAGTATAAAACCGTTTAAAACCAAATTCTTAATATCCCAGACAACACTCATTGGATGGCATAAATAACAACAGAATTGAACCAATTACCAGAGAACCAGAGTATCTGTGCATTAACACTCTGGAGGATGTGGAGAAAGTTGTAGTCCCAGTCAGCGCTCCGGATCGCTCCCCGGACCCCTCACCTCTCCTGAAATCCAGAGAATGGTCAAGCAGACATTGAAACCAACAAGTGTGTCGAGCTATGCATTCGGTTGTTGGGGAAAATGCTAGCGGCTTACGAGGCCATACAGTTTGGCAGATTCCATGCCAGAGTATTCCAGTGGGACCTGTTGGACAAGTGGTCTGGATCCTACCTACACATGCACCGGAAGATAATTCTGTCGTCCAAAGCCAGGATTTCGCTCCTGTGGTGGCTACACAGTTCTCACCTGCTAGAGGGACGCAGATTCGGGATTCAGGACTGGGTCCTGGTCACCACGGATGCAAGTCTCCGAGGCTGGGGAGCTGTCACCCAGGGGGAAAGCTTCCAAGGAAAATGGTCAAGTCAGGAAGCCTGCATTCACATAAACGTTCTGGAATTGAGAGCCATTTACAACGGCCTTCTACAAGCGGTACATCTTAAAGATCATCCCGTGCAGATCCAGTCGGACAATGTAACAGCAGTCGCGTACATAAACAGGCAAGGCAGAACAAAAAGCAGAGCGGCAATGGCAGAGGTCACAAGGATTCTCCTCTGGGCAGAAAGACATGTAAGAGCTCTGTCAGCAATTGGACAACTGGGAAGCAGAATTCCTCAGCAGACGCGATCTCCATCCAGGAGAGTGGGGCCTCCACCAAGACGTCTTCGCAGAGGTGACAAGTCTTTGGGGAGTTCCTCAAGTAGACATGATGGCATCTCATCTAAACAAGAAGCTTCAGACATATTGTTCCAGGTCGAGAGACCCTCAAGCAATAGCAATGGATGCACTGGTGACCCAGTGGGTGTTTCGGTCGATATATGTCTTCCCTCCACTTCCACTGATACCAAAAGTTCTCAGAATCATAAGAAGAACAAGAGTGCGAGCAATCTTCATTGCCCCAGACTGGCCAAGGAGGGCTTGGTATCCAAATCTTCAGGAGTTACTCATAGAAGATCCCTGGCCTCTTCCTCCTCGCGAGGACCTGTGCGTGTATCAAGACTTACCGCGGCTATGTTTGACGGCATGGCTGTTGAGCGCCAGATCCTAGCCCGAAAGGGTATTCCCAAGGAAGTCATCCCCACTCTTATTCAGGCCAGAAAAGGAGTAACGTCTAAACATTACCACCGTATTTGGAGAAAATGTGTCTTCGTGTGAATCCAAGAAGGCTCCTACGGAAGAGTTTGAGTTGGGACGTTTTCTCCATTTTCTGCAGGCTGGTGTGGATGCAAGCCTTAGATTGGGGTCAATCAAGGTCCAGATTTCGGCTTTATCAGTTTTCTTTCAAAAACCTCCATTGGCCTCCTTTCCAGAAGTTCAGACCTTCGTGAAAGGGGTTCTGCACATCCAGCCTCCATTTGTGCTCCAGTGGCACCATGGGACCTTAATGTGGTGTTGCAGTTCCTTCAATCGGATTGGTTTGAACCTCTGCAGGAGATAGAGTTGAAGTTTCTCACTTGGAAAGTGGTAATGCTTTTGGCCTTAGCATCTGCAAGGCGGGTGTCTGAGTTGGGGGGCCTTGTCTCACAAGAGCCCTTATCTGATCTTCCATGAAGATAGGGCAGAGTTGAGAACTCGCCAATATTTTCTTCCAAAGGTGGTTTCATCTTTTCACATAAAGTAACCTATTGTGGTGTCAGTGGCTACTGACACTTTCACTGAGTCAGTCTCTTGATGTGGTCAGAGCTTTGAAAATTTATGTCTCTAGAACAGCTCGGATTCGGAAAACAGAGGCTCTGTTTGTCCTGTATGCTCCCAACAAGATTGAGTGTCCTGCTTCTAAGCAGACTATTGCGCGCTGGATCAGAGGGACGATTCAGCACGCTCATTCCACGGCAGGATTGCCGATACCGAAGTCGGTTAAGGCTCATTCTACTAGAAAGGTGGGCTCATCCTGGGCGGTTGCCCGGGGGGTCTCGGCAGTACAACTTTGCCGAGCAGCTATTTGGTCAGAGTCAAACAAATTTTATAAGTTTGACACTTTGGCCGATGAGGACCTCAAGTTTGGTCAATCGGTGCTGCAGGGTCATCCGCACTCTCCCGCCCGTACTGGAGCTTTGGAATAACTCCATGGTACTGAAGTGGACCCCAGCATCCTCTAGGACGTATGAGAAAACAGGATTTTAATACCTGCCGGTAAATCCTTTTCTCCTAGTCCATAGAGGATACTGGGCACCCGACCCAGTGCATAATTTACCTGCAGTTTTGTTCATTAGAGTTACACAAGTTGTGTTATCTTTGTTTTCAGCATGTTGCTGTAAATGGTTCATGCCTGTTGGCGTGTGTTATGTTGAATGCCATGTTATGCGGCATGGTTGAGGTGTGAGCTGGTATGAATCTCACCATTAGTATAAAAGTAAATCCTTTCCTCGAAATGTCCGTCTCCCTGGGTACAGTTCCTATAACTGAGGTCTGGAGGAGGGGCAAAGAGGGAGGAGCCAGTTCACACCCTTTGAAAAGTCTTAAAGTGCCCATTGCTCCTGCGGAACCGTCTATACCCCATGGTACTGAAGTGGACCCCAGCATTCTCTACGGACTAGGAGAAAAGGATTTACCAGTAGGTATTAAAATCCTATTTTTCTCTAACGTCCTAGAGGATGCTGGGGTCCACATTAGTACCATGGGGATGTACCAAAGCTCCCAGAACGGGAGGGAGAGCGCGGAGGCTCCTGCAGAACTGATTGACTGAACTTCAGATCATCAGAGGCCAAAGTATCGAACTTGTAGAACCTTGCAAACGTGTTCGACCCCGACCAAGTTGCCACTCGGCAAAGCTGCGTTGCCGAGACACCCCGGGCAGCCGCCCTGGAAGACCCCACCTTACGAGTAGAGTGGGCCTTAACGGATTTTGGACACGGCAGTCCTGCCGTAGAATAGGCATGTTGGATAGTGAACTTAATGCAGCAAGAAATAGACTGCTTAGTAGCAGGACACACAATTTTCTTAGGATTGTATAGGACAAGCAAGGAGTCCGACTTCCTGTGACGAGCAGTTTTCTTCACATAAATCTTCAGAGCCTTCACGACATCCAAGGACTTTGAAGTAATCGAGAAGTCAGTGGCCACTGGCACCACAATAGGTTGGTTGATATGAAATGCCGACACAACCTTTGGAAGGAACTGCTGACGAGTCCGGAGCTCAGCTCTATCCTCATGGAAGATCAAGTAAGGGCTTTTGCATGACAAAGCCCCCAGCTCAGAGACACACCTAGCAGAAGCTAAGGCCAACAAAGTGACCGCCTTCCATGTAAGAAATTTGAGCTCCACCTCCTGTAGAGTCTCAAACCAATCTGACTGGAGAAACTGCAACACCACGTTAAGGTCCCAAGGTGCCGTAGGCGGTACAAAGGGAGGTTGGATATGCAAAACTCCCTTCAAAAAGGTCTGAACCTCAGGGAGGGCAGCCAATTGTTTCTGAAAGAAAATGGACTGGGCTGAAATCTGGACCTTACAGATCCCAATCTCAGCCCCATATCCACTCCTGCCTGCAGAAAAAGGAGGAAACGTCCCAGTTGAAATTCCACCGCAGGAAACTTCTTGGACTCACACCAATATTTCACACATATTTCTTCCAAATACGATGGTAATGTTTAGACGTTACCCCTTTCCTAGCCTGTATGAGAGTAGAAATAACTTCTTTCGGAATACCCTTCCGAGCAAGAATCAGGTGCTCAACTTCCATGCCGTCAAACGTAGCCGCGGTAAGTCTTGATAGGCGAACGGACCCTGCTGCAGCAGGTCCTCCCGAAGAGGAAGAGGCCTCGGCTCTTGTAGAAAGATTCAGAAGGTCCGCGTACCAAGCTCATCTTGGACAATCTGGGGCAATGAAGATCGCTTGTACCCTTGTTCTCCTTATGAGCTTTAGGATTCTTGGGATGAGTGGGAGTGGTGGAAACACGTACACTGACTGGAACACCCACGGAGACACCAGAGCGTCCACCGCCACTGCCTGAGGGTCCCTCGACCTGGAACAATAGCGCTGAAGCTTCTTGTTTAGACGAGAGGCCATCATGTCTATCTGGGATAGACCCCAAAGATCCGTTATTTCCTTGAACACCTCCAGATGGAGGCCCCACTCTCCTGGATGGAGATCGTGTCTGCTGAGGAAGTCTGCTTCCCAGTTGTCTACTCCCGGAATGAAGATGGCGGACAGCGCTACCGCGTGTCTTTCTGTCCAGAGGAGTATTCTTGTCACCTCTGCCATTGCCGCTCTGCTCTTCGTTCCTCCCTGTTGGTTTATGTAAGCCACTGTTGTTACGTTGTCCGACTGCACCTGAATGGCCCGATTTCTTAGAAGAGGGGCCGCCTGAAGAAGACCGTTGTGGACGGCTCTTAGTTCCAGAATGTTGATGGGCAGGCCGGCTTCCAGGCTCGACCACCGTCCTTGGAAGGTCACCCCTTGAGTGACTGCACCCCAGCCCCTGAGGCTCGCATCCGTTGTTAGAAGGACCCAGTCCTGAATCCTGAACCTGCGGCCTTCCAGGAGGTGAGGCAATTGGAGCCACCAGAGTGAAATCCTCGCTCTTGGTAACAGACAAATTTTCTGGTGCATGTGGAGGTGAGAACCTGACCACTTGTCCAGTAGATCCAGTTGGAAGGTCCGAGCATGGAACCTCCCGTACTGGAGAGCCTCGTAAGAAGCCACCATCTTTCCCAAAAGGCGAGTGCATTGATGAACCGACACCCGAGGAGGCTTTAAGACATCCTGGACCATAGATTGGATCACCAACGCCTTGTCCCTTGGAATGAAGACCCGCTGTACTTCCGTATCCAGGATCATTCCCAGAAAAGACAATCTCCGGGTTGGTTCCAAATGTGACTTTGGAAAGTTCAGAATCCACCCGTGACTCTGATGCAGCCGTGTTGTGAGAGCAATGGACTGCAGCAGCTGTTCCCTGGATGACGCCTTTATCAGGAGATCATCCAGATAAGGAATGATGTTCACCCCCCGCTTGCGGAGCAACACCATCATCTCCGCCATTACCTTGGTAAACACCCTCGGCACTGTCGAGAGGCCGAATGGCAGGCCCTGGAACTGAAAATGACAGTCCTGTAATGCAAAGCAGAGATAAGCCTGATGCGGCAACCAGATCGGAACGTGAAGGTACGCATCCTTGATATCCAAGGATTCCCCCTCTTCCAGACCTGATATTACCGCCCTGAAAGACTCCATCTTGAACTTGAACTCCTTTAGAAAGAGGTTCAATGATTTCAGGTTCAGGATGGGCCTGACCGCACAACATCCGGTTTCGGTACCACAAAAAGGTTCAAATAGTAACCTTTCGCCAGCATGTGCGGTGGTACTGGCACAATGACTTGTGCCTCTACCAGCCGTTGAACAGCCTCCAGTAGTACTGTGCTGTCCTCCAACAGAGTTGGCAAGCCCGACTTGAAAAACCGATGAGGAGGGAGACTTTGAAATTCCAGCTTGTATCCCTGAGAGACAATATCCAACACCCAGGGATCCAGGCCGGAGGAGACCCAGACATGACTGAACTGTCTGAGTCTCGCCCCAACAGGCCCCACCTCCGGGCCGTCCCATCCACCGTCATGCGGGGGACTTAGGGGTACCCGAAGCAGGCTTTTGTTCTTGGAAACCTGCAGCTGCAGGCTTCTTGGACTTAACCTTACCTCCCCTGAAGAAGGAACCGGAAGACTTGGCCTTTCTGGTCTTGTTGGGCCGAAAGGACTGCTGCGAAGCTGAGGAGAAGGACCTCTTCGGAGCAGGAGCTGCTGAGGGAAGATACGGAGACTTACCCGCAGTAGCGGTAGATATCCACGCGTCTAGGGCTTCTCCAAAGAGAACTTGACACTTTTTCTGGATTCTGCGTCGGCCGACCACTGGCGTAGCCACAGTCCCCGACGAGCTGAAACAGACATGGAAGAAATTCCCGCAGCTATGGAACCCAGGTCTTTCATAGATTCCACCATGAAACCTGCAGAATCATGAATGTTACGTAAATACAATACAACGTCATCCCTATCCATCGTATCCAAATCCTCCATCAAGCCAGCCGACCATTTCACGATAGCCATAGCAATCCATGCATTAGCAATAGTGGGACGTAATATGGCCCCTGAAGCAGTGTGCACTGATTTCAGAATATTATCAATTTTCCTATCTGCCGGCTCCTTTAAGGCGGTAGATCCCGGTACTGGCAAAACCACCTTCTTTGAGAGTCTAAATACAGAAGCGTCAACGATTGGCGGGTTTTTCCACTTTTTCCTGTCCTCCTCAGGGAAAGGAAAAGCTACCAGAACCCTTTTAGGAATCTGAAACTTCTTTTCAGGGTTCACCCAGGCCTTTTCAAATATAGCATTCAGCTCTTTTGACGCAGGTAAGGTTAGCAAAGCTTTCTTGTTTTCAGTGAAGAAAACCTCCTCAACCTGATCAGGTGTGGTATCATTAACATTTAACACATCTCTGATCGCCTCTATCAACAGCTGCACCCCCCTTGCAAGAGATGCGGACCCCCACAACACATCCCCGTCACCATCTGTAGTGTCAGAATCGGTATCCGTGTTGTCTTGTGTTACCTGCACAAGCGCACGTTTGTGGGGATATATAGCGGGGTGACCCGAGGTGCCTGACAAGGGCCACACAGCCATGGAGGACTGCAAGACCTGGGTTGCCGACTCATTACTGGTAACCCTGTGAGAAATCTGGGAAATCCAAGTCCTGATAGAGGAAAACCACTCTTGTTACCTTGCTGGAATCTGTGCTAAACCAGTGCTAACCTGATTGCATGGAATGGGATCATCCTGGGAGGATAAATCCTCAGCAGCATAAGACACAGTATCCCTGGACATCGCTGATAGTGACCACCAAACACACCACACACACACAGGATGGGGTAGGACAGAGTTTCCCCCCTCAAGAATGGCAAGAGAGAGAGAGAGAGAGATTGGAGCCAACCCACACCAGCGCTTTCTATACTCAGGGAGCACCTCTTACCAGCGCTGACTTGTGCTCCTTAATAGGACACACAGTCAAGTATTAAGCCTCCCCTCCCTTCTACAACCCCCTGGTACAGTAACTGGAGCTGCTGTGGAGTGGATCTTCCTTAACCACTTAACTGGCATGGTCGCATCAGATGCGACCACACCAGGCTGGGCTTTCCCTGACATGGTCGCATCTGATGCGACTAGTCAGAAACGTCCGTTGGGCTGCTGTGGGAAGAGATTCTTCCCATAGCTGCCAATGTAAGAGGGACCTCTCGGCCCCTATGGAGCTATGGCTCCTTCTGTAGTGTGTCCGGATCACTGTTTCAATAGTGATCGGGAAGCCCACCATCATCCCCTCGGACCCCTCCCACCCAGCGGCTACTGAGAGCAGCAGCCGCTGGGATGTCAGCGCTGCTCGGCTGATTGAACCCGGCGGCTGTAGAGAGCCGCAGCCGCCGGGATGTCAGCGCTGCTCGGCTGAATGAACCCGGCGGCTGCAGAGAGCAGTAGCCACTGGTAACACGCTCCGCTTCGCTCTGCCTCTACATATTGGGAGGGGGGGGGAAGTAATGCCTATGGAGGTGGGGTGGGGAGAAATAATAATATGACGCTGGGGGGAGGGTGCTAAAATAATAAAAGAAAAAAATACACTGGCCACAGGAGGAGGGGGGAGCATACAGAAAAAAAACGGAATGGCAAGTGATTTTATTATGGGGGCTAATGGACGCGAGGGGGTGCAAGACACCTCTGAAGCATATTTAAAAAAATAATACAATTAAATATAGCTTTAAAAATGCGTTTTAAACTATATTACATTTAAAAAAAAACACGTCAATTTCTGACCGGTTTTGCCGGAAAAAAAATCGTCAGTTAAGTGATTAATCATGCAGCATGGAGGAAAATGGCGCAGGAACGCTGCAGGGTCCGCTCTGAGGAGAAGCTCCGCCCCCTTCCCGGCGCTGTCTTCCCGCTCAGCAGTGTTTAAATTTTGGTCTGAGGAGTTGTGCTGGCTGGATCCCAGGGGCCCAACAGGCTTGCTGACCAAGTGTGAGGGATAAGCGCTGGCCCAGGGCGCCCCTCAGTGTGCCTCTGGTAACCATTCGGAAACGCGGTAATACCGCGCTCCCTCCCCTGTTGCCGCCATCTTCACACCGGCCCCCCGCTTTCTAGGGGGGTCGGTGACTAACTCACCACTTGCTTCAGCTCTGTAAAGGGTCAGCGGCATGCTGCTGGGGTGAGCGGTGCCCTGTGCGGCGGGGACCGATCAACCCCTCTGGAGCTCAGTGTCCAGTCAGTGGCTCAGACCCCGCAGGGCGGACACTGCTCCCCCCCTTAGTCCCACGCTGCAGGGAGGCTGTTGTAAAATAAAAAACTCTAAACTAAACTTTTACCAGGAAAGCTCAGGAGAGCTCCCCTAGCTGTGACCGGCTCCTCCGGGCACAATTTCTAAACTGGGTCTAGTAGGAGGGGCATAGAGGGAGGAGCCAGCCCAAACTCTTAAACTCTTAAAGTGCCAATGGCTCCTGGTGGACCCGTCTATACCCCATGGTACTAATGTGGACACCAGCATCCTTTAGGACGTTAGAAAAATATATATATATTTCTGCTGCGGGGTACACTGGGCTCCACAAGGATTAACATCGGGGTGTAGAGTAGGATCTTGATCCAAGGCACAAACAGGCTCAAAGCTTTTGACTGTACCCAAGATGCACAGCGCCACCTCCTCTATAACCCCGCCTCCATATGCACAGGGAGCTCAGTTTGTAAGTTGGTGCCTTAGGCAGCCTATTCAGAGCTTCATTTTACAGAAAAAGAAGATTCTTGTACAAGAATACTACAGGGCTGCTGCAGGCAAGGTCTCATAGACTTCCCTGCGTGCAGCTCCATCACCTCCAGCGGCGCTGTGTACTCCCGCGCCCTGGTTGCCGGGTCACTGCAACGGAGGCGCCGCCTTCTTCTAAAAGTGAGTCACACACACTCCGCCGTCTCCCGGATCGCGGGGCCGCAGACAAGGGGGAGGTAAGGGGCTCCTGTGCCCGCTCTTTACTGTAATCCAGCGCGGCCGTAGGAGGCGGGCCGCACGCGCACTGGTGTGGACACTGAATACTGGGCAGCCGCTCCACTAGCCACCAGGGTCGACTCATGGGCACAGGTCAGGGGGACATTTTAATATAAACCTCCGTTTTTACTCTGCCCGCAAGCACCCGGTGGGGATGCCAGCAGGGGGAGCAGGTTGGGCCTGAGGCCCCTCCCCCCAGCCCCAGGGCGCCATTTCAGCAATGTTCCTGCCCTGGAGCTGCTTCCTTCTCCCTCACTTCCGGTCAGCAGCCATTACAGACAGAGCCTTGCTGTTCCTGGGATTGATAGGGAAAATCCTCCTCTGTGGAACCGCCTGACTGCCAGCGCTGTGCTTCCTACAGGACACTTGAGTATTCTACCTGTCACTGGGACAGTGTTAGTTAAGAAAGAGTGCATACCTTCAGGGTTGTGTGGTACAAACACCCTGTGATATACATCCAGTACTTACTGTGCATTGTTATATCTATTGTTATCACATATAGCCACACTGAGTATTACTTTGTATTGCTAGTCCAGTGCAGTTTTATGGTACATAATTTCTGCATGGTACGCTTGTGACTATATACATGTGTGTGCATGTAGTCGCTGCGTGGTTGCCTTATTGCAGGGTATTTCACTCAGTGGGCTATTCCTATATTGCTATACCTGAGGGGGCCAAGTGTTTCAGGTTTTTCTTTATGTAAATATAGGATTGTATCACAAGATATACTGCCGGTGTATTTTTACTTGTGATTTATAGTCACCATAATCTATATCTCTTGATCTCCCGGTCTGTGCTATCTTAGGCATCCTTTCTGAGAGTTCGTGCTATGTAGAGTGCTGCTACACGTTGTACCAGGTTGCCCATTATTGTGCACATAGTTATGTCTGCTACACGTGGCAACGACGCTGGGGCTTCTCCCACACTGCGTGGTAGTAAGGCCGCGGGCGTAACGGAGGATAATATGGCAGCTGAGAGTTCAGATTCAGGGGGTTCCTTACCCCCCAGTGGGTCGGTAGCACCTGGGGCATCACAAGACCCACCTTGGGCTACAGTTTCCACATTGTTAAACACGCTTGTGACTAAATTAACGCCCCCCTGTGGGACCACCTGTGCCACTGCAACAGTTTATGGTCCCTGCTGTGAACCCGCCATGGGTGGATCAGCTTTCCACTCAGTTACAGCATTTGAACTGATCTATGACTAAATCTAAGTGTCACTCTCGCCCACCTAAGACTAAGTCGTCTTCTAAACGGGCCATTACCTCCTCCCAATCCGCTGCTATTCCAGACACGTCTTCTGACGAGGACGGTGCATATACTGACCCCACGGACACTGATGTTTCGGATGGGGAAGGGAAGCCATTGGTGGATGTCTCGGATTTGATTGAGGCAATACGGCTCATTCTTCAGGTGTCTGATGATTCTGAGCCTAAGACTGTCTCGTCCATATGTGTCAATACATTCGGCAATGCAAGTGCTGGGTCTCATGGTGTCAGCTTTCAACATGGTGGAGTATGCTCAATTCCTCTCTCGCCCTCTGCAGAAGTTAATTCTGACCAAGTGGGACGGTCTGCCTCACCGGATCAGATCTCACATGACCTCCTTGTCTCCGGAGGTCCGCCTGTCACTGAACTGGTGGCTTCAGGACCAACAATTGAGCAGGGGCCGTCCCTTCAGCATATCCAACTGGCTCCTTCTAACAACGGATGCCAGTCTGAGAGGTTGGGGCATGGTGTTGGAACAACACTCTCTTCAGGGTCGGTGGATACTCCAGCTGCATTCATGGACGCTCTGGCAATTCCATGGAACTTTCAGCTACCGTATGTGTTCCCTCCGGTGTCACTCCTGCCCAGAGTAATACGGAAGTTCAAGCAAGAAGGAGAAAACCTGCTTCTGGTTGCTCCAGCGTGGCCCAGACGGCACTGGTTCTCCAATCTCATGGGTCTCTCGTGGGATCGTCCCCTTCTACTTCCACAACGACCAAACCTCCTTGTTCAGGGCCCTTGTGTTTACCAGGATTTGGCCCGTCTGGCTTTGACGGCATGGCCCTTGAGGCTTCCGTCCTGAGGGCCAAGGGTTTTTCTGAGGTGGTCGTTCAAACTATGTTGAAGGCCCGTGAGCCAGCTTCTGCTCGGATCTACCATAGGGTCTGGAATGCTTACTTTACTTGGTGTGCGTCTCACAATCATGACGTTTTCCAGTTTAGTACGGCCAAACTATTGGCTTTTCTACAACAGGGCCTAGACTTGGGCTTGCGTCTGGCTTCCCTAAAGTTTCACATCTCTCCCTTGTCGGTTTGGTTTCAGAGAAAAATTGCTACCCTGCCTGATGTACATACATTCACTCAGGGTGTGTTACGGATTCAGCCTCCTTATGTGCCACCTGTGGCCCCTTGGGATCTGTTGGTGGTTTTGGAGGCCTTACCAGAGTCTCCGTTTGAGCCTCTTACCTCTGCTGACCTTAAGTGGCTTTCCCTTAAGGTGTTGTTCTTGCTGGCTATTGCTTCAGCTAGAAGGGTCTTGGACTTAGGTGCCTTATCCTATAAGTCTCCCTGTTTGATTTTTCACCGTGACCGGGCGGTTCTTAGAACACGGGCAGGTTATTTACCCAAAGTGGTATCTTCTTCCACCTTAACCAGGAGATTGTGGTTCCGGCCTTTAATTCTCCTGAGTTGTCTACCAAAGAGCGGTCTTTGGATGTAGTACGGGCTCTCCGTATCTTTGTGAAGAGAACTTCCTCCATTAGGAAATCTGATTCTCTTTTCGTGTTGTTTGGTTTTCACAAACGTGGCTGGTTCCAAGCAGACTCTAGCCAGATGGATTAGAATGGTGATTGCACATGCTTATGTACAGGCTGGTCGTCCAGTTCCTGCTATCATCAAAGCCCATTCTACTCGGCCGGTGGGACCTTCTTGGGCGGCCCACCGTGGTACGACCCTTGAACAATTGTGCAAGGTGGCTACGTGGTCCTCGGGGAGCACATTTATTAGGTTCTATGCCTTCGATACCGCCGCTTCCCAGGATGCTTCCTTTGAACGCCGGGTTCCTGTGCCCGCTACAGTGCGTCCCCTCCCATAAGGAACTGCTTTAGGACATCCCCAATGTTAATCCTTGTGGAGCCCAGTGTACCCTGCAGCAGAAAACGAGATTTATGGTAAGAACTTACCGTTGTTAAATCTCTTTCTGCGAGGTACACTGGGCTTCACAAGGCACCCACTCAGACGCACTTAGCTTCTTTGGGTTGGTATTAGCATAGCCGCTGACACCCTCTCCTGCGGTGAGTGTGTGGTGTAATTGGCTACGAGCGATTGTCGTCTCTGGTACCTGCTACTGCCAGGTTAATGAATCTGAGCTCCCTGTGCATGGAGGCGGGGTTATAGAGGGGGCGGCGCTGTGCATCTTGGGAACAGTCAAAAGCTTTGAGCCTGTTGGTGCCTCAGATCAAGATCCTACTCTACACCCCAATGTTAATCCTTGTGGAGCCCAGTGTATCTCGCAGAAAGAGATTTAACATCTGTAAGTTCTTACCATAAATCTCGTTTTAAATACATTCAGTTTAAAAAAAATATATTATTTTTTTTACACACACACTCACATAAAAGCCTTCACTTCAAGTTGCTCAAAGAACAATAGACTAATGCATACCTCCATTGTGCGCTGGTAAAAACAGAATGATGATAAAAGTGCCGCTGCTATACTTGATAAAATGCTTTTCCATGCACGGTTTTGGGACCCCCTGTGTAGAATTTCTGCTTTTGCTCCTGTAAACCTATAGTATTTCCCCATCCATTAGTGCAGAAGTCAGTTCACTGCATTGACACTGTTACATTGTAACACCTAAGATGACCTACTTGGAAAATGACTTGGCTACAATTGCGCTAGTGCTTTCAAGAATATAAGCTATTATATCCGTTCAGTCATGCTCATTCCTTGCAGCTGTGGTTGTAATCACTGATTAACGTAAGACTATAGCACATTTAGGTTTTAACTTCTATCATCGTTAGTGCTTATCCCATGGAGTGAGAGATAACATTATCTGTAAAGAAGTCTGACTTAATGTGATGCCATTATGCATTGGTCCTATTGGCAATTGAAGTCACTTTCTAAAAGTGTTCTGTAATTGATAAGCCAAGGAGACCCCAAAGACAACTATTTTGTTAATCCTATCATCAAGCCTTTCACCAAGACTGGTTACTTAATGCCTGTTTACCCAGAATGTTTCCTTTTATAAGTGTAAGAGGGCACTGGCAAGGCAGATGAGACCACTAATTGTAGACCCACCTGTACATGTACTATAGTGAGAAGGAAAGGGGGTATTAGTTCAGAGGGAGAACAGAATTCTCACAATAACCATGTGACTGAACATCCCACTTAGGAGTAAACGAAAAATATTTTAATAGACACATTTTATCGGGGACAGTGATATTACATAAAAGCACTGGACTATGACAATCTGATATTTGTGATAATTCAGGCACATTTTGTGGAAATCCATAAATCTCAAAAAAGAGTGGTGCATATAAAAGCAAGAAGGATTACGTTGGAACGCTCCTGAAAACTATTAGCTTCCTATTCCGTAAGAGGTGGTTACACAGCCCAAAAGATAGATCAATATAAAACATAGGAGGGAATCCAAATTTGGGCGAAGTTCTCGCGCCCACGAGTTAGATTGGCAACAGCCATACTTTACAGCACCTCAGATTTGCACAATTTTGATTGCAGCCCCATAGGGCATTGTACAAAATTGTGCTAATTCGGGAGGAGAGCGGGCCGCAAGGGGTGCGAGATGTGGTGCCGTTGCCGGCATTTAAATGCTGCAGCAACAGCGACTCGCCCTCTTCGCCTGCAATTGGATTCCCCTAATATATGGAAAACATAATAAGGCGCTCTGTAAATATACCAAAAACATTAAACAGTAACATACAAGTGAAAGGACCAAGGCTGTGAAATGCAATTAAAATATCAAACCTATAACATTAACGAACAATAGTAAATAGAATAAAATATATTAAAATACCAATCCTGCTATAATTCTTCAGAATGAGCCTTAAGATCTAGGATATTTAAAGCGAAGGTCTTAAGAAAGATCCATCTTGGCTTGAATCTTGTAGGCATGCAGGGCTAGAAGGTTTGAGCGCTTCAATTATCATGGTAAGCACCCAAATCGTCTCTCTTGCTGCTACTGTACAGCACAGTTGTACCATCAAAGGCACCATTGCAAAATGATACCATGATTGTGTGTAGTTGGCAGCAGTGGTTTAAATGCAAAATCCCTTTCCTGCGAGAATGCACAAAATGGCAAATGCCGTCTGAACATAACACCATCTTCAGATAGTGTAAGCTACTGTGAATCAATTCTAGAAGGAGACGGATCTTCCAGTCCCTCTCTTGCAGGCTGCGCTGTCTTTATTGGTGGCCATTTTCAAAAACATACAGTGTGCAGAGTCAGAAAAGGCAACTAATAACCTTTTCAGTCAGAAATGTCTGAACTACCCGGCTTTTCAGTGCTGGATAATTTTGCCGGTCCCTATCTGACCCCCCTTTCACACAGACAAGCAAACTACCCAGTAATTTGTGGATCAAAACAGGTATTTCGTCTAAATTCCCGGGTCTCCAACTCTGGTAAATTCCCGGGTTGACCCTTTCGCACAGAAAAAGGAGCCGTGTTTATCGTCAAATTACTGGGTAGAACTTCTTCACCCATCAATTTGCCTTTCTGTGTGAAAGGGGTATAAGGGATAGAGAGCTGTCACTTCACTACCAAGCTCTTCGCTATGCAGCCTCTTATCGGAGACGCAGTCCTAGCATCCATTCGGATCTTGGTAAATAGGTGCCAGACCGCAGTCCCCACTGAGAATAATGCAGTGCTAATTAGCCTTTTGCAGCAGATATGTCCTGCATTGCCTATTGTTAAAAAGCCCCAATACTGCAGGTTCTGTATTATTTAAGTAAAAAGAGACTTGATAAATAAGACCCATAATAACATACTGTAATGTAATAAATATGTTGTAAAACCATGCAGCAGGGGTAGTAATGCATGCTGTAGCTAAGGATATTAATCATTCCTATCGGCTTATGTCAAAATTCATTGGTTCCAAAGGTATTTTGGCAAAGGGCCTAATTCAGTATCCGTTGTTACACTGATAATATTGAAAATGGCTGTTTTTCAGACATTTGCGCACGTGCGGACTTTCACTTTGCAATTGCATCCTGGAAGGATGTTGTCGCAATGTGAGTGACAGGCGGCAGACATTTGGGGGCGGCGACGCGGCAAGTGGTCCAGTAAATGCAGGGTAGATGCTAGAATCAAGTGGGCTAAGGGACCTTTTCCGTAAGGGGGAGGAGTTACAACACAAGGGAGAGGAGCTAGGCCAGCGGGATAGTTCCTCTACTATCCACGCCACCAACTATTACCTTTAGTAATCAGGTGGCGAGCCACCGAGCCCGAAGCGCGGCGAGCAAACTTTTCGGGTACCCTGTTCGCCCGTAGCTCCTCCCCCTGGTGACGTGTCTCCTCCCCTAGATACGTCAGAAGGTCCCTTCTCCCACTCCGAAATAGAATCAACCGTAAATGCAGGTGTGTCATTGCCGTTTTCAGGCTAGTCTGATGACATCGCCTGTGTTTAATGGGACAGGAAACATGGCAGTAGTGTGCCTGCATACGGTGCCTAGCTGTGTATGCAGGGAGCTACCACTAATTGCCGATTTCGGCGATCGCAACTGGACGGCAATTAACATTATGGGCGACCCTGCCCTGTGCTGGGTGGCTCCCAGCATGCGATTGTAAGCAGAAGCAGTTTTGCTACTGAATCTGAATGAGGTCTTAAGTTGTCAGTTATCAGTTAGCAATTCTTCAGTGACAATGAAACAATGCTTTTTAATTATTAACTAATAAATGTATAGAGATCATTACCTCTAACATAAACCCTACATAAAGTTTTGATATTCTGTCATGTTGTGATTCCTTTTTGGGTTGTTATCATTCGGTGGCAATTGAAGACTGTTAGGAAGGTTTTGTAATCATATTGAGACAAAAGAAACCCACATATATATATATATTTATAGTCACATCAAAAACAGAGAATGCCATGAACACTTACGTTACACATATCCACAATGTCATATCAAAAGCAAATAATGTGTTTATAATACAACTGATTTCAGTGACAAATGTTAAAGTTGTAGTCCTCTATTTTTTTTTTTTATTGCCTAACAAAGATAGCCGGGAAGTCGAAGATATATCATGAGGTCACATATTGCCTTGGGTTTGGGTCTACCTTGTAACTGGAGCTGCTTTTGCCATATTCTGCCGTATTTGTAAAACAATACTTGGGTGATGCAATTATTATACTCTGTCCTCACTCTTGCCTTCTTATACTAGCCGCTGGGATTGCTTTCCTATGAATCCTAAACCTCTTTCCAACAGTGCATTCCATGTTGTGCCTTCAAATAGGGGGAGGCCGTATCATCAAAACCCATTGTATAAACAGAATAATATTTGCAATAAGATACATTCACGGTAAGTAAGCATTTATGGTAAATCGTAGCATCCTGATACGAAAACTGAATTATTAACAAAGAAATATACAGTGACATATCCTATACAACAAGGATTTTGATAGCTGTAAGTATGTTAGTATATCTGTAAAAAAATGAATGGAAAAAAATGTGAAGCATATTTTTTTGTGCCTCCTTTTCCATACATCAGACATTAGTATAGCAGATGTGTTGTCTAGAAAGATGGGTTATGGAAGCAGGGAGGGGCAGCCTCTATAAGACTCTCAGAGAAAAGGAAGACTCTCACTCAATGTGTATGATACAATAAAGGGGTCCTGATACACATACACTGTCTATGCCCCCTTTTCCCCACTGCAATGCAAAGGTTTATATGGCTGGTACCCACCTGTCTGTTTTGGTGATGGAGGGATACAGGATGCTGAGAGCAGCTCCTTCACTGCAGCTACACCAAACACTCACACCCTGCAACAAAGAGAAATGGGGGAGGAGAGACTGGGGGAAGGAGGAGGATGGCGAAAACTGAATGACTGTCTGAATATGCTCAAGCAGAGCAAGATGAGAGAGAAAGATGGAATAATATGGGAGGAGACTAAAAGAGTGAACTGTACGTAATGGTAGGACAAGGTCTGCAAATGTGTTACAGGCTGGACACAAATCATAAACAATATTGCTGTATTATTGTCTGCAATAAAAAATATGTAACTACAAATATTTACTGTACATTGATATTCTCTTGTTAATTGCATTATTAATGTCATTGCTCATTTGGGATTTTAGCAACAGTATTATAGGTAATATATTAAAACACAATAGTATCTTCAAGCTCTTAAATCTATACCTGTACTATGGATAGATGATCCAATAATTACAAATTGCAATTTACTTTACAAAGTAATTCCTCCTCTGTTTTTCTAGTATATTGGCCCTCCTTCCGAGTTGTTCGCTCGCAAGCTGCTTTTAGCAGCATTGCACATGCTAAGCCGCCGCCTACTGGGAGTGAATCTCACCTTATCAAAATTGCGAACGAAAGATTCTCAAAATTGCGAATAGAAATTTCTAAGCAGTTTCTGAGTAGCTCGGGACTTACTCTGCCACTGCGATCAGTTCAGTCAGTTTCGTTCCTGGTTTGACGTCACAAACACACCCAGCGTTCGGCCAGACACTCCCCCGTTTCTCCAGCCACTCCCGCGTTTTTCCCAGAAACGCCAGCGTTTTTTCACACACTCCCATAAAACGGCCTGTTTCCGCCCAGAAACACCCACTTCCTGTCAATCACACTCCGATCACCAGAACGAAGAAAAAAACCTCGTAATGCCGTGAGTAAAATACCAAACTTCTTAGCAAATTTACTTGGCGCAGTCGCAGTGCGAACATTGCGCATGCGCAATTAGCGGAAAATCGCTGCGATGCGAAGAAAAATAACGAGCGAACAACTCGGAATGAGGGCCATAGTACAGAATATTGGGCCCAGTTCAGACCTGATTGCTTTTGGGCGAATTCGCACAGCGTCGATTATCGAATGACTGTGCACGCACCGCAATGCGCTGGCACGTCGCCAAACAACGACAGTATGGTAAATTTAGATAGCAAGGCATTCGCAAAGGTGATTGACAGGAAGAGGACGTTTGTGGGTGGTAACTGGCAGTTTTCAGGGAGTGTTGGGGAAAAACGCAGGTGGTCCCAAGTGTCTTCAGGGCAGGTGTGTGACGTCAGCTCCGGCCCCGATCAGCCTGTTTCTTTTGCACTGTAGGAGTAAGTCTTGGGCTATGCACAGACTGGAAAAATAATTTGATGGTGAGTTGTGAACGGATTTGCAGCTGTCCGCTGTCTGGTGGAATTTTCGCACGGCATACACATACATTCGCACACTTGCACGGTGCAGGTTTTCACTCTCCCTGGGCGGTTATTATCTGATCGCAGACCTCTGCAAATTTGCAGCACAGCGATTGGGTCTGAATTAGGCCCATTATCCCGTCCAGTTACATTGATGTGGTGTAGGTGCTTATCGAACGTACATGCAATTTTAATATCAAGTTTTAGAAATTAATGCAGGTGTAGTGGTGCACTACTAGGCCACTTCACATTTATTGTATTTGATGTTTGTTCCTGTACTCGACTATGCGGTCTCCGCACTCTGGGTCTTATTCAGGTTTGTTAGCAAACCAAAAAAAGCACAATAATGGGCAAAAATAAGAATTTACTTACCGATAATTCTATTTCTCGTAGTCCGTAGTGGATGCTGGGGACTCCGTCAGGACCATGGGGAATAGCGGCTCTGCAGGAGACAGGGCACAAAAGTAAAAGCTTTAGGATCAGGTGGTGTGCACTGGCTCCTCCCCCTATGACCCTCCTCCAAGCCTCAGTTAGGATACTGTGCCCGGACGAGCGTACACAATAAGGAAGGATTTTGAATCCCGGGTAAGACTCATACCAGCCACACCAATCACACCGTACAACCTGTGATCTGAACCCAGTTAACAGCATGATAACAGCGGAGCCTCTGAAAAGATGGCTCACAACAATAATAACCCGATTTTTGTAACAATAACTATGTACAAGTATTGCAGACAATCCGCACTTGGGATGGGCGCCCAGCATCCACTACGGACTACGAGAAATAGAATTATCGGTAAGTAAATTCTTATTTTCTCTGACGTCCTAAGTGGATGCTGGGGACTCCGTCAGGACCATGGGGATTATACCAAAGCTCCCAAACGGGCGGGAGAGTGCGGATGACTCTGCAGCACCGAGTGAGAGAACTCCAGGTCCTCCTCAGCCAGGGTGTGCCCCTGACCAAGTAGCAGCTCGGCAAAGTTGTAAAGCCGAGACCCCTCGGGCAGCCGCCCAAGATGAGCCCACCTTCCTTGTGGAATGGGCATTTACATATTTTGGCTGTGGCAGGCCTGCCACAGAATGTGCAAGCTGAATTGTACTACACATCCAACTAGCAATCGTCTGCTTCGAAGCAAGAGCACCCAGTTTGTTGGGTGCATACAGGATAACAGCAAGTCAGTTTTCCTGACTCCAGCCGTCCTGGAAACCTATATTTTCAGGGCCCTGACAACATCTAGCAACTTGGAGTCCTCCAAGTCCCTAGTAGCCGCAGGTACCACAATAAGCTGGTTCAGGTGAAACGCTGACACCACCTTAGGGAGAAAACTGGGGACGAGTCCGCAGCTCTGCCCTGTCCGAATGGACAATCAGATATGGGCTTTTGTGAGACAAAGCCGCCAATTCTGACACTCGCCTGGCCGAGGCCAGGGCCAACATCATGGACACTTTCCATGTGAGATATTTCAAATCCACAGATTTGAGCGGTTTACACCAATGTGATTTGAGGAATCCCAGAACTACGTTGAGATCCCACAGTGCCACTGGAGGCACAAAAGGGGGTTGTATATGCAGTACTCCCTTGACAAACTTCTGGACTTCAGGAACTGAAGCCAATTCTTTCTGGAAGAAAATCGACAGGGCCGAAATTTGAACCTTAATGGACCCCAATTTGAGGCCCATAGACACTCCTGTTTGCAGGAAATGCAGGAATCGACCGAGTTGAAATTTCTTCGTGGGGCCTTCCTGGCCTCACACCACGCAACATATTTTCGCCACATGTGGTGATAATGTTGTGCGGTCACCTCCTTCCTGGCTTTGACCAGGCTAGGAATGACCTCTTCCGGAATGCCTTTTTCCCTTAGGATCCGGCGTTCAACCGCCATGCCGTCAAACGCAGCCGCGGTAAGTCTTGGAACAGACATGGTACTTGCTGAAGCAAGTCCCTTCTTAGCGGCAGAGGCCATGAGTCCTCTGTGAGCATCTCTTGAACTTCCGGGTACCAAGTCCTTCTTGGCCAATCCGGAGCCACGAGTATAGTTCTTACTCCTCTACGTCTTATAATTCTCAGTACCTTAGGTATGAGAAGCAGAGGAGGGAACACATACACCGACTGGTACACCCACGGTGTTACCAGAACGTCCACAGCTATTGCCTGAGGGTCTCTTGACCTGGCGCAATACCTGTCCAGTTTTTTGTTCAGGCGGGACGCCATCATGTCCACCTTTGGTTTTTCCCAATGGTTCACAATCATGTGGAAGACTTCCGTGTGAAGTCCCCACTCTCCCGGGTGGAGGTCGTGCCTGCTGAGGAAGTCTGCTTCCCAGTTGTCCACTCCCGGAATGAACACTGCTGACAGTGCTATCACATGATTTTCCGCCCAGCGAAGAATCCTTGCAGCTTCTGCCATTGCCCTCCTGCTTCTTGTGCCGCCCTGTCTGTTTACGTGGGCGACTGCCGTGATGTTGTCCGACTGGATCAGCACCGGTTGACTTTGAAGCAGAGGTCTTCCTAGGCTCAGAGCATTGTAAATTGCCCTTAGCTCCAGTATATTTATGTGGAGAGAAGTCTCCAGACTTGACCACACTCCTTGGAAATTTCTTCCCTGTGTGACTGCTCCCCAGCCTCTCAGGCTGGCATCCGTGGTCACCAGGACCCAGTCCTGAATGCCGAATCTGCTGCCCTCTAGTAGATGAGCACTCTGCAGCCACCACAGAAGAGACACCCTTGTCCTTGGAGACAGGATTATCCGCTGATGCATCTGAAGATGCGATCCGGACCATTCGTCCAGCAGATCCCACTGAAAAATTCTTTCGTGAAATCTGCCGAATGGAATCGCTTCGTAAGAAGCCACCATTTTTCCCAGGACTCTTGTGCATTGATGCACTGACACTTGGCCTGGTTCTAGGAGGTTCCTAACTAGCTCGGATAACTCCCAGGCTTTCTCCTCCGGGAGAAACACCTTTTTCTGGACTGTGTCCAGAATCATCCCTAGTAACAGCAGACGTGTCGTCGGAATCAGTAGCGATTTTTGAATATTTAGAATCCACCCGTGCTGTCGTAGAACTACTTGAGATAGTGCTACTCCGACCTCCAACTGTTCTCTGGACCTTGCCCTTATCAGGAGATCGTCCAAGTAAGGGATAATTAAGACGCCTTTTCTTTGAAGAAGAATCATCATTTCGGCCATTACCTTGGTAAAGACCCGGGGTGCCGTGGACAATCCAAACGGCAGCGTCTGAAACTGATAGTGACAGTTCTGTACCACGAACCTGAGGTACCCTTGGTGAGAAGGGCAATTTGGGACATGGAGGTAAGCATCCTTGATGTCCAGGGACACCATATAGTCCCCTTCTTCCTGGTTCGCTATCACTGCTCTGAGTGACTCCATCTTGATTTGAACCTTTGTATGTAAGTGTTCAAAGATTTCAGATTTAGAATAAATCTCACCGAGCCGTCTGGCTTCAGTACCACAAATAGTGTGGAATAATACCCCTTTCCTTGTTGTAGGAGGGGTACTTTGATTATCACCTGCTGGGAATACAGCTTGTGAATTGTTTCCAATACTGCCTCCCTGTCGGAGGGAGACGTTGGTAAAGCAGATTTCAGGAACCTGCGAGGGGGAGACGTCTCGAATTTCCAATCTGTACCCCTGGGATACTACTTGTAGGATCCAGGGGTCCACTTGCGAGTGAGCCCACTGCGCGCTGAAACTCTTGAGACGACCCCCCCCACCGCACCTGAGTCCGCTTGTACGGCCCCAGCGTCATGCTGAGGACTTGGCAGAAGCGGTGGAGGGCTTCTGTTCCTGGGAAGGGGCTGCCTGCTGCAGTCTTCTTCCGTTCCTCTACCCCTGGGCAGATATGACTGGCCTTTTGCCCGCTTGCCCTTATGGGGACGAAAGGACTGAGGCTGAAAAGACGGTGTCTTTTTCTGCTGAGATGTGACTTGGGGTAAAAAGGTGGATTTTCCAGCTGTTGCCGTGGCCACCAGGTCCGATGGACCGACCCCAAATAACTCCTCCCCTTTATACGGCAATACTGCCGTTTGGAATCTGCATCACCTGACCACTGTCGTGTCCATAAACATCTCCTGGCAGACATGGACATCGCACTTACTCTTGATGCCAGAGTGCAAATATCCCTCTGTGCATCTCGCATATATAGAAATGCATCCTTTAAATGCTCTATAGTCAATAAAATACTGTCCCTGTCAAGGGTATCAATATTTTCAGTCAGGGAATCCGACCAAGCCACCCCAGCGCTGCACATCCAGGCTGAGGCGATCGCTGGTCGCAGTATAACACCAGTATGTGTGTATATACTTTTTAGGATATTTTCCAGCCTCCTATTAGCTGGCTCCTTGAGGGCGGCCGTATCTGGAGACGGTAACGCCACTTGTTTTGATAAGCGTGTGAGCGCCTTTAATTTTCTATCGGGGGAGACCCACGCATCATCACACACTTCATTTAATTTATCTGATTCAGGAAAAACTACAGGTAGTTTTTTCACACCCCACATAATACCCTTTTTTGTGGTACTTGTAGTATCAGAAATATGTAACACCTCCTTCATTGCCCTTAACATGTAACGTGTGGCCCTAATGGAAAATACGTTTGTTTCTTCACCGTCGACACTGGAGTCAGTGTCCGTGTCTGTGTCTGTGTCGACCGACTGAGGTAATGGGCGTTTTAAAGCCCCTGACGGTGTTTGAGACGCCTGGACAGGTACTAATTGGTTTGCCGGCCGTCTCATGTCGTCAACCGACCTTGCAGCTTGTTGACATTATCACGTAATTCCCTAAATAAGCCATCCATTCCGGTGTCGACTCCCTAGAGAGTGACATCACCATTACAGGCAATTGCTCCGCCTCCTCACCAACATCGTCCTCATACATGTCGACACACACGTACCGACACACAGCACACACACAGGGAATGCTCTGATAGAGGACAGGACCCCACTAGCCCTTTGGGGAGACAGAGGGAGAGTTTGCCAGCACACACCAAGACGCTATAATTTTACAGGGACAACCTTATATAAGTGTTTTCCCTTATAGCATCTTAATATGTAATAATATCGCCACAAAAATGCCCCCCCTCTCTGTTTTAACCCTGTTTCTATAGTGCAGTGCAGGGGAGAGCCTGGGAGCCTTCCCACCAGCAGTTCTGTGAGGGAAAATGGCGCTGTGTGCTGAGGAGAATAGGCCCCGCCCCCTTTTCGGCGGGCTTCTTCTCCCGTTTTTCTGACAACCTGGCAGGGGTTAAATACATCCATATAGCCCCAGGGGCTATATGTGATGTATTTTTAGCCAGCATAGGTACTTTCATTGCTGCCCAGGGCGCCCCCCCCAGCGTCCTGCACCCTCAGTGACCGTTGGTGTGAAGTGTGCTGAGAGCAATGGCGCACAGCTGCAGTGCTGTGCGCTACCTTAAGAAGACTGGGAAGTCTTCAGCCGCCGATTTCTGGACCTCTTCTCTCTTCAGCATCTGCAAGGGGGTCGGCGGCGCGGCTCCGGTGACCCATCCAGGCTGTACCTGTGATCGTCCCTCTGGAGCTAGTGTCCAGTAGCCTAAGAAGCCAATCCATCCTGCACGCAGGTGAGTTCACTTCTTCTCCCCTAAGTCCCTCGATGCAGTGAGCCTGTTGCCAGCAGGACTCACTGAAAATAAAAAACCTAACAAAACTTTTACTCTAAGCAGCTCTTTAGGAGAGCCACCTAGATTGCACCCTTCTCGGCCGGGCACAAAGATCTAACTGGGGCTTGGAGGAGGGTCATAGGGGGAGGAGCCAGTGCACACCACCTGATCCTAAAGCTTTTACTTTTGTGCCCTGTCTCCTGCGGAGCCGCTATTCCCCATGGTCCTGACGGAGTCCCCAGCATCCACTTAGGACGTCAGAGAAACCATGTGCAGTGCAGGTGGGCAGATGTAACGAGGGTTGGGAGGGTTATATTGTTTCTGTGCAGGGTACATACTGCCTGCTTTATTTTTACACTTAGATTTCAGTTTGAACACACCCCACCCGAATCTAAAAATCTCTGCACATGTTACATCTGCCCCACCTGCCATGCAGCATGGTTTTGCCCATTAGTGTGCTTTTTTGGTTTGCTAACAAACCTGAATAACCCCTCTTTTTGTAGGTAAACCAGGAGTGCTGGACGGGTGGCCTTCAGTTTGCTGGCGCCCGGGCTCCCGACGACCAGCATACCGGCTTCGGAATCCACGACCCCCCTGGAGGGAGAATAGATAGCGTGCCCACAGCGTGGCGAGCGCAGTGAGCCCGCAAGGGGCTCATTTGGCTTGCCCAGCTGTTGGTATGCCGGCAGTCGGGATTCTGCCAGGAGCCCGAACGCCGGCATAACATACTACACCCGTGCTGGACTTGGCATACATCAGCTCCCATATAAGCAGAATGTCCCGTAAGTCTAGAGCAACAGATCCTCAAATTAACATAGAAAGTAGATATGCCAGCTTATGTTGATTTGGATAGGATCAGATATTTTGGATGCAGCTTGCACTTTTTTTTGTACTACACACATAGCACACAATATTCTGTATCCATCCAGATGTAGACTTGGTTGCATTTTCTACTTGTGACTTCTTGAGCTTAAAGAGGCAGACTGGAGTAAGGGCGGAGAGAAGGGGCATGCAAGCATTGGCCAAGTACAGAAACAGTCTGCTCACCAAATGCGTCACATGCAGAAAGGTCAGGAGGTGTATAAGATGCAGCTGGTGATAATGATGATTATTGCCAGCAGTTCTGACTGGCTGAGGGAATATTGGTCTCTACCACTGCTACAATCTATTTGTATCATATCTTTACTATTTGTAATCAGTCAGTAGACTATGGGGGCAGATGTATTAAGCCTGGAGAAGTGATAAAGCAGTGATAAGAGGAAGGTGATAACGCACCAGCCAGTCATTACGTGTTTGAAAAATGACAGTTAGGAGCTGATTGGCTGGTGCGTTATCACCGCTTTATCACTTCTCCGGGCTTAATACATCTGCCCCTATATGTTTGTAATCAATCGGATTGAATTATCACTTTTATTTATGTGTTTGCACCTGGATTTATCTGTTATTAATGGCACGTGCATCTTTATTAATTTGTCTTACACAACTCCCGCTAACTTGCTCCAGTCCGTCCAGGACTCTTTTTCAAGGTGATATTGCCTTGAAAAAGATCCCTGGATGGAACAATATATTAGTGGGGGTAGTGTAAGAGACAATAGAACCTGCAGGCTACATCCACCAACTTCTGGAAGCCAAGAAGCTTGTGTTGTCAACCTGGGTATTTTCCATCATCACCACCTTCTCAATGCTTACTTTCCATCTGATTTTAGTAGACATTGCAATTAGCTATTCTCATTATAGTCTATGTAGAGACAGGGAGCTGTAACACTCCAGCAGTCAAGGAGATCCTATTGCCTTAAGGGGAGTTCCACTTCATAGCTAGTGTGGAGATCCAACTAAAACTAGGGAGATATTATTATTATTATTATGTGGGAAATTATTTTCTTGGATTCAATGGGGGTAATTCTGAGTTGATTGCAGCAGCAAGTTTGTTAGCAGTTGGGCAAAACCATGTGCACTGCAGGTGGGGCAGCTATAACGTGCAGAGAGAGTTAGATTTGGGTGGGTTATATTGTTTCTGTGCAGGGTAAATACATTTACATTAGCTAAAATAATTTCTGCAGTAGGTTACATTGGTTTCCACAGGGAAACATCGGGGAGGTAGAGTGGAGCTTGATCCAGAGGCACAACAGGCTAAAGCTTTAGGCTGTCCCAGGATGCATTGGGGCCTCCTCTTTAACCCCATCTCCAGGCACTGTGAGCTCAGTTTCAGTTGGTGTCTGCAGATAGCAGGTCACTTAACAGGTGGGCTGCACTGGGCAGCCCTGAAAAAGCTTTTTCTGACAGAAAATTTCTTCAAAACTGGGCTGTCAGCGCTGTATGTCATGGGGACACTTCAGCGCTGCAGCTCCATCACCTCCCAAGCGGCGTCGCATACTCCCACAGCCTGTTCCTGGGTACTTGCGGTAGAGACACTCCAGCTTAAGGCACATGGTCACAGTCACTCTCCTGGTTTGCATGGCTGCTACGGGGAGTAGGTGAGAGGGTCTCCCAGGCAGGACCTGCCATTAAATCACGTTCTGTCCGTGACCTAGGGAGATGGGTCGTGGCACTGCCATGGACATTGTCACCAAGCAGGGACCCCACTAGACCACCAGGGCAATAGAGCACAGGTCAGGTGTACTAACGCCCCATTTAATAAGGCTTACTAGTACCTGGGGTGGAAGTCCAGCATAGGGGAGCTGGCGCTTGACTTGTAGCTTCTCCCCGGCCCAGGGCAACATCTACTGCAGATTTCCCGCCCTGGAGCTGCCTCACACTCTCCCTCACTCCCTGACTGAGACGCTGGGTGCCATCTTATAAGCACAGTTGCGGCTAGTCTCTGGGACTGCAGGGCAAGGTCTCCCTTGTAAAGCCGCTTGTATACAGCGCTGTGACTTTACAAACACTTGAGTGTTCTACATGTCTTTATACAGACAGCGTTCGTTAAGAAAAAGTGTACCTATTACAGGATATATTGTACGAGTATTCTGATATATACCTCTGGTCTAGGACCTTGCTGTGTTTTATATATATATATATATATCTCTGTACATATACTAGTCCAGTGCAGTTTTATTGTCATAATCTGCATTGCCTGTGACTGTGCTTGTATCTGCTGTGTGGTTTCACTTTCAGTGTACCCAGATATATCTATCACTATATTCTGTACCCTAAGGGACTAGGGGGGTCATTCTGACCCGTTTGCACGCAGCGGTTCTTCGCTGCGGTGTGAACGGGTCGGGACTGCGGCTATGCGGCACCTGCAATGCGCACATGCGATTTTGCCTGGCGACAGTCGTCACCGGGCAGCGATGCCGCCAGCGCTGAAAGTGATCGCAGCGACGATCGCAAGAAGAGTGATGGCAGGGAGGCGTTCTGGGGCGTCTACTCACCGTTTTCCGGGCGTGGAGATCCAAACGCAGGCGTGTCCAGACATTTGGGGGGTGAATGTCTGACGTCAATCCCGGGACCTTCGTCGCTGGATCCGTCTCACAGGGTAAGTCTGACCCTGGTCTTGTTTTGCAGGAAACTTTCTTAGCATAGCAAGGCTGCACAAGCGATCGCAGCCCTGCTATGCTAAAATACACTCCCCTATAGGCGGCATCTAGTTGCTACGTGCGATCAACCTGGAATGACCAAATAGGTGCGTCATATATATATATATATATATATATATATTCTGAAACTCCTACACACATGGTTGCAGTTTGAGAAATCCTCTGGATACAACTGTGGGAGTTCCAGTGCTTATAGCAATTATTGACTCTGTTTCTGGATATACCAGTTGATACACTATTGTACTTTTAAAATAGGCATTTTAACCGAGTGTACCGAACTAATCCATATGTTCAGGCGGACTTAGTAAAGTCTGACCATGAAGTCAATTTTTAAAGGAACATTACCCCTTTTTTATACAATGAGTTTAATTATATAAAGGTTGATCATAATACTCTTTATGCAGAATTACAGAGTTTATAGGTGTTTCAACACAAAAACATTTTTTTTTTGTTTTGTTACCCCTGATGAAGTCAAACTGACGAAACGCGTTGGATTTATCAGTCATTAGTCAGTATTCCAGATAGGAAAATTACTCCCTTTGCCAAGCGCACACCTTGCTAAGGTGAGGGAGTTTATACACCTACCTAATGGATGTCTCTGTTGTCAGAGTTACTAAAATCTATGTACAACCTGTTGTAAAATTCTCATGCTAAAGACTTTTATGAATTTCTTTGCATTAAATATTTTTATTCTAATTGGCCTTGGGCCATTTGTTTGGGTGACTTTCTGGTGAGGGGTTATCCACTGCAGGAACCCAAGAAATTCAATTATCCATAGTATAAGATATACCTACTTGGAAGGACTTCCGCTTTATCTATACATCTAACAGAGCGCGCTCAGGATCTGTTTTTTCTATTCTATGTATGTTTGAGATCTGGCAACGGAGGTCTCGCCTGTAGTGCTGCTGGTTCTACGAGCGCAAGATAAGGATATTTTTGTGTTGTGTATATATATATATATATATATATATATATATATATATATATATATATATATTCTCTGACGTCCTAGTGGATGCTGGGAACTCCAAAAGGACCATGGGGAATAGCGGCTCCGCAGGAGACTGGGCACAAAAGTAAAAGCTTTAGGACTACCTGGTGTGCACTGGCTCCTCCCCCTATGACCCTCCTCCAAGCCTCAGTTAGATTTTTGTGCCCGAACGAGAAGGGTGCACACTAGGTGGCTCTCCTGAGCTGCTTAGTGAAAAAGTTTAAGTATAGGTTTTTTATTTTCAGTGAATCCTGCTGGCAACAGGTTCACTGCACCGAGGGACTAAGGGGAGAAGAAGCGAACTCACCTGCGTGCAGAGTGGATTGGGCTTCTTAGGCTACTGGACATTAGCTCCAGAGGGACGATCACAGGCCCAGCCATGGATGGGTCCCAGAGCCGCGCCGCCGGCCCCCTTACAGAGCCAGAAGACAGAAGAGGTCCGGGAAATCGGCGGCAGAAGACGTCCTGTCTTCAATAAGGTAGCGCACAGCACCGCAGCTGTGCGCCATTGCTCTCAGCACACTTCACACTCCGGTCACTGAGGGTGCAGGGCGCTGGGGGGGGGGGCGCCCTGAGACGCAATAAAAATACCTTAGATGGCAAAAAATACATCACATATAGCTCCTGGGCTATATGGATGCATTTAACCCCTGCCAGTTTTTCCTTAAAAAAGCGGAGAAAGGCCGCCGAGAAGGGGGCGGAGCCTATCTCCTCAGCACACTGGCGCCATTTTCCCTCACAGCTCCGTTGGAGGGAAGCTCCCTGACTCTCCCCTGCAGTCCTGCACTACAGAAACAGGGTAAAACAAGAGAGGGGGGGGCACTAATTTGGCAGATAAATCAATACAGCAGCTATATAAGGGAAAAACACTTATATACGGTTATCCCTGTATATATATAGCGCTCTGGTGTGTGCTGGCAAACTCTCCCTCTGTCTCCCCAAAGGGCTAGTGGGGTCCTGTCCTCTATCAGAGCATTCCCTGTGTGTGTGCTGTGTGTCGGTACGTTGTGTCGACATGTATGAGGAGGAAAATGGTATGGAGGCGGAGCAATTGCCTGTAATAGTGATGTCACCCCCTAGGGAGTCGACACCTGACTGGATGGTCTTATGGAAGGAATTACGTGATAGCGTCAGCACTTTACAAAAGACTGTTGATGACATGAGACAGCCGGCAAATCAGTTATTACCTGTACAGGCGTCTCAAGCACCGTCGGGGGCTCTAAAGCGCCCGTTACCTCAGATGGTCGACACAGACCCAGACACGGACACTGACTCCAGTGTCGACGGTGAGGAAACAAACGTATTTTCCAGTAGGGCCACACGTTACATGATCACGGCAATGAAGGAGGTTTTGAACATTTCTGATACTACAAGTACCACAAAAAAGGGTATTATGTGGGGTGTGAAAAAACTACCTGTAGTTTTTCCTGAATCAGATGAATTAAATGAGGTGTGTGATGAAACGTTGGTTTCCCCCGATAAAAAACTGCTAATTTCTAAAAAATTATTGGCATTATACCCTTTCCCGCCAGAGGTTAGGGCGCGTTGGGAAACACCCCCTAGGGTAGATAAGGCGCTCACACGCTTATCAAAACAAGTGGCGTTACCGTCTCCTGATACGGCCGCCCTCAAGGAACCAGTTGATAGGAAGCTGGAAAATATCCTTAAAAGTATATACACACATACTGGTATTATACTGCGACCAGCAATCGCCTCAGCCTGGATGTGCAGTGCTGGGGTGGCTTGGTCGGATTCCCTGACTGAAAATATTGATACCCTGGACAGGGACAGTATATTATTGATTATAGAGCATTTAAAGGATGCATTTCTATATATGCGAGATGCACAGAGGGATATTTGCACTCTGGCATCAAGAGTAAGTGCGCTGTCCATTTCTGCCAGAAGAGGGTTATGGACGCGACAGTGGTCAGGTGATGCGGATTCCAAACGGCATATGGAAGTATTGCCGTATAAAGGGGAGGAGTTATTTGGGGTCGGTCTATCGAACCTGGTGGCCACGGCAACGGCTGGGAAATCCACCTTTTTACCCCAGGTCACCTCTCAGCAGAAAAAGACACCGTCTTTTCAGGCTCAGTCCTTTCGTCCCCATAAGGGCAAGCGGGCAAAAGGCCACTCATATCTGCCCCGGGGCAGAGGAAGGGGAAAAAGACTGCAGCAGGCAGCCTCTTCCCAGGAACAGAAGCCCTCCCCCGCTTCTGCCAAGTCCTCAGCATGACGCTGGGGCCTTACAAGCGGACTCAGGCACGGTGGGGGCCCGTCTCAAGAATTTCAGCGCGCAGTGGGCTCACTCGCAAGTGGACCCCTGGATCCTGCAGGTAGTATCTCAGGGGTACAAATTGGAATTCGAGACGTCTCCCCCTCGCCGGTTCCTGAAGTCTGCTTTACCAACGTCTCCCTCCGACAGGGAGGCGGTATTGGAAGCCATTCACAAGCTGTATTCCCAGCAGGTGATAATCAAGGTACCCCTCCTGCAACAGGGAACGGGGTATTATTCCACGCTGTTTGTGGTACCGAAGCCGGACGGCTCGGTGAGACCTATTTTAAATCTGAAATCCTTGAACACTTACATACAAAGGTTCAAATTCAAGATGGAGTCACTCAGAGCAGTGATAGCGAGCCTGGAAGAAGGGGACTATATGGTGTCTCTGGACATCAAGGATGCTTACCTCCATGTCCCAATTTGCCCTTCTCACCAAGGGTACCTCAGGTTTGTGGTACAGAACTGTCATTATCAGTTTCAGACGCTGCCGTTTGGATTGTCCACGGCACCCCGGGTCTTTACCAAGGTAATGGCCGAAATGATGATTCTTCTTCGAAGAAAAGGCGTCTTAATTATCCCTTACTTGGACGATCTCCTGATAAGGGCAAGGTCCAGGGAACAGTTAGAGGTCGGAGTAGCACTATCTCAAGTAGTACTACGACAGCACGGGTGGATTCTAAATATTCCAAAATCGCAGCTGATTCCGACGACACGTCTACTGTTCCTAGGGATGATTCTGGACACAGTCCAGAAAAAGGTGTTTCTCCCGGAGGAGAAAGCCAGGGAGTTATCCGAGCTAGTCAGGAACCTCCTAAAACCAGGCCAAGTGTCAGTGCATCAATGCACAAGGGTCCTGGGAAAAATGGTGGCTTCTTACGAAGCGATTCCATTCGGCAGATTCCACGCAAGAACTTTTCAGTGGGATCTGCTGGACAAATGGTCCGGATCGCATCTTCAGATGCATCAGCGGATAACCCTGTCTCCAAGGACAAGGGTGTCTCTCCTGTGGTGGTTGCAGAGTGCTCATCTTCTAGAGGGCCGCAGATTCGGCATTCAGGACTGGGTTCTGGTGACCACGGATGCCAGCCTGAGAGGCTGGGGAGCAGTCACACAGGGAAGAAATTTCCAGGGCTTGTGGTCAAGCATGGAAACGTCATTTCACATAAATATCCTGGAACTAAGGGCCATTTACAATGCCCTAAGTCAAGCAAGGCCTCTGCTTCAGGGTCAGCCGGTGTTGATCCAGTCGGACAACATCACGGCGGTCGCCCACGTAAACAGACAGGGCGGCACAAGAAGCAGGAGGGCAATGACGGAAGTTGCAAGGATTCTTCGCTGGGCGGAAAATCATGTGATAGCACTGTCAGCAGTGTTCATTCCGGGAGTGGACAACTGGGAAGCAGACTTCCTCAGCAGACACGACCTCCACCCGGGGGAGTGGGGACTTCACCCAGAAGTCTTCCACATGATTGTGAACCGTTGGGAAAAACCAAAGGTGGACATGATGGCGTCCCGCCTCAACAAGAAACTAGACAGATATTGCGCCAGGTCAAGGGACCCTCAGGCAATAGCTGTGGACGCTCTGGTAACACCGTGGGTGTACCAGTCAGTGTATGTGTTCCCTCCTCTGCCTCTCATACCCAAGGTACTGAGAATCATAAGAAGGAGAGGAGTAAGGACTATACTCGTGGCTCCGGATTGGCCAAGAAGGACTTGGTACCCGGAACTTCAAGAGATGCTCACGGAGGAACCGTGGCCTCTACCTCTAAGAAAGGACCTGCTCCAGCAGGGACCCTGTCTGTTCCAAGACTTACCGCGGCTGCGTTTGATGGCATGGCGGTTGAACGCCGGATCCTGAAGGAAAAAGGCATTCCGGATGAAGTCATCCCTACCCTGATCAAAGCCAGGAAGGATGTAACTGTGCAACATTATCACCGTATTTGGCGTAAATATGTTGCGTGGTGTGAGGCCAGGAAGGCCCCTACAGAGGAATTTCAACTGGGTCGTTTCCTGCATTTCCTGCAAACAGGACTGTCTATGGGCCTAAAATTAGGGTCCATTAAGGTTCAAATTTCGGCCCTGTCGATTTTCTTCCAGAAAGAACTAGCTTCAGTTCCTGAAGTTCAGACGTTTGTCAAGGGGGTACTGCATATACAGCCTCCTTTTGTGCCTCCAGTGGCACCTTGGGATCTCAATGTAGTTTTGGGGTTCCTAAAATCACATTGGTTTGAACCACTCACCACTGTGGACTTAAAATATCTCACATGGAAAGTGGTAATGCTGTTAGCCCTGGCTTTAGCCAGGCGTGTTTCAGAATTGGCGGCTTTATCCTATAAAAGCCCTTACCTAATTTTTCATACGGACAGGGCAGAATTGAGGACTCGTCCTCAATTTCTCCCTAAGGTGGTTTCAGCGTTTCACTTAAACCAGCCTATTGTGGTACCTGCGGCTACTAGGGACTTGGAGGATTCCAAGTTGCTGGACGTAGTCAGGGCCCTGAAAATATATGTTTCCAGGACGGCTGGAGTCAGAAAATCTGACTCGCTGTTTATCCTGTATGCACCCAACAAGCTGGGTGCTCCTGCTTCTAAGCAGACTATTGCTCGTTGGATTTGTAGTACAATTCAGCTTGCACATTCTGTGGCAGGCCTGCCACAGCCAAAATCTGTAAAAGCCCATTCCACAAGGAAAGTGGGCTCATCTTGGGCGGCTGCCCGAGGGGTCTCGGCTTTACAATTTTGCCGAGCAGCTACTTGGTCAGGGGCAAACACGTTTGCTAAATTCTACAAATTTGATACCCTGGCTGAGGAGGACCTGGAGTTCTCTCATTCGGTGCTGCAGAGTCATCCGCACTCTCCCGCCCGTTTGGGAGCTTTGGTATAATCCCCATGGTCCTTTCGGAGTTCCCAGCATCCACTAGGACGTCAGAGAAAATAAGAATTTACTTACCGATAATTCTATTTCTCATAGTCCGTAGTGGATGCTGGGCGCCCATCCCAAGTGCGGATTGTCTGCAATACTTGTACATAGTTACAAAAATCGGGTTATTATTGTTGTGAGCCATCTTTTCAGAGGCTCCTCTGTTATCATGCTGTTAACTGGGTTTAGATCACAAGTTGTACGGTGTGATTGGTGTGGCTGGTATGAGTCTTACCCGGGATTCAAAATCCTTCCTTATTGTGTACGCTCGTCCGGGCACAGTATCCTAACTGAGGCTTGGAGGAGGGTCATAGGGGGAGGAGCCAGTGCACACCAGGTAGTCCTAAAGCTTTTACTTTTGTGCCCAGTCTCCTGCGGAGCCGCTATTCCCCATGGTCCTTTCGGAGTTCCCAGCATCCACTACGGACTATGAGAAATAGAATTATCGGTAAGTAAATTCTTATTATATATATATACACTGCTCAAAAAAATAAAGGGAACACTAAAATAACACATCCTAGATCTTAATGAAATATTCTTATTATTAAAATGATTAAAGAGTGCAGGCATTTATTTATTTAATATCGGAAACACGCATATAGGAGGGCAGAGTGCTTGTGGCATGACTATCTCTGGCCCGAGCAAGAAATTTAATGTTGATGAAATTATGTCTTTTGCAAAATGGATATATATTGAATTAGGTTAATGGTTTTAGGACAACTTATAGGTTTATATAGATATTTTGACTGAGGTAATGTCAACCCCCTATTGGGTGTGGCGAGCTGCTGATGTTTGTAGGTGATCTAACCTACTGGAAAAGTTTGCAGAGTATAAACAACACAGCGCTCAACCCCTGATAAGAACTAATGCAGTGTCGGTGTTCACTTTATCTATGTGTTCTTATTCATGATAATAATAATAATAAATCACAAGTGTAAATCATACTCTGTATTGATGTTGAAAAAGTGCTGAAAATTCCATGAGAGCGATCCAAGCTCTCTGAGATTCATTGGCATAGAAGAGGTTACACCAAACTGGAGAGGAGGAAACTTTATGAACAAGATCAACAGGACAGAACTTAAATGGATGTATGAATTAAAAACATTCACACCTCGGGGACTAAATCTTGACAATGAAGTCAGATCCATCATTTGTAAGAAGAACTAGAATCCAAATAGGGGGCAGTTAACCATAGCCTACAGCTGATTCCGTAAGAAGGAAAACAGAGTAACACACAAGAGTAACTCGACAAGAGTCCCAATCATCGTGGGATGAACATAGACCCAATATACGAGGGATTAGTATACAATAAAAATATCAGGAACACATGGGCACTTTGGACATAGGTTAACAAAGATTCATTCAGATTCAATTAATTATTCCATATCTTCACACCACATACCAACCACCCTTCTCCAACCGGTATCCACCTACGTACCCTCCCCTTTTTCTCCTTCCTTCCCCTTTAAATTCAACACAGTTTTCCCCCCCTTCCACTCCCGTACCATTTCCCCCCCCCCCCCCCACTCCTCCCTCATGATCCATATAACCAATTATTCCTACCCACAGTGAAAGCATCTGGCTCCGCCAACATAACATAAAAAGGAATCATTGTACTTAAAAATAAAACACAAATCAGATATGGTATGAAAAAACGTTAGACAAACACTATATTCATTTACTGGGTTCCTATAGTGATTATCTCTTCATTCCATAATAGTAAGGTTATTATGAGGGATGCACACGTATAATCCCATCAGGGATTACGACTATCAGGGTCATTCCACATATGAAACTGACACTTATAAGGGTTGTCAGTCTGTATTTATTCCACGAGACTGAAAGGTTGGCATTGTCGGTGTTTTATATTTTCACCAAAACATGGTATGTTTCACTAAAACATCAGAAATCCTGTACTATTTGAATGACTAATAAGGAGGCTCATATGCATTGTCAAAGCTGCAACTGAAATACTGCATCAAATATAAAACGTACTAACGTTTAAATCAAACAGACAGGATCAATTACAACTCAGCACGCGTTCCTGATTAACCAACAATCAATCAATTAATTGCAGCCAATCAGAAATTAGGAGGGACCATGTAAAGAGTCCCATGCAGCCCAGAATGATACACTGCTCCCAGAGGAAGGCCAATTAAGGCTGAAACGCGTTGGAGAAAAACGACACATCCAACACATCTAACACCTAGCATCATTCGAACACCCGCTGTAAAGATCAGCCGCTTCCAGATCCCACAGTCTCCTTCACTGGCCAATGAAGTAGAGCCGCCGTCGGTGCTGCAGCGCGCCGGGGACCGAACGCCCGTAACAGGCTGACAGTGCCCGGAAGTGCCGTAGCCGCCGGTGATTCCGTCGCCCCGAAGGTCCGTGCCTCGGTGTGCAGGCTGCACACAGGGGCTCTGCGCCGGCCGCGGGGAGAGAGACGGAGGGACAGACGAACGGACACAGCGGGGGACGAGAGGCTAAGACGACAAGAGGAAGAAGGGTAAGTATATGCACCTGAGGGTTACGGGACGCCGCACCCCCAGAACATATATCCCCCAACTCACATCTCCATTGACATTTATACCAGGAAATTTACTGCGATCAGCAGGACTAAAAGACGGCCCTAATTAGGGCAGTGATAACACATTTAATATTGACTTTTGCGATCAGCAATTGGACCCTTTTTATTTCTATTTTTCGTTTTTATTTTTTCATTATTTTTAATTTTATTTTTATGTTGTTTTCATGCTTTTTTCGGCTAGTTAATCTGGACACATTAATTTGGACCTTTGAAAGAGGTCAAGTACTCCTGATAATTATTTTACAGGAGAAATTTCACGCAATTGCATGGACTGAAATAACCCCAATTAGTTATAAAGTTAACCTTATATTTACTAAGTATCTACAAGGAGCACTGTGACTCCGGAAATAAAAGTTTAATTGTTACATCAAACTGATATCAGCACTTTTTCAACATCAATACAGAGTATGATTTACACTTGTGATTTATTATTATTATTATCATGAATAAGAACACATAGATCTAGTGAACACCGACACTGCATTAGTTTATATAGATATGTACACTGATGTCTTTCGATTCTCCGCCGTAGGTGTGTGGAGGTACGTGGTCGGGTTGCTAGGAGACGGGGGAACCAGGGGATGGACGTCATGGCAGGCGGGAGGATCGCTTATGTGTGTGGACCTATCGGCTAGCCACTGATCGCTGAGAGGGCGGAGGGTGCCGCACGAGCGTCACAAGTATGTGACGTGATGTGGCGGCGTCCCCGTTACCATAGCGACGGACGGGATGCCGGAAGTATCTCGATTGAAGCGGTGGGCAAGGCTGGATGACGCTATTGCTGGGCGCCTCGGCGTCTGTGTGACCGGACACACGCGCCCTCTAACATCATTAGGCGGAGAGGAGTAAGATTGAAGGGACAGGTGAGCACACTTTTGTTTGATTCACTGGGTATAAATAGAGAAAGATTGGCTCACTGACGGTAATCACTCCCCTGACGACGGCGGGAGCCGAAACGGCTGTTGGGAGATCCTGCTGGGTAGGATGAAGATCCCCAGTATGCACAGGACTTGTGAGAAACCTGTTGTTGATTAAGCCATGTTTCCAATCTGCTGAATTTGCACAGAATGTCTATTGTTATGGATTACAAAATGGCATAAAAGCGTTTGAATATTTTTGGAGTGCTGGTCTCTTCTACAACATAGCCCCTGCTGGAGCCTCATGGTGTGGTTGGATTTATATTGCAAAAGTTTTTGACCTGGCACTCTTCAATGGAGTTTTGCAGCGTAGTGCGGTTCACATTATACACTATATATATATATATATATATATATATTATATATATATATATATATATATATATATATATATATATATATACACTGCTCAAAAAAATAAAGGGAACACTAAAATAACACATCCTAGATCTTAATGAATGAAATGTTCTTATTAAATACTTTGTTCTTTACATAGTTGATTGTTCTTTACATAATTGATTGTGCTGACAACAAAATCACACAAAAATTATCAATGGAAATCAAATTTATTAACCCATGGAGGTCTGGATTTGGAGTCACACTCAAAATTAAAGTGGAAAAACACACTACAGGCTGATCCAACTTTGATGTAATGTCCTTAAAACAAGTCAAAATGAGGCTCAGTAGTGTGTGTGGCCTCCACGTGCCTGTATGACCTCCCAACAATGCCTGGGCATGCTCCTGATGAGGTGGCGGATGGTCTCCTGAGGGATCTCCTCCCAGACCTGGACTAAAGCATCCGCCAACTCCTGGACAGTCTGTTGGTGGATGGAGCGAGACATGATGTCCCAGATGTGCTCAACTGGATTCAGGTCTGGGAAGCGGGCGGGCCAGTCCATAGCATCAATGCCTTCATCTTGCAGGAACTGCTGACACACTCCAGCCACATGAGGTCTAGCATTGTCGTGCATTAGGAGGAACCCAGGGCCAACCGCACCAGCATATGGTCTCACAAGGGGTCTGAGGATCTCATCTCGGTACCTAATGGCAGTCAGGCTACCTCTGGCAAGCACATGGAGGGCTGTGCGGCCCCCCAAAGAAATGCCACCCCACACCATTATTGACCGACTGCCAAACCAGTCATGCTGGAGGATGTTGCAGGCAGCAGAACGTTCTCCTTGGCGTCTCAAGACTCTGTCACGTCTGTCACATGTGCTCAGTGAGAACCTGCTTTCATCTGTGAAGAGCACAGGGCGCCAGTGGCGAATTTGCCAATCTTGGTGTTCTCTGGCAAATGCCAAAGGTCCTGCACGGTGTTGGGCTGTAAGCACAACTCTCACCTGTGGACGTCGGGCCCTCATACCACCCTCATGGAGTCTGTTTCTGATCGTTTGAGTAGACACATGCACATTTGTGGCTTGCTGGAGGTCATTTTGCAGGGCTCTGGCAGTGCTCCTCTTGTTCCTCCTTGCACAAAGGCGGAGGTAGCGGTCTTGCTGCTGGGTTGTTGCCCTCCTACGGCCTCCTCCATGTCTCCTGATGTACTGGCCTGTCTCCTGGTAGCGCCTCCATGCTCTGGACACTATGCTGACAGACACAGCAAACCTTCTTGCCACAGCTTGCATTGATGTGCCATCCTGGATGAGCTGCACTATCTGAGCCACTTGTGTAGGTTGTAGACTCCGTCTCATGCTACCACTAGAGTGAAAGCACCGCAAGCTTTCAAAAGTGACCAAAACATCAGCCAGAAAGCATAGGAGCCGAGAAGTGGTCTGTGGTCACCACCTGCAGAACAACTCCTTTATTGGGGGTGTCTTGCTAATTGCCTATAATTTCCACCTGTTTCCATTTGCACAACAGCATGTGAAATTGATTGTCAATCAGTGTTGCTTCCTAAGTGGACAGTCTGATTTCACAGAATCACAGAAGTGTGATTGACTTGGAGTTACATTGTGTTGTTTAAGTGTTCCCTTTATTTTTTTGAGCAGTGTATATATATACACTGTGTCTACAGTCACATAATACCAGATTTAATCGCTGGTGTTGTGTACTGTGTCTACAGTCACATATTAATGGTTTTAATCATAGGTATTGTATGTACTCTGGCTTTATTGTACTAAATCGCTCTGTTGCATTTGTGTACAATGTCTAACAAGAAGGGCAGTAAGTCTGTGGACGTTCCTGCATCATGCAGAGCATGTGCCAAAGATTTTCCACAGGGGGAAGCTGTGTATGATGGTCTGTGTACTATGTGTCATACATCTCCCAGTCAATCCGCAGCTCCTGTAATCAATCAGGAGCCACCCTAGGCTGCGTTCATAAACCTACTGGGTACTCTGGTGGAACACCTTATGCCCCCTATTACAGCCATTACAGCCACAAATTGTCCCTATGGTTAATCCGCCATGGGCGGAAAATTTGTCTAGCCAGTTGCAGCAATTAACTCATTCCTTGGTCAGGCAAAAATCTATTCCAGGTCACTCTCGTGTCTCTGGGTCATCTAAGTGGGCTGATTCCTCCTCAATCCTCTAATCTCTCAGATGTTTCATCTGAAGAGGAGGGGGAGCATACGGTCCTGTCAGACACTAAATCAGGTGTTTCTGACGAGGATTCTCCATTGCAAATTGATGTCCCTGCCCTTGTGGTTGCTATTAAGCAAATCCTACAAATCACTGATGATGAGGATTCCACTACTGTGGCTAAGAAAACTGATATGTTCTGATGGCAGAAGGTGGTTAAAAATCTATTACCCCATTCTGACCATTTGGTGGACACCAGGCAGGAACCCTGGTCTAATCCAGGGAAGAAATTCCCTCTGTCTAAATGGGCCTTGGCTCGCTATCCTCTCCCTGCAGAGTTATGCAACAAGTGGAAAAATTCACGGCCAGTGGATTCTCAGGTCTCCCGCCTAGTGGTGTCATCCACTCTGCCTGTCACCACTGTCACTTCACTGAAGAAACCGACAGATAAGTGTGTGGAGGGATGCCTGAAATCTATTTACTCCCTTCCAGGTGCTGTACATAGACCCACTATTGCGGCCTCCTGGGCTGCAAAAGGAATTGAAGCATGGGTTCCGACATTAGAGGAAGAGCTGCCCGAGGATATATCTGACAATGCCAGACAGTACATGTCTCACATTACCACTGCTGCCTATTACATTCAGGAGCCATCCTCTGAGGTGGGTGTGTTGGCAGCCAAGGTGTCGACTACGTCTGTCCTGGCTCTCCGTATTCTGTGGTTGAGGTCATGGAAGGTGGACCTAGACTCCAAAAAGACCTTGGAGGTACTCCCCTTTAAGAGGGACATTTTATTTGGGGAAGACCTAAATAAAATTGTGTCTGAATTGGCGGTTGCTAAGACCTTCTCCCAAATCCTAATCCTTCTGCACAGAAGGCTAAAGGTATCGCTTTTCATTCCTTTCGGCCTCAAGGGAAAGCAAAAGGTCAGGCACATCTGATACAATCTTATGCTCCCAAAACTACTAATCCCAAGGCAAAGTAGTCCTGGGCGGCACGTCAGCCTGCTTCTAAACAAGACTCTAGGGTGGGAGGCCGACTTCTGCAGTTCACCCAGGTCTGGTTAAAGACCACTTCAGACGTATGGGTGCGAGAAGTTGTCTCTCACAGGTACGCAGTCTCCTTCAAGAGACGTCCCTCTCGCCAGTTTTGCACCATAGTTATCCCTTGGGATCCGTTAAAGGTGCAAGCTCTGCAAAAGGTTGTGGGTTCCCTCCTGAATACAGGAATAGTAGTGCCAGTTCCTCTGGCCCAGAGAAGCAGAGGATATTACTCAACCCTGTTTCTAGTTCCGAAACCTAATGGGTCTTTCCGGCCTATACTCAACCTCAAATCACTGAACAAGTTTGTGAGCATGTCCAAGTTCCGTATGGAAACACTGAGCTCAATTGTACTGGCTATGGAATCCGGAGACTATATGGTATCCCCGGATATACAGGATGCGTACCTGCATATACCTATTGCCATGTCGCATCAGCAGTATCTGCGGTTTGCTATTGGCAACCTCCACTATCAGTACCAGGCTCTGCCATTTGGACTGGCTACGGCTCCTCGGATCTTCACCAAGGTCATGGCCGTAATGACGGACCATCTCCGTTGCCAGGGAGTCGGGATCTTGCCGTATGTGGACGACTTGCTTATTCTGGCAAACTCCCACGTTGTCCTCCTCAGTCATCTGCAACTGACAGTAACCTTTCTACAAGCCCACGAGTGGCTCACCAATTGGAAGAAATCCTCGCTGGTCCCAGCTCAGAGCATGGTGCACCTGTGGGCACTCCTGGACACACACAGTCAACAACCTGTTTCTATCTCCAGAAAAAGTCCTGAGACTTCTAGACAGGATAAGATACTCTTTTGTTGCCCAAGAGTATTGATACACTCGGCGATGCAAGTACTTAGCCTGATGGTGTCGGCATTCGACATGGTAGAGTACACTTAATTTAATTCTTGTCCTCTGCAGAGGTTAATCCTTTCCAAGTGGGACGGCCTACCTCATCGGATCAGATCTCACATGATCACTTTGACTCCGGAGGTTCGTCTGTCGCTGACCTGGTGGCTACAGGACCAGCAATTGAGCAGGGGCCATCCCTTCTGGATCTCCGACTGGGTCCTGCTAACAATGGACGCCAGTCTTAGGTGATGGGGTGCGGTGTTGAAGCAACACTCTTTTCAGGGTCGCTGTGCAAAGGTGGAGTCACTCCTACAAATAAACATTCTGGAGTTGTGGGCGGTGTTCAATGCGTTATCTCTCACCCTGCCTCAGGTACAGAACAGGCCTGTTCAAGTACGGTCAGACAAGGCCACCACGGTGGCATGCATAAACTATCAAGGTGGCACTCAAAGCCGCATGTCAATGATGGAAGTGTCAAAAATCCTTCATTGGGCGTAACGCCATCTGCCAGCAATGTCTGCAGTGTTCATTCCGGGTGTACTAAACCGGGAAGCGGACTTCCTCAGTCGCCAGGACGTGCACGCCGGAGAGTGGAGTCTTCATCCAGAAGTCCTTCAACTCCTAGTGGACAAGTGGGGCCTACCAGATGTAGACCTGATGGTGTCTTGACACAAGCACAAGGTTCCGGTCTTCAGATCAAGGACCAGGGATCCTCAAGCAGCGTTCGTGGACGCACTGGCAATTCCATGGAACTTTCGTCTGCCTTACGTGTTCCCTCCAGTGTCGCTCCGGCCCAGGGTCCTGCAGAAGTTCAAACAAGGAGGATTTCTACTTCTAGTCGCTCCACACGGCATTGGTTGTCAGACGTGCAGGGTCTATCGACAGAGCGTCCTCTTCTACTTCCTCTGCACCCAGACCTCCTCGTACAGGGCTCTTGTCTTTATCCGGACCTGGCCAGGCTGGCTTTGACGGTGTGGCTCTTGAAGCATCACTCCTGAGAGCCAAAGGATTCTCCGAGGTGGTCATCCAAACTATGTTAAGGGCCCATAAACCGGCTTCAGTTCGGATTTATTACAGGGTTTGGAATTCTTACTTCATCTGGTGTGCTGATAAGAAAAATGATGTATACAGATTCAGAACTTCCAGAATTCTGGCTTTTCTGCAAAGAAGCCTGGACTTAGGCATTCGTCTGGCCTCCCTCAAGGTTCACTTATCTGCCTTGTCGGTATGATTTCAGAGATAAATTGCGCCTATACCTGACGTTCATACATTCACTCAGGGTGTCTTACAGATTCAGCCTCCCTATGTCCCTCCTGTGGCTCCATGGGGTCTGTCGGTTGTCCAAATGCCCTGCAAGAGTCTCCATTTGAACCTCTTGAGACGGTGGACCTTAAATGGCTCATGGCCAAAGTCTTGTTTTCACTGAATATTGCCTCTGCTAGAAGGGTGTCGGACTTAGGCTCATTGTCCTGTCATCCACCCTTTCTAATATTTAATTGTGACCGGGCAGTTCTTCGGACTCGCCCAGGTTATTTACCTAAGGTGGTGTCATCTTTTCACCTTAACCAAGAGAGTGTGGTTCCAGCCTTTATCTCTTTGGATTTGTTCTCCAAAGAGCAGTCTTTGGATGTAGTACGGGATCACTGTATATATGTGGAGAGGACTGCCTCTATCAGGAGGTCAAACTCGCTTTTTGTCTTGTTTAGTTTTCACAAACGTGGCTGGCCTGCGAATAAGCAAACCTTGGCTAGATGGATTAGAATTATGATTGCACAAGCTTATGTGCAGGCTGGTCTCCCAGCTCCTGCTGCTATTAATGCCCATTCTACTCGGTCTGTTGGACCTTCTTGGGCGGCTCGACCTGGCGCATCCGCAGAACAATTGTGCAAGGAGGCTAATTGGTCCTCTGTGAACACGTTTATTAGGTTCTATGCCTTTGATACTTCCGCCTTCCAGGATGCTTCCTTTGGACGCCGGGTTCTCATACCCGCTAAGGCACGTCCCCTCCCTTAAGGAACTGCTTTAGGACATCCCTGATGTTTCCCTGTGGAAACCAATGTGACCTGCTGCAGAAAAGGAGATTTATGGTAGACTTACCATGGTTAACTCTCTTTCTGCGAGGTACATTGGGTTCCACAGGGTGCCGGCCCTGACGCACCTAGCTTCTGTGGGTTTGTATGGCATTAGCCGCTGGTCCCTTCTCCTGTTATGGGAATGTGGTTCTATGTGACGAACATCTACCGTCTCTCTTACCTGCTACTGCATTGGACTGGTTAACGAAACTGAGCTCTCAGTGCCTGGAGGCGGGGTTATAGAGGAGGCCCCAGTGCATCCTGGGACAGCCTAAAGCTTTAGCCTGTTGGTACCTCTGGATGAAGATCCACTCTACCTCCCCAATGTTTCCCTGTGGAACCCAATGTACCTCGCAGAAAGAGAGTTAACAATGGTAAGTCTCCTTTTTATTAAGGGGTACAGCTGTACAGGCAAATATAGTTTTGGGAAGCTGTGCAGTTCATGCAGATTAGCACCTAAAGGATAAAAACTGAAAACAGTTTTATGGTAGGATTTATTTGCAAGAGAGGCTTAATATATGCTACACCCTCTATTGTACTGTATATACAGTATGGATCACTGCAAATGTTCTATTGTTATCTAAGGTGGATGTGTCTGTTCATTCTGTATAAATGGACAGCAGCACAAAATGGACTAATGCATCCAGCTTATGTTTGTTAGGGCGAGAGGTACTAAAGGGAAAATGCGCTAAAACACCTGTTTACGGTGGTTTTACAGCATTTTCATATGTACTAACCCCAGGCTGCCGCGTTTTCGCCCCTGAGGGTATCGCCATCTTTTGATGGCAATACCCTATAGAAGCCTCTGGGCTTCTTACCGCTGGCCGCCGCCCCTCGCCGCTGACGCCGATACCCCCCATCCACCCGCCATACCTCCGTCCAGGCAGCCTTGGTCACGGAAGCTAAACTCCTCGCCCCCCTAGCAACACAGCCGGATGTTAGTACATATGCGATTAACATCGCTGCGAGGGGCGGCGATGTATGTTAATACATCCCGCCCTTAAAGCTTAAAAAAACAGCACCTTACACATCTTTAGTGTGACTGTTCATTTATATATACAGTAGTGAATTAATTATTTTTTTGCCCCACAGTAATGGTGAGTTAGGTACATTCTCACAAAAATACATGGAGTGGGTGTGGGGGGTCGAAGGCTCGTGTAAATTTTTCCGATACCTCCCCTGAATCTCTGTGTTCCTTTCCCAGCACAGGAAACAACGTAGCGTTTGCTGTATTTTGACTGGCTGCAACTTACAGCCAAGAGATGACATCAGGCAAAAGAACACAACTAGGTAAGGTCATCCAGCATCCAGTGTGTACCCAGCTTTAGGCTGTTTATACTAGGAATATCTGCTGCAGATCCCCCATTTCCTATAGCAGAACTCATACGTTTCTATGGGGCTGGGCAGATTAGGATGGATACTCCCTTCGCAGAAACAAGAGCTTTTCTTAAGATTGAAAATGCCAATTTTTGTTTTCTTGAAATCTGATATAATCTCATGGGCTCTTTTATGTTGGGTGCAACAGTGGAGAAAATAGGATTTTAATACCTACCGGTAAATCCTTTTCTCTTAGTCCGTAGAGGGTGCTGGGGATGCTTCAAGAACCATGGGGTATAGACGGGATCCGCAGGAGACATGCGCTCTTTAAGACTTTAAAAGGGGTGTGAACTGGCTCCTCCCTCTATGCCCCTCCTCCAGACTCCAGTTATAGGAACTGTGCCCAGGGAGACGGACATTTCGAGGAAAGAATTTATTGATAAAGCACAGTGAGCATTTTACCAGCTCACACCTCCAGTATGCCGCAGAACATGGTATTCAATAAAACACCAGCCGACGACATGAAGAATATGCAGCAATACGCTGACATAAAACGTAACACAACTAGAGATGAGCGGATTCGGTTTTACTCGGATTTACTCGGTTCTCAAAACGGCATCTGATTGGCTATCCAAAACACGTGACATCCGTGAGCCAATAAGATGTCGTTTTGAGAACCGAGTAAATCCGAGTAAAACCGAATCCGCTCATCTCTAAACACAACCTATGTGTGTAAACACAACCAGCAACAGCATAACGCATGCTATGGCCTGAATATCGTCAGCAACAGTCTGACTTAAACACAACACACCATGTGTGCAAACATACCCAATGATACAGTACGCACTGGGACGGGCGCCCAGCATCCTCTACGGACTAAGAGAAATAATTTACCGGTAGGTATTAAAATCCTATTTTCTCATACGTCCTAGAGGATGCTGGGGATGCTTCAAGAACCATGGGGTTTATACCAAAGCTCTAAAACGGGCGGGAGAGTGCGGATGACTCTGCAGCACCGATTGACCAAACAAGAGGTCCTCCTCAGCCAGGGTATCAAACTTGTAAAACTTTGCAAAGGTGTTCGAACCCGACCAAGTAGCAGCTCGGCAAAGCTGTAATGCCGAGACCCCTCGGGCAGCCGCCCAGGATGAGCCTACCTTTCTGGTAGAATGGGCTTTTACCGATTTCGGTAACGGCAATCCTGCCGCAGAATGAGCCTGCTGAATCGTATTACAGATCCAGCGCGCAATAGTCTGCTTAGAAGCAGGAGCCCCAATCTTGTTGGGAGCCCACAGGACAAACAGAGCCTCTGTTTTCCTAATCTGCGCCGTTTTGGCGACATAGATTTTCAAAGCTCTGACCACATCGAGAGACTTCGATTCCGCCAAGGCATCAGTAGCCACTGGCACCACAATAGGCGGTTTATGTGAAATGATGAAACCACTTTTGGTTGAAATTGCTGACGAGTTCTCAACTCCGCTCTATCAGCATGGAAGATTAAACAGGGGCTTTTGTGAGACAAAGCCGCCAACTCAGATACCCGCCTTGCGGATGCCAAGGCCAACAACATGACTACTTTCCAAGTAAGGAATTTTAACTCAACCTTACATAAAGGTTCAAACTAATGAGATTGCAGGAATTGCAATACCACATTAAGATCCCACGGTGCCACAGGGGGCACAAATGGAGGTTGGATGTGTAGCACGCCTTTCACGAAGGTCTGAACTCCTGGAAGGGAGGCTAATTTTTTCTGTAAGAAGATTGATAAGGCCGAAATTTGTAATTTAATAGAGCCTAACTTCAGGCCCGCATCCACACCTACTTGCAAAAAAGGGAGCAAACGCCCCAGCTGAAATTATTCCGTAGGAGCCTTCTTGGATTCACACCAAGACACATATTTCCTCCAAATACGGTGGTAATGCTTTGCCGTTACTTCTTTCCTAGCCTGAAGAAGTGTGGGAACGACTTCACTGGGAATACCCTTTCGGGCTAGGATATGGTGTTCAACCGCCATGCCGCCCAACGAAGCTGCGGTAAGTCTTGATACACGCACGGTCCTTGCTGTAACAGGTCCTCTCGTAGAGGAAGAGGTCAGGGATCTTCTATGAGTAATTCTTGAAGATCTGGATACCAAGCCCTCCTTGGCCAGTCCGGAACAAAGAGGATCACCTGAACCTTTGTTCTTCTTATGATCTTTATCACCCTCGGAAAGAGTGGAAATGGAGGGAACACGCAAACCGACTGAAACTCCCATGGTGTCACCAGGGCGTCCACCGCTATTGCTGGGGGTCCCTTGACCTGGAACCATATCTCTGCAGTTTCTTGTTGAAGCGAGACGCCATTAAGTCTATTTGAGGAATTCCCCAAAGACTTGTTACTTTTGTGAAAACCTCTTGATGAAGACCCCACACTCCTGGATGGAGATCGTGTCTGCTGAGGAAGTCTGCTTTCCAGTTGTCTACACCCGGAATGAAGACAGCTAACAGAGCGTTTACACGCCTTTCCGCCCAGCGGAAAACTTTTGTGGCTTCTGCCATTGCCACTTTGCTCTCCGTTCTGCCCTAGCAGTTTACTTATGCCACTGCTATTAAGTTGTCCGACTGAATTAAGACGGGCAGATCGCGAAGAAGATGTTCCACTTGCAGAAGGCTGTTGTAAATAGCCTTCAATTCCAGAATGTTTATTGCAGACAAGCTTCCCGGCTTGACCGTTTTCCGTGGGAATTCTTCCCCTTGAAAGACTGCTCCCCAGCCTCGGAGACTTGCATCCATGGACACCAGGATCCAATCCTGTATCCCGAACCATCGTCCCTCTAGGAGGTGAGAACTGTGCAGCTACCACAGGAGAGATATTCTGGTCCTGGAGAATAGGATTATTTTCCGGTGTAAGTGCAGGTGAGACCCGGACCACATGCCCAACTGGTCCCGCTAAAACCACTCTGGCATTTAACCTGCTCACCGAATGGCCTCGTAGGCCGCACCCATCTACTTCATCAACGAAACGTATTGATGGATTTACGCTGTTGCAAATCTGATCCGACTCTGGATCCTCAGAGCTCTTTCCACTGGAAGAAACAAACTCTCAACAGTTCTGTATCTAACCTTATTCCCAACTCCGACGAAGAAACAAACTTTCAACAGTTCTGTATCTAACCTTATTCCCAACTCCGACATCCGCGTCGTTGGGATCAACAGTGATTCTGGCAAGTTCAGGAACCAACCACTGTGTTGAAGAACTGTCAGAGAGAAAACAACGATTTTCACCACTTGTTTCTTGACCTCCCCGTAGTCAGGAGAGCGTACCAGTACATAATAATAATGACCTTTACTATTGAAGGAAAACCATCATACTGCCATCACTCCGGTGAAATGGCAATGACAATCCTGAATAGCAAACCCAGGTAAGCCTAATGCGGAAGAAACCGTACTTAGACCCTCTTACTCCTTTTACAGATTGGAGATCCCTGTCCTGAGAGACTCCATCTTGTAGTTCAACTTTATAAGTAGAGACTTTTTTGGGGTTGCTCTGACCGAGTCGTCCGGGCTCAGAAGCACGAAAAACCTTGAAAAACAGCTTTTTTTTTTTATGACCGGGACAGCAGGACAATGTCCTGATCCTGACCCAACTTCTGTATGGTGTTGCATACTACCTCCCCCGTCCAGTGGAGAATCGGTAAGATCTATTTGAAAAATCAGTGAAGGGAACCGTCTGGAAACTCCAGTTTGTCCCCCTTGGGACTCTATTCTTAACTCACTCGTCCATGTCCATTCCAGGACTGACTGAAGATTATTAGACGTGGTCCCACCGGTGTGGGCTCCCGCAAGATAAACCCAGCGACATGCGGTGGATGTGGTAGAAACAGAGGATGATTTCTGCTTCAGCAACTTGAAAGGCTGCTGACCTCTTACCTTTTCACCTTCCTCTACCTGCAAAGAAGGGGAAAAAACCGTATCCATCCGGTCGAAATGACTGCATCCTACAAAAATGCGTCACCAACCGTTGTGAGGGAACATAACTCAAAAAGGTAGACTTACCAGTGGTATCTGTCGAGATCGACTTAATAAAGCCATCCGCAAACCAGGTTTCACCTTCATAGGGAAGATACCCCAGTACTTCTCGGAGTCAGCCTCAGCATTCCATTGGTGAATCCACAACGTCATCCTAGTCGAGACCGCCATGGAAGTGGCCCGCGAACCCAAGAGTCCTATATCTCTTGTAGTCGCACGGCAGTATGCTGTAATGATATAGACATGACTCAACTTCAGGAGTACCCTGCATACAACTACTCCCCCATGCGCATGTAATGCTAGTATAATCAACGTACATGCGGACACATAATTAGAGTATCACATATATTCCTGCATACGATCCTTTGTGACAGAGTCCCGTGCAGAACAGGGGTGTCTCTGACTTTATTCTATCCATGAGAAGGAATAACTTTACCTCAGCATTCATCATAAATATTTATATATAAATATACATAAATATACCTTCCAATGCACCTATACACACATCTCTCTCTCTCTCTCTCTCTATATATACACTGCTCAAAAAAATAAAGGGAACACTAAAATAACACATCCTAGATCTGAATGAATGAAATATTCTTATTAAATACTTTGTTCTTTACATAGTTGAATGTGCTGACAACAAAATCACACAAAAATTATCAATGGAAATCAAATTTATTAACCCATGGAGGTCTGGATTTGGAGTCACCCTCAAAATTAAAGTGGAAAAACACACTACAGGCTGATCCAACTTTGATGTAATGTCCTTAAAACAAGTCAAAATGAGGCTCAGTAGTGTGTGTGGCCTCCACGTGCCTGTATGACCTCCCTACAACCCACACAAGTGGCTCAGGTAGTGCAGCTCATCCAGGATGGCACATCAATGCGAGCTGTGGCAAGAAGGTTTGCTGTGTCTGTCAGCGTAGTGTCCAGAGCATGGAGGCGCTACCAGGAGACAGGCCAGTACATCCGGAGACATGGAAGAGGCCGTAGGAGGGCAACAACCCAGCAGCAGGACCGCTACCTCCTCCTTTGCGCAAGGAGGAACAGGAGGAGCACTGCCAGAGCCCTGCAAAAGGACCTCCAGCAAGCCACAAATGTGCATGTGTCTACTCAAACGATCAGAAACAGACTCCATAAGGGTGGTATGAGGGCCCGACGTCCACAGGTGGGGGTTGTGCTTACAGCCCAACACCGTGCAGGACGTTTGGCATTTGCCAGAGAACACCAAGATTGGCAAATTCGCCACTGGCGCCCTGTGCTCTTCACAGATGAAAGCAGGTTCTCACTGAGCACATGTGACAGACGGACGCCAAGGAGAATGTTCTGCTCCCTGCAACATCCTCCAGCATGACCGGTTTGGCAGTGGGTCAGTAATGGTGTGGGGTGTCATTTCTTTGGGGGGCCGCACAGCCCTCCATGTGCTCGCCAGAGGTAGCCTGACTGCCATTAGGTACCGAGATAAGATCCATCCTCAGACCCCTTGTGAGACCATATGCTGGTGCGGTTGGCCCTGGGTTCCTCCTAATGCAAGACAATGCTAGACCTCATGTGGCTGGAGTGTGTCATCAGTTTCTGCAAGACGAAGGCATTGATGCTATAGACTGGCCCGCCCGTTCCCCAGACCTGAATCCAATTGAGCACATCTGGGACATCATGTCTCGCTCCATCCACCAACGCTACATTGCATTACAGACTGTCCAGGAGTTGGCGGATGCTTTAGTCCAGGTCTGGGAGGAGATCCCTCAAGTGACCATCCGCCACCTCATCAGGAGCATGCCCAGGCGTTGTAGGGAGGTCATACAGGCATGTGGAGGCCACACACACTACTGAGCCTCATTTTGACTTGTTTTAAGGACATTACATCAAAGTTGGATCAGCCTGTAGTGTGTTTTTCCACTTTAATTTTGAGGGTGACTCCAAATCCAGACCTCCATGGGTTAATAAATTTGATTTCCATTGATAATTTTTGTGTGATTTTGTTGTCAGCACATTCAACTATGTAAAGAACAAAGTATTTAATAAGAATGGCCCTCATTCCGAGTCGTTCGCTCGGTATTTTTCATCGCATCGCATCGCAGTGAAATTCCGCTTAGTGCGCATGCGCAATATTCGCACTGCGACTGCGCCAAGTATCTTTGCTATGAAGATAGTATTTTTACTCACGGCTTTTTCATCGCTCCGGCGATCGTAATGTGATTGACAGGAAATGGGTGTTACTGGGCGGAAACAGGCCGTTTTATGGGAGTGTGGCTGAAAACGCTACCGTTTCCGGAAAAAACGCAGGAGTGGCCGGAGAAACGGGGGAGTGGTTGGGCGAACGCTGGGTGTGTTTGTGACGTCAAACCAGGAACGACAAGCACTGAACTGATCGCACAGGCAGAGTAAGTCTGGAGCTACTCTAAAACTGCTAAGTAGTTTGTGAGCGCAATATTGCGAATACATCGGTCGCAATTTTAAGATGCTAAGATACACTCCCAGTAGGCGGCGGCTTAGCGTGTGTAACTCTGCTAAATTCGCCTTGCGACCGATCAACTCGGAATGAGGGCCTATATTTCATTCATTCAGATCTAGGATGTGTTATTTTAGTGTTCCCTTTATTTTTTTGAGCAGTGTATATATATATATATATATATATATATATATATATATATATATATATAGATAGATATATATATAGATAGATATATATATAGAGATATATATAATACGTATACATATATCCTTTTGTCAGGAACAGCAGGGTCCCTAGTGACGTTAAAACGTTCCAATGTGTATGAACAGGTACTGAATGCCGATTTTGTGGATCTGATCAGGAAACATTATGGTCGACATAAAAAACATTATTCGAGTCGATCTCAGGGAGTAGTAACTGGGCAAAATAAAATTTTTGCGATCCCGAGGGGTCTGAGAGAAATCAATTCTATGAATATGACTCCCACCATAAATATTATCACGTCTGTGATCGTGCCACAGACCAATGTAACATCACTATACATACATATACATATACATATAGGTATAGCATTCTCTGATATCACATTATCATGTCAATATCCACCCAGTCAGATATTGTTGGTGCCAACAGGGTCACCCCCCACATCTGTGTCTCCCATATAGTTTTCTCTCAGGAAAAAATAAGAATTTACTCACCGGTAATTCTATTTCTCGTAGTCCGTAGTGGATGCTGGGACTCCGTAAGGACCATGGGGAATAGCGGCTCCGCAGGAGACTGGGCACAACTATAAAGAAAGCTTTAGGTCTAACTGGTGTGCACTGGCTCCTCCCACTATGACCCTCCTCCAGACTTCAGTTAGGATACTGTGCCCGGAGCTGACACAAGAAGGAAGGATTTTGAATCCCGGGTAAGACTCATACCAGCCACACCAATCACACCGTATAACTCGTGATACAATACCCAGTTAACAGTATGATAACAACTGAGCCTCTCAACAGATGGCTCAACAATAACCCTGTAGTTAAGCAACAACTATATACAAGTATTGCAGACAATCCGCACTTGGGATGGGCGCCCAGCATCCACTACGAACTACGAGAAATAGAATTACCGTTGAGTAAAGTCTTATTTTCTCTGACGTCCTAAGTGGATGCTGGGACTCCGTAAGGACCATGGGGATTATACCAAAGCTCCCAAACGGGCGGGAGAGTGCGGATGACTCTGCAGCACTGAATGGGCAAACTCTAGGTCCTCCTCAGCCAGGGTGTCAAACTTGTAGAATTTTGCAAATGTGTTTGACCCCGACCAAGTACCTGCTCGGCAAAGTTGTAGAGCCGAGACCCCTCGGGCAGCCGCCCAAGAAGAGCCCACCTTCCTCGTGGAATGGGCTTTCACTGATTTAGGATGCGGCAGTCCAGCCGCAGAATGTGCAAGCTGAATCGTACTACAGATCCAGCGAGCAATAGTCTGCTTTGAAGCAGGTGCACCCAACTTGTTGGGCGCATACAGGATAAATAGCGAGTCAGTCTTTCTGACTCCAGCTGTCCTGAAAACATATATTTTCAGGGCCCTGACTACGTCCAACAACTTGGAAGCCTCCAAGTCTTTTGTAGCCGCAGGTACCACGATAGGTTGGTTCAGATGAAACGCTGATACCACTTTAGGGAGAAACTGGGGACGAGTCCTCAATTCTGCCCTATCCATATGGAAAATCAGATAAGGGCTTTTACATGACAAAGCCGCTAATTCTGATACACGCCTGGCCGAAGCCAAGGCCAACAACATGACCACTTTCCACGTGAGATATTTCAAATCCACGGTTTTAAGTGGCTCAAACCAATGTGACTTTAGGAAATCCAACACCACGTTGAGATCCCAAGGTGCCACTGGAGGCACAAAAGGGGGCTGAATATGCAGCACTCCCTTAACAAAAGTTTGAACTTCAGGTAGTGAAGCCAGTTCTCTCTGGAAGAAAATCGATAGAGCCGAAATCTGGACCTTAATGGAACCCAATTTTAGGCCCATAGTCACCCCTGACTGTAGAAAGTGCAGGAAACGGCCCAGCTGAAATTCTTCCGTTGGGGCCTTCCTGGCCTCACACCACGCAACATATTTTCGCCATATGCGGTGATAATGGTTTGCGGTTACTTCTTTCCTAGCTTTAATCAGCGTAGGAATGACTTCCTCCGGAATGCCCTTTTCCTTCAGGATCCGCAGTAAATCTTGGAACAGACAGGGCCCCTGCTGCAGCAGGTCCTGTCTGAGCGGCAGAGGCCATGGGTCCTCTGAGATCATTTCTTGAAGTTCCGGGTACCAAGCTCTTCTTGGCCAATCCGGAACAATGAGTATAGTTCTTACTCCTCTTCTCCTTATTATCCTCAGTACCTTTGGTATGCGAGGAAGAGGAGGGAACACATAAACCGACCGGTACACCCACGGTGTCACTAGAGCGTCCACAGCTATCGCCTGCGGGTCTCTTGACCTGGCGCAATACTTTTCTAGCTTTTTGTTTAGGCGGGACGCCATCATGTCCACCTGTGGCCTTTCCCAACGGTTTACAATCAGTTGGAAGACTTCTGGATGAAGTCCCCACTCTCCCGGGTGGAGGTCGTGCCTGCTGAGGAAGTCTGCTTCCCAGTTGTCCGCTCCCGGAATGAACACTGCTGACAGTGCTAACACGGATTTTCCGCCCATCGGGGAATCCTTGTGGCTTCTGCCATCGCCGTCCTGCTTCTCGTGCCGCCCTGTCGGTTTACATGGGCGACCGCCGTGATGTTGTCTGACTGGATCAGTACCGGCTGGTTTTGAAGCAGGGGTTTTGCCTGACTTAGGGCATTGTAAATGGCCCTTAGTTCCAGAATATTTATGTGCAGGGAAGTCTCCTGACTTGACCATAGTCCTTGGAAGTTTCTTCCCTGTGTGACTGCCCCCCAGCCTCGAAGGCTGGCATCCGTGGTCACCAGGACCCAGTCCTGTATGCCGAATCTGCGGCCCTCTTGAAGATGAGCACTCTGCAGCCACCACAGCAGAGACACCCTTGTCCTTGGAGACAGGGTTATCAGACGATGCATCTGAAGATGAGATCCGGACCACTTGTCCAACAGGTCCCACTGAAAGGTTCTTGCATGAAACCTGCCGAATGGAATCACTTCGTAGGAAGCTACCATTTTTCCCAGGATCCGCGTGCAGTGATGCACCGACACCTGTTTTGGTTTTAGGAGGCCTCTGACTAGAGATGACAGCTCCTTGGCCTTCTCCTCCGGGAGAAACACTTTTCTCTGTTCTGTGTCCAGAACCATCCCCAGGAACAGTAGACGTGTCGTAGAATCCAGCCGTGCTGTTGTAGCACTTCCCGAGATAGTGCTACCCCGACCAACAACTGCTCTCTGGACCTCGCCTTTATCAGGAGATCGTCCAAGTACGGGATAATTAAAACTCCCTTCTTTCGAAGGAGTATCATCATTTCGGCCATTACCTTGGTAAAGACCCTCGGAGCCGTGGATAGACCGAACGGCAACGTCTGGAATTGGTAATGACAATCCTGTACCACAAATCTGAGGTACTCCTGGTGAGGATGGTAAATGGGGACATGCAGGTAAGCATCCTTGATGTCCAGTGATACCATGTAATCCCCCTCGTCCAGGCTTGCAATAACCGCCCTGAGCGATTCCATCTTGAACTTGAATTTTTTTATATATGTGTTCAAGGATTTCAAATTTAAAATGGGTCTCACCGAACCGTCCGGTTTTGGTACCACAAACATTGTGGAATAGTAACCCCTTCCTTGTTGAAGTAGGGGCACCTTTACTATCACTTGTTGTGAATCCAGCTTGTGAATTGCCTGTAACACTGCCTCCCTGCCTGAGGGAGTGGTTGGCAAGGCAGATTTGAGGAAACGGCGGGGGGGAGACGTCTCGAATTCCAGCTTGTACCCCTGAGATACTACTTGAAGGATCCAGGGATCCACCCGTGAGCGAGCCCACTGATTGCTGAAATATTTGAGACGGGCCCCCACCGTACCTGGCTCCGCCTGTGAAGCCCCAGCGTCATGCTGTGGACTTAGAGGAAGCGGGGGAGGACTTTTGCTCCTGGGAACTGGCTGTATGCTGCAGCTTCTTTCCCCTACCTCTGCCTCTGGGCAGAAAGGACGCGTCTTTAACCCGCTTGCCCCTATTGGGCCGAAAGGACTGTACCTGATAATACGGTGCTTTCTTTGGTTGTGAGGGAACATGGGGTAAAAATGTAGACTTCCCAGCTGTTGCTGTGGAAACGAGGTCCGAGAGACCATCCCCGAACAACTCCTCACCCTTATAAGGCAGAACTTCCATGTGTCGTTTGGAATCTGCATCTCCTGTCCACTGCCGAGTCCATAACCCTCTCCTGGCAGAAATGGACATTGCACTAATTTTGGATGCCAGCCGGCAAATATCCCTCTGTGCATCCCTCATGTATAAAAGTGCGTCTTTTATATGCTCTACGTTTAGCAATATAGTGTCCCTGTCTAGGGTATCTATATTTTCTGACAGGGAATCTGACCACGCAGCAGCAGCACTGCACATCCAGGCTGAAGCAATAGCCGGTCTCAGTATATCACCTGTGTGTGTATATATAGATTTCAGGATAGCCTCCTGCTTTCTATCAGCAGATTCCTTCAGGGCGGCCGTATCCGGAGACGGTAGTGCCACCTTCTTTGACAAGTGTGTGAGCGCTTTATCCACCCTAGGGGATGTTTCCCAGCGTGACCTATCCTCTGGCGGGAAAGGGTACGCCATTAGTAACCTCTTAGAAATTACCAGCTTTTTATCAGGGGAAGCCCACGCTTCTTCACACACTTCATTTAACTCTTCAGATGGAGGAAAAGCTACTGGTAGTTTTTTCTCTCCAAACATAATACCCTTTTTTGTGGTACTGGGGGTAACATCAGAAATGTGCAACACATTTTTCATTGCCTCAATCATGTAACGTGTGGCCCTACTGGAAGTTACATTAGTCTCATCGTCGTCAACACTGGAGTCAGTATCTGCGTCGACATCTGTGTCTGTCATCTGAGGTAGCGGGCGTTTTAGAGCCCCTGATGACTTTTGAGACGCCTGGGCAGGCACAGGCTGAGAAGCCGGCTGTCCCACATTAGGTATGTTGTCAAACCTTTTATGCAAGGAGTCGACACTGTCGCGTAATTCCTTCCACAGCACCATCCACTCAGGTGTCGACCCCGCAGGGGGTGACATCACGTTTACAGGAATTTGCTCCGCCTCCACATAAGCCTCCTCATCAAACATGTCGACACAGCTGTACCGACACACCGCAAACACACAGGGAATGCTCTGACAGAGGACAGGACCCCACAAAGCCCTTTGGGGAGACAGAGAGAGAGTATGCCAGCACACACCAGAGCGCTATATAACACAGGGATCCCACTATAAATGAGTGTTTTCCCTTATAGCTGCTTTTTTATATATCATATATATATATCTATACTGCGCCTAAATTTAGTGTCCCCCCTCTCTTTTTTACCCTTCTGTAGTGTTCAGACTGCAGGGGAGAGCCAGGGAGCTTCCTTCCTGCGGAGCTGTGAGGGAAAAATGTCGCCAGTGTGCTGAGGGAGATGGCCCCGCCCCTTTTTCGGCGGACTTTCTCACGCTTTTTCTGGAATACTGGCAGGGGTAATTTTACATCTATATAGCCTCTAGGACTATATATGATGTAGATTTGCCAGCCAAGGTGTCCTATATTGCCCTCAGGGCGCCCCCCCCCCCAGCGCCCTGCACCCATCAGTGACCGGAGTGTGAGGTGTACATGAGGAGCAATGGCGCACAGCTGCAGTGCTGTGCGCTACCTTGGTGAAGACCGAAGTCTTCTGCCGCCGATTTTCCAGACCTCTTCGTTGCTTCTGGCTCTGTAAGGGGGACGGCGGCGCGGCTCCGGGAACGAACACCAAGGTCGGGTCCTGCGGTCGATCCCTCTGGAGCTAATGGTGTCCAGTAGCCTAAGAAGCCCAAACTACCACCTGTTAGGTAGGTTCGCTTCTTCTCCCCTTAGTCCCTCGCTGCAGTGAGTCTGTTGCCAGCAGATCTCACTGTAAAATAAAAAACCTAAATATACTTTCTTTCTAGGAGCTCAGGAGAGCCCCTAGTGTGCATCCAGCTCAGCCGGGCACAAGATTCTAACTGAAGTCTGGAGGAGGGTCATAGTGGGAGGAGCCAGTGCACACCAGTTAGACCTAAAGCTTTCTTTATAGTTGTGCCTAGTCTCCTGCGGAGCCGCTATTCCCCATGGTCCTTACGGAGTCCCAGCATCCACTTAGGACGTCAGAGAAATAAACTGTATTTACTGTACATTAGGTATGCGGCGGGAACCCAGAGGAGACCACCCACAAGTACATCTTGAACAGTCATCGCCCACCTATTCAAACCAACCTATGACCTCTCCTGTACTGTAAATGACAATCCCTGTGTCCAATGGACAAAGAGATTACAGTATCCATTGTGCTAAGTTTTGGAAGATTGTATAAAAGGAGCCAGCTGCAGGCCTGGTCACACAAGACTCTCAAAGTTATCTATCTAGATGACCGAGGACCAGACTGGGTAGCGCGGCGAAATATAAACAAGTATGTACCATTGACTGTAGCCATTATTCTCTTGTATTGTATTGCTTTGTTATTGTATCTAGAGATGAGCGGGTTCGGTTCCTCGGAATCCGAACCCGCCCGAACTTCAGTTTTTTTTACACGGGGCCGAGCGACTCGGATCTTCCCGCCTTGCTCGGTTAACCCGAGCGCGCCCGAACGTCATCATCCCGCTGTCGGATTCTCGCGAGGCTCGGATTCTATCGCGAGACTCGGATTCTATATAAGGAGCCGCGCGTCGCCGCCATTTTCACACGTGCATTGAGATTGATAGGGAGAGGACGTGGCTGGCGTCCTCTCCGTTTAGAGTGACTAGAGTACTAGAGAGAGAAACAAATTTTGGGGAGCATATAGGAGGAGTACTACTTGCTGCTGATAGTGTGACCAGTGCCACCAGTTTAATCCGTTCTCTGCCTGAAAAAAAACGATACACAGTGTGACACAGTCACACACACATACCATATCTGTGCTCAGCCCAGTGTGCTGCATCATATACTGTATATCATTATCTGGCTGCACTTAAGTACAGTGCACACTTTTGCTGCCAGAGTGCCACTGCCAGTGTGACTGACCAGTGACCACTGACCACCAGTATTGTGATTGTCTGCTGACCACCAGTATATTGTGATTGTCTGCCTGAAAAAGTTAAACACTCGTCGTGTGGTGTTTTTAGAAACGCATTCTGCAGACAGTGTCCAGCAGGTCCGTCATTACATAATATATACCTGTCCGGCTGCAGTACTAGTGTGATATATATATATATATATATATTTTAATTTTATCTCATTATCATCCAGTCTATATTAGCAGCAGACACAGTACGGTAGTCCACGGCTGTAGCTACCTCTGTGTCGGCAGTCGCTCGTCCATCCATAATTGTATACCACCTACCCGTGGTTTTTTTTTTCTATCTTCTTGATACTAGTAGCTTACTTTAGGAGTCTGCAGTGCTGAGTCTGACAGACAGTGTCCAGCAGGTCCGTCATTACATAATATATATACCTGTCCGGCTGCAGTACTAGTGTGATATATATATATATTTTAATTTTATCTCATTATCATCCAGTCTATATTAGCAGCAGACACAGTACGGTAGTCCACGGCTGTAGCTACCTCTGTGTCGGCAGTCGCTCGTCCATCCATAAGTATACTAGTATCCATCCATCTCCATTGTTTACCTGAGGTGCCTTTTAGTTGTGCCTATTAAAATATGGAGAACAAAAATGTTGAGGTTCCAAAATTAGGGAAAGATCAAGATCGACTTCCACCTCGTGCTGAAGCTGCTGCCACTAGTCATGGCCGAGACGATGAAATGCCAGCAACGTCGTCTGCCAAGGCCGATGCCCAATGTCATAGTACAGAGCATGTAAAATCCAAAACACCAAATATCAGTAAAAAAAGGACTCAAAAATCTAAAATAAAATTGTCGGAGGAGAAGCGTAAACTTGCCAATATGCCATTTACCACACGGAGTGGCAAGGAACGGCTGAGGCCCTGGCCTATGTTCATGGCTAGTGGTTCAGCTTCACATGAGGATGGAAGCACTCAGCCTCTCGCTAGAAAAATGAAAAGACTCAAGCTGGCAAAAGCACCGCAAAGAACTGTGCGTTCTTCGAAATCCCAAATCCACAAGGAGAGTCCAATTGTGTCGGTTGCGATGCCTGACCTTCCCAACACTGGACGTGAAGAGCATGCGCCTTCCACCATTTGCACGCCCACTGCAAGTGCTGGAAGGAGCACCCGCAGTCCAGTTCCTGATAGTCAGATTGAAGATGTCAGTGTTGAAGTACACCAGGATGAGGAGGATATGGGTGTTGCTGGCGCTGGGGAGGAAATTGACAAGGAGGATTCTGATGGTGAGGTGGTTTGTTTAAGTCAGGCACCCGGGGAGACACCTGTTGTCCGTGGGAGGAATATGGCCATTGACATGCCTGGTCAAAATACCAAAAAAATCAGCTCTTCGGTGTGGAAGTATTTCAACAGAAATGCGGACAACATTTGTCAAGCCGTGTGTTGCCTTTGTCAAGCTGTAATAAGTAGGGGTAAGGACGTTAACCACCTCGGGACATCCTCCCTTATACGTCACCTGCAGCGCATTCATAATAAGTCAGTGACAAGTTCAAAAACTTTGGGCGACAGCGGAAGCAGTCCACTGACCAGTAAATCCCTTCCTCTTGTAACCAAGCTCACGCAAACCACCCCACCAACTCCCTCAGTGTCAATTTCCTCCTTCCCCAGGAATGCCAATAGTCCTGCAGGCCATGTCACTGGCAATTCTGACGAGTCCTCTCCTGCCTGGGATTCCTCCGATGCATCCTTGCGTGTAACGCCTACTGCTGCTGGCGCTGCTGTTGTTGCTGCTGGGAGTCGATGGTCATCCAAGAGGGGAAGTCGTAAGCCCACTTTTACTACTTCCACCAAGCAATTGACTGTCCAACAGTCCTTTGCGAGGAAGATGAAATATCACAGCAGTCATTGTTATGATTCCCGTACTCCAGACCAGAGGAGATCTTATGGCAGAGGTCTGAGTACAGGAAAGATATACTGGTTGTGGGAGCAGGAGAGCCTAGTAACCCCTGGCGCCCTAACTCCGTTGTCTCGCCCGTGTTATCAGAAATCCCCTGCGAGACTATGGTTGCTTGAGCCCATGGCAGCCGCGTTCGAAGGGCGGATTATGTCTGCCCAACCCCGATGCCCCCTCAGGTCTTAATGGGAGACAAAGGGAAATCCGAGACAGGGTGATAACAAGGGGCCCTCTGACTAAGCAACCAGGCCAGGGGTTACAAGCTAACTAACTAAACCAAAAAGTATGTGCGGACTAGCCGCCAGGGAAAAGGACAACCAAAGATCCACTGATCCGTAACTCCTATCCAGCACCGCTGGATACCAGAGTGGATCAGGGGGAGCGGAATCCTCCGCAAAAGCTCCAGAACACAAAGATACAAAATAATAAACAGTAAGCGGTCAAGCCGCAACACACGGCTACGCCGCGACTCACGAACACCACAGGATGTTAAAGGTGCTCGGTCAGACTCCAGGAACAGATGACAACTTCCGAGTACAGGATCACTGAGGACAGGAACAACCGGATTGAGCAGGACTGGAAACTCTCTGTAACCGACACAGGCAAACAGGAAGCTATCACCGGCGTCTGTGAGAAGTCCAAAGGGTGCTTATAACTGTGAGCTCCCCAATCAGGAGCCAGACTGGGTAATCACAAGTAATGCCGTGCAGCTTGCATGCTGCACGGCCAGCACACCATTATACAATTAGAAAAGACCCAGCAACGGGGAACGCGGCCCGAACGTGGCGTCCCCGTTGCTAGGGTCTGAGCGGCTCCGTGCGCCCGGCGTCTAGCGTTGCCAGGGAGCCGGCGGCTGTACGCGCACGGCGTCCCTGGTTGCTAGGCGCCGGGCCGCACCGACGAGCGGACCCCGGCGCCTAACAGTCATCCTGTTGCAAAGCGGATAACTGAGGCCTTGACAACTATGTTGGTGTTAGACGTGCGTCCGGTATCCGCCGTTAGTTCACAGGGAACTAGACAATTTCTTGAGGTAGTGTGCCCCCGTTACCAAATACCATCTAGGTTCCACTTCTCTAGGCAGGCGATACCGAGAATGTACACGGACGTCAGAAAAAGACTCACCAGTGTCCTAAAAAATGCAGTTGTACCCAATGTCCACTTAACCACGGACATGTGGACAAGTGGAGCAGGGCAGGGTCAGGACTATATGACTGTGACAGCCCACTGGGTAGATGTATGGACTCCCGCCGCAAGAACAGCAGCGGCGGCACCAGTAGCAGCATCTCGCAAACGCCAACTCTTTCCTAGGCAGGCTACGCTTTGTATCACCGGTTTCCAGAATACGCACACAGCTGAAAACCTCTTACGGCAACTGAGGAAGATCATCGCGGAATGGCTTACCCCAATTGGACTCTCCTGTGGATTTGTGGCATCGGACAACGCCAGCAATATTGTGTGTGCATTAAATATGGGCAAATTCCAGCACGTCCCATGTTTTGCACATACCTTGAATTTGGTGGTGCAGAATTTTTAAAAAAATGACAGGGGCGTGCAAGAGATGCTGTCGGTGGCCAGAAGAATTGCGGGACACTTTCGGCGTACAGGCACCACGTACAGAAGACTGGAGCAACACCAAAAACGCCTGAACCTGCCCTGCCATCATCTGAAGCAAGAAGTGGTAACGAGGTGGAATTCAACCCTATATATGCTTCAGAGGTTGGAGGAGCAGCAAAAGGCCATTCAAGCCTATACAATTGAGCACGATATAGGAGATGGAATGCACCTGTCTCAAGCGCAGTGGAGAATGATTTCAACTTTGTGCAAGGTTCTGCTGCCCTTTGAACTTGCCACACGTGAAGTCAGTTCAGACACTGCCAGCCTGAGTCAGGTCATTCCCCTCATCAGGCTTTTGCAGAAGAAGCTGGAGACATTGAAGGAGGAGCTAACACGGAGCGATTCCGCTAGGCATGTGGGACTTGTGGATGGAGCCCTTAATTCGCTTAACAAGGATTCACGGGTGGTCAATCTGTTGAAATCAGAGCACTACATTTTGGCCACCGTGCTCGATCCTAGATTTAAAACCTACCTTGGATCTCTCTTTCCGGCAGACACAAGTCTGCTGGGGTTCAAAGACCTGCTGGTGAGAAAATTGTCAAGTCAAGCGGAACGCGACCTGTCAACATCTCCTCCTTCACATTCTCCCGCAACTGGGGGTGCGGGGAAAAGGCTCAGAATTCCGAGCCCACCCGCTGGCGGTGATGCAGGGCAGTCTGGAGCGACTGCTGATGCTGACATCTGGTCCGGACTGAAGGACCTGACAACGATTACGGACATGTCGTCTACTGTCACTGCATATGATTCTCTCCCCATTGAAAGAATGGTGGAGGATTATATGAGTGACCGCATCCAAGTAGGCACGTCAGACAGTCCGTACTTATACTGGCAGGAAAAAGAGGCAATTTGGAGGCCCTTGCACAAACTGGCTTTATTCTACCTAAGTTGCCCTCCCACAAGTGTGTACTCCGAAAGAGTGTTTAGTGCAGCCGCTCACCTTGTCAGCAATCGGCGTACGAGGTTACTTCCAGAAAATGTGGAGAAGATGATGTTCATTAAAATGAATTATAATCAATTCCTCCGTGGAGACATTGACCAGCAGCAATTGCCTCCACAAAGTACACAGGGAGCTGAGATGGTGGATTCCAGTGGGGACGAATTGATAATCTGTGAGGAGGGGGATGTACACGGTGATATATCGGAGGATGATGATGAGGTGGACATCTTGCCTCTGTAGAGCCAGTTTGTGCAAGGAGAGATTAATTGCTTCTTTTTTGGTGGGGGTCCAAACCAACCCGTCATTTCAGTCACAGTCGTGTGGCAGACCCTGTCACTGAAATGATGGGTTGGTTAAAGTGTGCATGTCCTGTTTATACAACATAAGGGTGGGTGGGAGGGCCCAAGGACAATTCCATCTTGCACCTCTTTTTTCTTTAATTTTTCTTTGCGTCATGTGCTGTTTGGGGAGTGTTTTTTGGAAGGGCCATCCTGCGTGACACTGCAGTGCCACTCCTAGATGGGCCAGGTGTTTGTGTCGGCCACTAGGGTCGCTTAGCTTACTCACACAGCTACCTCATTGCGCCTCTTTTTTTCTTTGCGTCATGTGCTGTTTGGGGAGTGTTTTTTGGAAGGGCCATCCTGCGTGACACTGCAGTGCCACTCCTAGATGGGCCAGGTGTTTGTGTCGGCCACTAGGGTCGCTTAGCTTAGTCACACAGCTACCTCATTGCGCCTCTTTTTTTCTTTGCGTCATGTGCTGTTTGGGGAGTGTTTTTTGGAAGGGCCATCCTGCGTGACACTGCAGTGCCACTCCTAGATGGGCCAGGTGTTTGTGTCGGCCACTAGGGTCGCTTAGCTTACTCACACAGCTACCTCATTGCGCCTCTTTTTTTCTTTGCGTCATGTGCTGTTTGGGGAGTGTTTTTTGGAAGGGCCATCCTGCGTGACACTGCAGTGCCACTCCTAGATGGGCCAGGTGTTTGTGTCGGCCACTAGGGTCGCTTAGCTTACTCACACAGCTACCTCATTGCGCCTCTTTTTTTCTTTGCGTCATGTGCTGTTTGGGGAGTGTTTTTTGGAAGGGCCATCCTGCGTGACACTGCAGTGCCACTCCTAGATGGGCCAGGTGTTTGTGTCGGCCACTAGGGTCGCTTAGCTTAGTCACACAGCTACCTCATTGCGCCTCTTTTTTTCTTTGCGTCATGTGCTGTTTGGGGAGTGTTTTTTGGAAGGGCCATCCTGCGTGACACTGCAGTGCCACTCCTAGATGGGCCAGGTGTTTGTGTCGGCCACTAGGGTCGCTTAGCTTAGTCACACAGCTACCTCATTGCGCCTCTTTTTTTCTTTGCGTCATGTGCTGTTTGGGGAGTGTTTTTTGGAAGGGCCATCCTGCGTGACACTGCAGTGCCACTCCTAGATGGGCCAGGTGTTTGTGTCGGCCACTAGGGTCGCTTAGCTTAGTCATCCAGCGACCTCGGTGCAAATTTTAGGACTAAAAATAATATTGTGAGGTGTGAAGTGTTCAGAATAGACTGAAAATGAGTGGAAATTATGGTTTTTGAGGTTAATAATACTTTGGGATCAAAATGACCCCCAAATTCTATGATTTAAGCTGTTTTTTAGTGTTTTTTGAAAAAAACACCCGAATCCAAAACACACCCGAATCCGACAAAAAAAATTCGGTGAGGTTTTGCCAAAACGCGGTCGAACCCAAAACACGGCCGCGGAACCGAACCCAAAACCAAAACACAAAACCCGAAAAATTTCAAGTGCACATCTCTATTGTATCCCCCTTTCAGTAATAATATGTTGTGGTGTCGGAACCCAGCAGTTTAAATACAAACTAGTGTTGTGTTTTCCTTTCCCTGCTAAGGTTTAAAGTGTATTACTATTGCATGCAGAGCCGGCGCTACCCGCTCAGCAAGGGTATGCAGTGCAGGGAGGCGCTCAGCTGAAGAGGCGCTGAGCTCTCCCTGCTCTGCTACCCTTGTCCCTGCTGCTGTCAGCTCCGTTGCGCCTGTCATAGTGGAAGACAGGTAACGGCGCTGGCAGCGTGTAGCCCGGCTCTCAGTCAGTGCAAGGTCCCTCTAGCTTCCTCCCCCATCCTCCTCCCACCTCCAGGCTCCTCCTCACAGCGCTGCTGACAAATTCCGAGCGTTTTGCAGGGCAGGTAGACTTTTAGGGGCGTGGCCTAATCGCGGGATGCGTGACCACGCCCCCTTTTGGAATTTTTAATTTTAATTTTATTTTTTAAACTTTGCAGAGTCCAGCAGGTTAGGGGGCCTTGAGGAGCCCCTCAGCCAGTGGCAATTCGAGTGGGGAGCGTGATCAGTGTGATCACTCTCCACCTAGCCATACAGGAACAGGCAGAGGCTCCGCAGCAGCAGCCTCTCTGCCTCTGGCACTGCAGCACAGCACACTCTGCCATGATGAGAACTTATGCTGTTGTTGCTGCCCAGTAAGAAGGGAGGTAGGAGTGCAGTGGACCAGGGCCCCTGCTGAGCCCCTTCATCAGTCCCAGGCCTGCGTAATTTGTACCCGCCCCCTCCTCTCTCGCCAAAACTGCCGACATCCTCCAGAGCTGCTGCTGCTGGAGTAACGGAGCCTACGGGAGGGTAGAGGAGGAGCAGCGCCCAAGCGTGGATCCAAGGCAGAGCATCAGTCAGAGTTATGCCTACAAAGTAATGAAGCAGAAGGTACTACATTTACAGTAGCAGCGTGGTATGTATGACGTGGTTTGGCTATACCTGGCATAACGTGTATAAGCAGCTTTTATTGTGTGTGTGTGTGTGTGTGGTGTAACATGTATAAGAGTACTACTGTGGGGTATAATGTGACTAACGGACACTACTGTGGGGTATAATGTGACTAACGGACACTACTAGTGATGAGCGGATTCGGTTTTACTCGGTTTTACTCGGTTTTACTCGGTTCTCAAAACGGCATCTTATTGGCTCACGGATGTCACGTGTTTTGGATAGCCAATAAGATGCCGTTTTGAGAACCGAGTAAAACCGAACCTCGCTCATCACTAGACACTACTGTGGGGTATAACGTGACTAACGGACACTACTGTGGGGTATAATGTGACTAACGGACACTACTGTGGGGTATAATGTGACTAACGGACACTACTGTGTGGTATAATGTGACTAACGGACACTACTGTGGGGTATAATGTGACTAACGGACACTACTGTGGGGTATAATGTGACTAACGGACACTACTGTGGGGTATAATGTGACTAACGGACACTACTGTGGGGTATAATGTGACTAACGGACACTACTGTGGGGTATAATGTGACTAACGGACACTACTGTGTGGTATAATGTGACTAACGGACACTACTGTGGGGTGTAATGTGACTAACGGACACTACTGTGCGGTGTAATGTGACTAACGGACACTACTGTGGGGTGTAATGTGACTAACGGACACTACTGTGCGGTGTAATGTGACTAACGGACACTACTGTGCGGTGTAATGTGACTAACGGACACTACTGTGGGGTGTAATGTGACTAACGGACACTACTGTGCGGTGTAATGTGACTAACGGACACTACTGTGGGGTGTAATGTGACTAACGGACACTACTGTGCGGTGTAATGTGACTAACGGACACTACTGTGGGGTGTAATGTGACTAACGGACACTACTGTGGGGTGTAATGTGACTAACGGACACTACTGTGCGGTGTAATGTGACTAACGGACACTACTGTGGGGTGTAATGTGACTAACGGACACTACTGTGCGGTGTAATGTGACTAACGGACACTACTGTGGGGTGTAATGTGACTAACGGACACTACTGTGCGGTGTAATGTGACTAACGGACACTACTGTGGGGTGTAATGTGACTAACGGACACTACTGTGGGGTGTAATGTGACTAACGGACACTATTACTGTGCAGTGTAATGTCAAATGTGAATTTTTACTATTCTGTGTCCACAACCCTATATATTTGGTGCGCGCCTTCGGCGCGCACTGTCCCTGACCTGAGCATGGCTAACGCCAAAGGAAACTTGTCCTGAGCTCCTCAAGGTCTAGAACAGGCCATGTCACCAATTTTAAAATATATTTTTCTTTTCAAATGTAACGTACCTCCAATCCAACACAGGGAAAGGGTGCTGAAACATACCCTTACTCCGGGCATCATGGCACCTATCTACACCTCTAATAAGGGGAACTACTGTGGGCATTGTGTATAAGTACTGTGTGGTGTAACGTGTATAAGGGGCACTACTGTGTGACGTTAATAAGGGGCACTACTAGAGGGTGTAATATGAATCAGGGGCACTATGTTTGTGGTAAAGTGAATAAGATTGTAATACTGTGTGATGTAATTTGAATTGTGGGCCACGCTCCTTTCTTGTGTGACCACATCCCTTTTTGCGTCACGTCCTCTCCCTTTTTTACAGATGGGAGGGCGCAAATTTATAATTTGCAGGGGGGCGCCAAACACTCTAGCACCGGCCCTGATTGCATGCATAGCTGTTAAGGGTTCACGGTGTATCTTTGGGTGTGTACGCGCTGCGTGTACTTTGTACAGTCAGCGCGGCGTTTGTACGCAAAGTCCGTACATGGTACGGGACTCTGTACGCTAATGGTGTAATAAGTATGTAGGTTGTGGATGAAGTATAGCGGCCGCAGCGGCTTCATTTAAAGTGTATGAAATGTCTTTTTAAAGTGTTGCTTTTAATCCTGTATGTAAATCAGCGTTTACAGCAGACACACCCAGAGCAAATTCTGTCTGAGACATGATAACATCAGGGAAGGTGGATGATTCTTTAGCCGTTATAATAAATGTGGCATAGTTTGCAAAATGCTCATTTTGAGGTCTATTCATGTAGCAGAATCGCATCGCCATACTTTAGCATGCACAGAGGGACCAGCCGGCAAACTCCTATCGTCGCAGAGCGAACCGCCTGGAAAGGATCTCAACGATGGACCCCTGGATACCGGATTACATCGCCGGGAGGGTGACTATAGATTAATTCCTACTTATTACAGCTATATATCGCATTGAACTGATGCGATGTATAGTGCTAAGTAGCAATTCATTTTTCGTTTTTTACTTGACTGAACCCCAAAGTACCAGCCAACCAGCTCCTAAGTGTCAGCTTTCAAACACAGTCCGCAACATGGCAGGTAGGAGCTGATTGGCTGGTACAACACATGTGAAATCCTGGAACTACAGCACCAGGGCATTCAGTGGGAGATTATTTGCTCATACGCTTTCCAAATACCAGTAAGTAGAACAATGATGCTTTGCCTGTCATTAAGCTCAAAACAGAAATTAAAATTATCACAAATAAAATCAGATCATTAATAAATGTGCCGGTAGGATTATTGTGTGCAGTTCTGTTCCTGAACCCATGCCATATACAGCTACAGCCTGACGCCGAATGGCAGCTACTATTCCCCGGCAATTGATCCTGATCCATCCATCATCCATCACCCATCATAAAATCATATGTCACCCATATGTCGGGGCGGCTCACGCTTCAACGCTCATCAGCATACACCACACCCATCCTCGCCCTACATTGAGAGCTAGCCAATCACACCGCTCCGCTCATTTTCTACCTCGTAGTTAGGAAACTAAAAGATAAGCCACAATTGGTTGTTTGTATGTAGCACTGTTACTGGCTGAGGCTGAGTAGGTGGGCGGGGCCTGATGCAGCAGGCGAGGAAATGGTCCGTGTGTCCCGGGTGCTCCCCAGCTGCTGCTGCTGCCCTGATATACAGACACATCCCTGACTACTGGCTGGTAGGTACCGCAGTGCTGCCGATACACACAGCCTATGTATGCTGCGCCAGCCCATAATATGCCAGCGCGGGAGGACGTGGTGTTCATTTGCTGCAGCTGCTTTTGATGTATGGCAGTGGCATCAGCAGCTATTATCACATCAGGAGCTGTGAGTGTGTAAGATGCGCCATATGTGATCACACACTCACTCACTCACTCACTCACTCACTCACTCACTCACTCACTCACTCTCTCTCTCTCATGGTGAATGTATACATCCCACCCCCACACAAGTCCGCATCCCCACCTGTCACTACCTTACGCCAAAATTCCTTGCTCCTCTCTCCTCCTCTTGGCACTGGTCTGTCATGGTTGCTGATGAGTTACAGTGGCAGACCCTCCAACGTGACCCGCCCCACTAGGTACAAAATGCTCTGTTCCTGGACTTCCCTCTTAATTTATGATTTCCATCACCTGTGTTGAACTAGTTAAATGATAAGAAAGCTGTTTCTTCACAGGTGATGGCAATAATAAATTAAGAGGGAAGTCCAGAAACAGAGCATTTTGTACCTAGTGGGGCGGGTCATGTTGGAGGGTATGCAGTGGTGCCCGTATAATTAAAAAGTAGCTGGTGTGCACAGTTGTTAGGGGTGGGATTGCCCATGACACACTATCTCTATGCATCATGTACCAGCAGTGCCCAACACGTTTTATATTTACCCAGTGTGCAGAGCAGCTATGCACAGGTGCCAAGGGCGCCTGACATGGGAACCCATAGGGGAAGGTCACTGGTCATACACCCCTGTGATGTGCGCTGCTGCAGCAAAGCTTGTTCGTGCTTCTCTGCCTGCTACAAAAGTTGGAAGTATTTAATACTACCATGATAATTGTAATTAAACCATGATATTGGGGCTATTAGAACTTACCTAAAAGCTGTAACCAATTACTGATTATTTTTTATTTATTTTTGCCCTGAAGTATATATATATTGATAAAGGCTACTTGGTTCTAAATGTGTATGGTTTCTTTTAAAATGTGCAGTTACCATCATGTTTTTTTGGTGTTTGGGCCCGAGTTTTATAATAGTTTGGAGACCCTGGTGTTAAGAGTCCTCTCCTTCACATAGATTGTAAACTTGTGAGAAGGATCCTCTTACCTGTTGCCTGTTATTACCCAGTTTTGTTATATTACTGTTTTGTTGCCAGTTGTAGTGCAAGGGAATATGCTGGTGCTATATAAGTAAACATTATAAAAATGTGTGTATATATATATATATATATATATATATATATACACAGGTTGAGTATCCCTTATCCAAAATGCTTGGGACCAGAGGTATTTTGGATATGGGATTTTTCCGTATTTTGGAATAATTGCATACCATAATGAGATATCATGGTGATGGGACCTAAATCTAAGCACAGAATGTATTTATGTTACATGTACACCTTATACACACAGCCTGAAGGTAATTTTAGCCAATATTTCTCTGACGTCCTAAGTGGATGCTGGGGACTCCGTCAGGACCATGGGGATTAGCGGCTCCGCAGGAGACAGGGCACAAAACTAAAGCTTTAGGATCAGGTGGTGTGTACTGGCTCCTCCCCCTATGACCCTCCTCCAAGCCTCAGTTAGGTTTTTGTGCCCGTCCGAGCAGGGTGCAATCTAGGTGGCTCTCTTAAGGAGCTGCTTAGAAAAAGTTTTTAGGTTTCTTATTTTCAGTGAGTCCTGCTGGCAACAGGCTCACTGCATCGAGGGACTTAGGGGAGAGAAGTTCAACTCACCTGCGTGCAGGATGGATTGGCTTCTTAGGCTACTGGACACCATTAGCTCCAGAGGGAGTCGGAACACAGGTCTCACCCTGGGGTTCGTCCCGGAGCCGCGCCGCCGACCCCCCTTGCAGATGCTGAAGATTGAAGGTCCAGAAACCGGCGGCAGAAGGCTTTTCAGTCTTCATGAAGGTAGCGCACAGCACTGCAGCTGTGCGCCATTGTTGTCACACACTTCACACCAACGGTCACGGAGGGTGCAGGGCGTTGCTGGGGGCGCCCTGGGCAGCAATGTATAATACCTTATTCTGGCTAAAAATACATCACATATAGCCCCTGGAGGCTATATGGATGTATTTAACCCCTGCCAGGTCTCAGAAAAACGGGAGAAGAAGCCCGCCGAAAAGGGGGCGGGGCCTATTCTCCTCAGCACACCGCGCCATTTTCCCTCACAGAAATGCTGGTGGGAAGGCTCCCAGGCTCTCCCCTGCACTGCACTACAGAAACAGGGTTAAAACAGAGAGGGGGGGCACTTATTTGGCGATATGTATATATATATTAAAATGCTATAAGGGAAAAACACTTATATAAAGGTTGTCCCTGTATAATATAGCGTTTTTGGTGTGTGCTGGCAAACTCTCCCTCTGTCTCCCCAAAGGGCTAGTGGGGTCCTGTCCTCTATCAGAGCATTCCCTGTGTGTGTGCTGTGTGTCGGTACTTGTGTGTCGACATGTATGAGGACGATGTTGGTGAGGAGGCGGAGCAATTGCCGGTAATGGTGATGTCACTCTCTAGGGAGTCGACACCGGAATGGATGGCTTATTTAAGGAATTACGTGATAATGTCAACATGCTGCAAGGTCGGTTGACGACATGAGACGGCCGGCAAACCAATTAGTACCTGTCCAGGCGTCTAAAACACCGTCAGGGGCGTTAAAACGTCCTTTTACCTCAGTCGGTCGACACAGACACGGACACTGACGCCAGTGTCGACGGTGAAGAAACAAACGTATTTTCCTTTAGGGCCACACGTTACTTGTTAAGGGCAATGAAGGAGATGTTACATATTTCTGATACTACAAGTACCACAAAAAAGGGTATTATGTGGAGTGTGAAAAAACTACATGTGGTTTTTCCTGAATCAGATAAATTAAATGAAGTGTGTGATGATGCGTGGGTTCCCCCGATAGAAAATTATTGGCGGTATACCCTTTCCCGCCAGAAGTTATGGCGCGTTGGGAAACACACCTTAGGGTGGATAAGGCGCTCACACGCTTATAAAAAACAAGTGGCGTTACCGTCTCCAGATACGGACGCCCTCAAGGAGCCAACTGATAGGAGGTTGGAAAATATCCTAAAAAGTATATACACACATACTGGTGTTATACTGCGACCAGCGATCGCCTCAGCCTGGATGGGCAGCGCTGGGGTGGCTTGGTCGGATTCCCTGACTGGAAATATTGATACCCTTGACAGGGACAGTATTTTATTGACTATAGAGCATTTAAAAGATGCATTTCTATATATGTGAAACTCTGGCATCAAGAGTAAGTGCGATGTCCATATCTGCCAGACGATGTTTATGGACACGACAGTGGTCAGGTGATGCAGATTCCAAACGGCACATGGAAGTATTGCCGTATAAAGGGGAGGAGTTATTTGGGGTCGGTCCATCGGACCTGGTGGCCACGGCAACAGCTAGAAAATCCACCTTTTTTACCCCAAGTCACATCTCAGCAGAAAAAGACATAGTCTTTTCAGCCTCAGTCCTTTCGTCCCCATAATATCTGCCCAGGGATAGAGGTAAGGGAAGAAGACTGCAGCAGGCAGCCCATTCCCAGGAACAGAAGCCTTCCACCGCTTCTGCCAAGTCCTCAGCATGACGCTGGGGCCGTACAAACAGGTGCGGTGGGGGGTCGTCTCAAGAGTTTCAGCACGCAGTGGGCTCACTCGCAAGTGGACCCCTGGATCCTACAAGTAGTATCCCAGGGGTACAGATTGGAAATTCGAGACGTCTCCCCCTCGCAGGTTACTGAAGTTTGCTTTACCAACGTCTACCTCCGACAGGGAGGCAGTATTGGAAACAATTCACAAGCTGTATTCCCAGCAGGTGATAATCAAAGTACCCCTCCTACAACAAGAAAAGGGGTATTATTCCACACTATATTGTGGTACTGAAGCCAGACGGCTAGGTGAGACCTATTCTAAATGGAGTCACTCAGAGCAGTGATAGCGAACCAGGAAGAAGGGGACTATATGGTGTCCCTGGACATCAAGGATGCTTACCTCCATGTCCAAATTTGCCCTTCTCACAAAGGGTACCTCAGGTTCGTGGTACAAAACTGTCACTATCAGTTTCAGACGCTGCCGTTTGGATTGTCCACGGCACCCCGGGTCTTTACCAAGGTAATGGCCGAAATGATGATTCTTCTTCAAAGAAAAGGCGTCTTAATTATCCCTTACTTGGACGATCTCCTGATAAGGGCAAGGTCCAGAGAACAGTTGGAGGTCTGAGTAGCACTATCTCAAGTAGTTCTACGACAGCACGGGTGGATTCTAAATATTCCAAAATCGCAGCTGTCTCCGACGACACGTCTGCTGTCCCTAGGGATGATTCTGGACACAGTCCAGAAAAAGGTGTTTCTCCCGGAGGAGAAAGCCAGGGAGTTATCCGAGCTAGTCAGGAACCTCCAAAAACCAGGAAAAGTGTCAGTGCATCATTGCACAAGGGTCCTGGGAAAAATGGTGGCTTCTTACGAAGCGATTCCATTCGGCAGATTTCACGCAAGAACTTTTCAGTGGGATCTGCTGGACAAATGGTCCGGATCGCATCTTCAGATGCATCAGCGGATAACCCTGTCTCCAAGGACAAGGGTGTCTCTTCTGTGGTGGCTGCAGAGTGCTCATCTACTAAAGGGCCACAGTTATGCATTCAGGACTGGGTCCTGGTGACCACGGATTCCAGCTTGAAAGGCTGGGGAGCTGTCACACAGGGAAAAAATTTCCAGGGAGTGTGATCAAGTCTGGGGACTTCTCTCCGCATAAATATACTGGAGCTAAGAGCAATTTACAATGCTCTAAGCTTAAGCAAGACCTCTGCTTCAAGGTCAGCCGGTATTGATCCAGTGGGACAACATCACGGCAGTCGCCCACGTAAACAGACAGGGCGGCACAAGAAGCAGGAGGACAATGGCAGAAACTGCAAGGATTCTTCGCTGGGCGGAAAATCATGTGATAGCACTGTCAGCAGTTTTCATTCCGGGAGTGGACAACTGGGAAGCAGACTTCCTCAGCACGACCTCCACCCGGGAGAGTGGGGACTTCATCGAGAAGTTTTTTCCACATGATTGTGCACCGTTGGGAAAGACCAAAGGTGGACATGATGGCGTCCCGCCTGAACAAAAAACTGGACAGGTATTGCGCCAGGTCAAGAGACCCTCAGGCAATAGCTGTGGACGTTCTGGTAACACCATGGGTGTACCAGTCGGTGTATGTGTTCCCTCCTCTGCTTCTCATACCAAAGGTACTGAGAATTATAAGACGTAGAGGAGTAAGAACTATACTCGTGGCTCCGGATGGGCCAAGAAGGACTTGGTACCCGGAACTTCAAGAGATGCTCACAGAGGACTCAGGGCCTCTGCCGATAAGAAGGGACTTGCTTCAGCAAGTACCATGTCTGTTCCAAGACTTACCGCGGCTGCGTTTGACGGCATGGCGGTTGAACGCCGGATCCTAAGGGAAAAAGGCATTCCGGAAGAGGTCATTCCTACCCTGGTCAAAGCCAGGAAGGAGGTGACCGCACAACATTATCACCACATGTGGCGAAAATATGTTGCGTGGTGTGAGGCCAGGAAGGCCCCACGAAGAAATTTTCAACTCGGTCGATTCCTGCATTTCCTGCAAACAGGAGTGTCTATGGGCCTCAAATTGGGGTCCATTAAGGTTCAAATTTCGGCCCTGTCGATTTTCTTCCAGAAAGAATTGGCTTCAGTTCCTGAAGTCCAGAAATTTGACAAGGGAGTACTGCATATACAACCCCCTTTTGTGCCTCCAGTGGCACTGTGGGATCTCAACGTAGTCCTAGGATTCCTCAAATCACGTTGGTTTAAACCGCTCAAATCTGTGGATTTGAAATATCTCACATGGAAAGTGACCATGATGTTGGCCCTGGCCTCGGCCAGGCGAGTGTCAGAATTGGCGGCTTTGTCTCACAAAAGCCCATATCTGATTGTCCATTCGGACAGGGCAGAGCTGCGGACTCGTCCCCAGTTTCTCCCTAAGGTGGTGTCAGCGTTTCATCTGAACCAGCTTATTGTGGTACCTGCGGCTACTAGAGACTTGGAGGACTCCAAGTTGCTAGATGTTGTCAGGGCCCTGAAAATATAGATTTCCAGGACGGCTGGAGTCAGGAAAACTGACTTGCTGTTATCCTGTATGCACCCAAAAAAAAACAACTGGGTGCTCTTGCTTCTAAGCAGACGATTGCTCGTTGAATGTGTAGTACAATTCAGCTTGCACATTCTGTGGCAGGACTGCCACAGCCAAAATATATAAATGCCCATTCCACAAGGAAGGTGGGCTCATCTTGGGCGACTGCCCGAGGGGTCTCGGCTTTACAACTTTGCCGAGCTGCTACTTGGTCAGGGGCACACCCTGGCTGAGGAGGACCTGGAGTTCTCTCACTCGGTGCTGCTGAGTCATCCGCACTCTCCCGCCCGTTTGGGAGCTTTGGTATAATCCCCATGGTCCTGACGGAGTCCCCAGCATCCACTTAGGACGTCAGAGAAAATAAGATTTTACTTACCGATAAATCTATTTCTCGTAGTCCGTAGTGGATGCTGGGCGCCCATCCCAAGTGCGGATTGTCTGCAATACTTGTACATAGTTATTGTTACAAAAAAATCGGGTTGTTATTGTTGTGAGCCGTCTGTTCAGAGGCTCCTACGTTTGTCATACTGTTAACTGGGTTTAGATCACAAGTTGTACGGTGTGGCTGGTATGAGTCTTACCCGGGATTCAATATCCTTCCTTATTGTGTACGCTCGTCCGGGCACAGTATCCTAACTGAGGCTTGGAGGAGGGTCATAGGGGGAGGAGCCAGTACACACCACCTGATCCTAAAGCTTTAGTTTTGTGCCCTGTCTCCTGCGGAGCCGCTAATCCCCATGGTCCTGACGGAGTCCCCAGCATCCACTACGGACTACGAGAAATAGTTTTATCGGTAAGTAAAATCTTATTATTTTATAACTTTGTGCATTAAACAAAGTGTGTCTACATTCACACAATTCATTTATGTTTCATATACACCTTATACACACAGCCTGAAGGTCATTTAATACAATATTTTTAATAACTTTGTGTATTAAACAAAGTTTGTGTACATTGAGCCATCAAAAAACAAAGGTTTCACTATCTCACTCGCACTCAAAAAAGTCCGTATTTCGGAATATTCCGTATTTCGGAATATTTGGATATGGGATACTCAACCTGTATGTGTGTGTGTGTGTGTGTGTGTGTGTGTGTATATATATATATATATATATATATATATATATATATATATATATATATATATATATAATTTTCTCTCCCAGAGAACCTTTCAGCAGTTTGTGTATGTAAGCCGTCAAACAGGTCAGTTTGCACAGAAAGTGGATTTACAAATTCAGTGCTCTCTTTGAACTTAATTTATAGACTGCACGCTGAACCCATGAGCTCTGCCAGTGTGGTCTTCATAAATGTATTATTTTGAGGGTGGCTCCATCGTTATCTTCCATTGCAGAGAACTGATGGCATACTGGTTAGCATTACTGTCTCATATACCATCCCGGAGGTAATGGGCTAAGTTCCTGACCAAGGATCTATCCGTGTGGAGTTTGTATGGTATTTTCATGTTTGAGTGAGTTTCCTCCTCCACTCCAAACATGTACTAGGAGGTTAATTGGCTTCTGGCGAAAAATTCACCCTAGCGTGTATGAGTGTGTCCATGTGATAGGGAATACGGACTGCAATCTCCACTGGTGCAGGATCTGGTGTGAATGCCTGACATATTCTTGTTAAAGTGCTGGGTTACGTATGTGTATTATATAAATTACTAATAGTATTTCCAAGACAAGGCTGAAGTTAGCTTCTTATTCGGCCAGCTTCTTATTCACTTCTTATTCGGCTCCAGCTTCTTATTCACTTCTTATTCGGCTCCAGCATCTTATTCAGAAATTATTATATTAAAATAAATTAAATAAGGATAGATCACTAAGTTAACATTGCATAAACTTCAAATAGTGTCTCTTACATCAATTTACATGACATTTTGCATTAAACAAAAATGATTTAGGCATGAAAATGGTGGTAAAGCGGGCACAGACACCAGATCTCATCATTTTGAATAAGAAGCTGTAGCTGTGCAAGGGTTAAACAGCGTTGGTCAACAGATCTGACACTTGAAACTCACACAGGGTGGTCACTTACATATCACCCACTTGCAAGTTGCCTTGACCAACAAGCATTTGGGCATGAAAATGGTGGTAAAGCGGGCACAGACACCAGATTTCATCATTTTGAATAAGAAGCTGTAGCTGTGCAAGGGTTAAACAGCGTTGGTCAACAGATCTGACACTTGAAACCCACACAGGGTGGTCACTTACATATCACCCACTTGCAAGTTGCCTTGGCCAACAAGCATTTGGGCATGAAAATGGTGGTAAAGCGGGCACAGACACCAGATTTCATCATTTTGAATAAGAAGCTGTAGCTGTGCAAGGGTTAAACAGCGTTGGTCAACAGATCTGACACTTGAAACCCACACAGGGTGGTCACTTACATATCACCCACTTGCAAGTTGCCTTGACCAACAAGCATTTGGGCATGAAAATGGTGGTAAAGCGGGCACAGACACCAGATTTCATCATTTTGAATAAGAAGCTGTAGCTGTGCAAGGGTTAAACAGCGTTGGTCAACAGATTTGACACTTGAAACTTACACAGGGTGGTCACTTACATATCACCCACATGCAATTTGCCTTGACCAACAAGCATTTGGGCATGAAAATGGTGGTAAAGCGGGCACAGACACCAGATTTCATCATTTTCAATAAGAAGCTGTAGTTGTGCAAGGGTTAAACAGCGTTGGTCAACAGATTTGACACTTGAAACCAACACAGGGTGGTCACTTAGATATCACCCACTTGCAATTTGCCTTGACCAACAAGTATTTGGGCATGAAAATGGTGGTAAAGCGGGCACAGACACCAGATTTCATCATTTTGAATAAGAAGCTGTGCAAAGGCTAAACAGCGTTGGTCAACAGATTTGACACTTGAAACTCACACAGTGTGGTCACTTACATATCACCCACTTGCAATTTGCCTTGACCAACAAGCATTTGGGCATGAAAATGGTGGTAAAGCGGGCACAGACACCAGATTTCATCATTTCTCTGACGTCCTAAGTGGATGCTGGGGACTCCGTAAGGACCATGGGGAATAGCGGCTCCGCAGGAGACAGGGCACAAAAGTAAAAGCTTTAGGATCAGGTGGTGTGCACTGGCTCCTCCCCCTATGACCCTCCTCCAAGCCTCAGTTAGGTTTTTGTGCCCGGCCGAGAAGGGTGCAATCTAGGTGGCTCTCCTAAAGAGCTGCTTAGAGTAAAAGTTTTGTTAGGTTTTTTATTTTCAGTGAGTCCTGCTGGCAACAGGCTCACTGCAACGAGGGACTTAGGGGAGAAGAAGTGAACTCACCTGCGTGCAGGATGGATTGGCTTCTTAGGCTACTGGACACTAGCTCCAGAGGGACGATCACAGGTACAGCCTGGATGGGTCACCGGAGCCGCGCCGCCGACCCCCTTGCAGATGCTGAAGAGAGAAGAGGTCCAGAAATCGGCGGCTGAAGACTTCCCAGTCTTCTTAAGGTAGCGCACAGCACGGCAGCTGTGCGCCATTGCTCTCAGCACACTTCACACCAACGGTCACTGAGGGTGCAGGGCGCTGGGGGGGCGCCCTGGGCAGCAATGAAAGTACCTATGCTGGCTAAAAATACATCACATATAGCCTCTGGGGCTATATGGATGTATTTAACCCCTGCCAGGTTGTCAGAAAAACGGGAGAAGAAGCCCGCCGAAAAGGGGGCGGGGCCTATTCTCCTCAGCACACAGCGCCATTTTCCTACACAGCTCCGCTGCTAGGAAGGCTCCCAGGCTCTCCCCTGCACTGCACTACAGAAACAGGGTTAAAACAGAGAGGGGGGGCACTTATTTGGCGATATTATTATATATTAAGATGCTATAAGGGAAAACACTTATATAAGGTTGTCCCTGTATAATTATAGCGTTTTGGTGTGTGCTGGCAAACTCTCCCTCTGTCTCCCCAAAGGGCTAGTGGGGTCCTGTCCTCTATCAGAGCATTCCCTGTGTGTGTGCTGTGTGTCGGTACGTGTGTGTCGACATGTATGAGGACGATGTTGGTGAGGAGGCGGAGCAATTGCCTGTAATGGTAATGTCACTCTCTAGGGAGTCGACACCGGAATGGATGGCTTATTTAGGGAATTACGTGATAATGTCAACACGTTGCAAGGTCGGTTGACGACATGAGACGGCCGGCAAACCAATTAGTACCTGTCCAGGCGTCTCAAACACCGTCAGGGGCTTTAAAAATGCCCATTTACCTCAGTCGGTAGACACAGACACGGACACTGACTCCAGTGTCGACGGTGAAGAAACAAACGTATTTTCCATTAGGGCCACACGTTACATGTTAAGGGCAATGAAGGTGGTGTTACATATGTCTGATACTACAAGTACCACAAAAAAGGGTATTATGTGGGGTGTGAAAAAACTACCTGTAGTTTTTCCTGAATCAGATAAATTAAATAAAGTGTGTGATGATGCGTGGGTTTCCCCCGATAGAAAATTATTGGCGTTATACCCTTTCCCGCCAGAAGTTAGGGCGCGTTGGGAAACACCCCTTAGGGTGGATAAGGCGCTCACACGCTTATCAAAACAAGTGGCGTTACCGTCTCCAGATACGGCCGCCCTCAAGGAGCCAGCTGATAGGAGGCTGGAAAATATCCTAAAAAGTATATACACACATACTGGTGTTATACTGCGACCAGCGATCGCCTCAGCCTGGATGTGCAGCGCTGGGGTGGCTTGGTCGGATTCCCTGACTGAAAATATTGATACCCTTGACAGGGACAGTATTTTATTGACTATAGAGCATTTAAAGGATGCATTTCTATATATGCGAGATGCACAGAGGGATATTTGCACTCTGGCATCAAGAGTAAGTGCGATGTCCATATCTGCCAGAAGATGTTTATGGACACGACAGTGGTCAGGTGATGCAGATTCCAAACGGCACATGGAAGTATTGCCGTATAAAGGGGAGGAGTTATTTGGGGTCGGTCCATCGGACCTGGTGGCCACGGCAACAGCTGGAAAATCCACCTTTTTTTTTTTTTTTTTTACCCCAAGTCACATCTCAGCAGAAAAAGACACCGTCTTTTCAGCCTCAGTCCTTTCGTCCCCATAAGGGCAAGCGGGCAAAAGGCCAGTCATATCTGCCCAGGGGTAGAGGAAAGGGAAGAAAACTGCAGCAGGCAGCCCCTTCCTAGGAACAGAAGCCCTCCACCGCTTCTGCCAAGTCCTCAGCATGACGCTGGGGCCGTACAAGCGGACTCAGGTGCGGTGGGGGGTCGTCTCAAGAGTTTCAGCGCGCAGTGGGCTCACTCGCAAGTGGACCCCTGGATCCTACAAGTAGTATCCCAGGGGTACAGATTGGAAATTCGAGACGTCTCCCCCTCGCAGGTTCCTGAAGTCTGCTTTACCAACGTCTCCCTCCGACAGGGAGGCAGTATTGGAAACAATTCACAAGCTGTATTCCCAGCAGGTGATAATCAAAGTACCCCTCCTACAACAAGGAAAGGGGTATTATTCCACACTATTTGTGGTACTGAAGCCAGACGGCTCGGTGAGACCTATTCTAAATCTGAAATCTTTGAACACTTACATACAAAGGTTCAAATCAAGATGGAGTCACTCAGAGCAGTGATAGCGAACCAGGAAGAAGGGGACTATATGGTGTCCCTGGACATCAAGGATGCTTACCTCCATGTCCCAATTTGCCCTTCTCACCAAGGGTACCTCAGGTTCGTGGTACAGAACTGTCACTATCAGTTTCAGACGCTGCCGTTTGGATTGTTCACGGCACCCCGGGTCTTTACCAAGGTAATGGCCGAAATGATGATTCTTCTTCAAAGAAAAGGCGTCTTAATTATCCCTTACTTGGACGATCTCCTGATAAGGGCAAGGTCCAGAGAACAGTTGGAGGTCGGAGTAGCACTATCTCAAGTAGTTCTACGACAGCACGGGTGGATTCTAAATATTCCAAAATCGCAGCTGATTCCGACGACACGTCTGCTGTTCCTAGGGATGATTCTGGACACAGTCCAGAAAAAGGTGTTTCTCCCGGAGGAGAAAGCCAGGGAGTTATCCGAGCTAGTCAGAAACCTCCTAAAACCAGGCCAAGTGTCAGTGCATCAATGCACAAGAGTCCTGGGAAAAATGGTGGCTTCTTACGAAGCGATTCCATTCGGCAGATTTCACGCAAGAATTTTTCAGTGGGATCTGCTGGACGAATGGTCCGGATCGCATCTTCAGATGCATCAGCGGATAATCCTGTCTCCAAGGACAAGGGTGTCTCTTCTGTGGTGGCTGCAGAGTGCTCATCTACTAGAGGGCAGCACATTCGGCATTCAGGACTGGGTTCTGGTGACCTCGGATGCCAGCCTGAGAGGCTGGGGAGCAGTCACACAGGGAAGAAATTTCCAAGGAGTGTGGTCAAGTCTGGAGACTTCTCTCCACATAAATATACTGGAGCTAAGGGCAATTTACAATGCTCTGAGCCTAGGAAGACCTCTGCTTCAAAGTCAACCGGTGCTGATCCAGTCGGACAACATCACGGCAGTCGCCCACGTAAACAGACAGGGCGGCACAAGAAGCAGGAGGGCAATGGCAGCAAGGATTCTTCGCTGGGCGAAAAATCATGTGATAACACTGTCAGCGGTGTTCATTCCGGGAGTGGACAACTGGGAAGCAGACTTCCTCAGCAGGAACGACCTCCACCCGGGAGAGTGGGGACTTCATCTGGAAGTCTTCCACATGATTGTGAACCGTTGGGAAAGACCAAAGGTGGACATGATGGCGTCCCGTATGAACAAAAAACTGGACAGGTATTGCGCCAGGTCAAGAGACCCTCAGGCAATAGCTGGGACGCTCTGGTAACACCGTGGGTGTACCAGTCGGTGTATGTGTTCCCTCCTCTGCCTCTCATACCCAAGGTACTGAGAATTATAAGACGGAGAGGAGTAAGAACTATACTCGTGGCTCCGGATTGGCCAAGAAGGACTTGGTACCCGGAACTTCAAGAGATACTAAGAAGGGACTTGCTTCAGCAAGGATCATGTCTGTTCCAAGACTTACCGCGGCTGCGTTTGACGGCATGGCGGTTGAACGCCGGATCCTAAGGGAAAAAGGCATTCCGGAAGAGGTCATCCCTACCCTGGTCAGAGCCAGGAAGGAGGTGACCGCACAACATTATCACCGCATTTGGCGAAAATATGTTGCATGGTGTGAGGCCAGGAAGGCCCCCACGGAGGAATTTCAACTCGGTCGATTCCTGCATTTCCTACAAACAGGAGTGTCTATGGGCCTCAAATTGGGGTCCATTAAGGTTCAAATTTCGGCCCTGTCGATTTTCTTCCAGAAAGAATTGGCTTCAGTTCCTGGAGTCCAGAAGTTTGTCAAGGGAGTACTGCATATACAACCCCCTTTTGTGCCTCCAGTGGCACTGTGGGATCTCAACGTAGTTCTGGGATTCCTCAAATCACATTGGTTTGGACCGCTCAGATCTGTGGATTTGAAATATCTCACATGGAAAGTGACCATGCTGTTGGCCCTGGCCTCGGCCAGGCGAGTGTCAGAATTGGCGGTTTTGTCTCACAAAAGCCCATATCTGATTGTCCATTCGGACAGGGCAGAGCTGCGGACTCGTCCCCAGTTTCTCCCTAAGGTGGTGTCAGCGTTTCACCTGAACCAGCTTATTGTGGTACCTGCGGCTACTAGGGACTTGGAGGACTCCAAGTTGCTAGATGTTGTCAGGGCCCTGAAAATATAGATTTCCAGGACGGCTGGAGTCAGGAAAACTGACTTGCTGTTATCCTGTATGCACCCAACAAACTGGGTGCTCTTGCTTCTAAGCAGACGATTGCTAGTTGGATGTGTAGTACAATTCAGCTTGCACATTCTGTGGCAGGCCTGCCACAGCCAAAATATGTAAATGCCCATTCCACAAGGAAGGTGGGCTCATCTTGGGCGGCTGCCCGAGGGGTCTCGGCTTTACAACTTTGCCGAGCTGCTACTTGGTCAGGGGCAAACACGTTTGAAAAATTCTACAAATTTGATACCCTGGCTGAGGAGGACCTGGAGTTCTCTCATTCGGTGCAGCAGAGTCATCCGCACTCTCCCGCCCGTTTGGGAGCTTTGGTATAATCCCCATGGTGCTGACGGAGTCCCCAGCATCCACTTAGGACGTCAGAGAAAATAAGAATTTACTTACCGATAATTCTATTTCTCGTAGTCCGTAGTGGATGCTGGGCGCCCATCCCAAGTGCGGATTGTCTGCAATACTTGTACATAGTTATTGTTACAAAAATCGGGTTATTATTGTTGTGAGCCATCTTTTCAGAGGCTCCGCTGTTATCATGCTGTTAACTGGGTTCAGATCACAGGTTGTACAGTGTGATTGGTGTGGCTGGTATGAGTCTTACCCGGGATTCAAAATCCTTCCTTATTGTGTACGCTCGTCCGGGCACAGTATCCTAACTGAGGCTTGGAGGAGGGTCATAGGGGGAGGAGCCAGTGCACACCACCTGATCCTAAAGCTTTTACTTTTGTGCCCTGTCTCCTGCGGAGCCGCTATTCCCCATGGTCCTTACGGAGTCCCCAACATCCACTACGGACTACGAGAAATAGAATTATCGGTAAGTAAATTCTTATTTTTGAATAAGAAGCTGTAGTTCTGCATAGTGATGAGCGGGTACGGTTCCTCGGAATCCGAACCCCCCCGAACTTCACCCATTTTACACGGTTCCGAGGCAAACTCGGATCCTCCCGCCTTGCTCGGTTAACCCAAGCGCGCCCGAACGTCATCATCCCGCTGTTGGATTCTCGCGAGATTCGTATTCTATATAAGGAGCCGCGCGTCGCCGCCATTTTCACTCGTGCATTGGAGATGATAGGGAGAGGACGTGGCTGGCGTTCTCTCAGTTTGTTCAGTGTGCTGCAAATATCTGTGCTCTGAGCTGCAAATATCTGTGCTCAGTGTGCTGCAAATATCTACGTTCTCTGCCTGAAAAACGCTCCATATCTGTGCTCAGTGTGCTGCAAATATCTGTGCTCAGTGTGCTTTATTGTGGGGACTGGGGACCACCAGTATTATATAGGAGGAGGACAGTGCAGAGTTTTGCTGACCAGTGACCACCAGTATTATACGTTCTCTGCCTGAAAAACGCTCCATATCTGTGCTGCATTGTAGTATATAGGAGTACAGTGCATCATTTTGCTGACCACCAGTATATAATATATATCAGTACGGTACAGTAGGCCACTGCTCTACCTACCTCTGTGTCGTCAAGTATACTATCCATCCATACCTGTGGTGCATTTAAGTTTTTGTGCGCAGTGTGTGTATGTGTATATATATATATATATATCTATCATCCTGACGACGGGGTTGCGTCCCCGAAACGTAGATGTCTTCTTGACAATAAAGTCACTGCACTTTCCATTTGATCATATGCTCTGAGTGCCGCCCGTCTGTTCTGGTGCATTATCGGGTCGTTACCTGAGGGAGGGCACCGTGAGCTAAGGAATTCTTTGAAAGGCACTGTGAGTGCCGGGTCACACTGTTTGTCTATATATATATATATATATATATATATATATATATATATATAGTAGTAGGACAGTGCATCATTTTGCTGACCACCAGTATATAATATATAGCAGTACGGTACAGTAGTCCACTGCTCTACCTACCTCTGTGTCGTCAAGTATACTATCCATCCATACCTGTGGTGCATTTAAGTTTTTGTGCGCAGTATATATATAGTAGTAGGACAGTGCATCATTTCGCTGACCACCAGTATATAATATATAGCAGTACGGTACATTAGTCCACTGCTCTACCTACCTCTGTGTCGTCAAGTATACTATCCATCCATACCTGTGGTGCATTTAAGTTTTTGTGCGCAGTATATATATAGTAGTAGGACAGTGCATCATTTCGCTGACCACCAGTATATAATATATAGCAGTACGGTACAGTAGTCCACTGCTCTACCTACCTCTGTGTCGTCAAGTATACTATCCATCCATACCTGTGGTACATTTAAGTTTTTGTGCGCAGTATATATAGTAGTAGGCCATTGCTATTGATATATTACTGGCATATAATTCCACACATTAAAAAATGGAGAACAAAAATGTGGAGGGTAAAATAGGGAAAGATCAAGATCCACTTTCACCTCGTGCTGAAGCTGCTGCCACTAGTCATGGCCGAGATGATGAAATGCCATCAACGTCGTCTGCCAAGGCCGATGACCAATGTCATAGTAGAGAGCATGTAAAATCCAAAAAAATAAAGTTCAGTAAAATGACCCAAAAATCTAAATCAAAATCGTCTGAGGAGAAGCGTAAACTTGCCAATGTGCCATTTACGACACGGAGTGGCAAGGAACGGCTGAGGGCCTGGCCTATGTTCATGGCTAGTGGTTCAGCTTCACTTGAGGATGGAAGCACTCATCCTCTCGCTAGAAAACTGCAGTGCCACTCCTAGATGGGCCAGATGTTTGTGTCGGCCACTTGGGTCGCTTAGCTTAGCCATCCAACGACCTTGGTGCACCTCTTTTTTTTTTTTTTCTTTGCATCATGTGCTGTTTGGGGACTATTTTTTTTAAGTGCCATCCTGTCTGACACTGCAGTGCCACTCCTAGATGGGCCAGGTGTTTGTGTCGGCCACTTGGGTCGCTTAGCTTAGTCATCCAGCGACCTCGGTGCAAATTTTAGGACTAAAAATAATATTGTGAGGTGTTCAGAATAGACTGGAAATGAGTGGAAATTATGGTTATTGCGGTTAATAATACTATGGGATCAAAATTACCCCCAAATTCTATGATTTAAGCTGTTTTTGAGAGTTTTCTTATAAAAAAACACCCGAATCCAAAACACACCCGAATCCGACAAAAAATTTTCAGGGAGGTTTTGCCAAAACGCGTCCAAATCCAAAACACGGCCGCGGAACCTAATCCAAAACACAAAACCCGAAAAATGTCTGGTGCACATCACTATGGACAACTACAGCTTCTTATTCAAAATGATGAAATCTGGTGTCTGTGCCCGCTTTACCACCATTTTCATGCCCAAATGCTTGTTGGTCAAGGCAAATTGCAAGTGGGTGATATGTAGGTGATCACCCTGTGTGAGTTTCAAGTGTCAAATCTGTTGACCAATGCTGTTTAACTTTTGCACAGCTGCAGCTTCTTATTCAAAATGATGAAATCTGGTGTCTGTGCCCGCTTTACCACCATTTTCATGCCCAAATGCTTGTGGGTCAAGGCAAATTGCAAGTGGGTGATATGTAAGTGACCACCCTGTGTGAGTTTCAAGGGTCAAATCTTTTGACCAACGCTGTTTAACCCTTGCACAGCTGCAGCTTCTTATTCAAAATGATGAAATCTGGTGTCTGTGCCCGCTTTACCACCATTTTCATGCCCAAATGCTCGTGGGTCAAGGCAAATTGCATGTGGGTGATATGTAAGTGACCACCCTGTGTGAGTTTCAAGGGTCAAATCTGTTGACCAATGCTGTTTAACCCTTGCAGAACTACAGCTTCTTATTCAAAATGATGAAATCTGGTGTCTGTGCCCGCTTTACCACCATTTTCATGCCATTTTTTTGTTTAATGCACAATGTCATGTAAATTGATGTAAGGGACACTATTTGAAGTTTATGCAATGTTAACTTAGTGATCTATCCTTATTTAATTTATTTTAATATAATAATTTCTGAATAAGAAGCTGGAGCCGAATAAGAAGTGAATAAGAAGCTGGAGCCAAATAAGAAGTGAATAAGAAGCTGGCCGAATAAGAAGCTAACTTCAGCCTCGTATTTCCAAGGGCATCTTTACAATTGCCTGTGTAGAAGCTACAGTAGGTACTGGAGGACTGAATTGATCTTGGTTACCTAATTAAGTGGAACAATTCTTTTATAAAATCATAGGATTTTCACATATGTCGTTGGTATACACACTTCATCACTTTTTTCATTTCTATGTATTATTACTTTTCTTGTTCTCTTTTCTACACAGGGTTGCACCACCAATTCCTGGGACCACCAATGCCTGCTTTTCTCACTCTACCACTCCTCCATAACGTCTTGTGCCCTCTCACCCAGAAGTCTGTCCTTCACAAATAAATTTGATTTCTACACATTGTAATGTCCAAGACAGTATGAAGCAAACTACATATGTGCTTCCATCTTGTCAGAAGCACTAACACAGGCCTTTATACACGTACAATGTGCATACATCCCTCTTATACAGTATATACACACATTTTCTAATAATTACACCATCCTGTAGGCAGTGCCTTTCTGTTACACACGTGGATAACCTATTACTTACATGCAGGACCTGACATTCAGATATAGAGCCTGTTACAGCAATTGATATATACATACCAGTGTTTACATTCTGACTTGGACCTACACTACAGAACCTGTGATTTTTGTGTGTGTATAAATCTATCCCTTTTGCCAGGACTGGAATTGTGGGACATCTATTTTGAGACATTGTGAGAACTACATAAACATCATTATGTCTCATGGAGTGTCACCTCCTCTTCTGCTATGGATGGAAGAGACGTGCGTTATGATGTTTCTTCGGACTCGAAGACTAATTCTCCAGATTGGAGTCCTAGTTTGTGTCCTGCTACTGCTCCTTTGGGTTTCTATATTCCTGTACGGCAGCTTTTACTACTCCTATATGCCAACCGTGAAGTACTCCTGCCCGGTGCACTACCAGTACAAGTAAGTATTTATAAGCATTTGCTCAGATGTTTTAGTTTACATAATTGACTCTGGCAGGCATAGTATTAACTCTTTCCCTTGGTTTGTCACTTCAGTCTGCTGGTAGTGATCAGTAATTATTAATAATTTCCATTGTGTCTTGAGCTACCATGATTATTAAGCAGAGAGGCTCTGAAATGCTCCTCTATTTTCACTGTGATATCCTCACCCTCCTTCTTGCCCTTCCGCCTTCACTTGACATGCTAAGAGTTGTGACTGAGTTTGACAGTCGGACAGTGGGTAAGATTTACTAAACAGCGGTTTGCTAAGGAGTTTTAAAACGGACAAGGCTCACCATGGATCGACAGTGGGTTCAGAAGCTAAAATACAGCAATTGCTAAAGGTTGGTTTGATCTTCTAAACAAAACCTACTGTTGAACCCATTCAATGTCAAAAGCCCTGTCCTGCCAAAAAACTGTTGCTTTTCCGCTGCAAACCCGATGTGTTTAAAAAGAATGTGCCAATCACTAGGTATGTGCAGAGATATATATCTATATATAATATATCTATCTATCTATATATATATTAGTGTAAAATTGCAAAAAACACAAACTGCGTGTGGTCCCGTCGTGATTGGCTGCCGGTCCGCAAATTGTATTTGTCTCGCGGCCAGCACAGAATTCAGAATGCTGCTGCCATCAATCCATGTGTAGCTGCTGGTCTGAATCTGCTGCTGGATCCCCTCTGCGTCGGTATAAAAGTTCTTCCAGTCGTCGTCGCCCTCCCCGCGATGGAGTATATATAAGAACGATGAAAACTGAAAAGGCATGGTGTGAGGGGAAGAAACGCACAGATTTTAATGGTTAACAAAAAAGACATGGTAAATGCTATTCCAAATTTCTCTTACGTCCTAGAGCATAGGTTCTCAAACTCGGTCCTCAGGACCCCACACGGTGCATGTTTTGCAGGTCTCCTCACAGAATCACAAGTGACATAATTAACTCCACCTGTGGACCTTTTAAAATGTGTCAGTGATTAATTAATACACCTGTGCACCTGCTGGGTGACCTGCAAAACATGCACTGTGTGGGGTCCTGAGGACCGAGTTTGAGAAGCACTGTCCTAGAGGATGCTGGGGACTCCAAAAGGACCATGGGTTATAGACGGATCCGCAGGAGCTTGTGCACACTATAAAGACTTAAACTGGGTGTGCACTGGCTCCTCCCTCTATGCCCCTCCTCCAGACCTCAGTTAGACTTTATGCCCAGGAGTGATGGGTCACACACTAGGGGAGCTCTCCTGAATTTCTCTAAAAGACTTTTGTTAGGTTTTTTTATTTTCAGGGAGACCTGCTGGCTACAGGCTCTCTGCAGCGTGGGAGTGAGGGGAGAGAAGCAGACCTACTTCTTCTTAGGTCAAGGGCACTGCTTCTCGGCTACTGGACACCATTAGCTCCAGAGGGTTCGATCACTTGGTGCGTCTAACTGCTTGTTCCCGGCCACGCCGTCACCCCCCTCACAAAAGCCAGAAGAAAGAAGCCGGGTGAGTATTGGAAGAAAAGAAGACTTCAGACGGCAGAAGACTTCAGTAACGGCGGTACAGCAGTCGCGCTGCGCTCCATGCTCCCACACACCAACGCACTCACAGAGTGCAGGGCCCTGGGGGGGGGGGGAGCGCCCTGGGCAGCAAGTTACTAGTTTTCTTAATGTGTCTGGCATATAAAAGCATTTCATTCCCCCGCCAGCATGGTTTAGCACTACGCGCCTTTGATTCCCCGCCACCGCTTATACGGGTGCAGGGCGCGGGGGGGGGGGGGCGGCGCCCTGGGCAGCGAGTTAGTTTTTTTTTCTTCAGCTGACAGCTTGCGCTGCCGGGGCTACGTATACAGACCCCCGCCGGCGTGTTGTAGCGCACTACGCGCCATTCTCCCCTGCCGGCCTCCATGGGTGCAGGGTGCCGGGGGGGGGGGGGGGGTGGCGCCCTGGGCAGCTTAGATATATTGTGTTTTGGGGGTCCCGGGTGCCGCATACGATAACCCGCCATTAGAGGTGCGTGGCGTGTCGGGGCTCCCGCAATCCGTCTGTTGCCTGGGGTGCAGGGCGCACGGGGGGGGGGGGGGGCGCGGTGCCCTGAGCAGCAATTGGTGTCTGGGTATAGTGTTTTTACACTATATATGGTGCTCGACCTGGTTTTTTTTATAATACTGGGGGGCTATAGCGCGCCGAGGGGGGGGGGGGCGGGGCTTAGCCTCACACATAGTGTCAGCGCCATTTTCCCTTCTGTCCCCGCCAAGACGTTTGTAAAGCACAAACAAGGGGGCGGGCATAGTGTTTGGGTGTTATGTTGCACTTATATACCACTAATGGAATTAGGAATGACCATGAATTAATTCTTGTGTGTAATTTCTGTGTGGCCCTCTCCGATATACGCATTATTGGTACACTTGTGTCGGCAGGCGTGAGTGTTCTGTTAAAAACACCTATGGGTTCCCTGTCGGCATCGCCGACGCACGTGGGTACTCGCTACAACATAAAAAGTAAATATTATATGGAAGGTACAATGGTATGTGGGTGACCCTGTCGGCACCGTCTGTTGTCGCCGGGGTAAATGGACATGCGGTATCTGACTTATACCTGTGTATATACAGTTGTACGTTGCTTCCCTCGGACCGCGTGGGGTCGCAAGACGGTAATGTTGTAGATCCACAACTGGGGCTTTTCAGTACATGGTCATACACGTTCAGACCACATTAATGTCACTGGGGACCAGAAGGCTCGGGACAATCCGATTATATGTATGTTATATATTTATATTTAGGATATGTGGCTATATGTGTATTACAATATGTACATTCATATTATGATTTATAATAAATACTGAATTAATAGTATTTCTTCTCATGTGCTGGTCACTCTGTTGATGCAGCTCTCGGTCGGCCGTGACTCGCACCTTCTGCAGAGTCCGAAGGGTTGTTCCTTTTCCGCCACGGATGGAATATTGTGAAAAGCAACGACTGGTCGACACTGAGCCCTGTCTCAAGGGATCGTATATAGGAAAGCTAAGTGATATCATTACTTTCTATGCTGTGAGGGTTGCAGGCACGTGAGGGAGTGTTGTGTTCGGTAAGTCATAAAACAGATTTACCCTAGAGAGCGAAGGGAGGTTCCTTATGTTGGATCTTCTCTACAATTTTGCAGCAGACTGCCGTACGTATACAGGTAGTATGGCCAGGGGACGGCTGAGGCTGATTCCGAGAGTTACTGGAGTTCTCCCTGGGACGGTGTACCGCTGGTTGGGGGGATGCCTCAGTTCAACCGATCTCGGTGGATATTCCTTGTAAGTCTGACTTCGGGAGTTGGATTCCCTGGCAACAGGTGGTGACGCATTCTTTTGGGGGATGCAGTCATTTTAATCAGTTAGATACGGTTTTTTTGTTTTTCACTTTTTGTACAGCCTGTGAAAGGTGGAAAGGTAAGAGTTCTGCAGCCTGTTAGGTTCGCAGAAGAGGTTGTCGTTTCTGTTTCTACCACATAAGACACATAGCGCAGATGGCGGGATTCCGCCCCGGTGGAGACTCGGTTACTACTTTCGGTTAGTCTGGGAATAGACTAGGACCGGTGAGTTACTTATGGAATCCAAAGGGGGACGTTTTGGATGACTGATGTTTTCCCTCACTGGTTTTATGATGGATATTGCCGTTTCCCCTCTGGAAGTGGAGGTAGTACGCGGCGCCATACTACGGTGTGTCAGGTTTGGGCCTTGTCCTCCTGTCCCGGTTATAAAAAAAATAAAATAAAGTACGTGTGTGGTTCTACGCACTCAGATTACCTGGAGGGATGGCCAGGATTGTCTTGGCCATTTCCCTGGAGTGATGGTAGTATGATGGTTTTCTCGCAATAGTAAGAACCATTGTTATTCTGTACTGAGATGTTCGCCAGCTTAGGGCGAGGTCAAGAAACAAGTTGTTTCTCTCTGATTGTTCTTCAACGCAGGGAAGGGCTGTTGTTCCCAAGGATGCAGATGTCGAAGGTAGTTTCAGAGTTGATACTGAACTGTTGAGGTTCTGTGTTTTCCTGTGGAAAAGTGGTCTGAGGATTCTGAGTCAGATCAGATTTGTGGTGCCACTCCATCTGCATGTTCTGTCGATGAGGAAGTTGGGTGCGGCTTAAGAGGCTTTTTCGGTGAGCAGGTCGAATGCCAGAGTCGATTTCATGGGACCTGTTGGGGTTGTGGTCCGGGTTTCACCGGCACATACACCGGAATATAGTTCCAATGGCCAGGATATCACTCCTGTGGTGTCTGCTCAGTTCTCACCTCCTAGAGGGACGAAGGTTCGAAATCCAGGACTAGATCCTGGGGTTCACGTATGCGGATAGCCGAGGTTGGGGAGTAGTCCTTTTATGGGAAGCATCTCCAGAGGATCAGGTCATGCTGAGCAGCTTGTCTACAATAAGCTTTCTAGAATTAAGAACCGTTTTCATCGAACAGTCTTCGTGATCTGCCGTATTAAGTCTGTCGGACGACTTGACAGCGGTGGCGTAGGTAAGTCACTGGGGCGGAACAACGACCGGAGCGCCATTTACAGAAGCTGAAAGGGTTTCCCTGAGTGTAAAGACTGGTGAAGGCTATATTAGCAGTCTTCGTTCCGGACGTAAACGAAGGAGAAATAGATTTCCTCTGCAGACGCTCTCTCCATCCGGGAGAAAGACTGTCGACATCAAGTAGTTTAGCAGTTGTGACAAGTTTTTGGGGAGTGTCTCATTTGGGCATGTTAGCGTCTCGACTCAACGAGAGACCTCAGGAATAGGATTCCAGATCAAGGGTCACTCGAGCTATAGCGGTGTACGACCTCGTGACACCTTGGGTGTTTTCAGTATGTGTGTCCCCTCCACTTTCACTCTGCGGAAGGCGATGAAAGTAAGAAGAACAGAGGTTTCGGCGAACTTCATTGTCCGGTCTAGCCAAGGAGGGCTTGGTATCCAGTTTTTCAAGATTTGTTCATATAAGATCCCTGGCCTTTTCCTCTACGCGAGGAACTGTTTCAACAAGATCCGGGCGTGTATCAGGATTTGCCGCGACTGCGTTTGACGGAGGGGCGGTTATACGCCTTATCCTAGTCCGAATGGGTATTCCCAGGGTGGTCATTTCCACACTTCTTTAGGCTAGAAAAGAAGGGCCGGAATAGCCTTACCACAGTATTTGGTTTTCAGGGCAGTTTTGGCCTTATAGCTTTTCTTTAAAAAAAAAAGAAAAAGAAAAATATGGGCCACCTTTCCGGAAGTTTGGACTTCCGTGAAATGAGTACTGCACATCCAACCTCTTTTGTGCCCTATTGGCACAGGGGGATCTTGACGTGGTGTTGAGGTCTCTTGTGTCTTACTGATTGTAACCTTTTATTAATGGTTATGAAAACTTTTCTCTCTTGGTGAGTCGTCATGCTTTTCCCCTTTGGGCGACTGCGAGGCGGTTGTTGGAAGTAGCGGCTTTATATCACAAGGGCCCTGTTTGATCTTCCAAGTGGATAGAATTGTGGACGCGGATACTAGTTCTGCCGGAAAGGGTTTTCGGGGTTCTCGGAAAACCTGCCTTTTTTGATGTCTGTGGTAGCTTCAGCATTGGCTGCTTCTAAGTCTCTCGATGTAGTCAGGGTTTTGAAGATTTATGTCGCAAATGGGGTTCCGTTTGGGGTAACGGAGGCTTTGGTTGTCCGGTATGATCCCAGCGTGCTTGGGGCGCCTGCGTCTCGGCAGGCTGTTACATGCTGGATCTGTGATGAGATTCGGCATACTAGCTCGGCGGCTGGATTGCAGTGGACAAAGTTGGGGGTGGCCCGTTCTACTAGGTAGATGGGCTCCTATTGGGCGGATGCCCGAGTTGTCTCGGCGGGTTAACTTTGCCGAGCGGCTACTTCGTTGGGTTTCAAACACCTTTGCTATGGTCTACAAGTTTGATACCCTGGCTGATGGGGACCTCATGTTTGCTCATTCAGTGCTGCAGAGTCGTCCGCACTCTCCTGCCCGTTCTGGAGCTTTGGTATAGACCCCATGGTCCTTTTTGGAGTCCCCAGCATCCTCTAGGACGTAAGAGAAAATAGGATTTTAGTACCTACCGGTAAATGCTATCTTTGAAAAGGCCTGGGGAAACTCCGGTAAAGAAATTCCAGATCCCCAAGAGAGTCTTAGTTGCTTTTCCCTTCCCTGAGAAAGATAGAAAGAGATGGGAGTCCCCACCGATAGTCGACGCCTCTGTCTCCAGGCTGTCTAAACAGGTGGTGTTACCTGTCCCGGGATCTACCGCGTTGAAGCACCCGGCAGATCGCAAGATGGGTGCTACGCTAAAATCCATTTACACGGCTTCAGGGGCTATATTGCGGCCTACTATAACCTGTGCTTGGATTGCAAAAGCTATCGCTAGGTGGTCTATCACTCTACAGGAGGAATCGACTACGCTGGATAAAGGTGACGTTGATTTATTTTTATTTATTCCATGAAGGACCTGGGTTCCATGGCTGCGGGGATCTCCTCCATGTCCGTCTCGGCTCGCAGGGGTCTCTGGCTGTGCCACTGGTCTGCGGACGCGAAATCCAGGAAGTGTGTGGAGGGCCTACCATATAAAGGTCAGGCTCTCTTTGGGGAGGCGCTGGATGCGTGGATTGCCACGGCTACCGCGGGTAAGTCTCCTTTTCTCCCCTCAGTTGCACCGGCTACGATGAAGCCTTTTTCATCAACCACGTCACAGTCCTTTCGGCCCGCGAGATCTAGACAGAACAATTCTTCGAACACCTTCTTCAGAGGTGGTTGTGCCAAAGGAAAGAAACCCGCTCCCGCAGGTTCCCAAACCCAGAAGCCCGCTTCTGATACCCCTAAGTCCTCCGCATGACGGTGGACAGCTAGGCCTGGAGGAGGGACAGGTGGGGGCGAGACTCCGGCAGTTCAGCCACGTCTGGGTGTCGTCCGGTCTGGACCCCTGGGTCCTGGATATAGTGTTCAGAGGGTACAGACTGGAGTTTCAAGATCCCCCGCTTCACCGTTTCTTCAAGTCAGGCTTGCCAGCTCTGCTGGCGGACAGAACAATTCTTCTGGAGGCCATTAGAAAATTGGTGGTCTCAGAGGTCATTGTTCCAGTTCCGCCTCAGCAGCGGAACAAAGGTTATTATTCGAACCTTTTTGTGTTACCAAATCCAGATGGTTCGGTACGACCTATTCTGAACTGAAAGTCTTTGAACCCTTATCTCAGGGAGTTCAAATTCAAGATGGAATCTCTGAGAGCTGTCATCACAGGACTGGTAGAGGGGGAGTTCCTGGTGTCTCTGGACATCAAGGATGCATACCTCCACATTCCCATTTGGTCACCGCATCAGACATATCTCAGGTTTGTTCCGTTTGTATCCGTTCCAGGCGCTACCGTTTGGCCTATCCACAGCACCGAGGATCTTCACCATGGTGATGGCGAAGATGATGGTTCTCCACAAGCAGGGGGTGAACGTAATTCCGTATCTGGATGATCTCCTGATCAAGGCATCGTCCAGGGAGAGGTTTTTGCGGTCCATCGCGCTCACGACACAGCTGCTCAGGAAGCACGGTTGGATACTGAACCTTCCAAAGTCTCATCTGGAGCCGACAAGGCGGCTGTCTTTCCTGGGGATAATCCTCGACACGGAAGTGCAGAGGGTATTTCTCCCGGTGGAGAAAGCATTGGTGATTCAAACAATGGTCCGGGATGTCCTAAAGCCTACCCGGGTATCGGTCCATCAATGCATACGCCTTCTGGGGAAGATGGTTGCCGCCTACGAGGCTCTGCAGTACGGCAGGTTTCATGCTCAACCTTTTCAGCTGGATCTCTTGGAGCAGTGGTCGGGCTCTCACCTACACATGCACAAGAGGATACGCCTATCTCCGAAAGCCAGGATTTAACTCCTCTGGTGGCTACAACTTCCGTACCTTCTGGAAGGGCGAAGGTTTGGAATTCAAGACTGGATCCTTCTAACCACAGATGCAAGTCTAAGATGTTGGGGAGCTGTCGCTCTGGGGGAAACCTTTCAGGGACGATGGGCGGAGCAGGAGTCACTTCTCCCAATAAACATCTTGGAACTCAGGGCCGTGTACAACGCCCTTCTGCAAGCAGCACAACTTCTACGGGATCGGTCTGTTCAAGTGCAGTTGGATAACGTGACCACAGTGGCCTACATAAACCGACAAGGCGGAACGAAGAGCAGGGTTGCCATGTCAGAGGTTTCAAAAATCCTCATCTGGGCAGAAAGGCACGTGGTGGCAATGTCGGCAATCTTCATTCTGGGCGTAGACAACTGGGAAGCAGATTTCCTCAGCAGACACAATCTCCATCCAGGAGAGTGGGGCCTCCATCCGGAGGTGTTCGAGGAGGTAACCGGTTGGTGGGGTTTTTCTTCACATAGACATGATGGCCTCCCACCTCAACAAGAAGCTTCGGAGGTACTGTTCCAGGTTAAGAGACCCGGTGGCGGTGGACGCACTGGTAACTCCGTGGGTGTTCAAGTCAGTGTATGTGTTCCCTCCACTTCCTCTGATACCAAAGGTTCTTCAACTCGTGAGAAGAACAAAGGTTCTGGCAATCCTCATTGCTCCGGACTGGCCAAGGAGGGCTTGGTACGCGGATCTTCTGCTGGAAGATCCACGGCCGTTAACCTCTTCGGGAGGATCTGCTACTGCAGGGGCCGTTCGCTTATCAAGACTTACCGCGGCTAGGTTTGACGGCATGGCGGTTGAACGCCAGATCTTGACTCGGAAAGGTATCCCGAGTGAGGTCATTCCTACCCTGATACAGGCTAGGAAAGGGGTAACGTCTAAACATTACCATCGCATTTGGAAGAAATATGTTTCTTGGTGTGAGGCCAAGAAGTTTCCTGCGGGGGAGTTTCAATTTGGACGTTTTCTCCTTTTTCCGCAAACAGGGGTGGATATGGGACTGAGATTGGGCTCCATCAAGGCCCAGATCTCTGCTTTGTCCATTTTCTTCCAAAAACAATTGGCTGTTCTTCCTGAGGTTCAGACCTCTTTGAAAGGGGTTCTGCACATCCAGCCTCCCCTTGTGGCGCCTACGACGTGGTGTTGCAGTTCCTGCAATCTGCTTGGTTTGAGCCTCTACAGGAGGCTGATCTCAAGTTGCTCACGTGAAAGGCGGTCACCTTGTTGGCCTTGGCTTCTGTACGACGCGTGTCGGAATTGGGGGCTTTATCTTGTAAAAGCCTCTATTTGATCTTCCATGAAGACAGGGTGGAGCTTAGGACTCGTCCACAGTTCCTGCCTAAGGTTGTAACGGCTTTCCGTATCAACCAACCTATTGTGGTGCCAGTGGCTACTGACTCCTCAATTACTTCAAAGGCCTTGGATGTAGGGAGGACTTTGAAGATTTACGTGAAGAGGACGGCTCGGCATCTGAAAAGTGACTCTGTTTGTCCTCTATGATCCTAAGAAAATTGGATGTCCTGCTTCTTAGCAGTCGATTTCACCCTGGATCAGGTTCACTATCCAGCATGCTTATTCCACGGCAGGTATGCCGTGTCCGAAATCTGTAAAGGCCCACTCGACTCGTAAAGTGGGCTCTTCCTGGGCGGCTGCCCGGAGTGTCTCGGCGGAACAACTCTGCAGAGCAGCTACTTGGCCTGGGTCGAACACGTTTGCCAAGTTTTACAAGTTCGATACTTTGGCCTCTGATGACCTCAAGTTTGGTCAAGCAGTGTTGCAGGAGCCTCCGCGCTCTCCCTCCCGTCGGGGAACTTTGGTACATCCCCATGGTACTAATATTGACCCCAGCATCCTCCTAGGACGTAAGAGAAAATAGGATTTTGGTTACTTACCGGTAAATCCTTTTCTCGTAGTCCGTAGAGGATGCCTGCCGCCCGCCCAGCGCTGCGTTTCCTGGTTTGGGTTTATAGTTCAGTACTGCCTGGTTCCTAGGTAAGTTCTGCGTTATTTACTGTTTCAGCAGTAGCTGAGTGTTTCCGGCATGTTTGCCGGATTTGCATGTTGTGTGAGCTGGTATGAATCTCGCCACTATCTGTGTAATTCCTTCTCTCGAAGTATGTCGTCTCCTCAGGCACAGTTTCTAGACTGAGTCTGGTAGGAGGGGCATAGAGGGAGGAGCCATCCCACACTATTAAACTCTTAAAGTGCCAATGGCTCTTGGTGGACCCGTCTATACCCCATGGTACTTATATGGACCCCAGCATCCTCTACGGACTAAAAGAAAAGGATTTACCGGTAGGTAACCAAAATCCTATTTTTAGTACATAATCTAAATGTTTATTTTCAGTTGGTTTTGAATATGACATTGTCATTTCTTGGCATATAGCAGCCTTCAGCTCATTAATGGTGCTTGGTCAATGTTTGTAGACTTTCAGATGGCCCCTTTTGCTGTGTAAAGGCCTTTTATGATGCTGATGAGGATAGTTTTCCGACCAGTAACGAAAATTCTGCTTGTTAATATAGCCAGACAAATGAAAGTGAGCTTCATAAGGAAATTGCTGCGATAACGCCGGAAATGACCTGCTGAGTGATGCAAACTTCCGAAATCAACGCAAATGTGTACCACTAATGAAGTCCACCATCTGGACTATATCGCATTCAAAACCAATTGAAAATAAACTGTATTCCGTGTACTTTTAGATTATGTACTAAAATTTTAAATAACATTTACCATGCCTTTATAATTTGGATGTTTATTTTTTTTGCCACATGCTGTATTTAACTATCCCCCCCCCCCCCCCCCTCCTCCCATGTGAGATTGCTGCTCTAAATAATGTCACTGTGAGTTTAAACATCCTAGATTCATAGATATAATGTGAACACCTTTTTGTGTACTGTACTTTTCAGAAGTGTCAAGATGATTAGCCTACACTGTTATTGTTCAGTAATTCATTTTCTCTTACGTCCTAGAGGATGCTGGGGACTCCAAACTGGGGACTGCATGGGGTATAGACGGGATCTGCAGGAGCTTGGGCACACTGAAAAGACTTTGACTGGGTGTGAACTGGCTCCTCCCTCTATGCCCCTCCTCCAGACCTCAGTTAGACTTTGAGCCCAGGACTGACTGGACACTCACTAGGGAAGCTCTCCTGATTTTCTCTAGAAAAGACTTTTGTTAGGTTTTTTATGTTCAGGGAGACCTGCTGGCTTCAGGCTCCCTGCATCGAGGGACTGAGGGGAGAGAAGTCAGACCTACTTCTACTTAGTTAAGGGCTCTGCTTCTTAGGCTACTGGACACCATTAGCTCCAGAGATTTCGATCACTTGGTGCGCCTAGCTGCTTGTTCCTGGAGCCGCGCCATCACCCCCCTCACAGAAGCCAGAAGAAAGAAGCCGGGTGAGTATGCAGAAGGCAGAAGACTTCAGTAACGAGGTCCATGCTCCCACACACTTCACCAACGGCACTCACAGGGTGCAGGGCGCTGGGGGAAAGCACCCTGGGCAGCATGTTACTGGGTCTTAGAGGCTGGCAGAAGGCTTTTCGGTGCCTGGGCACCGTTTTTCATACCCCCGCCGGCATTTTCATTTTAAAATTTTAGCGGGCTGAAGCGCGCCGGGAAGGGGCGGGGCTTAGCCGCACAGCTCACCAGCGCCATTTTCTCTCATCCACGCCGCTGCATGAGACGCTGGCCCGGGACCTCCAAGCTCCGTATCAAGTAACAGGGAGCAAATCGGGGGGGGGGGGGGAGACAGATATTTGGTGCAAACTTATTGTTGTTCATAGCAGCGCTTTCAACATATATTGATTGGTGGCATATGTGGGCGCTGGGGTGTGGGCTGGCATACTCCCTCTGTGTTTCTCTATCCAGGCTTCCTTGTGGGCCTGTCCCCTAGCTGAGGCAGTGTGTGTGTGTCGATACTATGTGTCGGCATGTCTGAGGCTGAGTGTTATTCCCCGGAGGAGGTTGCTGGGGGCGCAGATGCGGGTTTGGAATTAGCTCTGTCGGCGCAGCCAACACCGGATTTACTTGCAATGTTAAGTACACTTAATACAAATGTGGCCTCTTTGTCTAAAAGGTTAGATAAATCGGAGTCTCAGACTCGGGTGTGGAGGAAATCTATGGAGGATGCTTTGTCTCAGGTGCAGACCCCATCTGGGTCGCAAAATCAGTCGTTTACCCAGTTGGTAGATACGGATAATGACACGGATTCTGATTCCGATGTCGACTTCACTGAGGCTGCTTTACACCCACGGTTAGTTAAGAGTATTCATACATGATTGTGGCTATAAAGGATGTTTTACGCATTTCTGATGATCCTGCGGTGCAGGAAACAAGGATTTGTTGGTTCAAAGGGAAAAAACCTGAGGTGAAGGTTCCCCCCTCTCATGAAATGAATACTCTTTGTGAAAAGGCTTGGGAGTCGCCGGACAAGAGGTGGCAGATTCCCAAGAGAATTTACATGGCGTATCCTTTCCCCTCTGATGACAGGGAAAAATGGGAGTCGTCTCCAAATGTCGACAAGGCTCTATCTCGTTTGTCTAAGAAGGTGGCGCTTCCGTCTCCTGACACGGCAGCTCTTAAGGACCCGGCGGATCGCAAGCTGGAGACGACATTGAAGTCCATTTTCGCTAATACGTGTGCATTGCTCAGACCTGCTGTGGCGTCGGTATGGGTGAGTAGTGCTATTGCTAAATGGGCTGAGAATTTAGCTGCTGATATGGATACCCTTGATAAAGATAATGTTCTTTTAACTCTTGGTTATATCAAGGACGCTGCAGATTACCTGAAGGATGCTGCGAGGGATGTTGGTCTCTTGGGATCAAGGGCCAATGCCATGGCGATCTCGGCCAGGAGAGCGCTGTGGATCCATCAATGGAATGCTGATGCCGACTCCAAGAGAGCTATGGAAGCTCTCCCCTTCAAAGGTAATGTCTTGTTTGGTGACGGCTTGGCTGATCTGGTGTCTACCGCGACGGCGGGTAAGTCATCTTTTCTTCCTTATGTTCCCACACAACAGAAAAAGACACCACATCAGCAGATGCAGTCCTTTCTTCCAAACAAATACAAGCGTGGAAAAGGTTCGTCCTTCCTCTCTTCAAAGGGTAGAGGAAGGGGAAGAAAGTCACCTGCAGTATCAGGCGCCCAGGAACAAAAGTCCTCCCCTGCCTCTACCAAGTCCACCGCATGACGCTGGGGCTTCCCTGGGGGAGTCCGGACCGGTGGGGGGGGGCGTCTGCGGATCTTCAGTCAGGTCTGGGTTCAATCAGGCCTGGATCCTTGGGTCCTAGATATAGTATCTCAGGGATACAAGCTGGAGTTTCAGGAGGTGCCCCCTCACCGGTTTTTAATTTCGGCCTTACCAGTGTCTCTTCCGGACAGGGAGGTGGTGAAGGCAGCAATACAAAAGTTGTGTCAACAGAAGGTCATTGTTCCCGTTCCCCTGTCCCAACGGGGGGAGGGGTTCTACTCGAGCGTCTTTGTGGTACCGAAACCGGACGGTTCGGTCAGACTGATTCTGAACCTAAAATCCCTCAATCCATACTTGAAAGTTTTCAAGTTCAAGATGGAATCTCTTCGAGCTGTGATTTCCAGCCTGGAAGGGGGGGATTTTATGGCGTCAGTCGACATAAAGGATGCCTACTTACACGTCCCGATATATCCTCCGCACCAAGCTTTCCTCAGGTTTGCGATACAGGATTCTCATTACCAATTTCAGACGTTGCCGTTTGGGCTTTCCACGGCCCCGAGGATTTTCACCAAAGTCATGGCAGAAATTATGGTTTTCCTTCGCAAGCAAGGGGTTACAATTATCCCGTACTTGGACGATCTCCTGATAAAGGCGAGGTCCAAGGAACGATTGTTGAGAAATGTGAATTTGTCTCTGTCGGTTCTGCGACAACACGGTTGGGTGCTAAATTTGCCAAAGTCTCAGTTGATTCCGACCACTCGGTTGCCCTTTCTGGGCATGATTCTAGACACGGAGTTACGGAGAGTGTTTCTTCCGGAAGACAAAGCTCTGGAACTACAGACGATGGTCAGGGAGCTTCTGAGGCCGACAAGTGTGTCGATTCATCAATGTACTCGGGTTCTGGGGAAAATGGTTGCGGCGTACGAAGCCATTCCGTTTGGCAGGTTTCATGCCCAGGTGTTTCAGTGGGATCTGCTGAGCAAATGGTCCGGGTCTCACCTGCACATGCACCGGAAGATAAGTCTATCTTCCAGGGCCAGGATTTCTCTCCTGTGGTGGCTACAAAGTTCTCACCTCCTAGGAGGGCGCCGGTTCGGAATCGAGGACTGGGTTCTACTGACAACAGATGCAAGTCTCCGAGGCTGGGGCGCAGTCACCCAAGGAAGAAATTTCCAGGGGAAATGGTCGCTCCAGGAATCTTGTCTCCACATAAATGTTCTCGAGTTAAGAGCCACTTACAATGGTCTGCTACAAGCAAAAAGCCTTCTTCATGGTCGACCTGTCCTGATCCAGTCAGACAACATAACAGCGGTGGCGCATATTAACCGTCAAGGCTGAACACTGAGCAGGGCGGCTATGGCGGAGGCCACAAGAATCCTTCGCTGGGCGGAACAACACGTGAGCCCTCTGTCAGCAGTCTTCCTTCCGGGAGTGGACAACTGGGAAGCAGACTTCCTCAGCAGACACGATCTCCATCCGGGAGAGTGGGCCCTTCATAAGGAGGTATTTGCAGAAGTCACAAGACTTTGGGGGAATTCCTCTGATAGACATGATGGCGTCTCGCCTCAACAAGAAGCTCCGTGGTATTGTTCCAGGTCAAGGGACCCACAAGCCAGTGCAGTGGACGCCCTGGTGACTCCGTGGGTGTTTCCGTCGGTGTATGTGTTCCCTCCACTTCCTCTCATTCCAAAGGTGCTGGGAATCATTCGACGAGCAAGGGTTCAGGCGATTCTCATCGTTCCAGATTGGCCAAGAAGGGCCTGGTATCCGGATCTTCAGGAATTACTTGTGGAAGATCCTTGTCCGCTTCCTCTAAGAGAGGACCTGGTATTGCAGGGACTATGCGTGTTTCCAGACTTACCGCGGCTGCTTTTGATGGCATGGAAGTTGAGCGCCAAATCTTAGCACGAAAAGGTATTCCCGGGGAGGTCATTCCCACTCTCCTTAAGGCTAGGAAGGAGGTTACGGCGAAACATTATCACCGTATTTGGAGAAAGTATGTTTCGTGATGTGAGACCAAAACTGCTCCTGCGGAGGAATTTCACTTGGGTTGGTTTCTCCATTTTTTGCAGGCAAGCGTCGATGCAGGCCTGAAATTGGGTTCCATCAAAGTGCAGATTTCGGCTTTTATCTATTTTCTTTAAAAAGGAATTGGCTGTCCTTCCAGAGGTTCAGACTTTTGTGAAGGGAGTGATGCATATCCATCCTCCGTTTGTGCCCCCTGTGGCGCCATGGGATCTGGAAGTGGTCTTGCAGTTTCTTATGTCTTCCTGGTTTGAACCTTTGCGTAAGGTTGAGTTAAAGTTTCTCACTTGGAAGGTAGTCATGCTGTTGGCTCTGGCGTCTGCCAGGCGAGTGTCAGAATTGGCGGCCTTATCTCACAAGAGTCCGTACTTGTTCTTCCATTCGGATAGAGCGGAATTGAGGACTCATCAACAATTTCTGCCGAAGGTGGTTTCTTCGTTTCACATTAACCAACCTATTGTGGTACCTGTGGCTACGGATGCTGTGGCAATTCCGAAGTCTCTTGATGTTGTGAGAGCTTTGAAGATTTACGTCGCCAGAACGGCTGTTGCCAGGAAAACAGAGGCGCTGTTTGTCCTGTATGCAAGATTGGTCATCCTGCTTCTAAGCAGACTATTGCACGCTGGATTTGTAGTACGATTCAGCAAGCTCATTCTTCGGCTGGGCTGCCGGTGCCGAGGTCAGTAAAGGCCCATTCTACCAGGAAAGTGGGCTCATCTTGGGTCGGCTACCCGAGGGGTTTCGGCACTTCAGCTCTGCCGAGCAGCTACGTGGTCGGGTTCAAACACCTTTGCTATGTTTTACAAGTTTGATACCCTGGCTGATGAGGACCTCATGTTTGCTCAATCGGTGCTGCAGAGTCGTCCGCACTCTCCCGCCCATTTGGGAGCTTTGGTATAGACCCCATGGTCCTTTTGGAGTCCCCAGCATCCTCTAGGACGTAAGAGAAAATAGGATTTTAGTACCTACCGGTAAATCCTTTTCTCGTAGTCCGTAGAGGATGCTGGGCGCCCATCCCAGTGCGGACTGTTACTTGCAGTGTATTATTACTGGTTACATTTGTTTACACGCGGGTTGTGTATTAGTTGTATTCAGCTTGTTGCTGTTGTTAATTCATACTGTTATCTGGTTTCCTGATACTCCGTTTGTACGGTATTTTTGTGGTGTGGGATGGTAGGTTTTTCGCCCTTAGTTTAAACAAAAATCCTTTCCTCGAAATGTCCGTCTCTCCTGGGCACAGTTCCTATAACTGAGGTCTGGATGAGGGGCATAGAGGGAGGAGCCAGTTCACACCCAGTCAAAATCTTTTCAGTGTGCCCAAGCTCCTGCGGATCCCGTCTATAGCCCATGGTCCTTTTGGAGTCCCTAGCATCCTCTACGGACTAGGAGAAAAGGATTTACCGGTAGGTACAAAAATCCTATTCTCTGAGGAGATGGGTCAAAGCACACACTGGTGTAATCATTAAAATTGTGCAAGCAACAATCGCCCTTCAATGTTGCCAGTAAGGCAGAGCAAGCTGTGCCGGTGCAGAGTTGAACCTAAGTTTTCCACAATTGCTCCCACGTTGTGTGCACAGTACTAAATGTTCATTTATGCCTATATGCAAGATGTACGCATTTCTGCTGCCGAACCGGCGCTATCCTTGCAGTTTGTTTCAGAGCTGTCATCAGCAGGTCTATAAGCCCTATCCCTGGTGTAAAAGATAAATCGTATAATATGCATCTCTGCTCAGTCCAACAATTCCACTGAATATTTCTGCTGTGAATAAGTCCTATAAAGCCCAATTCTGCCTACGTTGTTACAAGGTGAAATGCATATGACTCTGTATTGCCCATACTGACGTAAGCTTGCTGTTGGAACAGACATAGTATAAACACCCACAAGATACGCTCGCCAAACGGATTTGCAGTAATGTCTGTGTTGACCCCTTTGTGTTCGGAATTGTCAGTGCTATTCTGTCTAGAGAAAAAGACATTTTCTTTAAGGGTACTTGGCATACAACTTCTGTGGGGCTTGTAGCTGGGATGGTGGGAAGATTTCAAGGTTCCCCCTTAAACTATCTTTATTTAGTAATCCTCATTTATTTAAGTGAATAAATGTGAAAATGGGTGTACACGGTTCTATATAAATAGCTCTGTGACATCAGAGCCACTAGGAACCAGGGAGGAGAAATGACTGTGGTGACAAGTGCAGGTGTCTCTTTGTAGGGCCTCTTATTTCCCATCATGGTTAAACATTATGGAGCTCATCCAGCGTTGGATGCAGTTATGTGGGGGAACGTAGCAATTTGCTGCAAAACCAGATGCGACCATCTGCATCAGTAGCAAATGCTCCACCCTCTCCATATACTATTAGGAGCAGATGTGCCCATTGTGATAGCAAAAGTTGCTTAAACACCAAGTACATTATGCTGGCTGGAAAGAGTAGATAAAAAGTACTGAAGTTGCATGATGATGCAGCTTTCTCCTTCCCAGTGTTCAGTACACTGCAGTCCTGCTAGTAGATCGCAGCTGCAGCAGCCTTACTGCCTTACTACCTTTGCATAATTGGGTGTGTCTTGGATATGTTAAGTGAATCAGATGTAGTCTTCCTCTTCGTCTGCCTGCGACTTGCACTAGGGGTTGAGTACCATCAAGTCATCTCCCTCTAAACAGATGCGTTTGGGCCTTTTAGGTGACCATTCTGGGCACATTTCATCTGATGTACCCTTACTGTACTTTTCTCCTGCAGGGTCCACAGGATAACATTGGGAAATGAGGTAGCAACAGCGGATTGGCACCAAATGATCAAAGCTTTTGCCTTCCCAGAATGCAATGGGCCTGTCCCTATATCCCCGCCTCCTGGCTTAGGAAAATCACTTTTTGTTTGGTGCGGCAGGAGCTGGACCATGGTCAATGGGCTGCTGGTTTTTAGCAGCCATAAACTTCTTTTTTTTTTTTTTAAATAGTCTTACTAGTGGTTTTTTTTTTTGCGATCTTTCTAGAAAGCGTCTTATACGTACCTTAGAAAGAGTCGCTCCAACAACTCCCCTCTGGGTCGCAACAACGCTTACCCACATGTACAGTGCTGTTTCGGCGGGCGTCTCAGTCGGATGTACTAGCAAGTCCAACAGATGTTACCAGACTGTGGCCGGAAAACGTGGAGAAGGTAAGGCATCGGTTCCGCTTAGTACGGAAAAAGCAAGACACAGCCGCACTGTTTCAGGATGGAGACTACCAAACAGTCGCTGACGCGGCTTCCATCTTGGGTGCACCAGCGCTAGGCCTCAGGGATTATAGGCTCCAGGGGTAGTATGTGGCCGCAGTCCCTAGGGTTGATGTCAGCAGTCGGGAGTAAGACACTCCCTAGGTCGCCTCTCCTTCCCAGTTCATGACCAGTTCCCTCCGAGTTTCCCGCCATGAACTGAGTTCCCGCTACCGTCTGAGACTCTGTTTATCTAAAAAGTCCCAGTCGCAGCATAGGCGGCTGTATGACTGGTGCGTCTGTATTCACTTGGTCATCTGTGTTCACTGTAGGTTCACGGGGCGGTTGTGTACACTGATAGTGTCTGGATCCACTCAGCGTTCACTAACATATTGATTGATCCTGGAAGCGGGGTGTAGTCTCCCTGTATCCCACTTTCCAGAGCCGGGTGATACAGCACTAAGTCTCTATCTATCTTTGAGTACGAATAGTTGGATACGTGCCTGATGCATATGAGTCTGTAAACTATTACTGCTGTTTCTTTCGCTGTGTGACTGAATACAGTTAAACTCCTATATAAGGTAATGCAGTAATATGTTTTTCCTGCATACTTGAAATGTATCTGTAGTTGATAATGTGCTCATATTGCTTGTTATACTAATGTATAACCTGTGACTGATTGCTAACGTTACTATAATTCTGTCAGTTTCTGTGTATTCCGATCCTCAATGCTGGTGCAAGGCAGGGAGGGATCGGATTGTATGTCACTATAACAAATTTTAAAGTGATTGCAGTCACAAATTGTGTAGTTAACACTGTACAGGTGTGTTATTTATTTATCATGTCTAAGAGAGGCAAGGGTGAGGAGGATACGCTCTCCACAGCAGCACCTACACTAATTTCATGTTTGTCTTGCAAAGCTGGGTTAACCTCTCAGGATCTGGTTCAAATTGGATTATGTGCAAATTGTTTTAGCTTTCACCAAAGTCTCTTGAATAATCCATGGTAGGCACAGGTTCAAGTTGAACCACCATGGGCTACTTTTGCACAGACATTATCCAGTATAGCTGAGCGGATAATGCCAGCTCCTATACCAGGGATAGGTTACCCAATTAACCCTTACTTGCAACATTCCACCTGGTGTTTATCACATCCAGTACAGGAATCTGCAACCTCTCAACAAAAACAGGCTGAAAGGCCGGTGGTAAGTAAATCACATAGACATGAAACGACATCTTCACAGTCTACACATGTTTCAGATGAGGACTCGTTGGAGGATGAGGACTCATCGCACTCCGGGTCTGCATACAGAGACGAGGATGAAGGTCTCAGCTCAGTAGACATACCTGAGCTAATTAGTCCTATAAAAGCCATTCTATCCTTAGAGGAGACAGCAGAGCCTTTGTTAAAATCGAAGGCACCTGTGTTTACACGTCCCAAAACGGTTAGGACTGAGGGGGTCATTCCGAGTTGATCGCTCGCTAGCAGTTTTTAGCAGCCGTGCAAACGCATTGTCGCTGCCCACCGGGGAGTGTATTGTCGCTTTGCAGAAGTGCGAACGCCTGTGCAGCAGAGCGCCCGCAAAATCTTTTTGTGAAAAACAAGACCAGCCCTGTAGTTACTTATCCTGTGCGTTGATTCTAACGACGAAGGGACGGCTTTTGACGTCACACACCCGCCCAGCCACGCCTGCATTTTCCCCGACACGCCTGCGTTTTTCTAAGCACTCCCTGAAAACGGTCAGTTGACACCCAGAAATGCCCTCTTTCTGTCAATCACCTTGCGGCCGTCTGTGCGATTGGAATCGTCGCTAGAACCAGTGCAAAACCACAATAAACTTTGTACCCTTACGACGCGCATGCGCATTGCGGTGCCTACGCATGCTCAGATTAGCTGTTTTTTACACTGTTCGCTGCGCAGCGAACAACGGTAGCTAGCGATCAACTCGGAATGACCCCCTGAGTTTCCTGGGTCAGAACAGCTGACGGAAATTATGCAAGAGGCTTGGGTACCCCCAGTAAGAAGTTTAGAATTCCAAAGAAATGGAATTCCCATTATCCTTTTCCGGCTGGGGACTGTTTAAAAAGGGAGGTGGCTCCCAAAGTAGAAATGCATGTCATTCGATTGGTGCGAAAATGTACATTACCTCTGCCTTCAGTATCATTAAATGATGTCACGGATAGGAAAATAGATGGTTTTCTAAAAAACATTTTCTCCTTGTCTGGGGCAATCATAAGACCAGCCATGGCTTCAGCCTGGATGGCAAAAGCAGTGGCTGCCTGGGCTGATGCATTGGAGGATGATCTTTCATTGGTATCTCATATTGCACATATCAAAGAGGCGGCTATTTTTTATGGAAGAAGCAGCCTTTTACATGGGTACAATTGCCTCTCGGGCATCAGCCTCAGCAGGAGCAGCTCACAGAGCGGTTTGGCTGCGTACATGGATAGCTGACTCAGAATCCAAGAAGGTTCTGGAGTCTTTGCCTTTTACTGGAGAGATTCCGTTTGGTAAATAATTAAACAGTGTTTTGGAGTCAGAAGCAGATTCCAAGAAAGTGAAGTTTCCTTCCACACAAATCTAAGCCTAGATTTCCAGCTTTTCGGCCATTTTAGATTCAAGGAAAAGCAAAAGTAAAGGGTTATGGCAAACGGTCTCAATCTGACAAGTCTGGTAAGACTAAAAAGCATTGGGCTACCAGAGGGCCGGCTTCCAAATTAGAAGATAAGCAATTAGCCTGATGTTGTGGGCCTCCACGTGGGGGACCCCAGGGTGGGAGGCCAACTTCTTCAGTTTGCACAGATCTGGTAGCAGTCTACCACAGATGCCTGGGTGCAAGAAGTGGTATCTCTCACGGTTATGTGTTTGCTTTCAAGAAACACCCTCCCCAAAGGTTTTTTTGTGCCAGCCCGATTTCGGAAGAAACGAAGGCCAGAGCTTTGCAAGAGGCAGTTCAGAAGTCGCTTCAGTCAGGAGTGATAATTCCAGTTCCTACTGCACAACGACGACAAGGATTTTATTCCAACCAGTTTCTAGTTCAGAAGCCAAATTGGTCGTTCCGGCCCATACTCAATCTCAAAGTGCTGAACAAGTATTTTAGCCGTGGAGCCGGAGGATTTTATGGTATCCCTGGGTATCCAGGATGCTTACCTACATGTTTCTACAGCACTGTCCCATCAGCACTATCTCAGGTTTGCTATCCTCCAGCAACATTTTCAGTTTCAGGCCCCACCATTTGGACTGGCCACAGCTCCTAGAGCAGGGGTGGCCAACCAGTCAGAGTCAAAGAGCCAAAAAATCTTGTTAGGTACGTCAAAGAGCCGAAGGCGAGCATGCAAAAATGGGTGTGGCCCTGTGCCTGCTAGGCACCACCCCTGGTATATAATACATTGAAAAAGCCAGATCCAACATAAAATACATTGAAGAAGTCACTTCCGCATAAAATAATTGAAAAAGCCAGGACCACATGAAATATAATGAAAGAAGCTTCACATAGTACACTTCAGCTCTCCCATGTGTCACTCCAGTCAGCTCCCCCACATGTCACTCCTGCTAGAACCCATATGTGTAACTTCAGAGCTCCCCCCAACTCATGCCATTGTAGCAGCTCCTTATTACCCCTTTCACACGACACAAATATTGCCAGGTGGACACGGGTCAGTGTGCGGTGTGAATGGGCCATGGTCGAATTCCTGGGTCGCCTGACCCGGTAATTCAACCCAGGTTATAAGCAGTGTTTTCTGCTGCGGGGTACACTGGGCTCCACAAGGATGGTGTAGAGTAGGATCTTGATCCGAGGCACCAACAGGCTCAAAGCTTTGACTGTTCCCAAGATGCACAGCGCTGCCTCCTCTATAACCCCGCCTCCCTGCACAGGAGCTTAGTTTTGTAGTTGGTGCCACAGATAGCAGGCACATAACAGAGGGGCTGCTCCAGGCAGCCCTAAGAAGAGCTTTTTTAGGAAGAAAGTGAAGACTTCAAGGGCTGCAGCAGTGTTCAGATGTCAGGAGACATTCACTGCTGCAGCTCCATCTCTCCCCAGCGGCGCTGTACACTCCCGCGCCCTGGTTGCCGGGTAACTACAGCGGGAGGCTCTGGTTTTCTTCTGGTCAGGCACACACGACTGGTGCTCTCCGGGATCGCGTGGCCGCACTTCAGGAGGTGGTGAGTGGGTCCCGCTCGCGGGACCCGTGCTTTATCGCGATCCGGCGCGGCCTGTGGGAGGCGGGCCGCGTGCGCTGGCGATGGACAATGTGGCGGTACAGGCGATCCCACTAGATCACCAGGGCATGGGTACAGGTCAGGTTTCTCTTATAAACCTTTTACAAGTAGCCCGCAGTACCCGGGGGTTTTGCCAGCAGGGGGATAAGGCTTAGACCTGGAGCCCCTCCCCCAGCACCAGGGCGCCATTTTCAGCAAATGTTCCCGCCCTGGAGCTGCATATCTGTCTCTCCCTCACTCCCTGTCAGTATTTGGGCGCCATTTCTCTCAGCTACACTGTTCCTGGGACTGCTTGGGCAAATCCTCCTTTGTAAAGCCGCCTGGTAGTCAGCGCTGTGACTTTACATGACACTTAAGTATTCTACATGTCATTTAGACAGTGATAGTTAAGAAAGAGTGTATTTAGTCAGGGTTCTCTGGTACAAGTACCCTGTGATATACATCCAGTTTTCTTTTACTGTGCAATGTTATATCTCTTGATTACATAGCTATATATAAGCTAGTCCAGTGCAGTATTATTGTTGGTAATAACCTCTGCATTGTATTACTGTGACTATGTGTGTGCATTAGCTTGCTGGGTGGTTTCCATTTCGTGTCTCTCACTCAACTTGCTATCCCTATAGTCTATAACCTGAGGGGGCTTGGTGTGTCAGGTTTATATTGATATGATATAGGTTATTCACAAGATATACTCTAATTTGTATTTTTCTCTGTGATTTTAGTCACCGTTTCTCTCCTGTATCCCTGTTGGTGCTGACTACACTGCGCAGGGGTTTGGGCAAGAGGTATTGTGCTGTTGACAATTGTACTGTGTTCCCTGATATTGCAAGTTATATCATGTCTGCTTCTGATGGTAACGGTTCTGGGGCTGAACACACTACCGGTGTTGCTGAAGCCACAGATACCTATGAGGTGAATATAGCAGCCACGGGCTCCTTGCCCCCCAGTGGAACTGTAGCAATGGGGGGTCCATAATGACCCGCCGTGGGCCACTTTCTCCACGCTTCTGAGTACGCTAGTTACTAAACTAACGCCCCCTTTGGGACCTACTATGCCGGTTCAACCGTTTATGGTCCCCACGGCTAACCCGCCGTGGGCAGATAACTTGTCTGCTCAATTGAAGAAACTGAACCAGTCCTTGACTACTAAAAAGTCTGATTCTTGCTCGCCTAAGACCAAGGGGCTCTCTAAGCGAGCTCTTACCTCGTCACAATCCATGGCTATCTCTGACACCTCGTCTGATACAGATGGCGCTTACACGGACCCCACAGATTCTGACACAGATACTGCTGATGGGGAGGGTGGTTCAAATGTGGATGTTCCTGATCTTTTGGAGGCTATTGGGTTGATTCTACAGATTACGGATGAACCCGAGCCATCCGTCCCTCCTAAGAAACCAGATAGGTTCAAGCGTCAGAAGGTGGCTAAACAGGTTTTACCTCACTCTGAACACCTAGTGGAAATACGTCAGTAATCCTGGGGAAACCCAAGGAAGAAGTTTGTGCCTCAAAAGAAGATGCTGGCTCGCTATCCCCTCGCGCCAGAGTTGTCTAAAAATTGGGAAACGCCTCCTCCAGTGGACTCGCATGTGGCTAGGATGGTGGTTTCCTCAGCTCTACCTGTCACTACCGTCACGTCTCAAAAAGAGCCTACGGATAAATGTGTGGAGGGTTGTCTGAAAGCGATTTACACCCTCACGAGTGCTGCACAAAGGCCCACTCTTGCAGCAACATGAGCTGCAGAGGCTATTGAAGCATGGGCCCTAGAGTTGGAAGCTGAAATCTCTTCTGACTATGCTAGACAATGCTTGTCATATATTGTCACAGCTTCTCACTATATTAAGGAGGCAACTTCTGATGGCGGTATTCTAGCAGCCAAGGCCTCTACTACGTCAGTCCTGGCTCGCCGGATATTGTGGCTGAGATCCTGGTCTGTGGATCTGGATTCTAGAAAAACCCTGGAGGTACTCCCTTTCAAGGGAGATATTCTGTTTGGGGAGGACTTAAATAAGATAGTGGCTGACTTGGCTACTGCCTGTCTGCCAAGTACCGCTCCTTCTGCGTCGAAGGCTAAAGGTGCTTCCTTTCGTCCTCCAGGTAAAGCAAAAGGTCAGGCGTACCACAAGCAGGCCCGCACTTCCAAATCTGGTAAGCCAAAGCCCAAAAGAGCCTGGGCTGCCCGTCAGCCAGCTTCCAAGGCGGATAAGCCTGCCGCATGACGGGGCGGCCCTCCCCCTGGGGGACCCCAGGGTGGGGGGCCGGCTTCTAGGATATACCCAGGAATGGTTGAAAACCACTTCAGATGCCTGGGTACGGGAAGTCGTCACTCGAGGTTACGCCATAGCCTTCAAAAACCGTCCCCTTCATCGATTTTGTCTGACAGACGTCCCTTTGGACCAAACAAAGGCAAAAACTCTACACTCGGTGGTACAGACCCTCCTGGATACAGGAGTGGTAGTACAGGTGCCTCTTGCTCAGAGAGGACGGGGGTACTATTCTCCGCTGTTTCTAGTCCCGAAACCGAATGGGTCTTCCCGGCCCATTCTCAGTCTCAAGGCATTGAACAAGTTTGTGAAAGTCTCCAAGTTTCGTATGGAAACACTTCGCTCTATAGTTCTGGCCTTGGAACCGGGGGATTATATGGTCTCCCTGGATATACAGGATGCTTACCTGCATATTCCTTATAGCAGTGTCGCATCACCAATACCTGAGGTTCGCGATTGGCAACCTCCATTACCAGTTTCGGGCGTTACCTTTTGGTTTAACTATGGCTCCGCGAGTCTTCACCAAAGTTATGGCGGGATGGTACTCTGCCGTCAAGGGGTCAGGATCCTACCGTATCTAGACGGGTCTGGGACTCAGGGTCGACAACAAAAAGGTCGACACACCTTAGGTCGACGCCAATTGGTCGACACACCTTAGGTCGACATGGACAAAAGGTCGACAGGAACAAGGTCGACAGGAACAAGGTCGACATGGAAAAAGGTCGACATGGAAAAAGGTCGACATGAGTTTTTTATGTTTTTTTGGTGTCGTTTTCTTCGTAGAGTGACCGGGAACCCCAATTAGTGCACCGCGTCCCCTCGCATGGCTCGCTTCGCTCGCCATGCTTCGGGCATGGTGCCTTCGCTCCGCTACCGCTTCGCTCGGCACAGATTACCGTTCCAATCGTAGTCCACGTGGATCGTTAAGTATGAAAAGGTTCCAAAAAAGAAAAAAATCGTGAAAAACTCATGTCGACCTTTTTCCATGTCGACCTTGTTCCTGTCAACCTTTTGTCCATGTCGACCTTTTGTCCATGTCGACCTAAGGTGTGTCGACCAATTGGCGTCGACCTAAGGTGTGTCGACCTTTTTGTTGTCGACCTGGAGTCCGGATACCATCTAGACAACCTGCTGATCCTGGCAAATTCCCCAGAACTTCTCCTGCGTCATCTGGATATGACTGTCCGGTTTCTGCAAGCCCACGGGTGGCTTATCAACTGGAAGAAATCCTCCCTGGTCCCTGCTCAGAGCATGGTGCGCTCTTGGACACTCACAACCAGCGGTTGTTCTTGTCTCAGGAGAAAGTCCTGAAGCTTCAGGACAGGATTCGTTGCTTCCTCTCTCGTCCGCAAGTGTTGTTACATTCGGCAATGCAGGTGCTGGGCCTTATGGTGTCAGCATTCGACATGGTGGAGTATGCTCAATTCCATTCTCGCCCCCTCCAGAGGCTGATTCTGGCCAAGTGGGACGGCCTGCCTCACCGGATCAGGTCTCACATGATCTCATTGACTCCGGAGGTCCGTCTGTCGCTGCACTGGTGGCTCCAGGACTAACGATTGTGCAGGGGCCGTCCCTTCTGGATATCCGACTGGGTCCTGCTGACGACAGATGCCAGTCTAAGAGGTTGGGGCGCGGTACTGGAGCAACACTCCCTTCAGAGTCGGTGGTCCAGGGAAGAGTCTCTCCTCCCGATCAACATTCTGGAATTGCGGGCGGTCTTCAACTCATTGAACCTGGCCCAGCATTTAATACAGCACCGTCCTGTTCAAGTACAGTCGGACAACGCCACCACAGTGGCTTACATAAATCATCAAGGCGGCACTCAACGCCGCTTGGCAATGAAGGAAGTTTCACGGATTCTACAATGGTCGGAAAGCCATCTACCGGCCATATCGGCGATATTCATCCCGGGAGTCCTGAATTGGGAAGCGGACTTTCTCAGTCGTTAGGACGTACACGCCAGAGAGTGGGGCCTCCATCCAGAAGTGTTTCAACTCCTGGTGGAAAAGTGGGGCCTTCCAGACGTGGATCTGATGGCGTCTCGACACAACCACAAGGTTCCGATCTTCGGGGCAAGAACAAGGGATCCTCAAGCAGCATTCGTGGATGTGCTGGCGGTGCCGTGGAGGTTTCGGCTGCCGTATGTGTTCCCTCCGGTGTCATTCCTGCCCAGGGTAATTCGGAAGTTCAAGCAAGAAAGAGGAATCCTGCTTCTCATAGCTCCAGCGTGGCCCAGACGGCACTGGTTCTCAGACCTGCAGGGCCTATCGTCAGAGCATCCAATTCTACTTCCACAATGCCCAGACCTCCTCGTTCAGGGCCCATGTGTCTATCAGGACCTAGCCCGGCTGTCTTTGACGGCGTGGCTCTTGAAGCTACCGTCTTGAGGGCTAAGGGTTTTTCTGAGGCGGTCATTAAAACTATGTTGCGGGCCCGGAAACCGACTTCTGCCCGGATTTACCATAGGGTCTGGCATTCCTACTTTGTTTGGTGCGCATCTAACAATTATGACGCTTCCAAGTTTAGTACAGCTAAACTTTTGGCTTTTCTGCAGTAGGGCCTAGATTTAGGCCTGCATCTGGCCTCCCTCAAGGTTCATATTTCTGCCTTATCGGTGTGATTTCAGAGAAAAATTGCGACTTTACCTGATGTTCATACTTTTACTCAGGGTGTGTTGCGTATCCAACCTCCCTATGTCCCGCCTGTGGCTCCTTGGGACTTGTTGTGGTTTTGGAGGCGTTGCAGGAGCCTCCGTTAGAACCCCTTGGTTCAGCTGATCTTAAATGGCTTTCCCTTAAGAAGGTGGTCTTGCTGACTATTGCCTCTGCTAGAAGAGTGTCTGATTTGGGTGACCTTTCCTGTAGTTCCCCATATCTGATTTTTCACCATGACCGGGCAGTACTTCGGACTCGTCCCGGTTATTTACCGAAGGTGGTTTCCTCGTTCCACCTTAATCAGGAGATTGTGGTTTTGGCCTTTGTCTCTCCTGACTTATCTCCCAAAGAGCGGTCTTTGGATGTGGTACGGGCTCTCCGTATCTATGTGAAGAGAACTGCTTCTATTCGAAAATCTGATTCTCTCTTTCTTTTGTTTGGATTTCACAAACGTGGCTGGCCTGCTCACAAGCAGACCCTGGCCAGGTGGATTAGAATGGTGATTGCACATGCTTATGTGAAGGCTGGTCTGCCAGCTCCTGCTCACATTACGGCCCATTCTACTTGGTCTGTTGGACCTTCTTGGGCGGCCCAACGTGGTGCGACCCTTGACCAATTGTGCAAGGCGGCTACGTTGTCCTCAGTGAATACGTTTATAAGGTTTTATGCCTTCGATACTGCCGCTTCCAAGGATGCTTCCTTTGGACGCCGGGTTCTTGTGCCCGCTACAGTGCGTCCCCTCCCATAAGGAACTGCTTTAGGACATCCCCATCCTTGTGGAGCCCAGTGTTCCCCGCAGCAGAAAACGAGTTTTATGGTAAGAACTTACCTTTGTTAAAACTCTTTCTGCGAGGTACACTGGGCTCCACAAGGCGCCCACCCTGACGCACTTAGCTTCTTTGGGTTGGTATGGCATTAGCCGCTGACACTTCTCCTTTCGTGAGAGTGTGTTGTATGTGGCTACTAACTGTTGTCGTCTCTTTCCTGCTACTGCATTGGGCTGGTTAACTAAAAAACTGAGCTCCTGTGCAGGGAGGCGGGGTTATAGAGGAGCCGGCGCTGTGCATCTTGGGAACAGTCAAAACTTTGATGTTGTTGGTGCCTCGGATCAAGATCCTACTCTACACCCCATTGTCCATCCTTGTGGAGCCCAGTGTACCTCGCAGAAAGAGGTTTAACAACGGTAAGTTCTTACCATAAAACTCGTTATTCCTGGGTTGAATACCGGGTCAGTGGCAGCGTAAATGGGTTCCCGGGTCAATGCGACCCGGAACCCGCTTACTAAATAGGGAAAGGTGGCGCGGAGATGAGCTCATCTCTCAGCGCCTCCTCCACCCCCGCTGCCGCCCCCCACCCTCTACAGCTATGGCAACTGATCCAGCAAATTGCCAGGTCGGGAAGCCACCTGTTGGGGTCCAATGCCGGATCCCACCCGGGAAGGACCGTTTCTAATTCCCGGTTGGGATCCTGCATTGGTGATGTGAAATGGGGGTTAAGGATCCTGTTTGACGGTGGGTGTTTTATCTCTAGTATCTGGCTACCTCAGTCCACAGCCCTCGTAGTGCTTCTGCATGTTTTTCTGGAGTGCAGTGGTTACCGGATCAGTTGTGGTAATGCGACATCAAGTGTCGGGAGCCACATTTAAAGAAAGAAAGAGCCACATGCGGCTCAAGAGCCACAGGTTGGCCACCACTGTTCTAGAGTAGTCACCAAAATGATGATGGTAATGGCATCTTATCTCCGTCAGCAGGGGATAAGAATCTTTCCATACCTCGACGATTTATTAATCCTGGCACAATCTCTGGAATTGCTTCAGTGTCATCTGCAACAGACAATAGCTTGTTTGCAGAGACACGGTTGGCTCATAAATTGGGCAAAGTCGTCCCTGGTTCCGTCACAACGGATGACTCACTTGGGGGCTGTGTTGGATTCGGGTCTTCAGAGAGTAATTTTACCTCTAAACAAAATATCCAAAAGCCAGTCAAGGATTCAGGAGCTGCTACACAGTCAAAGGGCTTCCATTCGCGCAGCAATGCGTGTGATGGGGTTGATGGTGTTGACGTTCGACATGGTGGAGTATGCTCCGTTCCACTCAAGGACTCTGCAATGTCTGATCCTTTCCAAATGGAATGGTTTTCATCAGACAATAAAAACGCAGACTATGGTCCTTCTTCTGGAAGTAAGGAGGTCATTAGCCTGGTGGCTACAGACATCCCATCAGGACAAAGGGAGACCCTTTTGGATATCAGATTGGGAAATTCTGACAATGGATGCCAGCCTTCATGGCTGGGGAGCGGTGTCAGGAAGGAGTTGCTTCCAGGGACAGTGGACCAAGGAAGAAAGATGCTTGCCAATAAATATATTGGAACTTTGAGCCATATATAAGGCACTTATTCAGGCAAAGGACATCCTTCAGGGGAAACCAGTCCAAATTCGCTCTGACAATGCAACGGCAGTAGCGTACCTCAAACATCAGGGAGGAACTCGCAGCCAAAACTCATTGAAGAAGGTAAGTCGCACGTCAAGGTGGGCAGAATTCATCATCCAGCCTTGTCCGCAGTGTTCATTCCGGGAGTCCTAAACTGGGAAGTGGATTTTCTCAGTTGACACGCCATTCATGCAAACAAATGGGCTTTACACCTCAGGGTCTTCCAAATCCTGGTAGACAAGTGGGGTTTACCGGCGATAGATCTCATGGCGTCCCGTCAGAACAACAAAGTTCCCACATACGGGTCAAGCACAAAGGATCTCAAAGCGATCTTTGTGGATGCCCTGTCAGTGAGATGAGACTTTCGCCTGGCCTACGTGTTTCCACCAATCGCCCTGTTACCCAGGGTGATGCGAAAGGCGAAACAAGGAAGGGGCGCCGTGATACTAATAGCTCCGGCTTGGCCCAGAAGACATTGGTACACAGATCTGCAGAGGCTGACGATGAATGCTTCATTCTTACTCGCTCAACGTCCAGATCTACTGTCTCGGGGTCCTTGCTATCACAAGCACCTGTATCAACTGTCTTTGACGGCGTGGCTCTTGAGACTTCCATCCTGAAAGCAAGAGGATTCTCACAACAGGTAATTCAAACAATGCTCAGAGCAAGTAAACCATCCTCCGCTTGCATTTATCACCGAATATGGCAGGCCTATATTCAAAGGTGCAGTGACCGGAAATTTGACCCTATGTCTGTCAGAATATCCAGAGTCCTAGCATTCCTTCAGGCAGGAATGGACAAAGGTCTATGGGTGGCTTTCTTGAGAATGCAGGTGTCAGCATTGACTGACTGTATGGTTCCAAAAGAAAATTGCTAACCTACAGGATGTTCACACTTTTTTCCAGGAACTGCTTCACATCCAACCTCATTTTTGTTCCTTCTGCATTGGCTTCGGATGTAAGTTTAGTCCTAAAGGAGCTTCAAGCTGCCCCATTTGAACCACTAAAGCAAATGGATCTTAAATGGCTGACAGCTAAAGTTCTCCTTCCACTGGCTATTGCTTCAGCTAGAAGAGTTTGAGATTTAGCGGCATTGTTATGCCGTCCTCCTTTTCTGATTTTTTTTTTTCATCCAGATTTTTTTCTTCTCGGAACCAAATCTGGTTATCCTCCTAAGGTGGTCTCTAAATTTCACCTTAACAAAGAAATTGTAGTCCCGGCCTTCCAAGGGCCAGACCTTTCTGCGAGAGAGGCATCATTGGACGTAGTCCGTGCCTTAAAGATCTACATGGATCATACCAGTGCTATCAGAAAGACAAGACACTCTCTCTGTTCCCTATGGATTTCATGAGAGGATGGCCTGCTGACAAGCAGACACTGGCGAGGTGGATTTGAATGAAGATTTCAGAAGCATATTCTCAAGTTGATCTCTCCCTATTCCGGCTAATGTCTCTGCTCACTCTACTCGTGAGGTAGGTCTGTCTTGGGCAGTACAATGTGGTGCTTCAGCTGAACAGATATGTATGGCAGCCACATGGTCTTCCATTAACACATTCATTAGACATTAAGCCTTTGATACCTTTGCCTCTCAGGACGCTGAATTCAGGTGAAGGATTCTCCTGTCCAATCAGGAGCGTCCCCACCACTAAATTGCTTTGGGACCTCCCAATGTATCCTGTGGATAACCTGTGTACCCTGCAGAAGAAATAATCATTATGGTAGACTTACCGTTGATAACGCTATTTCTCTTAAGTCCACAGGATCCATAGGGATCCTCACCCTGACGCACCCGATTTTAGGATCCTTTCACTTACTACTCTTTCTTCTTGTGGCTCTCTCTGATGCTTCTGCTTTGAGCTTTGGAAAATAACTGATTTGCCTGAGCCAGGAGGCGGGGATATAGGGACCAGCCCGTTGCATTCTGGGAGGCCGAAAGCTTTGATAATTTGGTGCCAATCCGCTGTCGCTACCTCATATCCCAAGGTTATCCTGTGGATCCTGTGGGCTTAGGACAAATAGAGTTATCAACGGTACAGTAAGTCTACCATAATGATTATTTTCTGCATCTACACGCTCCTGCAACCCCTGTCCTGGTCCCTTATCATAGGGAGCAATAAGTGTAAACCTGGGCTCACACTTTGCAGATCCTGTGACCGATTTGATCATCGGAGTTATTACCAGATCAGTGTGCACCCTGCAACCACTGACCGATTTTTTTAGCTGCAGATCGGGATGGTGGGGAACACATTTTTTTTTAAGCAGGACTAAAAATGCAGAACTCCTGGTCCAACTTGCAGGAGCGTTTTAGAGGGTGTAAATAGCAAACACGTTGCTGGTGTACGGTTTATCAGCTAATGTTCCAGCATGTACACTTAAGGCCAGTACACACTGGCAGAGATGTGTGCTGAGCGATCTATCACAGACTGCTCGGCACACATCTCCCCCCGCCCCCCGCTCAGCACAGCACAATGTGTGCTGAGCGAGGGGTGGGGGCTTGAAGGGAGGCCGCTCATTTCACCCAGCGGGTGAAATGAGTGATGTACTAGATCGCCTGGGGCCGTGCATCGTTAGCGCCCGGGGGCATACACACGGAGAGATCCGTGCTTAAGTTCTAAGCAATATAGTCAGATTGCTTAGATTTTAAGCACGGATCTCTCCGTGTGTACCCCTCTTTATGCAATCGGGACTTTCAGCTGATCGGCCTGATATTTTTACGTAGGTAAGTGCCCAGCTTTCCTTGTGGCTGAGTTTCCATGGGAAAAAAGAGGCACATCATGAATAGATGGCTATGCATTCCTTTTTTCTCTTAGTCCTAGAGGATGCTGGGGTCCACATTAGTACCATGGGGTATAGACGGGTCCACCAGGAGCCATTGGCTCTTTAAGAGTTTAAGAGTGTGGAGTGGCTCCTCTCTCTATAACCCTCCTACCAGACTCAGTTTAGAAAATGTGCCCGGAGGAGCCTGTCACAGCTAGGGGAGCTCCATAGGAGTTCTTTTAGTTTTATTATTTTAAATAGTTTAGGCACAGGGAGGCTGCTGGCAACAGCCTCCCTGCTTCGAGGGACTAAGGGGGGGGAGTAGTGTCCGCCCTGCGGGGTCTGAGCCACTATCTCCGCTGACAGGACACAGCTCGTGAGGGGATCGAACGTTCCCCGCCACACGGGATCGCTCACCCCAGCATCATGCCACCACCCCCTTATAGAGCCAGAAGATCAGTGGCGAGTTAGTCACCGGGCCCCCTGGCAAGCTGGGAGCCGGTGTGAAGATGTCGGCAACAGGGTATGGAGCGCAGTACTAACTGCGCTCCGGGGCTCAGCGGTACTTAGTGCGGCGCTGTGAGGGGCGCCCTGAGCCAGCGCCTACACCCTACACTAACCACCAAGCCTGTCAGGGTCCCAGGATCACTGCCAGCACTTTTCCTCAGGCCAGTATAATCTTCAGAAGAGCGGGAAGCAGCGCCATTAAGGGGGCGGAGCTTCTCCTCAGAGTGGGCCCAGCAGCGTTCAGCACCATTTTCCTGCCTGCAGAAGCGCTGTCAGTGAGAGCTGTCCCTCCAAATCAACTCCAGCTATCTTATACGGTACCAGGGGGTTGTAGAAGAGGGGGGGAGGCTGTATATCTGTACTGTACAACCTATTAAGGTACACAGTAAGAGCTGGTTAGGTGTTTCCCTATCTTGAAGCGCTGTGTGTGGGTTGGCTCAAATCTCTGTGTCTCTCTTGCCATTCTTAGGGGGGGGGAACTCTGTCCTCTGTCTGCCCTTCCGTGTGTGTGTGTGTGTGTGTGTGTGTGTGTGTGTGTGTGTGTGTGTGTAGGGTTTGTGGTCTCCATTAAGCTATGTCCAGGGACTCTGTGTCATATGCTGCAGAGGATAATTCCTCTCAGGATGATCCCATTCCATGTACAGTAATCAGGCTTGCACTGTGTTAGCGCAGGTACCAGCAAGGGAGCCTGAGTGGGTAGCCTCTCTTAAAAGTATGATTTCTCAGATTTCTACTAGAGTTACACAAAATTAGTCTGCAGCTCAGGTTTTACAGAACTCTATGGCAGTTTGGTCCGGTTCTGTTACCTCAGGGCCCCCTAATGTATGCTCCCAAAAACGTGCTCTTGCCCAGATTATGCAAGATGACACGGATACCGTTTCTGACACGGCAGACAGTGATGGGGATGTGTTGCGGGGGGCGGCATCTCTTGCAAAAGGGGTGCAGTAGTTGATAGAGGCCATTAGAGATGTGTTGAATATTGCTGATACAACACCTGAACTGGTTGAGGAGGCTTACTTCACTGACAATAAGAAAACCCCGCTAACCTTCCCTGCATCTAAGGAATTAAATGCTATATTTGAGAGAGCCTGTGAAAACCTGGAGAAAAAATTTCAGATCCCTGATGAGGATAGGAAAAAATGGGAAAACCCACCCATATTTGATGCGTCTGTATCCAGACTCTCAAACAAGGTGGTTTTACCTGTCCCCTGGATCTACCACGTTAAAAGAACCGGCTGATCGCAAAATTGACACTACGCTCAAATCCATATACACGGCTTCAGGGGCGATACTATGTCCCACTATTGCCTGAGCATGGAGTTTCAAAGCTATAGTAAAGTAGTCAGACATGTTACTTGAGGATTTGGATACAATGGATAAAAGTGACGTTGAATTGTTTTTACGTAACATTCAGGATTCTGCAGGATTTATGGTGGAATCCATGAAAGACCTGGGTTCGATGGCTGCAGGGATATCTTCCATGTCTATCTCAGCTCGTAGAGGACTTTGGCTACGCCAGTGGTCTGCCGACACGGAATCCAGGAGAGGTGTGGAGACCCTACCCTACACAGGTCAGGCTCTCTTTGGGGAAGCGTTGGATGCGTGGATTTCCATGGCTACAGTGGGTAAGTCACCTTTTCTTCCCTCAGCTGCACCTGCTATGAAGAATCCTTTTTCTTCAGCTGCATCACAGTCCTTTCGGGCTGCTAAAACAAGAAAGGCCAAACCGTCCAACACCTTCTTTAGAGGAGGTCGGCCAAAATCCAAGAAACCTGCTGCTGCGGGTTCCCAGGAACAAAAGCCTGCTTCAGGTACGCCAAAGTCCTCAGCATGACGGTGGACTGCACGACCTGGAGGTAGGGCCAGTGGGGGCGAGACTCGGGCATTTCAGCCACGTCTGGGTGTCATCCGGCCTGGATCTCTGGGTGCAAGATATTGTGTCCCAGGGGTACAGGCTGGAGTTTCAAGATCTCCCTCCTAACCGATTCTTCAAATTAGGCTTGCCAGCTTTGCTGGCCGACAGGGCTACCCTACAGGAAGCCATCCAGAAGTTGGTGGAGTCGCAGGTCATTGTACCAGTTCCACCCCATTTGCAAAACAAAGGTTACTATTCAAACCTTTTCGTGGTACCGAAACCGGATGGTTCGGTCAGGCCCATTTTGAACTTAAAATCGCTAAAACCCTTCAAAATGGAGTCTCTAAGGGCGGTGATATCAGGTCTGGAGGAGGGGGAATTCCTGGTATCCCTGGATATCAAGGATGCGTACCTCCACATTCTGATTTGGCCGACGCATCAAGCTTTTCTCCGATTCGCACTGTTAGACAGTCATTTTTAGTTCCAGGCCCTGCCATTCGGCCTCTCCACAGCACAGAGGGTATTCACCAAGGTGATGGCGGAGATGATGGTTCTCCTCCGCAGACAGTGGGTGAACATAATTCCATATCTTGACGATCTGCTGATATAGGCATCGTCCAAGGAGAAGCTGTTACAGTCCATTGTTCTCACGACCCATCTACTGAGGGAACACGGTTGGATCCTGAATCTTACAAAATCACATTTGGAGCCGGCCAGGAGGTTGTCCTTTCTGGGAATGATCTTCGACGCGGAAGTGCAGAGGGTGTTTCTTCCGGAGGAGAAAGCGTTAGTGATACAAACAATGGTCCGGGATGTCCTGAAGCCAGCCTGGGTGTCGGTTCATCAGTGCATTCGCCTTCTGGGGAAGATGGTGGCCTCTTTCAAGGCTCTGCAGTACGGGAGCTTTCATGCTCGACCCTTCCAACTGGATCTCCTGGACAAGTGGTCAGGATCTCATCTACACATGCACCAGAGAATACGTCTGTCGCCAAAGGCCAGGATTTCACTCCTCTGGTGGCTACAATTGCCTCGCCATCTGGAGGGCTGCAGGTTCGGGTTTCAGGACTGGATCCTTCTAACCACGGATGCAAGTCTCCGGGACTGGGGCGCAGTCACTGAAGGGGAGACCTTTTAAGGAAGGTGGTCAAGTCTGGAAGCTGGCCTACCAATAAACATTCTGTAACTAAGAGCCGTCTACAACTGTCTTCTCCAAGAGGCCCATCTTCTGAGAGATTGGGCCATTCAAGTGCAGTCGGACAATGTAACGACAGTTGCTTACATAAACCGACACGGCGGAACGAAGAGCAGAGCTGCAATGTCAGAGGTAACAAGAATCATCCTCTGCGCAGTAAAACACGCTTTGGCGTTGTCAGCAATCTTTGTTCCGGGAGTAGACAACTGGTAGGCGGACTTCCTCAGCAGACACGATCTCCATCCAGGGGAGTGGGGACTCCATCCGGAGGTGTTCACGGAGGTAACAGATCTTTGGGAAGTACCTCAAATAGACATGATGGCCTCTCATCTCAACAAGAAGCTTCGGCGGTATTGTTCCAGGTCGAGGGACCCACAAGCCGTGGCGGTGGATGCCCTAGTGACTTCATGGGTGTTCCAGTCGGTGTACGTGTTTCCTCTACTTCCACTTATTCCAAGAGTTCTAAAACTCATAAGGAGAACAAGAGTTCAGGCGATCCTCATTGCTCCGGACTGGCCAAGAAGGGCTTGGTACGCGGATCTTCTGGATCTACTGCAAGAAGAGCCGAGGCCTCTCCCTCTTCGGGAGGAGCTGCTGCAGCAGGGGCCGTTTGCTTATCAAGACTTACCGCGGCTACGTTTGACGGCATGGATGTTGAACGCCAGATATTAGCTCGGAAGGGCATTCCGAACAAGGTTATTCCTACCCTGATACAGGCTAGGAAAGGAGTAACGTCTAAACATTACCATCGTATTTGAAAAAAATATGTATCTTGGTGTGAATCCAAGAAGTTTCCTACGGTGGAGTTTCAACTGGGACGGTTTCTCCTCTTCCAGCAGGCAGGTGTGGATATGGGCCTGAGGTTGGGATCCGTAAAGGTCCAGATTTCGGCCCTATCCATTTTCTTACAGAAACAGTTGGCTTGACTCCCGGAGGTTCAGACTTTTCTGAAAGGGGGTCTGCACATCCAACCTCCCTTTGTGCCGCCTACGGCACCCTGGGATCTTCACGTGGTGTTACAGTTCCAGATGGAACCAGGGGCCACTGACTCCTCAATTTCATCAAAGTCCTTGGATGTTGTAAGGGCTCTGAAAATCTATGTGAAAGAGGACTGCTCGTCACAGAAAATTGGACTCTGTTTGTCCTGTATGATCCCAAGAAACTTGGGTGTCTTATTTCTAAGCAGACGATCTCTCGCTGGATCAGGTTCACTATCCAGCATGCGTATTCTACGGCAGGCTTGCCGTGTCCTACATCTGTTAAGGCCCACTCGACTCGTAAGGTGGGTTCTTCCTGGGCGGCTGCCTGGGGTGTCTCGGCTTTACAGCTTTGCCGAGCGACTACTTGGTCTGGGTTGAACACGTTCGCTAAGTTCTACAAGTTCGATACTTTGGCCTGTGAGGACCTAAAGTTTGGTCAGTCAGTTCTGCAGAAACCTCCTCGCTCTCCCTCCCGTTCTGGGAGCTTTGGTACATCTCCATGGTACTAATGTGGACCCCAGCATCCTCTAGGACAGTGGTTCTCAAACTCGGTCCTCAGGACCCCACACAGTGCATGTTTTGCAGGTTACCCAGCAAGTGCACAGGTGTATTAATTACTCACTGACACATTTTAAAAGGTCCACAGGTGGTGCTAATGACTTCCTTGTGATTCTGTGAGGAGACCTGCAAAACATGCACTGTGTAGGGTCCTGAGGACCGAGTTTGAGAACCTGTGCTCTAGGATGTAAGAGAAAATAGGATTTTAATTACCTACCGGTAAATTCTGTACTTGTAGTCCGTAGAGGATGCTGTCCGCCCGCCCAGCGCTTCGTGATCCTGCAGTGGTTACTTAGTTCAGTACTGCTTAGTTCTTGGTTAAGTACTGTTTTTGTTACTTGATAAGTAATATTGCTCAGCCGTTGCTGATTTTTTAAGCCAGTTAGCTTGGTTTGCCTTGTGTGTGAGCTGGTGTGAATCTCGCCACTATCTGTGTAAAATCCTTCTCTCGAAGTTGTCCGTCTCCTCGGGCACAGTTTCTAGACTGAGTCTGGTAGGAGGGGCATAGAGTGAGGAGCCAGCCCACATTCTCAAACTCTTAAATTGCCAGTGGCTCCTAGTGGACCCGTCTATACCCCATGGGACTAATGTGGACCCCAGTATCCTCTACATACTACGAGAAAAGGATTTACCGGTAGGTAATTAAATCTTTTTTTTTTTTTTTTTCTTGTATGGGAACATTTTCTATTTTTTGTTTGTTTTTTTTGTTTATTGTTTCAATGTATATTTTAGTGAAGTATATGGATTGATCTATTAATTTGCTTTATACTCCAGTGCTTTACATGCTTGCTATGCCCGCACTCTCAACTTTTATTCTCTCCCCAGGTGATTATATGACATCCGATCCATTTTGTGTAACCTCCTTTCTTCTTTTCAGTTCCACCTGTAACCCGCCACCTGGAATCCTGTGCTCTTTCCCCACAGCTAATGTGTCTCTTTTGAGGAATAACCGTGACCGGGTAAGATGAAATGTCATGTGATCAGCTTTCCAAGATACTTCCTTGTCCATGTGTTTCCTTTGCAAAACACTTCTGCTTATAAATATAATAATAATAATAATTTAAAAAAATATTAATAAAATATACTGCTTTCAAATATTTCTAAACAGCTATCAGTTGTGTGCCCAATACATCAGTAAAGTGTTTGCTATTTACACCCTCTAGAATGTGTTTCTGTATCTACTTGAGTATGAACCAGTGTATTTTATGCATGTCATTTTCATACTGTTCTCTTTTCCATCAGGTACTTATGTATGGACAGCCATACCGCATATCCCTGGAGCTTCACGTTCCAGAATCTACAGTTAATCAGGATCTTGGGATGTTTATGGTTTCAATGTCCTGCTATACACATAGAGGGAAACATATATCTTACACGGCTCGATCAGTGAGTTGCTGCCCCCTGTCTGTCACTTTCTTCACATGTCCACACTTTCCTTGTTTCCCGGTAACCATGTCTCTCTATCCCCAGGCTATGCTGCACTACAAGTCTCCCCTCCTGAGAACGATAGAGACTCTGGCCTTTCTGCCACTGCTGCTTTCAGGGCTGTATGAGCAGAAGCAATCTCTTGAAGTTGAGCTGCACTCTGAATATCGAGAAGATTCGGTTAGTATTCGCCTGGAAAGCTCTTTTTTTTTTTTGTCGTTTCATAGTCTTACAACTTGTCTTTATCCCATTTTTGCTGCATTGTTAATTTCTTTTTCATTCTTAGGGGGAGAGTCAAATGTTTGAAAAGTCGGTTGGGTGTCTCTTTTTTCCTGTCTATTAGATAGGAAAAAACAGACTCCCAACTGACTTTTCAAACATTTGCATCTCCCCCTTAGGGTGGAATTCAATTGTTAACTCGCGTGATCTGTCTAAAGTGACAGGAGATTGCAGGGCGATATTCAGTTGTCTCCCCTGGTTGCGCCCTTAACAGTAGGGTATAGCCGTGCGAAGCATAAAACCCAGCTATAGTCTTGGGTGCGATCGCGAATAGTCCCGTTTGGGCTCCCAAACGGGTCACTTTTTGTGCATTGCAACAGGGGGTAGAGAGCTGAAATTATGATATCGCACCCATTGGCAGAAACAATTGAATATCTGCTGGCGGGCGCGATCGGGGGCAGGAAAACAATTGCATTCCGCCCTTACAGTCTAATTTGGCACTCACTCATCCATTATCCTTATCTCACCCTTTCTGTTGATCTTTTTATTTCCTTGGCAAGAGGCTGTTTCATCCTTTTCTTGCCCCTCCACATTTCCCTTTTATTTGTTGCACTTTTTCTATCCCACTCCTAAACTCCTGTCCCCCTTTTATATTTTTTTGCAGTATGTCCCAACCACTGGGGCTGTGATAGAAATTCAGAGTGTCCGCATACAAATCTACCATGCTGAGCTGCGGGTCCATGCACACTTCACTGGGCTCAGGTGAGTCCACGTTCTATCTATAGCCTTACTCAGATGAGAATGTCTCCTTTTTGCTGAACCCACTCTGTATGCAATAACTTATAGACAGGTGCTGTGGTGCTCGTACCTCGGTGCATAAGGGAACCTATAGGAAATGTGGGCAGGGGGAAATTTCTGAAAGTGTGGGTGTATAAATTTGGTGCAAATAGGGCTTCTAGTTTGTATAAATGTCCCCTGCACTGTTTTTCTTTTTTAACTGCCGAATTGTCCATCTGCTGGAACGTAGCTCACTGCTTGATATTCATACTCTAGAGTGCAGTCTGTGTAGTGCCTGTCCCATCTCCATCATGTGTGATGGTTTGTTTTTACTAGCACCACATATAGTAAGGATATAATAGTGCTAAACTACAAAGAGTGATGGTGGGTAAGAACCAAATGTCTTCAGAACTTTTAATGCATTTACACACACTTCCTTACTGCAACAGAGATAGCTGAAACACGCACACCTCCTTTAAAACAAATGTGTAAATGATTGACAATCAAATGAATCCTTAATAATAAATATGTGCATGCTATATACAGGTTGAGTATCTCTTATCCAAAATTCAAAATCACACATTTTTGGGTCCCCTACTGAGATAATGTCACATACATATAGATATTATATTTTATATCTATATAATATATCTTATATACACATAATATACAATATTTCTCTAACGTCCTAGAGGATGCTGGGGACTCCGTAAGGACCATGGGGAATAGACAGGCTCCGCAGGAGATAGGGCACTTTAAGAAAGCTTTGGATTCTGGATGTGCACTGGCTCCTCCCTCTATGTCCCTCCTCCAGACCTCAGTTTTACACTGTGCCCAGAGCGAGATGGGTGCACTGCAGGGAGCTCTCTTGAGTTCTTTGCTACAGAAAGCATTTTTGTTTGGATTTTTACTTTTTTCACAGGGAGCACTGCTGGCAACAGGCTCCCTGCATCGAGGGACTGAGGAGAGAGGGGCAGACCTACTTAACTGATAGGATCTGCTTCCTCGGCTACTGGACACCATTAGCTTCAGAGGGGGTGAACACAGGTTCGTCCTGGGCGTCCACCCCCGGAGCCTCGCCACCGTTCTCCTCACAGAGCCAGAAGAACAGAAGCAAGAAGACGTCTCAGGTGGCAGAATCCTTCAGCTTCACAGAGGTAACGCACAGCACTGCAGCTGTGCGTCATTGCTCCACATCACCTCACACACTCCGGTCACTGTATGGGTGCAGGGCGCAGGAAGGGGCGCCCTGGGCAGCAATAATAACCTCTTCGATGGCAAATAGGTATATACATGTACAGCTGGGCACTGTACATGTATATAATTGAGCCCCCGCCATTTTACACCATTTTGAGCGGGACAGAAGCCCGCCGCCGAGGGGGCGGGGCTTCTCCCTCAGCACTCACCAGCGCCATTTCTCTCTCCACAAAACGCTGAGAGGAAGCTCCCCGGACTCTCCCCCTGCTTACACACGGTGGAGGGAGTTTAAAAAGAGAGGGAGGGGGGGGGGCACATAATTGGCGGATAAAGTATAATACAGCGCTGCTGGGGAAAAGCATTCTGTGTTGGTCTCCAGGTTGTTGCGCTGGGGTGTGTGCTGGCATACTCTCTCTCTGTCTCTCCAAAGGGCCTTTCAGGGGATACTGTCTTCAGAAAAAGTTTCCCTGGGTGTGTGCAGTGTGTCGGTACGTGTGTGTCGACATGTTTGATCAGGAAGGCTCGCTTAATGTGGAGGGGGAGTGCTTGAATGTCAGGTCGCCGTCGGCAATTTCTTGAATGCAAATGTAAATCTCCTGCATAAAAGATTAGACAAGGCTGAAGCTAGGGATCAGTCAGGTAGCCAGTCCGTGCCTGTCCCTGTGGTGCCAGGACCTTCAGGGTCTCAAAAGCGCCCCATATCCCAGGTCGCTGACACAGATACCGACACAGATACTGACTCTAGTGTCGACTATGAGGATGCAAAATTACAGCCGAAGGTGGCAAAAGGTATTAGGTACATGATTATTGCCGTAAAAGAGGTTTTGCATATCACGGAGGAACCCCCTGTCCCTGACACGAGGGTTCACATGTATAACGGGAAAAAGCTTGAGGTCACGTTTCCGTCCTCATTTGAGCTAAGCGAATTATGCGAAAAGGCTTGGGAATCTCCGGATAGGAGACTCCATGTTCCCAAAAGGATTCTCATGGCGTATCCTTTTCCACAGAAGGATCGGATACGATGGGAATCTGCGCCTAAAGTAGACAAGGCGCTGACACGCTTATCCAAGAAGGTGGCACTGCCTTCTCCGGATACTGCTTCCCTCAAGGATCCTGCTGATCGCAAGCAGGAAATTACTATGAAGCACATTTACACACATTCAGGAACTATAGTTAGGCCGGCCATGGCGTCGACCTGGGTTTGTAGTGCTGTCGTGGCATAGGCAGACTCCTTATCTACGGAGATGGACACCTTAGATAGGGATACCATACCATTCTAATGACCATGGAGCATATCAGAGATGCTGCCTTGTATATGAGGGATGCACAGAGAGACATTTGTTTACTAAGCTCTAGAATAAACGCTATGTCTTTCTCTTACGTCCTAGAGGATGCTGGGGACTCCAAAAGGACCATGGGGTATAGACGGGATCCGCAGGAGCTTGGGCACACTAAAAGACTTAAGACTGGGTGTGAACTGGCTCCTCCCTCTATGCCCCTCCTCCAGACCTCAGTTAGACTTTGTGCCCAGGAGTGACTGGATGCACACTAGGGGAGCTCTACTGAGTTTCTCTAGAAAAGACTTTTGTTAGGTTTTTTATTTTCAGGGAGCCCTGCTGGCTACAGGCTCCCTGCAGCGTGGGAGTGAGGGGAGAGAAGTCAGACCTACTTCTGTGAGTTTCAAGGCTCTGCTTCTCGGCTACTGGACACCATTAGCTCCAGAGGGTTCGATCACTTGGTGCGCCTAGCTGCTTGTTCCCGGAGCCACGCCGTCAATCCCCTCACAGAAGCCAGAAGTCCGGTGAGTATGAGAAGATCAGAAGACTTCAGGACGGCAGAAGACTTCAGTAACGGAAGGTACAGCACAGCGGTAACGCTATGCTCCATGCTCCCACACACATCACCAACGGTATTCACTGGGTGCAGGGCGCTGGGGGGGGGAGGCACCCTGGGCAGCATGTTACTGGAGTTTCTTTTAGGGCGGCAGAATGATTGTGGGTGCCTCGGCACCGTGTACAGACCCCCGCCGGCATCTTTTACAATTTTGAAATTGGCGGGCCGAAGCGCGCCGGGAAGGGGGCGGAGCTTCGACCCGCAGCTCACAGGCGCCATTTTCCCTGCTGCATGCGGCTGAGGGATAGACGCTGGTCGGACCTCCACGCTTTCCAAGTAACGGGGGGCTTGTTCTGAGGGGGGCCGCAGTGTTGGTGCTTAACAGTGGTGTAGGCAGCGCTGGGTACATATATCGTTTTTGCGATATATGGGCGCTGGGGTGTGAGCAGGCATACTCCCTCTGTGTCCTCTATCTGGGCTTTTTTGGTAGGCCTGTCACCTAGCAGGGACCTTCTGTGTGTTGTGGTGTGTCGGTACTGCGTGTCGGCATGTCTGAGGTGGAAGCTTATTCACCGGAGGAGGTTATTTGGGGAGTGGATACGGGGCTAGAATTGGGACTGTCGACGCAGCCGACACCTGATTTGCTAGCATTGCTCAGTACATTAAACTCGAATGTAACTTCCTTATCAAAGAGGTTAGATAAGTCTGAGGCGCAGACTCAGGTGTGGAAAAAGTCCATGGAAGAGGCTTTGTCTCAGGTTCAAACCCCGTCTGGGTCGCAAAAGCGGCCATTTAATCAGGTGGTAGATACTGATACCGACACGGACTCTGATTCCGACGTCGATTTCACTGAGGCAGCGTTACATCCACGTTTGGTTAAGAGTATTCAGTACATGATTGTGGCTATAAAAGATGTCTTACACATTTCTGATGAACCTGCGGTTCAGGAAACAAGGATTTGCTTGTTCAAGGAAAAGAAACCTGAGGTGAAATTTCCTCCCTCTCATGAAATAAATACTCTTTGTGAAAAGGCTTGGGAGTCGCCGGATAAGAAATGGCAGATTCCCAAGAGAATTTACATGGCGTATCCTTTCCCCTCTGATGACAGGGAAAAATGGGAGGCATCTCCGACTGTTGACAAAGCTTTATCTCGTTTGTCTAAGAAAGTGGCACTTCCGTCTCCCGACACGGCAGCTCTCAAGGATCCGGCGGATCGCAAGCTGGAGACGTCTCTGAAGTCCATTTTCGCTAATTCGGGTGCATTACTCAGACCCGCTGTGGCGTCGTTATGGGTGAGTAGTGCTATTGCTAAATGGGCTGAGAATTTAGCTAATGATATGGATACTCTTGATAAAGATAATGTCCTTCTAACTCTTGGTTATATTAAGGACGCTGCAGATTACATAAAAGATGCGGCGAGGGACGTCTGTTTCTTGGGTTCAAGAGCCAATGCCATGTCGATATCAGCCAGGAGGGCGCTGTGGATCCATCAATGGAACGCTGATGCCGACTCCAAGAGGGCTATGGAAGCGCTACCCTTCAAAGGTACTGTCTTGTTTGGGGACGGCTTGGCTGACCTGGTCTCGACTGCGGGTAAGTCCTCTTTTCTTCCTTATGTTCCCACACAACAGAAGAAGGCACCACATCAGCAAATGCTGTCCTTTCGTCACAATAAATTCAGGCGTGGTAAAGGTTCGTCCTTCCTCGCTTCAAAAGGTAGAGGAAGGGGAAGGAAACCTTCTGCAGGTTCGGGCGCCCAGGACCAAAAGTCCTCCCCTGCTGCTACCAAGTCCACCGCATGACGCTGGGGCTTCCCTGGGGGAGTTCGAACCGGTGGGGGGCCGTCTACAGAATTTCAGTCAGGTCTGGATTCAATCAGGCCTGGATCCTTGGGTACTAGAGATCGTGTCTCGGGGATACTAACTGGAGTTTCAGGAGTTGCCCCCTCACCGGTTCTTCATTTCGGCGTTACCAGTAGTTCTGCCGGACAGGGAGGTGGTGTTAGCAGCAATTCAAAAACTGTGTCTACAGAGGGTCATTATTCCCGTTCCCTCGTCGCAGCGGGGGGAGGGGTTTTACTCGAGCCTCTTTGTTGTGCCGAAACCGGACGGTTCGGTCAGACCAATTCTTAATCTAAAATCCCTCAATCCATACTTGAAAGTTTTCAAGTTCAAGATGGAATCCCTTCGAGCTGTGATCTCCAGCCTAGAAGGGGGGGATTTTATGGCGTCAGTCGACATAAAGGATGCCTACTTACATGTCCCGATATATCCTCCGCATCAGGCTTTCCTCAGGTTTGCGATACAGGATGCTCATTACCAATTTCAGACGTTGCCGTTTGGGCTTTCCACGGCTCCGAGGATTTTCACCAAGGTCATTGCGGAAATGATGGTTCTTCTTCGCAAACAGGGGGTTTCAATTATCCCGTACTTGGACGATCTCCTGATAAAGGCGAGGTCCAAGGAACGATTGCTGAGAAGTGTGGAGTTGTCTCTATCGGTTCTGCGACAACACGGATGGGTTCTCAATTTGCCGAAATCCCAGTTGACTCCGACCACTCGGCTTACGTTTCTGGGCATGGTTCTGGACACGGAGTTACAGAGGGTATTCCTTCCAGAAGAAAAGGCTCTGGAATTGCAGACGATGGTCAGAGAACTTCTGAAGCCGTCGAGTGTGTCGATACATCATTGTACTCGGGTTCTGGGAAAGATAGTTGCGGCGTACGAAGCCATTCCATACGGCAGATTTCATGCCCGCGTGTTTCAGTGGGACTTGCTGAGCAAATGGTCCGGGTCTCATCTACACATTCACCGGAAAATAAGTTTATCTCCCAGAGCCAGAATTTCTCTCCTATGGTGGCTACAAGCTCATCACCTCCTGGGAGGACGCCGATTCGGTATCCAGGAGTGGGTACTTCTGACAACAGATGCAAGTCTCCGGGGCTGGGGTGCAGTCACCCAAGGAAGAAATTTCCAGGAAAAATGGTCGATCCAGGAAGCTCGTCTCCACATAAATGTTCTAGAGTTAAGAGTCATTTACAACGGCCTGCTCCAAGCAGGAAGTCTTCTTCAGGGTCGACCGGTCCTGGTACAGTCAGACAGCATCACAGCCGTGACCCATATAAACCGGCAAGGCGGAACAAGGAGCAGAGCGGCAATGGCGGAAGCCACAAAGATACTTCGCTGGGCGGAACAACACGTCAGCGCACTGTCAGCAGTTTTCCTACCGGGGGTGGACAACTGGGAAGCGGATTTTCTCAGCAGACACGACCTCCATCCGGGAGAGTGGGCTCTGCACCAAGAGGTTTTTGCAGAGGTGACAAGATGCTGGGGAATTCCGTTAATAGACATGATGGCGTCTCGGCTCAACAAGAAGCTCCCGAGGTATTGTTCCAGAGCAAGGGACCCACAAGCCACGGCGGTGGACGCCCTGGTGTCTCCGTGGGTTTTCCAGTCGGTGTATGTGTTCCCTCCTCTGCCTCTCATTTCAAAGGTGCTGGGGATCATTCGCCGAGCAAAGGTTCAGGCGATTCTCGTCGTTCCAGACTGGCCAAGAAGGGCCTGGTATCCGGATCTTCAGGACTTACTGGTGGAAGATCCTTGGCCGCTTCATCTAAGGGAGGATCTGTTGTTACAGGGTCCATGCGTATTTCCGGACTTACCGCGGCTGCGTTTGACGGCATGGGGGTTGAGCGCCAGACCTTAGCTCGTAAGGGTATTCCCAGGGAGGTCATTCCAACTCTTATTAAGGCTAGGAAAGAGGTTACGGCGAAACACTATCACCGTATCTGGAGGAAGTATGTTTCCTGGTGTAAGGTTAAAAAGACTCCTGCGGAGGATTTTCACTTGGGTCGTTTTCTCCACTTTGTTCAGGCGGGTGTAGATGCAGGCCTGAAATTGGGTTCCATCAAAGTGCAAATTTCGGCTTTGTCTATTTTCTTTCAAAAAGAGTTAGCTGCCCTCCCAGAGGTTCAGACTTTTGTGAAGGGTGTAATGCATATCAATCCACCGTTTGTACCGCCTGTAGCGCCATGGGATCTTGATGTCGTTTTGCGGTTCCTCATGTCTTCCTGGTTTGAACCTTTGCGGAAGGTTGAGTTGAAGTTTCTCACTTGGAAGGTGGTTATGCTTTTGGCGCTGGCATCTGCCAGGCGAGTATCGGAATTGGCAGCTTTATCTCATAAGAGTCCGTACTTGATTTTTCATTCGGATAGGGCGGAATTGAGGACTGGTCAACAATTTCTGCCAAAGGTGGTTTCGTCGTTTCACATTAACCAACCTATTGTTGTTCCGGTGGCTACGGAAGAAGTGGCGATTCCAAAATCTCTGTATGTTGTAAGAGCGTTAAAAGTTTACGTTTCTAGGACAGCTGTTACTAGGAAAACTGAAGCGTTGTTTGTTTTGTATGCGGCCAACAAGGTTGGTCATCCCGCATCAAAACAGACTATTGCACGCTGGATTTGTAGTACGATCCAGCAAGCTCATTCTACGGTGGGGTTGCCGGTGCCGAAGTCGGTTAAAGCCCATTCTACCAGGAAGGTGGGCTCCTCTTGGGCGGCTGCCCGAGGTGTTTCGGCACTACAGCTTTGCCGAGCGGCTACTTGGTTGGGTTCGAACACTTTTGCTAAATTCTATAAGTTCGATACCCTGGCCGATGAGGACCTGGCGTTTGCTCAGTCGGTGCTGCAGAGTCGTCCGCACTCTCCCGCCCGTTCTGGAGCTTTGGTATAATCCCCATGGTCCTTTTGGAGTCCCCAGCATCCTCTAGGACGTAAGAGAAAATAAGATTTTACTTACCGATAAATCTATTTCTCGTAGTCCGTAGTGGATGCTGGGGACTCCGTCAGGACCATGGGGAATAGCGGCTCCGCAGGAGACAGGGCACAAAAGTAAAAGCTTTAGGATCAGGTGGTGTGCACTGGCTCCTCCCCCTATGACCCTCCTCCAAGCCTCAGTTAGGATACTGTGCCCGGACGAGCGTACACAATAAGGAAGGATTTTGAATCCCGGGTAAGACTCATACCAGCCACACCAATCACACTGTACAACCTGTGATCTGAACCCAGTTAACAGCATGATAACAGCGGAGCCTCTGAAAAGATGGCTCACAACAATAATAACCCGATTTTTGTAACAATAACTATGTACAAGTATTGCAGACAATCCGCACTTGGGATGGGCGCCCAGCATCCACTACGGACTACGAGAAATAGATTTATCGGTAAGTAAAATCTTATTTTCTCTAACGTCCTAGTGGATGCTGGGGACTCCGTCAGGACCATGGGGATTATACCAAAGCTCCCAAACGGGCGGGAGAGTGCGGATGACTCTGCAGCACCGAATGAGAGAACTCCAGGTCCTCTTTAGCCAGGGTATCAAATTTGTAGAATTTTACAAACGTGTTCTCCCCCGACCACGTAGCTGCTCGGCAGAGTTGCAATGCCGAGACCCCTCGGGCAGCCGCCCAGGATGAGCCCACCTTCCTTGTGGAATGGGCCTTGACAGATTTTGGCTGTGGCAGGCCTGCCACAGAATGTGCAAGTTGAAATGTGCTACAAATCCAACGAGCAATCGTCTGCTTAGAAGCAAGAGCACCCAGTTTGTTGGGTGCATACAGGATAACAGCGAGTCAGTTTTCCTGACTCCAGCCGTCCTGGAAACATATATTTTCAGGGCCCTGACAACATCTAGCAACTTGGAGTCCTCCAAGTCCCTAGTAGCCGCAGGTACCACAATAAGCTGGTTCAGGTGAAACGCTGACACCACCTTAGGAAGAAACTGGGGACGAGTCCGCAGCTCTGCCCTGTCCGAATGGACAATCAGATATGGCTTTTGTGAGACAAAACCGCCAATTCTGACACTCGCCTGGTCGAGGCCAGGGCCAACAGCATGGTCACTTTTCATGTGAGATATTTCAAATCCACAGATTTGAGCGGTTTAAAATGTGATTTGAGGAGTCCCAGAACTACGTTGAGATCCCACAGTGCCACTGGAGGCACAAAAAAGGGGGTATGCAATACTCCCTTGACAAACTTCTGGACTTCAGGAACTGAAGCCAATTCTTTCTGGAAGAAAATTGACAGGGCCGAAATTTGAACCTTAATGGACCCCAATTTGAGGCCCATAGACACTCCTGTTTGCAGGGAATGCAGGAATCGACCGAGTTGAAATTTCTTCGTGGGGCCTTCCTGGCCTCACACCACGCAACATATTTTTGCCACATGTGGTGATAATGTTGTGCGGTCACCTCCTTCCTGGCTGTGACCAGGGTAGGAATGACCTCTTCCGGAATGCCTTTTTCCCTTAAGATCCGGCGTTCAACCGCCATGCCGTAAAACGCAGCCGCGGTAAGTCTTGGAACAGACATGGTACTTGCTGAAGCAAGTCCCTTCTTAGCAGCAGAGGCCATGAGTCCTCTGTGAGCATCTCTTGAAGTTACGGGTACCAAGTCCTTCTTGGCCAATCCGGAGCCACGAGTATAGTTCTTACTCCTCTACGTCTTATAATTCTCAGTACCTTAGGTATGAGAAGCAGAGGAGGGAACACATACACCGACTGGTACACCCACGGTGTTACCAGAACGTCCACAGCTATTGCCTGAGGGTCTCTTGACCTGGCGCAATACCTGTCCAGTTTTTTGTTCAGGCGGGACGCCATTTCACAATCATGTGGAAGACTTCCCGATGAAGTCCCCACTCTCCCGGGTGGAGGTCGTGCTGAGGAAGTCTGCTTCCCAGTTGTCCACTCCCGGAATGAACACTGCTGACAGTGCTAACACATGATTTTCTCTAACGTCCTAGTGGATGCTGGGGACTCAGAAAGGACCATGGGGAATAGCGGCTCCGCAGGAGACTGGGCACAAAAGTAAAAGCTTTAGGACTACCTGGTGTGCACTGGCTCCTCCCCCTATGACCCTCCTCCAAGCCTCAGTTAGATTTTTGTGCCCGGCCGAGAAGGGTGCAATCTAGGTGGCTCTCCTGAGCTGCTTAGAATAAAAGTTTAGTTTAGGATTTTTTATTTTCAGTGAGTCCTGCTGGCAACAGGCTCACTGCATCGTGGGACTAAGGGGAGAAGAAACGGACTCACCTGAGTGCAGAGTGGATCGGGTTTCTTAGGCTACTGGACATTAGCTCCAGAGGGACGATCACAGGTTCAGCCTGGATGGGTCACCGGAGCCGCGCCGCCGTCCCCCTTACAGAGCCAGAAGAGACAAAGAGGTCCGGTGAAATCGGCGGCAGAAGACGATCCTGTCTTCAGACTAAGGTAGCGCACAGCACCGCAGCTGTGCGCCATTGCTCTCAGCACACTTCACACTCCGGTCACTGAGGGTGCAGGGCGCTGGGGGGGGAGCGCCCTGAGACGCAATATTACAGTATATACCTTAGGTGGCTAAAAAGAATACATCACATATAGCTCCTGGGCTATATGGATGTATTTTACCCCTGCCATTTTACACAGAAAAAGCGGGAGATAAGGACGTCGTGAAGGGGCGGAGCCTATCTCCTCAGCACACAAGCGCCATTTTCCCTCACAGCTCTGCTGGAAGGACGGCTCCCTGACTCTCCCCTGCAGTCCTGCTTCAGAATCAGGGTAAAAAAGAGAAGGGGGGGCACGTTTGGCAGCAATTAAATATATTAACAGCAGCTATAAGGGAGTAACACTTATATAAGGTTATCCCTGTATATATATATATATAGCGCTGGGTGTGTGCTGGCAGACTCTCCCTCTGTCTCTCCAAAGGGCTAAGTGGGGTCCTGTCCTCTATCAGAGCATTCCCGGTGTGTGTGCTGTGTGTCGGTACGCGTGTGTCGACATGTATGAGGAGGAAAATGAGGTGGAAGCGGAGCAGTTGCCTGTGTTAGTGATGTCACCCCCTAGGGAGTCGACACCTGACTGGATGATTGTATTTAAACAATTAAGTGATAATGTCAGCAAATTGCAAAAAACTGTTGACGACATGAGACAGCCGGCAAATCAATTAGTGCCTGTCCAGGCGTCTCAGACACCGTCAGGGGCGCTAAAACGCCCGTTACCTCAGTGGGTCGACACAGACCCAGACACAGATACTGAGTCTAGTGTCGACGGTGACGAGACAAACGTGATGTCCAGCAGGGCCACACGTTACATGATCACAGCAATGAAAGAGGCATTGAACCTTTCTGACACTACAAGTACCACAAAGAAGGGTATTATGTGGGGTGAGAAAAAACTACCAATAGTTTTTCCTGAGTCAGATGAAATAAATGAGGTGTGTGAAAAAGCGTGGGTTTTCCCCGATAAAAAACAGCTAATTTCTAAAAAATTATTAGCACTATATCCTCTCCCGCCAGAGGTTAGGACGCGCTGGGAAACACCCCCTAGGGTAGATAAGGCGCTCACACGTTTATCTAAACAAGTAGCGTTACCGTCCCCTGATACGGCCACCCTCAAAGAACCGGCTGATAGAAGGCTGGAAAATATCCTAAAAAGTATATACACACATACTGGTGTTATACTGCGACCAGCAATCGCCTCAGCCTGGATGTGCAGTGCTGGAGTCGCATGGTCGGATTCCCTGACCGAGAATATTGATACCCTGGATAGGGACAATATTTTGTTAACTATAGAACATTTAAAGGATGCATTGCTATATATGCGTGATGCACAGAGGGATATTTGCACCCTGGCATCAAGAGTAAGTGCTATGTCCATCTCTGCCAGAAGAGCGTTATGGACGCGACAGTGGTCAGGGGATGCGGATTCCAAACGGCACATGGAAGTATTGCCGTATAAAGGGGAGGAGTTATTTGGGGCTGGTCTATCGGACCTGGTGGCCACGGCAACGGCTGGAAAATCCACCTTTTTACCCCAGGTCACTCCACATCAGCAGAAAAAGACACCGTCTTTTCAAACTCAGTCCTTTCGTTCCCATAAGTACAAGCGAGCAAAAGGCCACTCTTTTCTGCCCCGGGGCAGAGGAAGAGGAAAAAGACTGCACCATGCAGCCGCTTCACAGGAGCAGAAGCCCTCCCCTGCTTCTGCCAAGTCTTCAGCATGACGCTGGGGCTTTACAAGCAGACTCAGATATGGTGGGGGCCCGTCTCAAGAATTTCAGCGCGCAGTGGGCTCACTCGCAAGTGGATCCCTGGATTCTACAGGTAGTATCGCAGGGGTACAAACTGGAATTCGAGGCGTTTCCCCCTCGTCGTTTCCTGAAGTCTGCTTTACCAAAGTCTCCCTCCGACAGGGAGGCAGTTTTGGAAGCCATTCACAAGCTGTATTCCCAGCAGGTGATAATCAAGGTACCCCTCCTGCAACAAGGAAAGGGGTATTATTCCACGCTGTTTGTGGTACCGAAGCCGGACGGCTCGGTGAGACCAATTTTAAATCTGAAATCTTTGAACACTTACATAAAAAGGTTCAAATTCAAGATGGAGTCACTCAGAGCAGTGATAGCGAACCTGGAAGAAGGGGACTATATGGTGTCTCTGGACATCAAAGATGCTTATCTCCACGTCCCAATATACCCTTCTCACCAAGGGTACCTCAGGTTTGTAGTACAAAACTGTCATTATCAGTTTCAGACGCTGCCGTTTGGATTGTCCACGGCACCTCGGGTCTTTACCAAGGTAATGGCCGAAATGATGATTCTTCTACGAAGAAAAGGCATTTTAATTATCCCTTACTTGGACGATCTCCTGATAAGGGCAAGATCCAGGGAACAGTTAGAAGTCGGAGTAGCACTATCTCAGGTAGTGTTACGTCAGCACGGGTGGATTCTAAATATTCCAAAATCGCAGCTGATTCCAACGACACGTCTACTGTTCCTAGGAATGATTCTGGACACAGTCCAGAAGAAGGTGTTTCTCCCGGAGGAGAAGGCCAGGGAGTTATCCGAGCTAGTCAGGAACCTCCTAAAACCAGGACAGGTCTCAGTACATCAGTGCACGAGGGTCCTGGGAAAAATGGTGGCTTCTTACGAAGCGATTCCATTCGGAAGATTCCATGCAAGAACGTTTCAGTGGGATCTACTGGACAAATGGTCCGGATCGCATCTTCAGATGCATCAGCGGATAACCCTGTCGCCAAGGACAAGGGTGTCTCTCCTGTGGTGGCTGCAGAGTGCTCATCTACTAGAGGGCCGCAGATTTGGCATTCAGGATTGGATCCTGGTAACCACGGATGCCAGCCTGAGAGGCTGGGGAGCAGTCACACAGGGAAGGAATTTCCAGGGCCTGTGGTCAAGCTTGGAAACGTCTCTTCATATAAACATTCTGGAACTAAGGGCCATTTACAATGCCCTAAGTCAAGCAAAACCTCTGCTTCAGGGTCAGGCGGTGTTGATCCAATCGGACAACATCACGTCAGTCGCCCACGTAAACAGACAGGGCGGCACGAGAAGCAGGAGGGCAATGGCAGAAGCTGCAAGGATTCTTCGCTGGGCGGAAAATCATGTGATAGCACTGTCAGCAGTATTCATTCCGGGAGTGGACAACTGGGAAGCAGACTTCCTCAGCAGACACGACCTTCACCCGGGAGAGTGGGGACTTCACCCAGAAGTCTTCTACCTGATTGTAAACCGTTGGGAAAAACCAAAGGTGGACATGATGGCGTCACGTCTAAACAAAAAACTGGACAGATATTGCACCAGGTCAAGGGACCCTCAGGCAATAGCAGTGGACGCTCTGGTAACGCCGTGGGTGTACCAGTCAGTGTATGTGTTCCCTCCTCTGCCTCTCATACCCAAGGTACTGAGAATCATAAGAAGGAGAGGTGTAAAGACTATATTCGTGGCTCCGGATTGGCCAAGAAGGACTTGGTACCCGGAAATTCAAGAGATGCTCACGGAAGACCCGTGGCCTCTACCTCTAAGAAAGGACCTGCTCCAGCAGGGACCATGTCTGTTCCAAGACTTACCGCGGCTGCGTTTGACGGCATGGCGGTTGAACGCCGGATCCTGAAGGAAAAAGGCATTCCGGATGAAGTTATCCCTACCCTGATCAAAGCCAGGAAGGATGTAACTGTGCAACATTATCACCGTATTTGGCGTAAATATGTTGCGTGGTGTGAGGCCAGGAAGGCCCCTACAGAGGAATTTCAACTGGGTCGATTCCTGCATTTCCTGCAAACAGGACTGTCTATGGGCCTCAAATTAGGGTCCATTAAGGTTCAAATTTCGGCCTTGTCGATATTCTTCCAAAAAGAACTAGCTTCAGTTCCTGAAGTTCAGACGTTTGTCAAGGGGGTACTGCATATACAGCCTCCTTTTGTGCCTCCAGTGGCACCTTGGGATCTCAATGTAGTTTTGGGGTTCCTAAAATCACATTGGTTTGAACCACTCACCACTGTGGATTTAAAATATCTCACATGGAAAGTGGTAATGCTGTTAGCCCTGGCTTCAGCCAGGCGTGTATCAGAATTGGCGGCTTTATCCTATAAAAGCCCTTACCTAATTTTTCATACGGACAGGGCAGAATTGAGGACTCGTCCTCAATTTCTCCCTAAGGTGGTTTCAGCATTTCACTTAAACCAGCCTATTGTGGTGCCTGCGGCTACTAGGGACTTGGAGGATTCCAAGTTGCTGGACGTAGTCAGGGCCCTGAAAATATGTTTCCAGGACGGCTGGAGTCAGAAAATCTGACTCGCTGTTTATCCTGTATGCACCCAACAAGCTGGGTGCCCCTGCTTCTAAGCAGACGATTGCTCGTTGGATTTGTAGTACAATTCAGCTTGCACATTCTGTGGCAGGCCTGCCACAGCCAAAATCTGTAAAAGCCCATTCCACACGGAAAGTGGGCTCATCTTGGGCGGCTGCCCGAGGGGTCTCGGCTTTACAACTTTGCCGAGCAGCTACTTGGTCAGGGGCAAATACGTTTGCAAAATTCTACAAATTTGATACCCTGGCTGAGGAGGACCTGGAGTTCTCTCATTCGGTGCTGCAGAGTCATCCGCACTCTCCCGCCCGTTTGGGAGCTTTGGTATAATCCCCATGGTCCTTTCGGAGTCCCCAGCATCCACTAGGACGTTAGAGAAAATAAGAATTTACTTACCGATAATTCTATTTCTCATAGTCCGTAGTGGATGCTGGGCGCCCATCCCAAGTGCGGATTGTCTGCAATACTTGTACATAGTTATTGTTACAAAAATCGGGTTATTATTGTTGTGAGCCATCTTTTCAGAGGCTCCTCTGTTATCATGCTGTTAACTGGGTTCAAATCACAAGTTGTACGGTGTGATTGGTGTGGCTGGTATGAGTCTTACCCGGGATTCAAAATCCTTCCTTATTGTGTACGCTCGTCCGGGCACAGTATCCTAACTGAGGCTTGGAGGAGGGTCATAGGGGGAGGAGCCAGTGCACACCAGGTAGTCCTAAAGCTTTTACTTTTGTGCCCAGTCTCCTGCGGAGCCGCTATTCCCCATGGTCCTTTCGGAGTCCCCAGCATCCACTACGGACTATGAGAAATAGAATTATCGGTAAGTAAATTCTTATTTTCCGCCCAGCGAAGAATCCTTGCAGTTTCTGCCATTGCCCTCCTGCTTCTTGTGTCGCCCAGTCTGTTTACGTGGGCGACTGCCGTGATGTTGTCCCACTGGATCAATACCGGCTGACCTTGAAGCAGAGGTCTTGCTAAGCTTAGAGCATTGTAAATTGCTCTTAGCTCCAGTATATTTATGTGGAGAGAAGTCTCCAGACTTGATCACACTCCCTGGAAATTTTTTCCTTGTGTGACTGCTCCCCAGCCGTTCAGGCTGGCATCCGTGGTCACCAGGACCCAGTCCTGAATGCCGAATCTGTGGCCCTTTAGTAGATGAGCACTCTGCAGCCACCACAGAAGAGACACCCTTGTCCTTGGAGACAGGGTTATCCGCTGATGCATCTGAAGATGCGATCCGGACCATTTTTCCAGCAGATCCCACTGAAAAGTTCTTGCGTGAAATCTGCCGAATGGAATCGCTTCGTAAGAAGCCACCATTTTTCCCAGGACCCTTGTGCAATGATGCACTGACACTTTTCCTGGTTTTAGGAGGTTCCTGACTAGCTCGGATAACTCCCTGGCTTTCTCCTCCGGGAGAAACACCTTTTTCTGGACTGTGTCCAGAATCATCCCTAGGAACATCAGACGTGTCGTCGGAGACAGCTGCGATTTTGGAATATTTAGAATCCACCCGTGCTGTCGTAGAACTACTTGAGATAGTGCTACTCCGACCTCCAACTGTTCTCTGGACCTTGCCCTTATCAGGAGATCGTCCAAGTAAGGGATAATTAAGATGCCTTTTCTTTGAAGAAGAATCATCATTTCGGCCATTACCTAGGTAAAGACCCGGGGTGCCGTGGACAATCCAAACGGCAGCGTCTGAAACTGATAGTGACAGTTTTGTACCACGAACCTGAGGTACCCTTGGTGAGAAGGGCAAATTGGGACATGGAGGTAAGCATCCTTGATGTCCAGGGACACCATATAGTCCCCTTCCTGGTTCGCTATCACTGCTCTGAGTGACTCCATCTTGATTTGAACCTTTGTATGTAAGCGTTCAAATATTTCAGATTTAGAATAGGTCTCACCGAGCCGTCTGGCTTCAGTACCACAATATAGTGTGGAATAGTACCCCTTTTCTTGTTGTAGGAGGGGTACTTTGATTATCACCTGCTGGGAATACAGCTTGTGAATTGTTTCCAATACTGCCTCCCTGTCGGAGGGAGACGTTGGTAAAACAGACTTCAGGAACCTGCGAGGGGGAGACGTCTCGAACTTCCAATCTGTACCCCTGGGATACTACATGTAGGATCCAGGGGTCCACTTGCGAGTGAGCCCACTGCACACTGAAACTCTTGAGACGACCCCCCACCGCAGCTGTTTGTACGGCCCCAGCGTCATGCTGAGGACTTGGCAAAAGCGGTGGAGGGCTTCTGTTCCTGGGAATGGGCTGCCTGCTGCAGTCTTCTTCCCTTTCCTCTATCCCTGGGCAGATATGACTGGCCTTTTGCCTGCTTGCCCTTATGGGGACGAAAGGACTGAGGCTGAAAAGACGGTGTCTTTTTCTGCTGAGATGTGACTTGGGGTAAAAAAGGTGGATTTTCCAGGTGTTGCCGTGGCCACCAGGTCCGATGGACCGACCCCAAATAACTCCTCCCCTTTATACGGCAATACTTCCATGTGCCGTTTGGAATCTGCATCACCTGACCACTGTCGTGTCCATAAACATCTTCTGGCAGATATGGACATCGCACTTACTCTTGATGCCAGAGTGCAAATATCCCTCTGTGCATCTCGCATATATAGAAATGCATCCTTTAAATGCTCTATAGTCAATAAAATACTGTCCCTGTCAAGGGTATCAATATTTTCAGTCAGGGAATCCGACCAAGCCACCCCAGCGCTGCACATCCAGGCTGAGGCGATCGCTGGTCGCAGTATAACACCAGTATGTGTGTATATACTTTTTAGGATATTTTTCAGCCTCCTATCAGCTGGCTCCTTGAGGGCGGCCCTATCTGGAGACGGTACCGCCATTTGTTTTGATAAGCGTGTGAGCGCCTTATCCACCCTAGGGGGTGTTTCCCAACGCGCCCTAACTTCTGGCGGGAAAGGGTATACCGCCAATAATTTTCTATCGGGGGAAACCCACGCATCATCACACACTTCATTTAATTTATCTGATTCAGGAAAAACTACAGGTAGTTTTTTCACACTCCACATAATACCCTTTTTTGTGGTACTTGTAGTATCAGAAATATGTAACACCTCCTTCATTGCCCTTAACAAGTAACGTGTGGCCCTAAAGGAAAATACGTTTGTTTCTTCACCGTCGACACTGGAGTCAGTGTCCGTGTCTGTGTCTGTGTCGACCGACTGAGGTAAAAGGACGTTTTAACGCCCCTGACGGTGTTTGAGACGCCTGGACAGGTACTAATTTGTTTGCCGGCCGTCTCATGTCGTCAACCGACCTTGCAGCGTGTTGACATTATCACGTAATTCCTTAAATAAGCCATCCATTCCGGTGTCGACTCCCTAGAGAGTGACATCACCATTACAGGCAAGTGCTCCGCCTCCTCACCAACATCGTCCTCATACATGTCGACACACACGTACCGACACACAGCACACACACAGGGAATGCTCTGATAGAGGACAGGACCCCACTAGCCCTTTGGGGAGACAGAGGGAGAGTTTGCCAGCACACACCAAAAACGCTATAATTATACAGGGACAACCTTTATATAAGTGTTTTTCCCTTATAGCATTTTAATATATATAGTCATATCGCCAAATAAGTGCCCCCCCTCTCTGTTTTAACCCTGTTTCTGTAGTGCAGTGCAGGGGAGAGCCTGGGAGCCTTCCCACCAGCATTTCTGTGAGGGAAAATGGCGCTGTGTGCTGAGGAGAATAGGCCCCGCCCCCTTTTCGGCGGGCTTCTTCTCCCGTTTTTCTGAGACCTGGCAGGGGTTAAATACATCCATATAGCCCCCAGGGGCTATATGTGATGTATTTTTAGCCAGAATAAGGTACTATCATTGCTGCCCAGGGCGCCCCCCCCCAGCGCCCTGCACCCTCAGTGACCGCTGCTATGAAGTGTGCTGACAACAATGGCGCACAGCTGCAGTGCTGTGCGCTACCTTATGAAGACTGAAGAGTCTTCTGCCGCCGTTTCTGGACCTCTTCACTTTTCGGCATCTGCAAGGGGGGTCGGCGGCGCGGCTCCGGGACGAACCCCAGGGTGAGACCTGTGTTCCGACTCCCTCTGGAGCTAATGGTGTCCAGTAGCCTAAGAAGCCAATCCATCCTGCACGCAGGTGAGTTCACTTCTCTCCCCTAAGTCCCTCGTAGCAGTGAGCCTGTTGCCAGCAGGACTCACTGAAAATAAAAAAAACCTAACAAACTTTTACTCTAAGCAGCTCTTTAGGAGAGCCACCTAGATTGCACCCTTCTCGGCCGGGCACAAAAATCTAACTGAGGCTTGGAGGAGGGTCATAGGGGGAGGAGCCAGTGCACACCACCTGATCCTAAAGCTTTTACTTTTGTGCCCTGTCTCCTGCGGAGCCGCTATTCCCCATGGTCCTGACGGAGTCCCCAGCATCCACTAGGACGTTAGAGAAAATAGGATTTTGGTACTCACCGTTAAATCCTTTTCTCCTAGTCCGTAGAGGATGCTGGGCGCCCGTCCCAGTGTGGACTATTTCTTGCATTATATATATTTTCTTACTGGTTAAGTTAGTTTATACACGACTTGTGTATTGGGTTGTTGCAGCTGGTTGCTGGAGTTTTATGCATACTGTTATCTGGTTTGGTGTTATTCCGGTTGTACGGTATGTTTATGGTGTGGGCTGGTACTTTGGTAGCCCTTAGTTGAGACAAAAATCTTTCCTTGTAATGTCCGTCTCTCCTGGGCACAGTTCCTATAACTGAGGTCTGGAGGAGGGGCATAGAGGGAGGAGCCAGTTCACACCCAGTCTTAAGTCTTTTAGTGTGCCCAAGCTCCTGCGGATCCCGTCTATACCCCATGGTCCTTTTGGAGTCCCCAGCATCCTCTACGGACTAGGAGAAAAGGATTTACCGGTAGGTATTAAAATCCTATTTTTTCATCAGACAATAAAAGCGCAGATAATGGTCTTCCTCTGGAAGTTAGGAGGTCAATAGCTTGATGGTTATTGGACATCCTATCCTGGACAAAGGAAGGCTCCTTTGAATATCAGATGGCAATTCTGATAATGGATGCCAGCCTGTGAGGCTGGGATGAAGTGTCAGGAAGGAGTTGCTTCCAGGGGCAGTGGACCAAGAAAGAAATGTTGACTGCCAATAAATATATTGGAACCTCGGGCCATGTATATGGCATTTATTGAGGCAAAGAATATCCTTCTGATGAATCCAGATCAAATCTACTCGGACATGCAGTGGCAGTGGCAGTGGCATACCTAAACCATCAGGGAGGATCTTGCAGCCAAAACATAATGAAGAAGTTAAGTCTCATACTTTAAGGTGGACAGAACTTCGTTATCCAGCCTTGTCCGCAGTACTCATTCCGGCAGTCCTAAACTGGGAAGCAGATTTTCTCAGTCAATTTGCCATTCAGGTAAGACGTATGGACTTACACCCCAAAGTCTTAAACTCTGGTAGATAATGGGGGTTACCGGAGATGCATCTCATGCCGACCTGTCAGAACAACAAAGGTCTCGCTTACGGGTCAAGAACAAATCCCAGAGCGATGACTTGCCAACTTTCGTCTGGTTCATGTGTTTCCACCAATCGCCTTGTGATACAGGGTGATACGAAAGGTAAGACAAGGTGAGGGTGCCGCGATACTAATAGCTCTGGCTTGGCACAGAAGACATTGGTACACAGATCTGCAGAGGATGTCGATGGATGCTCCATTTCTACTCCTTCAACGGCCAGCTCTACCGTCTCAGGGTCCTGGTTATCACAAACACCTGGATGGACTGTCTTTGACGAAGTGACTCTCGAGACTTCCATCCTGAAGGCAAGAGGACTCTCACAACAGGTAATTCTAATTATGCTCAGAGCAAGGAAAATTTCCTCAGCTCGCATTTATCACCAAATATGGCAGACCTATATTCTATGGTGCAGGGATCTAAAATTTAACCCTAAATTTTTCAGAGTTTCCATAGTCTTAGCATTCCTTCAGGCAGGAATGCATAAAGGTTTATGGCTGACTTCCTTGAGAGTACAAGTGTCAGCATTGACTGTATGGTTCCAAAAGAAAATTGCCAATTTACAGGATGTGCACTTTTTTCCAGGGAATGCTGCGCACACAACCTCCTTTTGTTCCTCCTATAGTGCCTTCGGACTTAAGTCTAGTCCTGAAAGCCCTTCAAGTTGCCCCATTTGAACCACTTAATAAAGTGGATCTTAAATGGTTGACAGCTAAAGTTCTCTTTCTACTGACTTTTGCTTCATTTAGAGGAATTTCAGATTTAGGGGCATTGTTATATCATCATCCATTTCTGATTTTTTTTATCCAGATAGAGCAGTTCTTTGAACCAAATCTGGGTATCTTCCTAAGGTGGTTTCTAAGTTCCATCTTAACGAAGAAATTGTAGTCTCTGTCTTCTAGGGGTGGACTTTGGTGCAGGAGGTGCATCATTGGACGTAGTCCGTGCCTTAAGGATCTACGTGATTCATACCAGTGCCATCAGAAAGACACTCTATGAAATTCATAAGAGAGGATGGCCTGAGCATAAACACTGACATAGACACTGGGGAAGTGGCTTCGGATGAAACTTTCAGAAGCATATTGTCAAGCTGATCTCCCTATTTCCGGCAATGTCTCTGCTCATTCTGCTTGTAAGGTAGGCCATTATGGGCAGCACAATGTGCTGTTTCAGCAGAATAGATATGTTAGGTAGACACATGTTCTCCTTTTACACATTCATTAGACATTATGCCTTGATACTTTTACCTCTCAGGACGCTGAATTCGGGCAAAAGATTCTCCTGTCAAATCAGGAGCGTCCCCGCCACTAAATTGCTTTGGGACATCCCAATGTATCCTGTGGATACCCTGTGGACCCTGCAGGTGAAATATACGTTATGGTAAGAACTTCCGTTGATAACAGTATTTCTCCTAAGTGCACAGGTTCCACAGGGATCCCACCCTAACGCACCTGATTTGAGGATCCTTTTACTCACTAACCTCTTCCCTCTTGTACGGAAGGGTGTACATGTGTGTTCTTCTCTCCTGATTAGGGCTCTACATGATGCTCCTGCCTTGAGCCTTGGAAAACAACTGATTTGCCTGAGCCAGGAGGCGGGGTTATATGGACGGGCCAGTTGCATGCTGGGAGACCGAAAAGCTTTTACCGTTTGGTGCAAATCTGCTGACGCTCCATTAGATCCCAATGTATCCTGTGGAACCTGTGGACTTAGGAGAAATACTGTTATCAATGGTAAGTTCTTACCATAACGTATATTAGTGTGATATGTGTGCCTGTTGTGCACTACACAACTTTTCTATAACATCCATAAGGGATACTTAGTACAATGGGGTATAGATGGGGTCCAAAGGAGCTGGTGCACTTTAAATTCTTCAAACAGGGTGTGAGGAAATGAGGTCTGTGACAATTAATATAGCTATGCCTCATTTCCTATGTAAATTATGTCGTTTTTATACCCATATCCGTATACATTCAATTCGTCTGTTTGTTCATTCTCCAAAACATGTCCATTGCTGCTCACCCAATATTGTGTTTAAATATTAATATTGTTAATATATGCAATGGGGGAGGGACACACACCGACCTCGACCTCCTGGAGGCGCTGAGTCGGAGCCCGCTGACAGGACAACAGTCCTGGAGGTCAGTGTACCGCAGGCATTGCATTCTCGCTTACGGCCTCGCCGCACACCCCCAACACAGAGCCTGAAGTACATCGAGTGGTGAGTGTTCCCGCTAGCTGGACCCCCTGCGTCCCCCCGATTCTTGGTGCAGCACGACCACGGGGCGGGCTTACGGACTTCCTCTGGGGTGATCCCATAACCCCTCCTGCGCAGAGTGGCAGCGGCAGTGAAAATAGGTGTTATGGGCCTCTTTTACACTTATCAGGGGACTTGCCATTATAAATAACTACTGTAGTTCTGGCGCCATCTAAGGGGGCGGAGCTACCTCAGAGCAACACCAGCGGTTTCTGGCGCCATCTTTTATATTCTTGGCGCTGCAGCAAGACCGCCAGCTCCTCCAGGGAATACTCCACGGCCAGACACCGGTACAGGGGTGTAGTGAAGGGGGAGAGCCTGCTGTGGGAACCTTACTTAGGCTCCTCACACATTAACAACCATATTGCCTAACTTTCTAACTCTAAATTGTTAGTTACAGGCTGGGTGCTGGTCCCTCCATCTCTGTGTCTCTCCACACGTACTGGGCAGGCTTGCTTGTACCTGTGTGTGTGTGTGTGTGTGTGTGTGTGTGGAGGGGGGGTGGGGGGTGTTAATGTTCCCTGTCAGCATGGCAAAGAAAGCTGTGTGTATTGTATGTCACACCAGGTTTTCTCCCTCCCCTGGCTGACATGTCCAATGAGTTAACTACTGCTAGACAGGAAAGGCAGCAGTTAAAACAGTCTGTGGCTGCTCTGACTAAGGATAAGCGGGGGTTACCTGACATTCTCTCGGAGTCCGAGGAGGAGGTACTAGAGGTGGAGGAGGGGGAAAGAACTGGAATCTTCTGCTGGGGTGGAAAATTCCTCTCCGGCGCAGTGCATGGAGTCACTTTATACTTGCTATAAGGGATGTTTTGATATTCCTGGAAATGAAGCGGAGGTACAGCAATCTTTTTTCTCTGCATAGAAAAAAGTGCTGGTTACCTTTCCTGATTCTAATGAGCTGGATGATCTTTTCAGGGAACCATGGGTTTCTTATGACAAGGAATTCCAGGTGACAAAGAAATTGGTTGCCGCCTTTCCTTTTGCTCCTGAGGGGCGAAAGAACTGGGAGACTCCCCCTGCTGTAGATGCTTCGGTATCACACCTGTCAAAAAAGATAGTGCTACCAGTTCAGCGGGCTACTGCCCTAAAGGAACCTGCGGACAGGAAAATAGAAAACGCTTTGAAATCTATTTATGTTGCAGCAGGAGTCTCCCAAAAGCCTGTTATTGCGGGCTGTTGGGTGACTCACGCCATTCACACCTGAGCGGGTAACCTTCAAGAGGGCCTGACAGGTGATAAGACCCTGGCTGAAATGGTTACGCTGATTCAGCATATCCAGGAATCTGCTCATTTCCTTTTTGCGAAATAATCAAAGGCATTGGCATTATTAATGCTCTCACTTCTACCATGGCGGTTTCTGCACACAGGGCGTTGTGGCTACCATCAGTGGGTTGCGGAATCGAAAAAAGAGTGTAGAGGCTTTGCCTTTCACAGGAGATTGGCTGTTTGGAGGTGAATTAGACACATGGATTTCCCCACGTACCTTCCGTCTGCAGCACCACCGGCTAGACACACTCTTACACAGGACCTTCCTTACAGTCCTTTCGGGCCGTAAGGTTTAAGGGAAAAGCCAGAGGTTCCTCAAATGCGGCAAGAGGCTCCAAAGATAAGTCACGTAAACCTACCACCATAGAGCCTCGCCTCAGGACCAGGGTGTCCGCTCTGTCTCCTCGAAGTTCTCAGCATGACGGTGTCCCTCCACTCCTGAGGGATCTCGGGGTGTAAGCTTGTCTGAGAGTCTTAGTCCAGTTTGAAGAAGCTCCTTCCAGGATGCCTGGGTGAAAGACCTGATCTCCCGGGGCTACAAACTGGAGCTAGACAGTCCTCCGCCCTTCAGGTCCGCCTTACCACCTTCCGAGGACACGCGCCTTACATTACAGGAGGCCATTCAAAAGCTAGTTCAGACTCAAGTCATTGTTCCAGTTCCACTTCCAGCCTTTTTGTGGGACGGAAACCGGATGGTTCGGTGAGGCCCATTTTAAACCTCAAATCGTTAAACCCATATCTGCGGGTTTTCTGGTTCAAAATGGAGTCTCTGAAAGCAGTGATCTCAGGTCTGGAGGAGGCTGTACTTCTGATGAAGCTAGGTGACCGAGCCTAGGGAAACGCGTTAAGTGTTCAAGCTGCTACTACTACAAGTGCACCATTCTTTAAACGGATCCAGATATGGACTTTCAAAATCTACTATTTGAACTCTGAGGGACTTCTTTTATACAGCACCGATTGGAGAGACCCAGTGTCTGCATAAACTGCACAGCTTGCTTGCTGACAATCCTCAAACCTCTGGAAGTCTCCGTCGTCACGGGTAACACCAGCTGTATTCAATCTCTTTTCCCCAGGGAACTCTGCATATTGTTTTCTGTCCGGGATCCTTTATGGACACTTAAACGCAGCCATTACCAATTTATTCTCAGCTCCATATATGCCCTTAACTTCATGTTCATATTTGTATTTTATGCTTTTGATTTTTTTAGCATGTGATGCTTAGGTAATAAATTATATGTTATTTTATTGAAATTGATCCACAGTCATTTATTATCATTGGAGAAACATATAGCGCCAGTTCATACCTTCTTTTTAAAACATTTTCTAGGGACTGACAATCCATACTGGCAGCTGTGACAGCGCGTCTGGGTTACTTTTCTTGTTGAGGTCTTAGTCTCTCTGGACCTAAAGGACGCGTACCTCCATATGCCGATATGGCAGCCTCATCAAGCCTATCTCAGGTTTGCTCTGCTGGACGAACACTATCCGTTCCAGGCACTACCCTTCAGCCTATCCACGGCTCCACAAGTTTTCACCAAAGTGATGGCGGAAATGATGTTCCAACTTAGGATTCAAGGGGTGAACATTGTCCCCTATCTGGACAATCTTCTGATAAAAGCGAGATCAAAGGAACAACTGTTGGACAGCATTAGCCGCACGACAACACTACTCTCTCGCCACGGTTGGATTCTGAATTTACTGAAATCCCACCTCGAGCAGACTCAAAGACTCCAGTTCCTGGGGATGATCTTGGACACGGTGGTTCAGAAGATCTTCCTTCCCGCGGACAAGGCAAAGACGCTTCAGGAGTTAGTTCGAGCGGTACTGAAGCCAAGCCGGGTCTCGGTGCGTCTTTGCACACGCCTGTTGGGAAAGATGGTGGCCTCCCACGAGGCGATTCAATATGGCAGGTTCCATGCAAAGACTTTCCAATTGGATCTCCTGAAGAAATGGTCGGGTTCGCATCTGCAGATGCACCAGGTCATACGTCTCTCACCACAGGCCAGAATTTCTCTCCTGTGGTGGTTGCAGTCCTCCAACCTCCTGGAGGGTCGGGGCTTCGGGATGCAGGATTGGATTCTCTTAACCACGGACGCAAGTTTTCAAGGTTGGGGAGCTGTCACCCAAGAGGCTCAGTTTCAGGGCAGGTGGTCAAGCCACAAAGCTGTTCTTCCAATAAACATCCTGGATCTCAGAGCGATCTACAATGCTCTGCTGCAGGCGTCTCCTCTGCTTCAAGGTCGAGCCATCCAGGTTCAGTCGACCAACGCCACTGAAGTGGCATATGTCAATCGGCAGGGAGGGACGAAGAGCAGGGCTTGCATGCTAGAGGTATCCAAGATACTCCTCTGGGTAGAAAGAAATTCAAGGGCTGTATCGTCCGTATTCATTCCGGGAGTAGAGAACTGGGAGGAAGTTCACACGGCCTGCACCCAGGTGAGTGGGGTCTCCATCCACAGGTATTTCGACTGACGTTTAGCGGCATGGCGGTTGAGTGGAACATTCTAGATGAGAAGGGTATTCCGGACAAGGTTATCTCTACCATGTTTCAAGCCAGGAAGGCCACATCGAAGCACTATCATCATATCCGGAAAAGTTATGTCTCCTGGTGTAAGGTCCGGCCTTATCCTGCTGCGGATTTCAACTTGGGGGCTTTTTGCATTTCTTGCATGCTGGTGTGGACATGGGCCTGCGGTTGGGCTCCATAGAGGTGCAGATCTCGGCCTTGTCCATTTTCTTTCAGAAGAAATTGGCTGCATTACCTGAGGTCCAGACGTTCTTGCAGGGTGTCCTTCGCATCCAGCCTTCTTTTGTGCTGCCAACAGTACCCTGGGATCTTAACATGGTTTTGACCTTTCTGCAGTCCTCTTGGTTTGAACTATTGATGTCCATGGAGGGTAAGTACCTTACATGGAAGACTGTTATACTTTTGGCCTTGGCTTCGGCTAGGTTTGTTTCGGAACTTGGTGCTTTGTCCTGCAAGAGTCCTTATTTGGTCTTTCATGAGGACACAGCAGAGCCTAGATCTCGTCAGCAGTTTGTACCAAAGGTGGTTTTTGCATTTCACCTAAATCAGCCTATTGTGGTTCCGGCGGCTTCGCCTACTTCCTCGAATCCTGAGTCCTTGGATGTGGTGCGAGCCCTGAAGATCTACGTCAAGAGGACGGCTGCTGTCCGGAAATCAGATTCCCTCTTTGTGCTGTATGATGCTCAAAAGAAGGGTTGCTCTGCTTCAAAGCAGTTGATTGCTTGTTGGATTAGGCTTACTATTCAGCAGGCCTACGCTTTGGCAGCCTTACCTGTTCCACGGTCTATCAAGGCCCACTCTACTAGGTCGGTGGGTTCCAACTGGGCGGCTGCCCGTGGTGTCTCTGCTTTGCAACTATGCCGGGCCGCTACCTGGTCAGGGACAAACATGTTTGTCAAGTTCCACAGGTTTTATACCCAGGCTACGGAGGATGTCCTCTTCGGATATTTGGTACTACAGACGTCTCAGCACGTTCCCACCCATTCTGGGAGCTTTGAGACGTCTCCATCGTACTAAGTGACCCCAGTATCCCTTATGGATGTTAGAGAAAATATGATTTTAATTACCTGCCGGTAAATCCTTTTCTCGTAGTCCATAAGGGATACTGGGCGCCTCCCTCTGTGCTTCGACTTTTCTTGTTGATGTTGTTTGACTCTTCTGTTGCTGTTTCTGTTTCACCGGCTGCAACAGCCGTGTGTGTTTGTTCTGTTGTGTGCTGGTTCGTTAGTCTCACCACTCGTTGTCTTGTCATGTTTCTTCCTCTCAAGTTTGTCCATCTCCTTCGGGCACAGTTTTCCTAGACTGGGCTGTTGGGGAGTGCATAGAGGGGAAGAGCCAGCACACCCTGTTTGAAGAATTTAAAGTGCACCGGCTCCTTTGGACCCCATCTATACCCCACCGTACTAAGTGACCCCAGTATACGGACTACAAGAAAAGGATTTACTGGTAGGTAAATAAAATCCTATTTTCAAACCGTGGGTTCAGCTTGGACACTGCCACCCTTATTGCCAGTTGCACATTGATTTTTGAACAGTACTTTTTATTACAACTCAGCCGAAAACCCAGTTTCGCTGAGAAATGTTGTGGCAAATGGAACGAGGACTCGCTGTCTTTCTAGCACTTAGCATTGGATATTCATCTTTAATGGATATCCAAAACTCTTCAAGTCCGATGCTGCCAATTTTTACTTTCAAAGTCTTGTCACAGCAGAGCTCAATTAGTTTTTATTCTATAGAAGTTAATTCAGCTCCTTAGTACTCAATGGGTCTTGGATCCATACAAATTGCATCATATTCTCTGGAAAATAATTTTATAACCAGCTACGGAGGTTAGTTAGGTGCTGCTCAAAAACTGATTTAAATTCATGTGTCAAACAAACCTCATTGGATGTAACAAACTGATGCAACATGGGGAAGCAGTCGTTGTAGCCATCTTCATTTCGTTTTCTTTTCCATAGAAGCATTTTTGTTTTTTCTGCATGCTGATCCCTTCTTTGAGAGTAGAATGTGGGTGTTGCTTCCCTGCAGTTAGAGATTAAGGTGCCCTTTTATCAAGTAATATTTGCGGGTATTTCTCTTACGTCCTAGAGGATGCTGGGGACTCCGTAAGGACCATGGGGTATAGACTGGCTCCGCAGGAGACATGGGCACTATAAAGAACTTTAGAATGGGTGTGCACTGGCTCCTCCCTCTATGCCCCTCCTCCAGACCTCAGTTAGATCCTGTGCCCAGAGGAGGCTGGGTGCATTACAGGGGAGCTCTCCTGAGTTTCTCTGATTAAAAGAATTTTGTTAGGTTTTTTGTATTCAGGGAGCCCTGCTGGCAACAGGCTCCCTGCATCGAGGGACTGAGGAGAGAGAAGTAGACCTACTTAAGTGATAGGCTACTGGACACCATTAGCTCCAGAGGGATCGGAACGCAGGTCTCACCGTAGCCGTCCGTCCCAGAGCCGCGCCGCCGTCCTCCTTCAGAGCCGGAAGATAGAAGCCGGGTGAGTATTAGTAGACAGAAGACTTCACAGGCGGCAGAAGACTTCAGATCTTCACTGAGGTAACGCTGCGCGCCATTGCTCCCACACACAAACACACACTGAGGCACGGATGGGTGCAGGGCGCAGGGGAGGCGCCCTGGGCAGCAATATAAAACCTTTAGGCTGGCATTTTAGTATATATGGGCTGCGGAGGCAATATATATACAAATCCCCCGCCAGTATTGTATTTTTGAGCGGGACCGAAGCCCGCCGCTGAGGGGGCAGAGCTTGATTCCACAGCACTGACCAGCGCCATTTTCTCCACAGCACACTGCAGAGAAGCTGGTTCCCCGGACTCTCCCCTGCTGAACACGGTGACAGAGGGTTTAAAAAGAGGGGGGGCACTTAATTTGGCAGTGAGTGTATATTGAATAATATTAAAGCGCTGTGTGTCTGGGAAATTGTTTTCCAGGGTCATTGGCGCTGGGTGTGTGCCGGCATACTCTCTCTCTGTCTCTCCAAAGGGCCTAATTGGGGGACTGTCTCCAGATTAGATATTTCCCTGAGTGTGTGGGGGTGTCGGTACGCGTGTGTCGGCATGTCTGAAGCGGAAGGCTCTTTTAGGGAGGAGGTGGAGCAAATGAGTGTGGTGTCTCCGTCGGCAACGCTGACACCTGATTGGTTGGATATGTGGAATGTTTTAAATGCAACTGTGAATTTATTACATAAGAGATTGGACAAAGCGGAGTCCAGGGAAAATGCAGATAGTCAATCCTTGCCTTTCACTATATCACAGGGCCCTTCTGGGTCTCAGAAGCGCCCACTTTCCCAAGTAGCAGACACTGATACCAACACGGATTCTGACTCCAGTGTCGACTACGATGATGCGAGATTGCAGCCAAAGTTGGCAAAAGGTATTCATTATATGATTATTGCAATAAAAGATGTGTTGCATATCACTGATGACCCCTCTGTCCCTGACACGAGGGTCCACATGTTTAAAGCAAAGAAACCTGAGGTTACTTTCCCCCCTTCTCATGAGCTAAATGAGTTGTTTGAAAGGGCTTGGGAAACTACAGACAAGAAATTGCAGATTCCCAAGAGGATTCTTATGGCGTATCCTTTCCCGGCTAAGGACAGGATACGGTGGGAATCCTCCCCCAGGGTGGACAAGGCGTTAACGCGCTTATCCAAAAAGGTGGCGCTGCCGTCTCAAGATACCGCAGCCCTCAAGGATCCTGCTGATCGCAGACAGGAGACTACCTTGAAGTCGATTTATACACATACTGGTACCTTGCTCAGACCGGCGATAGCGTCGGCTTTGGTTTGTAGCGCTGTAACAGCTTGGACAGATACCTTGGCTGCTGACATTGATACCCTGGATAAGGATACCATTTTATTGACCTTGGGTCGTATTAAAGATGTTGTACTATATATGAGAGATGCTCAGGGAACGTTGGCCTACTGGGTTCAAGAGCCAACGCCATGGCGATTTCTGCTAGGCGAGCCCTGTGGACCCGCCAATGGACGGGTGATGCCGACTCGGAGGCATATGGAGGTTTTGCCTTACAAAGGTGAGGACTTATTTGGGGAAGGTCTCACGGATCTGGTTTCCACAGCTACTGCAGGTAAATCTACTTTTTTACCTTATGTTTCCTCACAGCCAAAGAAAACGCCACATTATCAGATGCAGTCCTTTCGGTCGCATAAGCCCAAAAGAGGTCGGGGATCTTCCTTTCTTGCCAGAGGTAAGGGCAGAGGGAAAAAGCTGCCAGCTACAGCTAGTTCCCAGGAACAGAAGTCCTCCCCGGCTTCTGCCTAATCCACCGCATGACGCTGGGGCTCCGCTGAGGGAGTCCGCCCCAGTGGGGGCACGTCTTCGACTTTTCAGCCACGTCTGGGTTCAATCACAGGTGTATCCCTGGGCAATAGAAATTGTATCCCAGGGTTACAAGCTGGAATTCGAAGATGTGCCTCCTCGCCGGTTTTTCAAATCGGCCCAACCAGCTTCTTCCCCAAAGCGGGAAGTAGTTTTAGATGCAATTCAAAAACTGTGTCAACAACAAGTGGTGGTCAAAGTTCCCCTGCTTCAACAGGGGACGGGGTTCTACTCAACCCTGTTTGTGGTCCCGAAACCGGACCACAAACAAGATGGAATCGCTCAGAGCGGTCATCGCCAGCCTGGAGGGGGGGGATTTTATGGTGTTTCTGGACATAAAGGATGCATACCTGCATGTCCCCATATATCCTCATTAGGCGTTCCTGAGGTTTGCTGTGCAGGATTGTCATTACCAATTTCAGACGTTGCCGTTTGGGCTATCCACGGCCCTGAGGATTTTCACCAAGGTAATGGCGGAAATGATGGTGCTCCTGCGCAAGCAGGGAGTCACAATTATCCCGTACTTGGACGATCTCCTGATAAAGGCGAGATCGAGAGAACAGTTACTGAAAAGCGTAGTACTCTCCCTGAGGGTGTTGCAGCAGCACGGCTGGATTCTCAATCTGCCAAAGTCACAGTTGGTTCCAACGACCCGATTGCTTTTCTTAGGCATGATTCTGGACACGGAACAAAAAAGGATTTTTCTTCCCCGGGAAAAAGCCCAGGTACTCCAGATCTTGGTCAGGGACCTGTTGAAGCCGAAAAGGGTGTCGGTCCATCAATGCACTCGAGTTCTGGGAAAAATGGTGGCGTCTTACAAGGCCATTCCCTTCGGCAGGTTCCATGCGAGGTCTTTTCAGTGGGACCTTCTGGACAAATGGTCCGGATTCCATCTACATATTCATCAGAAGATCAGCCTGTCCCCCAGGGCCAGGGTATCTCTCTTATGGTGGCTGCAGAGTGCTCACCTTCTAGAGGGTCGCAGGTTCGGCATTCAGGACTGGGTTCTGGTGACCACGGACGCGAGCCTCCGAGGATGGGGAGCAGTCACACAAGGAAGAAACTTTCAGGGACTATGGTCAAGCCAGGAAGCTTGTCTTCACATCAACGTACTGGAATTGAGGACCATCTACAACGGCCTCTGTCGGGCGGAGACTCTTCTTCGGGGCCTGCTTGTTCTGATTCAGTCAGACAACGTCACAGCCGTGGCTCATGTAAACCGCCAGGGCGGAACAAGAAGCAGGGTGGCGATGACGGAAGCCGCCAGGATTCTTCGCTGGGCGGAAAATCATGTAAGCGCCTTGACGGCTGTATTCATTCCGAGAGTGGACAACTGGGAAGTAGACATCCTCAGCACACACGATCTCCATCCAGGGGAGTGGGGACTTCATCAAGATGTCTTTACAGAGATTGCAAGTCAGTGGGGACTTCCTCAAATAGACATGATGGCATCACGCCTCAACAACAAGCTTCCGAGGTATTGTGCCAGGTCAAGGGACCCTCAGGCAGTGGCAGTGGACGCCCTGGTGACACTGTGGGTGTTTCAGTCGGTCTATGTGTTCCCCCCTCTTCCTCTCATCTCAAAAATATTGAGAATTATAAGACAAAGTGGAGTACAGGCAATTCTCATTGTTCCAGATTGGCCTCGAAGGGCCTGGTATCTGGATCTGCAGGACATGCTCACAGAAGATCCGTGGCCTCTTCCTCTCAGAGAGGAGCTGTTGCAACAGGGGCCCTGTCTGTTCCAAGACTTACCGCGGCTGCGTTTGACGGCATGGCGGTTGAACGCCGGATCCTAGTTGGGAAGGGCATTCCGGATGAAGTTATCCCTACTCTGATAAAGGCTAGGAAGGAGGTGACAGTGAAGCATTATCACCGTATCTGGAGGAAGTATGTCTCTTGCTGTGAAACCAAAAATGCTCCTCCGGAAGATTTCCATCTGGGCCGTTTTCTCCACTTCCTACAGACTGGAGTGAATATGGGCCTAAAATTAGGCTCCATTAAGGTTCAGATGTCGGCCCTATCCATTTTCTTTCAGAAGGAATGGCTTCTCTCCTAGAAGTACAGACTTTTGTAAAGGGAGTGCTGCACATACAGCCTCCAGTGGCACCATGGGACCTTAACGTGGTGTTGCAGTTCCTTAAGTCTCACTGGTTCGAGCCTCTTCAAAAGGTGGAAATAAAGTATCTCACTTGGAAGGTGGTCATGCTGTTGGCCTTGGCATCTGCAAGGCGAGTGTCCGAGTTGGCGGCTTTGTCACACAATAGCCCATATCTGATTTTCCATGTGGATAGAGCTGAGTTGCGGACTCGTCCTCAATTTTTGCCTTATGTGGTTTCCTCTTTTCATATGAACCAACCTATTGTGGTGCCTGTGGCTACCCGGGACTTGGAGGATTCCGAGTCCCTTGATGTGGTTAGGCCATTGAAAATTTATGTAGCCAGAACAGCTCGGGTTAGGAAAACAGAGGCACTGTTTGTCCTGTATGCAGCCAACAAGGTTGGCGCTCCTGCTTCTAAGCAGACTATTGCTCGCTGGATCTGTAACACGATTCAGCAGGCTCATTCTACGGCTGGATTGCCGTTACCTAATTTAGTAAAGGCCCATTCTACTAGGAAGGTGGGCTCTTCTGGGCGGCTGCCCGGGGCGTCTCGGCATTACAGCTTTGCCGAGCGGCGAATTGGTCGGGTTCAAACACTTTTGCTAAATTCTACAAGTTTGATACCCTGGCTGATGAGGACCTCATGTTTGCTCAATCGGTGCTGCAGAGTCATCCGCACTCTCCCGCCCGGTCTGGAGCTTTGGTATAATCCCCATGGTCCTTACGGAGTCCCCAGCATCCTCTAGGACGTAAGAGAAAATAAGATTTTAAACCTACTGGTAAATCTTTTTCTCCTAGTCCGTAGAGGATGCTGGGCGTCCGTCCCAGTGCGGACAACATTCTGCAAGACTTGTATATAGTTATTGCATATATAAGGGTTATGTTACAGTTTTCATCAGTCTGCTGTTGACTGGTTCGTATATTCCAGGTTATACGGTATGGATGGTGTGGGCTGGTATGAATCTTGCCCTTAGATTAACAAAATCCTTTCCTCGTACTGTCCGTCTCCTCTGGGCACAGTTTCTCGAACTGAGGTCTGGACGAGGGGCATAGAGGGAGGAGCCAGTGCACACCCATTCTAAAGTTCTTTATAGTGCCCATGTCTCCTGCGGAGCCTGTCTATACCCCATGGTCTTTACTGAGTCCCCAGCATCCTCTACGGACTAGGAGAAAAAGATTTACCGGTAGGTTTAAAATCTTATTTTTTCGGGGTTTAGCAGCAAATATTAAGTATCACCTGCATGTAAGAAGGTATCCCTCCATTACCGCCAGCAGCTGTATCCCACATAGATTTCTAAGGGGGAAGCGATGCTGCCCAATGTATCAATATCAGGAAAGCGAAGCATTCCCGATATTGTTCTCTGCAGCTGCCGCAATCTTCTGATTGCGGTCGCCCCTTGAAGCCTATGGGCTACGTTTTGCGGTAAGTAGATCCTGCTGGGTTCCCAGGAACTCCTACGCTGGAATTGCCCCAGCGCAGGACCCCAGAAACCTGCCAAGCACATTGCAGGGACAGGCTCCTTTCAGAGCCCCTCTCCCTGTGGGAGCTGGGTGATACGTTCATCCGAAGGGATTGCATATTGCAGTGCGATCCTGGGTGGTAAGAGCCCGTCCAGATCACATTCAATATGTGATCCTTGATAAATGAGCCCCTTTAATGCTTTCAGTTTGTCAAAGAGATAACAAAGGCATGTTAATTTGGACTAAAAAAAACAACCCGTATCCAAATAGTTACTGGCACACTCGTGTACTACTTCTACAAGATATGAGTAGAGTTCCTGGCATAATTCAAAGACACGTGAAAGTACATTGCCACGGGAGAGCCATCGCAAACTACAGTAATACAAGAAAGATGTGAACCCATATCCTCACACATTTTTCTAAAAAACCTTGCCTTCTGGGGTTTTTATGAAGTTCACGACTTTCAACACGCTTTCCATGACTGATTCAGTGGAGTACTCTGTTGCTTTGAAGCAAGGTCTTCCCTGTGGATAATGCAGTGGGTTCACCTTACATCAACTGCTTTGCTTCGTATGCGTGCCTGCAATCCTCCATAACAGCCAAATGACAGGAGCTGATTGGTACTTTATATCTCTCCACTCTATTACTCTCCAAGCCAAGGCTTAGTACATCTCCCCACAGTATAGTGCTGAGTTGTCAGTGGGGAACTTTTCCTGGTATCCTTAAGGGGCAAAAGCTGTGTCTGGTGTTCTCAAGTTTAGCTGATCTGGGTGGACTGTGGTTGGCAGTACAGTATTAAGTCTGTTGGCTAGAACTTCAGTGAAGATTTTCAGATCTACATCAAATAGTGATATAGGCTTATGGATCTTCAGAAATTTAGCCATAGCAGGTAGCAGTTCTCCCTCTAATATTAAAGATTGTTAACATGGTGGCTGAAACCACCAAATGTTTTTGATCAGTTTATATTGTGGATGTGCAGCGTCCAGACTAGAAAATGTTTTCTATAGCACTGAGCAGGTAAACCGTTGGGTCATGGAGCAGAATCTGTTTTCTCCGCTGAATGTTTGGAATTTAATGCATTAGTACCTGAGTAGGCATTACTGGGCTGTAAGAGGGCGCCTCACATAGGCAGAGGTCAGTGCATGCAATGCAGAGTCGCCTGAGGAGGCATTACTGGGCTCTAAGAGGGCGCCTCACATAGGCAGAGGTCAGTGCGGGTGATGCAGAGTCATCTGAGGAGGCATTACTAGGCAGTAAGAGGGCGCCTCACATAGGCAGAGGTCAGTGCGGGTGATGCAGAGTCATCGGCGGAGGCATTACTGGGCTGTAAGAGGGCGCCTCACATAGGCAGAGGTCAGTGCGGGTGATGCAGAGTCACCTGAGGAGGCATTACTAGGCAGTAAGAGGGCGCCTCACATAGGCAGAGGTCAGTGCGGGTGATGCAGAGTCATCTGATGAGGCATTACTGGGCTGTAAGAGGGGGCCTTACATAGGCAGAGGTCAGTGTGGGTGATGCAGGGTTTGACATAAGTGTAACTGTGACTGGAAATATTAGTGGCACAAATCTGATGCAAGTGTGCACTGATGATGATTAGGAACACCATGTTTATGGATAGTAGGAAGGCAAATGTGTACAATCCTGCATATTTGCAAGTATACACTTCTTTCTATATGTATGCTAACCTGGGAGCATTCACTCTGCTTTACGACCAATTTCTGCTTCTCTAAATTATGCGTTTTAATTGATTAATTTGATATTAGCCTTATAATTGTGATGCATATTTTGTTAAAGTTCATTTCCATTTGTGAAAGTGCTATAGCTTTGGAATAAGGCTCTCCCAGGATGCCATGCGGTGTTGGAAGAAGCGTATTTTCTAAATAGTTCAATAAAGGGAATTTGCACTAAACAGCATATTAAACCATATCTGCAGTGCACTTGTTTAGTTATTTATATCACAAGTGACATTTTGCAGATATTGAATATTATTTAGTAATTGCAAAATGCACTGTATATAGTTATATATATTCTGTATAGAAATGGGAGAGACCCATGTGTGCAGAAATACAGCCATCGTATAGTTTGGAGTCCGGGACTCTAGATCTCCCTACATCTTTGGAGCCAGTTGGCCTAAGTTGAGGTGAGGGTGACCTCATTAGCTGCAGAAGAGGTCGGACCTATTTGTGGGAGACTTTTATATGGTCCAAACATCCCCATAATTAATTCCCTATAGTAGAAAATGATCATCTTTGTGTCAGGTCTGTGTCAACACTGGAACCGGTGGTGTTGGACACTGGATTGAAACCAGTGGTATAAGTACCGAACACTGGTCTGGTACCATGGTGCTGGACTGGAACAAATGGTACTGGAGCTAGACACCGGGCTGCTACCTGGACACTGGATTGGAACCAGTGCATCTGGTACTGAACACTAGACTGGAACCAGTGGTACTTGAAATGTAGTTGGAGTGAGGTAACGCAGTAGAAGGCTCGTGGGAGACAGCACTTGGGAGCACAGAGAAACTGCAGGCTGTGAGAAACGTTGGTTGCCAGTGCTTCAGGAAGTCCCTTAATAGGGACTGCTGGTAGCGGATTGGCTATGAGCTTCAGAGAACCAAGGACTGTGTTCTCATTGGTAGTGCAATGGTCAGCTGGCCTGCAGGAAGATGGCGGCACCCTTAGTCCAGAGCTGGCGGGAGTCTCCACATGGAGGATGCTGGAGCCAGCCACACTCAGTGTGCGAGTGCCGGCTGGCGAGCCTAGAAGCAGCAGTGGGCGACGGGTGACTGAGAAGATCAGATTGGTAAGTTGCGATATCTGTGACTGGGGTCTCCGGTGCCCACTGTGAAACACTTATTTATTAAGCCAGAGCTGAGGCAAGAAAGATGTATATAGTTTAGAATGAGTGGACATTATTTGCACTATTTGCACAATTACACGAATGCTGTTACAAGTCTCTGAGTGCCGCCTCAATTCTTTCCATGTATGTTACCGGCTCCCGGTCGGGGAGGGCACCAGAGCAAGCCTAGTCCAGCATTGGACTATATGGAGTGCCGGAGCAGTTGTTCATTCTAGTTTAGAATGAGGATATGGATAGCAGCGAAGCTGTACCTAGTGTGAGTGGGGTAGGCTTTATTAAAGAGATCGGTTTTCAGAGAGAATTTAAATACTTGAAGGCTGTGGGAGAGTCTGATTTGGGCATGGTAAGAAACTCCCTAGTGGAGTTTTAGTATGGAAAAAGACCGGTATGTGGGGGCTAGTGTACGGTATCAGAGAGGAGGGGAGCGGCAGATCTGAAAGGGTAGAAGGGAGTCCAAGTGTTACTCCAAGTTATTTAGTTGAACATGAATGGTGTCCTTCAATATTGCTGAATTAGGCCTCTGACATATAATTAAAGTCCTTTTGCAGAGGCAGTATATCTCTATCTGGTCCAAAATACAAGTTGTTTAAAGGTAATGTGTGCTGTTCCATGTACCAACAAATTAATTTCTGGTGCAAGTAAACTGGATACGTCATAGAATGCTGTATTTCAAGATCCCTCTGTGGACATATTACAGCTGTAAAGGTGGCCAGTCCTGTAAATCCACAGATTACAACTTTGTGCTTCGTAAAATGCAGTATTTTGTCCCAATCCTTACATTTCTGCAAATGGATTAAATTTATATGGCGTAGGTTCAGATGGAGGGCTTGCTGACATATTGTTCCCTGTTTGTTCTGCTATGGCAATTGATCATTTTTGATCACCAAATGTGGACTTTTCAGCACAATATCCCCGAGCTTGGCCAAAGGCTCTTCTGGAGAGATCCAATACTTTCATACTATTACAATGATGCCTATTCTCCAGGACATCTGATTTTGGCACATATGTCTACCTGTGTACTTGTGTCTCCATTTCATGCACCAGTGGCTTACAACAGGAGTAAGCACTCTACACTTCTTGTCCTAAGAGCCCAATTTAACCTCTTCCAGCTTTCCATTCAACATAGGGCCTAATTGAGACCTGATAGCAGCAGCAAATTTGTTTGCTAATAGACAAAACCATGTGCACTGCAGGCGGGGCCGATATAACGTGCAGAGAGAGTTCGATTTGGGTGGGTTATTTTGTTTCTGTGCAGGGTAGATACTGGCTGCTTTATCTTTATACTGCAATTTAGATTTCAGTTTGAACACACCACACCCAAATCTAACTCTAGGCCCCTAATCTTAAGGAGGTGATTGCAATGAGTAGCTAGTAGGAATCCTGTTGTGAGGGTGCAACCTGAGGCATAGTAGTACTAGATGAGATTGGTGCTGCTATCTTGGGAAGCTTAGAGGATAAATGAATGCAGCCTTTGGTTGTGCAGTTTTTGCTATGCTGTGTCTGTTTACAGCCAGAAGTTATTTGTACCTGTTGTCTATAAAATAAGCTGCCATGCACCACAGTATTAGTGACTAGGAGACTAGATGGCGCCCGACGGAGCAGTGCAAGTGTTGCTGTGTTCAGGCGTGCACAGCGTTGGTTCTGACATTATTGTTTATGTTGTTCCGTCATTTTGATGGGCTGGTAACCAGTTGGATTATAAATTAAAGTAGATATATACGTTGAGGGACATGGTTGGAAGACCCTACCTTGGAACCACCTCAACCTATATGCTGTGGGATTTTGGATAAGGGATACTCAGCCTGTATCACAGAACTAATTGGATCAATTGTCATTATGACTACTGCCAGGTAACATGTTTAAAATATCTTGATTGGATCTGTTATAATATGTGTGCTGTCTTCCACATCTACTGTCCTATGCACTAAATACATTAGCCATCATCAGTGCATAGCACAGTGGCATTTATACATATGAATGCAGACACAAATTGCAGAAGTCTAACCATTGCCTTGTGCTAAAGCAGCGAGAGAACGTAGTTCATGTTATGTGCTGGCTGTAACCGTTACTGTATCGGGTGTAGTATGGTATGCCGGTGGCCGGGCTCCCGGCGACCAGCATACCCGCACCGGGAGCCCGACCGCCGGCATACCGACAGCGTGGCCCTCCAGGGGGGTCGTGGACCCCCATGAGGGAGAAAAAGTGTCGGCTGTCGGAATTCCGGTGCCGGTATACTGTGCGCCGGGATCCCGACAGTCTGCATAATGAAGACCACCTACTGTAGCTACAGTACATATACAAGTGAATAAATGTTTCTTTATATAGAGGTTCCAGACACCTGTATGATGTCCATTATTGGTTTATGCTGTCACTTCTGTCCAGGACCCTTCAGTTTCTCCTCATCCTTTAATATCCATGTCTTTTCAGGTATCTCTTGTACAATTTCCCAGTCATGTCTGCTGTAATTGGCATTTCCAGCAACTTCATCTTCATGAATGTCTTGGTTTTGCTGAGCTATCTGCAGTGGGGTTTTGGAAGATCTCGTTTGAGGGTGAGTCTGAGGAACAAACTGGAAGAAGCAATTGTTCACCTAACATTTGAAATTATATTGGTACATTTGAACAAATTCTTAATCCTAGAAATAATATGCTGATTAAATAATAAATGGAGAACCACAAGAAGTAGCAGGTTATTACAGGAGATGGAATGTTTACTCACACGTTTTCCCTGCAGACTAGACCCAGGAGTGGTGGCAGTGCTGATAGGGGAAGGACGGAGACACAAGGAAGGGGGTCCCCTCAACCAGGTGAGCTCACATCTGTTATATACATTAATATAAGCTTGGATTTCCATCATTTCTTATAAGCAGATTGAGTTACAGAGGATTTGGGTTTTTTTTCATACAATACACAAAATAATGGTATGTACAGCATTAGCATAATCTGTTAACTAATCTTTAATCTTTGGAATCATCACATGCTTGGTGATGTCTTCTCTACTTATGCAATCACTACCATGGGCTGTAAGAAGTCGTAATTCAATCTGCAGCTTTGTACTTTTACAGGATCTGTGATTCTTTGCCACATTAAAGTGTTGAGCAGAAGTTAGATGGTGTACCAGCGCTTGTTCCATGCAAGACAAAGTGGTCAATCCAATTACCCACAGAGACATCGGGGTGTAAGTGCGGCTGTATGCCGACTGTACCACCGACTCGTGGAGAAATCTTCAAATCGTACTCTAAAAGGGGCTGCGAGGAGTGCCAGTGCGACTTCTGTTGCTGGTTTTTCACAACCCTGGCAACTCACACCCTTTGAGATTAATTGGATTGACCCCAGAGAGGCATATAGTGCAGTACTGTACTGTAACTAAGGTCACATTCTTCTATGGTGGGTGCTGACCTTTAGCATATCTTTAACAATTCAAGCCATACAATTCCCTTTAGTCTTCACTGGAAAATAATCTGTATTATCTGTAAAATATAGCAACAAGGGAGAAAAAAGAGACTCTTTTGTGGGCGCACTCTTGTCTTAAATTAGCGTATGAAACGATAAGAACAATCTTCTAAAAATTAACTTTTATTAATACAATAGTAAAATATTCAGTGGTCAAAACAGCATCAAGATAATATTTAACAGCAATAATTGAGCTGATATTGGAAAGTATAATGCAGTACTACAGTAAATAGTAATTAAATGCCGAAAATCGCATAATAACATTCGCTGCCGATGTCCCAGGTATAGAAAAATGTATTAGCCCAATCAATAAACGTATCAAATAAGGCACATAAGTGCGCTAGCTAAATGCTAGTGTAATTGAAGTGCCTGATGATGTAATAAACCCAGCTATCGTAGGAAAAGACAGAAAAAGAAAAAAGGTGTAGGGAATGAGATAACAGTGTGAATCTGCTGTCAGTGTTAGACTCTGAGCGTTATAAGCCAATCTCTTCTCTACTAAACTGAGTATTCTTCAAGGGTCGCCCACTTGAGTACTGGCCCAGCCCGACACTGATTAGCTTCCAAGATCGGACGGTTTTTGGGCGTTACCAGTGTGGTATGATAGTAGAGACAACAGGAGAATCCGATGCTACTGGAATCACTGATGAGAGTTCACGAACTACATAGTAATAAGGAGTGTCAGAGATAAGATGGATCTGCTGCCAGTGTTAGACAGGGATCGACCCTGAATCAGTGGTGAGAGTCCATGAAAAAATAGAAAAAGAAATGAAACAGACAAAAGCAAACGGGACTTCTAGGTGCCTAGTGGAAAAAAATCCCTCTAATCCAATAGCCGAAAAAGAAACTAATGTTAGAATGGTCCGAGACGATTCGTTCTGGGGCTAGATATAAAGTTCAGCAAATATTGAACATTCATCTGCGCCATACATTAACAAGGGAAAAATTTATCTAGGTAAAGCACTAGAATACAGTATACTAGAAGCCTATGATATTGTGTGCGGAGAGATTGCAACACTTATGATACTAGTGTTGCATAAGCTGTTAATATTTAAGCATTGTAGCAGATACCAAGAATGTCACTGGAGAACTGGTATCAAACAGATATGGATGAATAGGTAAATAAATATCTGATTGGTTAAATATATCCTAGATTCACAAGTGAACAAATAAACAGATGAATGTGCACAGACAACAGATTTCCTTATTATTGCAGTTGTAATAAGTACATAAAGCACATATTATTAAATATTAAATGCATGAACATGTATGAAAGAACAAGAGTTATTTATGGAACGCTGACAAAACAGTTGCATAGGTGCTAATAATAAATGAAAAAGATTAAATTACAGTATAATAACTGGATCGGCAGTATGATAATGTAAAAGAACAAGGGGGGAGGGGGGTGGGGGGGGGAGAGAAAATGGCAATGGGACACTGATATTACCGTGGCAAGGTGCGAGAGCTGCTGACCGGTAAAGGCGGTTTTAATTCCCGTCGTGACCCGTCCGTGGGTGCGGTGAAATTGTCTCGAGCACTGAGACACTGTCCATGCAGGGCCGTGCGTGGCCGCCCGGCAAGGTGCAGGCACTGTGGAGCTTGTTAGCAGACGTCTGCAGTATTGTCCGTGAGCCCGGACAGGCGCCGGAGTCCCGTGAGGAAAAGAAGTCAGTCCAGGAAGAGGTCACCTGAAAACGGACCCGAAGAGGCGTCGGACAGCAATGGGTGTGTGACGCCGGGAGCGGAGAAGCTGGGTTTGAAGATATGTCGGGCAACGGAAAACCGAGGACGGCAGTCGAAAGTAGGAGAGGGAAGACGCGTTTCACCCGTGACCGGGCTTGATCACTTCCTGTCTCGGGCTATTGAACCCTGCTGATATAAATACTGGCTGGGCTGACGGATGTCCAATCAAGGAGTTGATATGTCACTGCACAGCTGAATCCTTAGTTATAACGAAGCCAGAGTCGGACTTAGCAGGGAAGCCCAGGTTGTTATAAAAAGTCATGCAAAAAGAAAAAATAAATGAATGAAAATAATAATGAACACATGAATGCATGAAAAATATATACATCTAAAAACCAAAATTTAAAACACAGCCAAATTTGCTAAACAGCGGATCTAAGAAAACATATAAGACTAGAGGTACATCCATAATGGGGGAAAGCATAATAGAGGAGAGCCTGTACATTTGAACATTATGATAAAATGTTCCTTGATTTAAACGGTGCTTTATTAGACCTAGGCAATAGTAAATAGGTACAAGGATAAATAACCACCGATATCCAAAGGTATTACAAAAGATAATGCATCTACAGATTAGGTGGAAGTTCATGGAGATGCAGATAAACCAATGAGGTATAGGGACATGCTATAATATAGGGGATGGAGGTCTAATATTATTAATATAGTAGTGGTTGCGTCAGTTAACTGTAAGTGAAAAGTAATTAGAAGAGGCACATATGAATAATAAAATATATATATATAAATATATAAAAAATATAATTTTATCTACTATAATAGATGAAGTTACGGTGATGGGCAGTGATTATTCCATTTATAGGGGCTAGATTATCCCCTTCCTGTAAGTGAAAAGTAATTAGAAGAGGCACATATGGATAATAAAATATATATAAAAAATATATATATATATAAATATATAAAAAAATATAATTTTTTCTCCTATAATAGATGAAGTTATGGTGATGGGCAGTGATTATTCCATTTATAGGGGCTAAATTATCCCCTTCCTATGAAAAAGAAGTCTAAGGAAAAAAGTTACAAAATAAATGGTGAGAGAAAAGCTGGAGCGCTTAGTGCTGAGAAGAAATTGTAGGTTCAAAATACTGGTGAGGTGAAAGAGGAAGTAATTATGATGTAAAATTGTATTAAGTAATCAAAGATGAAAATGAGTGGAAAAAAGGAAAAAGAGGTGGTGTAGTGGAAGTATTAAACATAGCCTCAGTGTAGAAAATTATAGGGATAAGAAGTTGTTAAGGTTGTGAACAGGTTATTAAATACTGTAATCTAGAAGGAAAAAATAGGAAAGGTGTGTAAGCTATATTAATAGATCATGGGTGTATCCGATATTAACCGGGTGAAAGACTAATAAATAAAAGAGACGTGTGGAAGAGGAAAGAAAAAAGTGCGTTGGTTAGAAGTGACAGAAAGGTGAAATGCTAGATGATAATGCGATATGAGAAGAAAAGAGGGGGGAGAGGGTGCATGAAATGTATAGTATAAAATAGATGTGTAAAGTATGGCAGGCTGAAGTGTAAGAAGGAAGTGTGAGAGAGAAGGATAAGAGAAAGGAAAAGGAAAGAAGGAGAAGGCAAAGTAATTTCTAAACAGGGGTGGTGAACTATGATAACTCCATAAGGGAGTTGGAAGGAATTAGATTGTTGTGTGAGAAAGACAAATCACATTGTTTTTTATAAAAAGGCACTATAGTTGATGTACTCGTTCAGGCCCCCGGGTTTTAATCCTCCTAGCCTGAACGTCCATTCACTTTCTTTTTTGATGAGTTCCTTGCTCAAATCACCTCCCCGTATGCCTAAGTGAACTCTATCCAGACCGAATGCACGTATCTCACAGGGGGAATCTGGATGTTGTGCATGAAAATGTCTTGCTACAGATGTTAGTTTTTTGCCCTTGAGCAAGTCTGATGCGGCATTTCTGATGGTTCCCATATGTTCTAAAATTCGCGTTTTGAATTTTCTTGTGGTCATACCGACATACCGTTGATTACAGCTGCAGACCAGACAGTAGACCAGGCCTTGTGTATCACAATTGAAGAAGTGTTTCAGGGGAATGTCCCTTCCCCATTTGTCTGTGACTTGGTCTGTTATCTGGATCTGAGGGCACGCTTTACAACGTCCACATGGAAAAGATCCAGTAACATTTCTGGATCTGGTAGCCTCTCGTGTGAAATGACTCTGGACTAGCATGTCCTTCATGTTGCTGGATCTCCTCCAGCTAATTTGAAGGGTAGAATCTAGAAGCGGCGATAAGTCTGCATCCAGGTGTAAAACTGGTAGGTGTTTCTGAATTGCATCTTTTACTTGGCGCCATTCTGGACAAAAAGTGCCCACAAAGCGAATCTGAGAATCCCCACTTTTGTCCTTGGGTTTGTCTTGGAAGATCAAAGTCTCCCTATTGATTTTAAGAACGGAGTTTTTTGCTCTTTTAAGTGCACGCTTACTATATCCTCGAGCTTGTAGTCGTGTTGCCAGTTCTAGACTTTTTTGTTTGTACACAGAATTTTCGGTACAATTGCGTCTAAGTCTAAGAAATTCCCCTTTCGGAATATTCTCGATGGTAGGCGGAAAATGAGAGCTGGTCTGATATAGGATACTATTGGTGGCTGTATCTTTGCGGAAGAGCTCCGTGGCCAGTGTGCCATTATCCGTTTTATAAATGTTAAGGTCCAAAAATGATACTTTTTCTTTACTCAGTGTGTGAGTCAGAAAGATATTGAGTTTGTTGTTATTTAGCAGATTAATGAAATCGAGTAGAAGTAGTTCACTACTGTCCCAGATCACAAAGATGTCGTCTATGAATCTGAGCCAGTGCAGGATATGTTGAGTATACTCCTGATTGTCATCACTAAATACTACTGTCTGCTCCCACCATCCAACAAGAACCTGCGGAAACCACCTGGGAGACCAATTGTTTCAGGCAATGGGGGACTTTTGGAAGTACCCAGTAAATTCTTAGATTTACATCTCCGGGAACACGTTTTGACACTACCGTCTTATTTGAAAGACACGTCAGATCTCCTACGGAAACTACATGATGTCTGCGTAGATGGGGAATGTATCTTGGTTACCCTTGATGTGGAAGCATTATATAGCAGCATCTCCCACCAGCAAGGAGTCCAAGCTACAAAATTCTTCCTAGACATGAAAGAAAAAAACCAGTTTAACGACTTTCTTTGTGAAATGCTTACTTTCGTTCTAAATAAAAATTACTTCACATTTGGTGACCAATTTTTTCAGCAAATAAGGGGAACAGCGATGGGAGCGGCATGCGCCCCCACGTATGCCAACCTTTTTCTTGGATGGTGGGAGCAGACAGTAGTATTTAGTGATGACAATCAGGAGTATACTCAACATATCCTGCACTGGCTCAGATTCATAGACGACATCTTTGTGATCTGGGACAGTAGTGAACTACTTCTACTCGATTTCATTAATCTGCTAAATAACAACAAACTCAATATCTTTCTGACTCACACACTGAGTAAAGAAAAAGTATCATTTTTGGACCTTAACATTTATAAAACGGATAATGGCACACTGGCCACGGAGCTCTTCCGCAAAGATACAGCCACCAATAGTATCCTATATCAGACCAGCTCTCATTTTCCGCCTACCATCGAGAATATTCCGAAAGGGGAATTTCTTAGACTTAGACGCAATTGTACCGAAAATTCTGTGTACAAACAAAAAAGTCTAGAACTGGCAACACGACTACAAGCTCGAGGATATAGTAAGCGTGCACTTAAAAGAGCAAAAAACTCCGTTCTTAAAATCAATAGGGAGACTTTGATCTTCCAAGACAAACCCAAGGACAAAAGTGGGGATTCTCAGATTCGCTTTGTGGGCACTTTTTGTCCAGAATGGCGCCAAGTAAAAGATGCAATTCAGAAACACCTACCAGTTTTACACCTGGATGCAGACTTATCGCCGCTTCTAGATTCTACCCTTCAAATTAGCTGGAGGAGATCCAGCAACATGAAGGACATGCTAGTCCAGAGTCATTTCACACGAGAGGCTACCAGATCCAGAAATGTTACTGGATCTTTTCCATGTGGACGTTGTAAAGCGTGCCCTCAGATCCAGATAACAGACCAAGTCACAGACAAATGGGGAAGGGACATTCCCCTGAAACACTTCTTCAATTGTGATACACAAGGCCTGGTCTACTGTCTGGTCTGCAGCTGTAATCAACGGTATGTCGGTATGACCACAAGAAAATTCAAAACGCGAATTTTAGAACATATGGGAACCATCAGAAATGCCGCATCAGACTTGCTCAAGGGCAAAAAACTAACATCTGTAGCAAGACATTTTCATGCACAACATCCAGATTCCCCCTGTGAGATACGTGCATTCGGTCTGGATAGAGTTCACTTAGGCATACGGGGAGGTGATTTGAGCAAGGAACTCATCAAAAAAGAAAGTGAATGGACGTTCAGGCTAGGAGGATTAAAACCCGGGGGCCTGAACGAGTACATCAACTATAGTGCCTTTTTATAAAAAACAATGTGATTTGTCTTTCTCACACAACAATCTAATTCCTTCCAACTCCCTTATGGAGTTATCATAGTTCACCACCCCTGTTTAGAAATTACTTTGCCTTCTCCTTCTTTCCTTTTCCTTTCTCTTATCCTTCTCTCTCACACTTCCTTCTTACACTTCAGCCTGCCATACTTTACACATCTATTTTATACTATACATTTCATGCACCCTCTCCCCCCTCTTTTCTTCTCATATCGCATTATCATCTAGCATTTCACCTTTCTGTCACTTCTAACCAACGCACTTTTTTCTTTCCTCTTCCACACGTCTCTTTTATTTATTAGTCTTTCACCCGGTTAATATCGGATACACCCATGATCTATTAATATAGCTTACACACCTTTCCTATTTTTTCCTTCTAGATTACAGTATTTAATAACCTGTTCACAACCTTAACAACTTCTTATCCCTATAATTTTCTACACTGAGGCTATGTTTAATACTTCCACTACACCACCTCTTTTTCCTTTTTTCCACTCATTTTCATCTTTGATTACTTAATACAATTTTACATCATAATTACTTCCTCTTTCACCTCACCAGTATTTTGAACCTACAATTTCTTCTCAGCACTAAGCGCTCCAGCTTTTCTCTCACCATTTATTTTGTAACTATTTTCCTTAGACTTCTTTTTCATAGGAAGGGGATAATTTAGCCCCTATAAATGGAATAATCACTGCCCATCACCATAACTTCATCTATTATAGGAGAAAAAATTATATTTTTTTATATATTTATATATATATATTTTTTATATATATTTTATTATCCATATGTGCCTCTTCTAATTACTTTTCACTTACAGGAAGGGGATAATCTAGCCCCTATAAATGGAATAATCACTGCCCATCACCGTAACTTCATCTATTATAGTAGATAAAATTATATTTTTTATATATTTATATATATATATTTTATATATATTTTATTATTCATATGTGCCTCTTCTAATTACTTTTCACTTACAGTTAACTGACGCAACCACTACTATATTAATAATATTAGGCCTCCATCCCCTATATTATAGCATGTCCCTATACCTCATTGGTTTATCTGCATCTCCATGAACTTCCACCTAATCTGTAGATGCATTATCTTTTGTAATACCTTTGGATATCGGTGGTTATTTATCCTTGTACCTATTTACTATTGCCTAGGTCTAATAAAGCACCGTTTAAATCAAGGAACATTTTATCATAATGTTCAAATGTACAGGCTCTCCTCTATTATGCTTTCCCCCATTATGGATGTACCTCTAGTCTTATATGTTTTCTTAGATCCGCTGTTTAGCAAATTTGGCTGTGTTTTAAATTTTGGTTTTTAGATGTATATATTTTTCATGCATTCATGTGTTCATTATTATTTTCATTCATTTATTTTTTCTTTTTGCATGACTTTTTATAACAACCTGGGCTTCCCTGCTAAGTCCGACTCTGGCTTCGTTATAACTAAGGATTCAGCTGTGCAGTGACATATCAACTCCTTGATTGGACATCCGTCAGCCCAGCCAGTATTTATATCAGCAGGGTTCAATAGCCCGAGACAGGAAGTGATCAAGCCCGGTCACGGGTGAAACGCGTCTTCCCTCTCCTACTTTCGACTGCCGTCCTCGGTTTTCCGTTGCCCGACATATCTTCAAACCCAGCTTCTCCGCTCCCGGCGTCACACACCCATTGCTGTCCGACGCCTCTTCGGGTCCGTTTTCAGGTGACCTCTTCCTGGACTGACTTCTTTTCCTCACGGGACTCCGGCGCCTGTCCGGGCTCACGGACAATACTGCAGACGTCTGCTAACAAGCTCCACAGTGCCTGCACCTTGCCGGGCGGCCACGCACGGCCCTGCATGGACAGTGTCTCAGTGCTCGAGACAATTTCACCGCACCCACGGACGGGTCACGACGGGAATTAAAACCGCCTTTACCGGTCAGCAGCTCTCGCACCTTGCCACGGTAATATCAGTGTCCCATTGCCATTTTCTCTCCCCCCCCCACCCCCCTCCCCCCTTGTTCTTTTACATTATCATACTGCCGATCCAGTTATTATACTGTAATTTAATCTTTTTCATTTATTATTAGCACCTATGCAACTGTTTTGTCAGCGTTCCATAAATAACTCTTGTTCTTTCATACATGTTCATGCATTTAATATTTAATAATATGTGCTTTATGTACTTATTACAACTGCAATAATAAGGAAATCTGTTGTCTGTGCACATTCATCTGTTTATTTGTTCACTTGTGAATCTAGGATATATTTAACCAATCAGATATTTATTTACCTATTCATCCATATCTGTTTGATACCAGTTCTCCAGTGACATTCTTGGTATCTGCTACAATGCTTAAATATTAACAGCTTATGCAACACTAGTATCATAAGTGTTGCAATCTCTCAGCACACAATATCATAGGCTTCTAGTATACTGTATTCTAGTGCTTTACCTAGATAAATTTTTCCCTTGTTAATGTATGGCGCAGATGAATGTTCAATATTTGCTGAACTTTATATCTAGCCCCAGAACGAATCGTCTCGGACCATTCTAACATTAGTTTCTTTTTCGGCTATTGGATTAGAGGGATTTTTTTCCACTAGGCACCTAGAAGTCCCGTTTGCTTTTGTCTGTTTCATTTCTTTTTCTATTTTTTCATGGACTCTCACCACTGATTCAGGGTCGATCCCTGTCTAACACTGGCAGCAGATCCATCTTATCTCTGACACTCCTTATTACTATGTAGTTCGTGAACTCTCATCAGTGATTCCAGTAGCATCGGATTCTCCTGTTGTCTCTACTATCATACCACACTGGTAACGCCCAAAAACCGTCCGATCTTGGAAGCTAATCAGTGTCGGGCTGGGCCAGTACTCAAGTGGGCGACCCTTGAAGAATACTCAGTTTAGTAGAGAAGAGATTGGCTTATAACGCTCAGAGTCTAACACTGACAGCAGATTCACACTGTTATCTCATTCCCTACACCTTTTTTCTTTTTCTGTCTTTTCCTACGATAGCTGGGTTTATTACATCATCAGGCACTTCAATTACACTAGCATTTAGCTAGCGCACTTATGTGCCTTATTTGATACGTTTATTGATTGGGCTAATACATTTTTCTATACCTGGGACATCGGCAGCGAATGTTATTATGCGATTTTCGGCATTTAATTACTATTTACTGTAGTACTGCATTATACTTTCCAATATCAGCTCAATTATTGCTGTTAAATATTATCTTGATGCTGTTTTGACCACTGAATATTTTACTATTGTATTAATAAAAGTTAATTTTTAGAAGATTGTTCTTATCGTTTCATACGCTAATTTAAGACAAGAGTGCGCCCACAAAAGAGTCTCTTTTTTTCTCCCTTGTTGCTACTAGTTACTATTGACTCAGGGTGCACCACCAAATTAGAAATAAGAAATTAAGGTTTTTCTTTATATCAGTCTATTTTGGTTATTATATTTATTTGTTAAATTTGTAGACCAGTGCGGTATTTCCCCCCTAGACCCTGTAAAATATATTACCACAATAGAATGATAGCATTATAAGCAGTAGAATACATAAAACATAGGATACACTCGCATGATATACAAGAAACACAGGCTCTCAGTGTTATGTTACACTGACCTGATCTACAGCATTAGAATAGTATCATGGAAGATATATAACTGCCCTTGGAGGGTCCTGTTTTTATAATCACCACTTACAACATGTTTATGTGACACTACTGCTCACGTCATTACACAAGGACTTGTCTGACAAAGTCATCAATCGTTTCACTGCAGCATCAATATGGTCCCAATCTGATGCTACAGATCGTGTTACTGGGACTTAATTTCATGAGCATGTGTTTCTTGTATACCATGGGAGTGTATATGTTTTATATTTACTGAATATATCCCCTATTCACTAATAACATGAATATTCCACCAAATAGTAGGAAGTCTATAACAATATGGTGTGTATGAAGAAAATCATGCAGATACGCTGTCTAAATGTTGGTAAATAACAGCACAAAACAGGTTTGATTCTGTGTTTTCCTTGTTTGTCCATTGCTTTCATCACTGCTATCAAAGTGCTAAACAGACGGCGGCAAAAGTAATCTCCATTAATCTATGTGCTTTTTGCTCTATTCATTGCCTGTACTCACAGCTACAACCAGCAAGCAGTGATTATTCCCTAACTGATATCCCAGCTGACCTATTGCTAACCTCCAAGTGGCAGCAAACTGCTGTGCAGGCATATATACTGCAGTCTGTAAGGATGGTCATAAAATACTAATAACATTGGAAAAGTAATGGCTTTTTATTTAAGAAAAAAACTGACAAATTAATGTCAAACAAACACCCAAACAAGTCATGAAGGTACAGATTTTCAACAGGGTAACAGGGTAAGGATAAATGTCATTTTTACCAAGGTACACCTTTTTAATAAATTACAATGTGGCCACTATTACCAAGGTATACCTTTTTAATATATTACAATATGGCCACTAGATGGCAGACTTCCTTACTTTTCGTTTGTGTTCTTAATATGGTCTCTGCTTGCATTTCCTTTTTTAGAATGACCTTTCTGTTATCTAGACTTAAGGACTCTTCTAATGATAACACTTTTTTTTCTGATGCCTATTAAGTATCATTGTTTTTCACCTGCTGCTTATTAAGACTTCATGCCCTTTCAGAGTAGTGTTTTGCAAAATTTGATTACTGCTGTAAAAATTTTGTCTCTTTAGATTAGAATCTCTGATACTAGTACAGAGAATATCATGCATTGCCTGAACACCTTTGCTGTTTATAGAAGTGTCTGTATACATCAGGGACGTGCGGTGAGGTACATGGCTCAGGAGGCACTAACTTGTACCAGAGCCAGATATGCACACATTGGACCGGATATAATGAAGTCCGAGTTGGCGGGAGCTGCAGGTGCCCGGCCGAACCCGGACGCTTTTTTAATGCGCCAATCATTTGCAAGGCATGGTTTCTCTGGCTGGGTCCACAGGATAACATTGGGATATTGTCGAGCGACAGCGAAAATGGCACCAACACGGTCACAAGCTTTCTGGCCTCCCAGGATGCATTGGGGCCTCCCCTATATAGTCCCGCCCACTGACTCAGTCAGATCAGTTTTTTGCTTGGTGCGGCAGAAAGCCGCATGGTCACAGGGCTGCTGTGAGAGCAGCCTCAAGCTTTTATTTTATTTTTATAGACTTACTATATTGTTTTTTTGAGCGACTTCTGTTAACAGCGTCTTAAACGCATACTAGAAAGAGTCGCTCCAACAACTCCCCACCTGGTCGCAACAACGCTTACCTTCGGGTATCAGTGCTGTCTCGACGGGCGTCTGTGTCGGATGTTCTAGCAGGTCCAGCAGACGTAACCAGGCTGTGGCCGGAGCATGGGGAGACGGTGAGTCTATGGACTTCCTCTTACTAGAGGGGTCAGGACACAGCTACACTGATTTGGTGGAGACTACAAACAGTGTGTTGATGCGCAGAACATCTCGAGTGTGACAGCGCTATGCTCCGGGGATCTTAGGCGCCAGGACTAGGTAGAGGTCGCGATCCTGGGAGTTTAAGTCAACAGGGGAATTCAGACGCTCTCCTGACCGCCCCTCCTCCGAGTTCATGGCCAATTCCCGCGTGTCTCTCGTTTCATGAACTAGATGACCTCACTTCCGGCTCAGACGCTACCAGGAGGGTACTCGGTCGCAGCTTAGACGCCGGGGTTGTGTACACTGGAGATAAACCCGCCCAGACAGAGTCACAGGCCTTAGCATCTGCATACACGTGGAAGTCGCTCAGCGTCCGTGTCCGTTGGTGAGCGTCCGTGTCGTTATCAAGAGCGGCAGTGTACACCAGTAGCGTCTGAATCCACTCAGCGTCTTACGAGCGTATTTGCTTGGATATGGAAGTGTGGTGAATCTCCCTGTATCCCGCTCTACAGAGACAGGGTATACAGTACTAAAAATTCTCTACTCCTTAGTATGCATTGTTAATTTTTAGTACCTATTGCATATGAGACCTGTATATTACTGTGTTTTCTGCATGCTATGTTGAAAAAAGAACCAGTTTAAAACAGAAGTACAATTTTCCTACTTATGTATAAGTTGTTATGGAGGTTGTATTCTCATATGGCAATGTCTAATGCTTTAACATGTGACTGACTGCTAGTATGTGTGCTGACTTTTCTGTGTAATGTCAGTCCTGATCTGACCCTCAAATCAGGTGCATTGTGGTCAGATTGATCTCACCTCTATATACTGACATATTGGGTGATTTTCAGTCACAAATTGTGTAGTCAATAACAGGTTAATACCATGTCTGTGAGCGGCAAAAGTGATGAGGAGAATTTATCAAGCACTCCTACAGCCCTAACATGCTTATCTTGTAAGTCAGGGGTAATTGATATGAATCAATTGGTCACTTATGAGGGGTTGTGTGCAAACTGTTTCGCTTTTCAGCGAAGTAAGAAACAGGAGTTGGTTCAACCACCAACAGAGCCACCATGGAATATGTCCGCGAAGACTCTGTCTTTAATAGCGGACAGGTTAGCTCCGGTAGCACCACCACTCAAGGGTTAGGTTACACTATGAACCCATACATGCAGCTCCCTATGGTTTGGTTCCAGTAGCCTCTACAAGCAACCAAGGGACAGGTAAGACTAAGACAGATACGTCTGTGTGGCAGACTACACAAGATGATACATCGGATGATGATGATACAATAGATTCAACTCCGTTTGATGATCAGTCGCAGAGCTTTAGTTCAGAGGATGTAGCTGAACTTATTAATGCTGTGAAGGCTGTTCTCTCGTTGGAAGAGCCAGCCAAGACAGTGTTAAAAGCTAAAGCACCTGTATTTAAACGAACAAAATCAGTGAAAGCTGAATTCCCAGCGTCAGATAAGCTGACGGAAATGATGATTGAGTCTTGGGCAGCGCCCAGTAAAAAGTATAAGATTCCTAAGAGATGGGATTCTTATTATCCATTTCCTGCTGTGGATTGTTCGAGGAGAGAAGTTCCTCCAAAAGTAGATGCACATGTTCTGCTACTCGTGCATAAATCTGCTTTATCACTGTCATCTACCTCATTGAATGATGTCACAGACAGAAGGGTAGAGAGCCTGTTGAAAAATATTTTTTCTGTAATTGGAGCAGTGGTAAGACCTGCTATGGCTTCGGCCTGGGTAGCAAAGGCAATGGGCGAATGGATAGAGGAACTAGAGAATGACATCCCTTCTCCTACTAGGGAGCAAGAGGATCGTTTTTGCCGTTTAAGACAATCTGCCCAGTATTTGGAAGAAGCAGCAATTGATGTAGGTACAGTTGCTTCTAAAGCTTCAGCCTTGACAGTGGTCGCTAGCAGAGCAGTTTGGCTACGTACCTGGAAGGCAGATGCGGAATCCAAGAAAGAATTGGAAGCATTGCCCTTTGTCGGTAATATATTATTTGGAAAACCCTTATCGGATATCCTAGAATCAGAGGCTGAATCGAAAAAGGTCAGATTTCCGGCTGCTTATAACCCTAAGTCCAAGGGTTTAAAATTTCGCTCATTTCGTTGGCAAAGCAAAGCGAAAGCTAAAGAGGAGCCTAAGCAACCCCAGTTTAAATCCAGGGGTAGGAAGCAGTAGGCTAGCAAAAAGCCAGCTTCCAAACCTGAACAGAAACCGTCAGCCTGAAGAGACGGGCCTCCGCCTGGAGGATTCCAGGGTTGGGGGCCGACTCCTTCTTTTTGCACACATATGGCAACAGTCAACAGCAGATGCTTGGGTGCAGAAGGTAGTATCTCAGGGGTATGGGTTCCCATTCAGGAGGCAGCCTCCTCAAAGATTTTTTTGCACCAGCCCGTCTCGTATAGAGTCAAAGGCCAATGCCCTGCAAGAAGCAGTCCAAAAATTACTGCAGTCAGGTGTGATTGTCCCAGTACCTCCATTACAAAGGGGACAGGGGTTTTACTCCAATCTATTTCTAATCCAGAAGCCAAATGGGTCATATCGACCGATTCTAAATCTGAAAATGCTGAACAGATACATATGGATCCCGAAGTTCCACATGGAGACGTTACGCTCCATAATGTTGGCTATAGAACCGGGAGATTACATGGTATCTCTGGATGTACGGGATGCTTACCTGCATGTGCCTATAGCACTGTTGCATCAGTGTTACCTCAGGTTTGCCATCCTCCAGGAACATTTCCAGTTCCAAGCTCTGCCTTTCGGGCTAGCTACAGCACCCAGGGTGTTTACCAAGATCATGGTGGTTATGGCAGCTTGTCTGCGCAAACAGGGGATAAGAATATTCCCATACCTAGACGACCTGTTAGTCTTAGCACAGTCGCAAGATTTACTGTTGAGCCATCTTCAACAGACGATAGTTTGTTTACAGAGACACGGGTGGCTCATAAATTGGGAAAAGTCGTCCCTGAATCTGTCACAGCGGATGGTTCATTTGGGAGCCATATTGGATTCAAACCTACAGAAGGTTCTCTTACCAGAGAAAAAGATAGTCACGGTGCAGGTCATGGCTCAGGAAGCGTTGCAGGCCCAGACAATGTCAGTCCATGCAGCAATGCGACTGTTGGGTCTGATGGTATCAACCTTCAACATGGTGCAATATGCGCAATTCCACTCCAGACCGTTGCAGCACCTTATTCTGACCAAATGGAACGGAAATCATCAGACGATAAAGAAGCAGATGATAAAGATTCCAGTAAACGTAAAAAGGTCTCTAGCGTGGTGGCTACAGACAGACCATTTAAACAAGGGGAGACCCTTTTGGATAAAAGAGTGGCAAGTCCTGACAACAGATGCCAGCCTGCAGGGCTGGGGGGCGGTACTCGGAAGCCTATGGTTCCAAGGAAAATGGACCGCAAGGGAAAGTCGCCTGCCAATAAATCTGTTAGAAATAAGAGCCATTTACTTGGCTCTGGTTCAGGCAAAGGACAATCTACAAGGAAGACCAGTCCAGATCCGCTCAGACAATGTGACGGCAGTAGCATACCTCAATCATCAAGGAGGAACTCACAGCAAGAGATTGATGGAGGAAGTAACTCTCATTCTAAAATGGGCAGAACTCCATCTCCTGGCATTGTCAGCAGTATTTGTCCCGGGTGTACTAAACTGGGAAGCGGACTTTCTCAGTCGGCACACCATTCAGGAAACCGAATAGGCACTACACCCAGAAGTGTTTCAGACACTGGTGAACAGATGGGGTCTACCAGAGATAAACCTTATGGCGTCTCGTCTAAACAACAAAGTTCCGAGGTACGGATCAAGAACAAGGGACCCAGGAGCGGTCCTGGTAGACGCACTGTCAGTAGAATGGAGGTTTCAGCTGGCGTATCTGTTCCCTCCAATATCTCTGTTACCCAGAGTAGTGAGAAAGATAAAACAGGCAAAAGGAGCAATCATTCTAATAGCTCCAGCTTGGCCAAGAAGGCATTGGTACACAGATGTGTTGAGAATGTCCGTGGAAGCACCGATACTGCTCCCTCAACGTCCAGATCTGCTAATGCAGGGTCCTTGTTGTTACAGTCATCTGGATCGCCTATCTTTGACGGCGTGGCTGTTGAAACCTCTATCCTAGAGGCTAAAGGATTTTCGAAACAAGTAATCCAAACTATGCTTAGAGCAAGAAAGCCTTCTTCGGCCCGTGTGTATCATAGAATATGGCAAGCCTATATTCATTGGTGTACTGGAAAAATTTCAATCCGAGATCTTTTAAAGTAGCTAGGATTTTGGATTTCCTTCAGGCAGGATTGGATAAGGGGTTGAAAGCTGCTTCCTTGAGGGTTAAAGTATCAGCGTTAACTGTATGGTTTCAGCAGAAGATTGCTGATTTACAGGATGTACGTACGTTTTTTCAAGGAGTAGTACATATTCAACCTCCATTGGTTCCTCCTGCAGCTCCCTGGGATTTGAATTTAGTTCTTAAATTTCTCCAGGGTCCTCTGTTTGAACCACTTGAGAGAGCAGATCTTAAGTGGTTAACGGTTAAAGTTCTTTTTTTACTGGCAATGGCGTCAGCCAGAAGAGTGTCAGATTTAGGAGCATTATCATGTAAGTCTCCTTTCCTAAGTTTTTTTTCCAGACAGAGCAGTTCTCAGAACGAGATCTAGCTACCTTCTAAAGGTGGTATCAAAGTTTCACCTGAATGAAGAGATTGTAGTCCCAGCTTTTCAGGTATCTGGACTCTCTGGGGGAGAAGCGTAGCTGGACGTGGTCCAGGCTTTAAGAATCTACATAGATCGTACTAGTGCCATCAGGAAAACAGATTCTCTCTTCTTCCTCTATGGATTCCATAGAAGAGGATGGCCTGCTAGTAAACAAACGCTGGCGAGATGGCTCCGAATGGTAATATCAGAAGCTTATTCTCATGCAGATCTCCCTATTCCGGCTAATGTCTCTGCACACTCTACACGTAAGGTAGGTCCTTCTTGGGCAGCACAACAGGGTGCTTCTGCAGAACAGATATGTAAGGCAGCCACATGGTCTTCCATAAACACATTCATTAGACATTATGCCTTGGATACTTTTGCCTCTCATGACGCAGACTTCAGGCGATAGGTCCTCCTGTGCAATCAGGAGCGTCCCCACCCTAAAATGGCTTTGGGAATCCAAATGTTATCCTGTGGATAATCCTGTGGACCCAGCCAGAGAAATATACGTTATGGTAAGAACTTACCGTTGATAACGTGATTTCTTTTATGTCCACAGGGATCCACAGGGATCCCACCCTGACGCATCTGATTTGAGGATCTAGACAATCACTAAAACCTCTTACTTCTTGTATGGAAGGGTGTGCATGTGTGTTCTTATCGCCTAAACAGGTCTCTGCCTGATGTTTCTGCCTAAAATCGCTGTGGAAAGAACTGATCTGACTGAGTCAGTGGGCGGGACTATATAGGGGAGGCCCCAATGTATCCTGGGAGGCCAGAAAGCTTGTGACCGTGTTGGTGCCATTTTCGCTGTCGCTCGACAATATCCCAATGTTATCCTGTGGATACCTGTGGACATAAGAGAAATCACGTTATCAACGGTAAGTTCTTACCATAACGTATATTTTTGCCTTGTACATGATTGCCGCCAAAAACTAATAATCAATAAATAAAAGAAAAAACACGTCCGAGTTTGACTTGGACACCGCACCTCTGGCCATCTTGGACTTCATTACATGTGACCCAATATATGAGCCCAAGGGTTCTTGTGGGCATTATACACAGGTGCAGCAGTATATACTGCTGGAAATTTGGTGAGTGTTGATCAGAGATGTGCAGAAAAGATAGTCAGGGAAGGTACAGGCCTTACCTGTCATAGACTTTTTGCTCCAGCGTTTTGACCATAAAAATTATTAGAATAATACGATGATTATATTTCTAATATATGTTTTGTATTTTTCATATACTTTATATAGTCAAAACTTTGGTGTATACATTAGTATGACAGGAAAGGCTCCGTCTCACCTCACCCCCCGTCACTGGTATACATCATAGGTCATTCTGAGAATCTTCTGTTCTGGCTTGCTGTTTACACTTCCTCAGAAGTGACTTGCAGCCTCTTATCCTCAAGCCTGCATAGTTTTCAGAACGGTTTGCTCATATTATGTATGTCTGGAACATGGTGTGAGCAGTTTATACACTTGTCTGAACAAGCTCTTTAATTATGACTGAGAAGTTTCCTTATCTCGTGATTTTGCTATGCTTCTAGAGAATTTTGCATCTGCTTATGACTATAATAGAGAGTAGAGTGCCGTCATCAGGGCACTAAGGGCCACAGGCATTCTCTGCCTGATTGATATGTTTTTATTTTTATCTGTTCAGGTGATTCTTTTAAGGTGCCCACACACCTAAAGATTTAGTTTGCTGGTTGGAATGAAAATCTGGTAATGGATGCGAGCAACTGACAGCTGACCATTTGAAATTGTCAACTGTCATTTGCTCCCATCCATGTCATTTGCTCCCATCCATTACCAGATTTTTGTTCCAACCAGCTAGATTGGAAGACAATCAGAAGAAATCGTTATTGGCATGTTATATCATCCCATCGTACCACTGCATTGTGCAGTGTGTACACACAGTATGATATGTCAGCCCGTTGGATGGGAACACATAGTTCTGATGTGTACCTGGCCTAAGTCGCACTGCACGTGTGCCGTGATAGTAGTGAGTATTTGTAGTGAGATTGCGGTGAGTATTTATTCACAAAGTGACAGTCAGGGACCATTTGGGGGAGGTAAGGTTGAGTGGTGGCAGAAATGCAAGCGTGTCGGAACTGTTTTTGGGATGTGTTTCAGCTTGTGACTGCGATTCTGTATGCAGTTAAAATGTCTCTGGCATTGCACTACTTTGCTGTGCCGCCATAGGACTACTTAGAAGTTCGCTAATCAACTCATGTGACTGACTGCATCTTTGTATGCAGCCACTGGGACTCGCAAAGCCACCCATGGACGTCTCAATACAAATACAAACTGCTGCTGCATTTGCATAATTGTGCAGTTGTCATGTAATAATTTGCAGCTGCGGCACCTTTCGCGTACTTCTGTGAATCAGGCCTTTAGTAAAATACTTGAGCGTTGGGCAGAACTCAGAAGGCAACATACCATACTTTACTATGCTCCTGGAACGTCCCAGTCAGTCCTGAATTTCTGGCAGCTCTATGATCCACTCATGGTCCTGGGTCTATTGTAGCTCCAATGCCACAAGTTGCAGTGTTCAGCAACGAGGCAGGGCCACCACGATGCAAATCACAGTCCACCATCCCCTACCACCTGTGTCTGCCTAAAAATGTCAGTAACTGTTCTAAACTCCTTTTGTTTCCGCAGGCAGACTTGTGGTTTCCATAGTCTGCTGTGTTTGGTAATATATTCCTTTACCATACTTGCCCCACTATGCTCTGACTTAGGACCTTATTCAGTAAGGATTGCAATTTCTGCTAAAAAGCAGTTGCTGTGATCAAATAGTTGCCGCCCAGAAATAGAGAGAAAAAAACGCCCTTTGCAGAAATTGCGAATGCATCGCAATATGCAGGCTGATCACAAAACCATACGCAATTCCCGGAACATCGAAGATTTTTCCCATATGCGCCAGGCAAGGTCATCCACAATTCTTGCGACATGAGAGACTGGAAGTGGTCATCGCTGACGTCAGTGGCCCTCCTTAAAAACGCCTGGGCACGCCTGCGTTTCTCTATCGTCCTAGTGGATGCTGGGGTTCCTGAAAGGACCATGGGGAATAGCGGCTCCGCAGGAGACAGGGCACAAAAAGTAAAGCTTTATGATCAGGTGGTGTGCACTGGCTCCTCCCCCTATGACCCTCCTCCAAGCCTCAGTTAGGTTTTTGTGCCCGGCCGAGAAGGGTGCAATCTAGGTGGCTCTCCTAAAGAGCTGCTTAGAAAAGTTTAGCTTAGGTTTTTTATTTTACAGTGAGTCCTGCTGGCAACAGGATCACTGCATCGAGGGACTTAGGGGAGAAGAAGTGAACTCACCTGCGTGCAGGATGGATTGGCTTCTTTGGCTACTGGACATTAGCTCCAGAGGGACGATCACAGGTACAGCCTGGATGGGTCACCGGAGCCTCGCCGCCGGCCCCCTTGCAGATGCTGAAAAGAGAAGAAGGTCCAGAATCGGCGGCAGAAGACTCCTCAGTCTTCTTAAGGTAGCGCACAGCACTGCAGCTGTGCGCCATTGCTCTCAGCACACTTCACACGGCAGTCACTGAGGGTGCAGGGCGCTGGGGGGGGGCGCCCTGGGCAGCAATGGAAACCTGTTATTTGGCAAAAAATACCTCACATATAGCCTCCGGGGGCTATATGGAGATATTTAACCCCTGCCAGAATCCGTTGAAGAGCGGGAGACGAGCCCGCCGAAAAAGGGGCGGGGCCTATCTCCTCAGCACACAGCGCCATTTTCCCTCACAGAAAGGCTGGAGGGAAGGCTCCCAGGCTCTCCCCTGCACTGCACTACAGAAACAGGGTTAAAACAGAGAGGGGGGGCACTAATTTGGCGTTAGAAATATATATAAAGATGCTATAAGGGAAAACACTTATATAAGGTTGTCCCTATATAATTATAGCGTTTTTGGTGTGTGCTGGCAAACTCTCCCTCTGTCTCTCCAAAGGGCTAGTGGGTCCTGTCCTCTATCAGAGCATTCCCTGTGTGTGTGCTGGTGTGTCGGTACGTGTGTGTCGACATGTATGAGGACGATGTTGGTGAGGAGGCGGAGCAAATTGCCTGTAATGGTGATGTCACTCTCTAGGGAGTCGACACCGGAATGGATGGCTTATTTAGGGAATTACGTGATAATGTCAACACGCTGCAAGGTCGGTTGACGACATGAGACGGCCGACAAACAATTAGTACCGGTCCAGACGTCTCAAGAACACCGTCAGGGGTTTAAAACGCCCGTTTACCTTAGTCGGTCGACACAGACACTGACACGGACACTGAATCCAGTGTCGACGGTGAATAAACAAACGTATTCCTCATTAGGGCCACACGTTAAGGGCAATGAAGGAGGTGTTACATATTTCTGATACTACAAGTACCACAAAGATGGGTATTATGTGGGAGTGAAAAAACTACCGTAGTTTTTCCTAAATCAGATATAATAAAATGAAGTGTGTGATGAGGCGTGGGTTTACCCCGATAGCAAATATTGGCGTTATACCTTTTCCCGCCAGAAGTTAGGGCGAGTTGGGAAACACCCCTTAGGGTGGATAAGGCGCTCACACGCTTATCATGTGGCGTTACCGTCTTCAGATACGGCCGCCCTCAAGGAGCCAGCTGATATGAAGCTGGAGTAATATCCTAAAAAGTATATACACACATACGGTGGTTATACTGCGACCAGCGATCGCCTCAGCCTGGAAATGCAGTGCTGGGTTGGCTTGGTCGGATTCCCTGACTGAAAATATTTTAGTGATATAGAGCATTTAATAGGATGCAGTCTATATCTATATATCTATATATATCTATATATATATCTATATATATATCTATATATATATATATATATATATATATATATATATATATATATATATGAGATGCACAGAGGGATATTTGCACTCTGGCATCAAAATAAGTGCGTTGTCCATATCTGCCAGAAGATGTTATGGACACGACAGTGGTCAGGTGATGCAGACCCATACGGCACATGAAAGTATGGTCGTATAAAGGAGAGGAGGTACTTGGGGTCGGTCCATCGGACCTGGGGGCCACGGCAACAGCTGGGAAATCCAACCTTTTTACCCCAAGTCACATCTCAGCAGAAAGAGACACTGTCTTTTCAGCCTCAATCCTTCCGTTCCCATAAGGGCATGCGGGCAAAAGGCCAGTCATATCTGCCCAGACATAGAGGAAAGGGAAGTAGACTGCAGAAGGCAGGCCCTTTCCAGGAACAGAAGCCCTCCACCGAGTCTGCCAAGTCCTCAGCAGGACGCTGGGGCCGTGCAAGCTGACTCAGGTGAGGTGGGGGGTCGTCTCAAGAGTCTCAGCGTGCAGTGGGATCACTCGCAAGTTGACCCCTAGATCGTACAAAGTATTATCCCAGGGGTACAGTTTGGAGATTCGAGACATCTTTTCCTCGCAGGTTCCTGAAGTCTGCTTTACCAAAGGCTCCCTCCGACAGGGAGGCAGTATTGGAAAAAAAATCACAAGCTGTATTTCCAGCAGGTGATAATCAAAGTACCCCTTCTACAATCAAGGAAAAGGGTATTAGTCTTCCACACTATATTGTGTTACTGAAGCCAGACGGCTTGGTGAGACATATTCTAAATCTGAAATCTTTGAACACTTACATACAAAGGTTCAAATCAAGATGGAGTCACTCAGAACAGTGATAGCGAACCGGAAAAAAGGGGACTATATGGTGTCCCTGGACATCAAGGATTACCTCCATGTCCAAATTTGCCCTTCTCAACAAGGGTACCTATGGTTCGTGGTACAGAACTGTCAATATCAGTTTCTGACGCTGCCGTTGAATTATCCACGGCACCCCGGGCCTTTACCAAGGTAATGGCCGAAAAGATGATTCTCTTCAAAGAAAAGGGCATCTTAATTATCCCTTACTTGGACGATATCCTGAAAAGGGAAAGGTCCAGAGAACAGTTGGAGGTCGGAATAGCACTATCTAAAGTAGTTCTACGACAGCACGAGTGGATTCTAATATTCCAAAAATCGCAGCGTTTTTCCGACGATACGTCTGCTGTTCCTAGGAATGATTCTGGGCATAGTCCAGAAAAAGGTGTTTCTCCTGGAGGAGAAAGCCAAGGAGCTATCCGAACTAGTCTGAAACCTCCTAAAACCAGGCCAAGTATCAGTGCATCAATGCACAGGAGTCTTGGGAAAAATGGTGGCTTCTTACGAAGCAATTCCATTCGGCAGATCTCACGAAAACGAATGGTCCGGATCGCATCTTCAGATGCATCAGCAGATAATCCTGTCTCCAAGGACAAGGGTGTCTCTTATGTGGGGGCTGCAGAGTGCTCATCTTCTAGAGGACAGCACATTCAGCATTCAGGACTGTGTTCTGGTGACCACGGATGCCAGCCTGAGAGGCTGGGAAACAGTCACACAGGGAAGAAATTTCCAAAGAGTGTGGTCAAGTCTGGAGATTTTTCTCCACATGAATATACTGGAGCTAAGAGCAATTTACAATGCTCTGAGCCTAGGAAGACCTCTGCTTCAAAGTCAGTCGGTGCTGATCTGGTCGGACATCATCATGGCAGTCGCCCACGTAAACAGACGGGGCGGCACAAGAAGCAGGAGGGCAATGACAGCAAGAACTTTTCGCTGAGCGAAAAATCATGTGATAACACTGTCAGCAGTGTTCATTCCGGGAGTGGAAAACTGAATTTCCTCAGCAGGAATGAATTCCACTCGGAAAAGTGGGAACTTCATCTGGAAGTTTCCACATGATTGTAAACCGTTGGGAAAGACCAAAGGTGGTCATAAGATGGCGTCCCACCTGAAGCGCCAGGTCAAGAGACCCTCAGGCAATAGCTGGGTCGCTCTGGTAACACCGTGGGTGTACCAGTCGGGTATGTGTTCCCTCCTCTGCCTCTCATACCCAGGGTATTGAGAATTATAGGAAGGAGAGGAGTAAGAATTATACTCGTGGCTCCGGTTTGGCCAAGAAAGACTTGGTAACCGGAACTTCAAGAGATAAGAAGGGTCTTGATTCAGCAAGAATCATGTCTGTTCCAAGACTTACCGCAGCTGCGTTGACGCAGGGGCGGGTGAACGCCGGATCCTAAGGGAAAAAGGCATTCCGGAAGAGGTCATCCCTACCCTGGTCAGAGCCAGGAAGGAGGTGACCGCACAACATTATCACAGTTTAGGTGAAAATATGTTCCATGGTGTGAGGCCAGGAAGGCTCCACGGAAGAATTTCAACTAGGTTAATTCCTATATTTCCTGCAAACAGGAGTGTCTATGGGCCTCAAATTGGGGTCCATTAAGGTTCAAATTTCGGCCTGTCGATTTTCTTCCAGAAAGAACTGGCTTCAGTTCCTGAAGTCCAGAAGTTTGTCAAGGGAGTACTGCATATACAACCCCTTTTGATGTCTCCAGTGGCACTGGGGGATCTCAACGTAGTTTTGGGGATTCCAAAAATCACATTGGTTTAAACCACTCAAATCTGTGGATTTGATATATCTCACATGAAAAGTGAACATGCGGTTGGTCCTGGCCTCGGCCAGGCGAGTGTCAAAATTGGCGGCTTTGTCTCACAAAGCCATATCTGATTGTCCATTCGGACAGAGCAAAGCTGCGGACTCGTCCCCAGTTTATCTCTAAGGTGGTGTCAGCGTTTCACCTGAACCAGCTTATTGTGGTACCTGCGGCTACTAGGGACTTGGAGGACTCCAAGTTGCTGGATGTTGTCAGGGCCCTGAAAATATAGTTTTCCAGGTCGGCTGGAGTCAGGAAATCTGACTTGCTGTTTTATCCTGTATGCACCCAACAAGCTGGGTGCCCCTGCTTCTAAGCAGACTATTGCTCGTTGGATTTGTAGTACAATTCAGCTTGCACATTCTGTGGCAGGCTTGCCACAGCCAAAAATATGTAAATGCCCATTCCACAAGGAAGGTGGGCTCATCTTGGGCGGCTGCCCGAGGGGTCTCGGCTTTACAACTTTGCCGAGCGGCTACGTGGTCGGGGGAGAACACGTTTGTAAAATCCTACAAATTTGATACCCTGGCTAAGGAGGACCTGGAGTTCTCTCATTCGGTGCTGCAGAGTCATCCGCACTCTCCCGCCCGTTTGGGAGCTTTGGTATAATCCCCATGGTCCTTTCAGGAACCCCAGCATCCACTAGGACGATAGAGAAAATAAGAATTTACTTACCGATAATTCTATTTCTCGGAGTCCGTAGTGGATGCTGGGCGCCCATCCCAAGTGCGGATTATCTGCAATACTTGTACATAGTTATTGTTAACTAAATCGGGTTATTGTTGTAGTGAGCCATCTTTCAGAGGCTCCTCTGTTCTCATACTGTTAACTGGGTTCAGATCACAGGTTGTACAGTATGATTGGTGTGGCTGGTATGAGTCTTACCCGGGATTCAAAATCCTTCCTTATTGTGTACGCTCGTCCGGGCACAGTATCCTAACTGAGGCTTGGAGGAGGGTCATAGGGGGAGGAGCCAGTGCACACCACCTGATCATAAAGCTTTACTTTTTGTGCCCTGTCTCCTGCGGAGCCGCTATTCCCCATGGTCCTTTCAGGAACCCCAGCATCCACTACGGACTCCGAGAAATAGAATTATCGGTAAGTAAATTCTTATTTTTTTCAGACACATCCAGAAAACGGCAGGTTTCCACCCAGAAATGGAGGCTTCCTGCCAGTAAAACAGTGGCTGCATTGCGGTCACGATGTGTACGCAATTTCTGTTGCTATTTCTCTACCATCCATAAGGGTTATTAGGGGAATCTAGTATGATGGGGTATAGACGGGTTCCAAAGGAGCCAGGGCACTTTAAATTTCTTCGACTGGGTGTGCTGGCTCCTCCCCTCTATGCCCCCTCCCACAGGCAGCTTAGAAAAAAGTGCCCTCAGGAGAGGATGCACATCTCTACAGCTCTACAGAGTTTTCGTCAATTTCTTTTAAACTTTTATTATTTTTGGTATGCTGTCTGGGCAACAGCATACCTGCACTGTGAAAGTTGGGGGAGAGGGGGGGTGGTCACCGGCCTTACGAGGTGCAGAGACGCTTCCCCGCTGCAGGACCACCATCCTGAGGGGTGGTTGTTCAGCGGGGCACTGCGCCTTGGCTGTCATAGCTGCAGCATGCCGCACACCCCTAACGCTGCCTGAAGGTGACATCGGTGGGGAGTACAAACCAGGGGCCCCTCCTTGGGGGGGGGTCCCCGCTAAGATCCCCTGCGTAGAACTGGCACAAAAGGGTTTGACTAGCACTTGTGTGATGTTTTAAGCTTAAAAGGAGACTTTATTGCCAGTATAAAATGTATGCAACTCCAGCGCCATTGGAGGGGCACAGATACCTCAGAGCGGGACCTGAGGCATTTTGGCGCCTTTCTCTGCTTACTGCAGCCATATACAGCACACACAGCGCTTCCTGACTCCTCAGCCATGCTGGATATCAGGTAGAGGGTGTAGCAAAGGGGGAGAGCTGCTTGTGTACACTATATAAATCCTAATTAGGATTAAAATTGTTGGTGTTTACAGTATTATAGTGAGCGGACAGTCTCACTGGGGCTGTGCAGCTCAGGGTGTGCTGGTGTGTTCTCTCTCTCTCTCTCTCTCTCTCTCTCTCTCTCCTCACATACAGTAGCACATGCTTGCATTATAACTGTCTGTGTGTTATTGTGCTTACTGTGAAATATGGGTAAATACAAGCTGTGCAGTGTATGTCACAATAGATTCCATTGTCTAATGACTCTGTTTCCTGTGAACAATGCAGTCAATCGTCACAAATCAGTGAAGGGGCTGGGGTGAGAGGGTCCAGAGCCCCACTGGTTAGGGTGTTTTAAGACTATGATGTCTGATATATCATCCCAGCTCAATCCTAATGTGCAGAAAACTCAGCTACTGGAACAAGCTGTTGCAGATTTAGATGCTAGGGCTGATGCACAAACCCCCTCTCTCATACAGGTCCTCAGAAGCGTGGTTTACCTGCTATTCTATCTGATATAGATGATGATATACAGTATGATGGGGATGACCTGGATCCCATTAGTGGGGATCCCGATGCAGCTCAGGGTATTGAACCCCTCATTGTGCCTATAAGGGATGTGTTAAAGCTCCCTCTAGAGGACGCTGCACCACAGCAGTCGTTTTTCTTTGTACAAAACAAGCCTAATGTCACTTTCCCTGATTCTACAGAGTTAGATGACTTATTCAAACAGGCCTGGAAAAATCCAGACAAAAAATTCCAAGTGTCCAAAAAGTTTTTGCGCACCTTGCCGTTTGCTCCTGAAGGTAGAAAATTTTGGAAGGAACCCCCTGGGGTGGATGTCTCAGTCTCTTGCCTGTCTAAAAAGGCTTTTTTTTAATCAAGTTTACCAGCTTTGGAGGATATGCAAGTTACGTTGCAACAGGCAATCCAAAAGTTGGTTCAGTCCCACGTCATTGTTCCAGTACCACTACCGCAACGCGGCAAGGGGTTTTACTCAAACCTGTGTGTGGTGCTGACCCATTTTGAATCTCAAATCCTTCCATCCTTACTTGAAAGGTGTTCAAGTTTAAGATGGAATCCCTGCGAGCAGTGATTGCGGGCCTGGAAGAAAAGGAATTTATGGTCTCCTTGGATATCAAGGACGACTATCTCCGTATTCCAATTTGGTAGCTTCATCAGGCGTACCTGCAGTTTGCCCTACTGGACAATCGCTTCCAATTCCAAGCACTACCCTTCGACCTGTCCACAGCCCCGAGGGTATTCAAAAGGTGATGGCGGAGATGATGTTCCAACTCCGGGTCCAGGGGGTCACTGTGGTCCTTTATCTGGATGATCTTCTGATAAAGGCACGATCCAGGGAGCTTTTGTTGCTCTATATCGACCGCACCATCCGTCTTCTGTCCGACCATGGGTGGATCCTCAACTTACAGAAGTCCCACCTGGAGCCATCTCAGAGGCTCCTGTTCCTGGGGATATTGCTGGATACTGTGGCACAGAAGGTGTTTCTTCCAGAGGACAAGGCGAAAACACTTCAGGAGATGGTCCGCAGGGTGCTCCGACCTACTCGAGTGTCCGTCCATCTTTGCATAAGATTCTTGGGAAAAAAGGTTGCCTCATACGAGGCGATCCAGTATGGGAGGTTCCATACCAGAACATTTAAGTTGGATCTCCTGACCAAGTAGTCCGGATCGCATGCACCAGATGATTCGGCTGTCACCTCAGGCCAGGATTTCCCTCCTGTGGTGGCTACAGTCCTCCAGTCTCCTGGAAGGCCGAAGTTTTGGGATTCAGGATTGGACCCTCCTCACGACGGATGCGAGTCTATGGGGATGGGGAGAGGTCACCCAAGAGGCGCAGTTCCAGGGCAGGTGGTCAGCCCACAAAGCACTATTTCCAATCAACGTTCTGGAACTTCGGGCAATCTACAATGCTCTGCTTCAGGCCTCTCCTCTGCTAAAAGATCATGCGATTCAGGTACAGTCGGACAATGCCATGGCTGTGGCGTATATCAATCGACAAAGAGGGACAAAAAGCAGAGCCTGCATGCGAGAGGTGTCCAAAATACTCCTCTGGGCGGGAAGAAATGCAAGAGAAATGTTGGCAATCTTCATTCCGGGTGTGGACAACTGGGAGGCGGACTTCCTGAGTCGTCACGATCTCCACCCAGGGGACTGGGGGCTCCACCATCTGGTGTTCCAGCAGTTCATCAACCAGTGGGGTTGCCCACAAATAGACATGATGGCTTCTCGGCTCAACGAGAAACTTCCCTGGTATTGCTTATGGACCAGGGATCCTCAGGCGAGGGCAGAGGACACACTGACGTCGCCTTGGCCGTACTGGCTAGTCTACCTGTTTCCTCCAATTCCATTGCTCCCAAGGATGCTAAAGAGAATCTAGAATCAAGGTGTCCAGGCAATTCTGATTGGCCTCAGAGGGCGTGGTACGCAGATCTTCCAGACCTGTCCGTCGAAGACCCTTGGCTTCTACCACTACGAAGAGATCTTCAACAAGGACCGTTTGTCTACCCGGACTTAAGGCGACTTTGTTTGACCACATGAAGGTTGAGCGGAACATCCTAGCTCACAAAGGCCTTTCCAAGAAGGTTATTGCTACCATGGTTCAGGACAGAAAACCTGTGACGTCAGAACACTATCATCATATCTGGAGGAGATATGTCTCTTGGTGCGAGGAAAGCACGTATCTGCTTCCAGTGTTTCCCTTGGGACGTTTCCTACATATCCTGCAGGCTGATGTGGATAAGGAATAGAAAGCCAAAGGCTAAGAATCGGGCACATGCAGGTGTTGTTCTTCTAATGCTGCTGCTACAAAAATGGGATTAGTCAAACCCAATACACAAAAGATACACAAACCAACAAAAGGTAGCAGCGGTTCTCAATAATGAGAGTAAATGTGAATGAGAAGGATTGAATTAAAAAAATATACATTTAATAACAATATGCACAAGAATAAAAACAATGTTAAAAAAGGGTCACAATGGTGAAAGCTGCATACAAGGTGTTGTCCGTTCCTAGTGAATGTGAACTGGACTGCAGATGGGTTGGAAAGGAGTGATAAATGATTGATGCACAGTCCCATTAATGTAACTTCACCACAGTGGCACTGCTGGAGGTGTTGTCCCTTTAGAGTTGTCCCTTAAGCATGGAGATAATGTCCAGGGTTTGGGATCCTCACTAGCAGTGCCGTAACTAGGCATTTTAGCGCTGTGTGCAAGAAACGACAGTGGTGCGCCCCCCCCCCCCCCATGCAAGATAGGGGCAGTGCGCGCCGTAGGCGTGCGAAAAATTTATAGGGGCGTGGCTTCACAGGGAAGGGGCGTGGCCACAAAATAATAGCAATTCATACTACGGTGCACAGTAGTCTACATTATTCAAATTACGCTGCACAGTAGTGCCACTACACCAGGTAGAGCCCCTTTTATACATTACAGCAGACAGTCCCCCTTTTTACACATTGCGGCAGACAGTCCCCCTTTTTACACATTGCGGCAGCCAGTCCCCCTTTTTACACATTGCGGCAGCCAGTCCCCCTCTTTACACATTGCGGCAGCCAGGCCCCCTCTTTACACATTGCGGCAGCCAGACCCCCTTTTTACACATTGCGGCAGCCAGTCCCCCTTTTTACACATTGCGGCAGCCAGTCCCCCTTTTTACACATTGCGGCAGTCAGGCCCCCTCTTTACACATTGCGGCAGCCAGGACCCCTTTTTACACATTGCGGCAGCCAGTCCCTTTTTACACATTGCGGCAGCCATTCCCCCTTTTTACACATTATGGCAGCCAGTCCCCCTTTTTACACATTGCGGCAGCCAGTCCCCCTTTTTACACATTGCGGTAGCCAGGACCCCTTTTTACACATTGCGGCAGCCAGGACCCCTTTTTACACATTGTGGCAGCCAGGCCCCCTTTTTACACATTGCGGCAGCCAGGCCCCCTCTTTACACATTGCGGCAGCCAGGCCCCCTTTTTACACATTGCGGCAGCCAGTCCCCCATTGCGGCAGCCAGGACCCCTTTTTACACATTGCGGCAGCCAGTCCCCCATTGCGGCAGCCAGGACGCCTTTTTACACATTGCGGCAGCTAGGACCCCTTTTTACACATTGTGGCAGCCAGGCCCCCTTTTTACACATTGCGGCAGACGGTGTCCCCCTGAGAGAGAGAGAGAGGGATATACTTACCTTATCCCCGCTGACAGGCTCCTCGTGCTGGCATCTCCCTCTCGGTGCAGGCAGTGAGGTGAGGTGGAGGAGGAGGGAGGGGGAGCAGGGAGCCGCAGCAGCGCTATTTCATTGGTAGTAAGCGCCGCTGCAGCATCCCCCTCTTCTTCCGTATTGGGTGCCTGGCGCTGCTGTGGATGCTGGGATGAAGGAACCGCATCCCAGCATCCATAGCAGCGCCGGGCAGCCAATACAGAAGGAGAGGGGCATGCTGCAGCGGCGCTTACTACCAATGAAATAGCGCTGCTGCGACTCCCTGCTCCCCCTCCCTCCTCCTCCTTGTCCGCTGCCCGGCGCTGGTCTCTTCTCCCTCCAGCACGGCGCACACAGCAGAGGCGGCATGTAATGAGTCAATTTGACTCATTACATGCCGCTGGCCGTGCGCCCTCAGGGCAACTGCGCTGTGTGCCAAGCCCACTTGGCACACACGTAGTTACGGCCCTGCTCACTAGTATGCAGCGTCCTTCTTGTGGAAAAAGGCTGATTGTACTCCAGACACGGTTTATCCACCACGATTTTTCTGCCAGATAGCGGGTCCAGTATTTGGTCCGGGTGCACAGATGCAGCGATCAAGCATGTGAAAGTGACCCAGGAACTATCTAACGCATTTCGCTGCAAACACTGCAGCTTTTTCAAAGGTGAGAAAGTGTAGCTGTGAGGGTATTTATACCCTTAATGGCTGCCAATTAATCAACAGCTGTTCATTCAATCCTTTGTTTCACATTAATATAACAAAAAAAAAATGAAATTACCTTTATTAATGATCCTAATACAATCCTAAGACAGACTCAGTTGGAACAATTATATTTTTAAAAAGCATTTATAAGGAAAGACATTGATTAATAATATAGAGGTGAATCACTTCCGGGTTCAGGGTATCCAGGTGGTCACGTGACATCCTATCGGTGACACGCATCACCAGCCGATTTCCGGGTTATATACCTTAATTCACTCCATAATGAGACGTGAAATAGTCACGTGTTTCCCCCCTCGTAAAATAGCGGGGAGTCATGGGGACAGAGAAACCTCTGTTTCGCTAATATAGTGAAAAACTTTTGGGTTCGGAGTAACTGCAGATCACGTGACAAGTATTAATAACTGGCTTCCGAGCTATGGAACACAAGTTGTTCCTGATTGTGATGTCGATGCGGTCATGTGATCACTCGCTCCAGAGGCAGCGGGCGGAAAATCACACTGACACGCAGCGCACAGCCGCTTCCAGGGGTGTGAACCGCATCGCAGCACCGTTGTTGTGATCACATGACCGCAAAGACGTACACCACATGTTATGGCTCATAAGGGCTGAATATTGCCCTTTCTTAATATGATGAGTAAACTTATAAACAAACAATAATAATAATAATAAAAACCACATAATTCATTGTAAGAAATAATACTAACAAATGTACATTTAGTCAGATTTTTAACTATATAGTGACATGGCCCATTTTTCACATATAATCTCCATAAACTGAGGATAACTGAGAGAGAGCTTTAATGTTAGCTACATAATGCAAATATTCTACTAAGTATTATATTTATTAACAGTGCTGTAACCTGTTTTAGGTAAATGAAAGCTGATTAACTCAAACCTTACCATATGTTTGAGGGGTACCAATAATACATGTTACTTTAAAAAATTATCATTGATGGATAATAGATGCAGACAGTATTCCAATTCTTTTAATTTGTCCTTTTCACATTCTTTTCACCCTCACAATATGAATTTCTTGGACATCTCCTTGGAGGTGAGAGATAATAAGATCCACACCACCAATTACTCCAAGGAAGTAGGGACGGACGCTTATCTACATTTTCAGAGCAGTTACTATATGCCTTGGAAGAGAAGCATTCCCAAAAGCCAACTTTTGCGTCTGAAAAGGAATTGTTCTGACCTGAACTCATCTGATGTTCAGGCAAAGAAAATGACGGATTCCTTCATCACTAGAGGCTACCCGAAATTGCTCATTCAAACTGCCTTAGAAGAAGTTAGGAAAAGAAAAAGAGACAACTTGCTGGTTCCCAATTGGAAAAAAGAAACTAATACATGTCAAATTGAGGAGGTAGCCTTCATTTCAACATTCAACAACTGCCATTCTGAAATCAGAAAAAAAATTAAAAAAATTACCATATTTTGTAACAAGACACCCAACTTCTTCCGTCACTAACACAGGAACCCCGATTAATTTTCCGTAATAAGTCCTTTAAGAACCTCTTGGCACCCAGTCATCTTAGAATTATCAAAGAACCCAATAGCGATACAACACATAGTAAAAATTGTCTAGGACGACATCAGTCCAAACTGAAATGTATAACATGCAACTTTATAGTAAATCGGACCCAAAAAAATCCCTTTTCATAAGACAGAAAAAATGTATGAAAGCAAAAGTTTTATTAATTGTGACACATCATATGTGGTCTATATGTTGGTGTGTGGTTGTAACAAGAGATATATAGGTCGCACCACTCGAGCCCTTAAAATTCGGTTCTTGGAACACCGGAGAAACATAGTTAAACGTATTCAGACACATAGCTTGTCTAAACATTATGGGGTATATGCAATTGCCGGCGAATCGCGGCAATTTTTCGCCCGTTTTTTAATTGGACACAATTCGACCGTCGAATTCCGGCAAGTGGGTGCCGAAATTCAACATATTCAATAGAAAATGGATTCGACAGTTCCGCTGTCGAAAAACGGACGATTTGACGGATTTTGATCCGATTTTTAAAAACCGGGAAAAAACCCGAAAAAAAATTGCGTGGGGTCCCCCCTTCAAAGCATAACCAGCCTCGGGCTCTTCAAGCCGGTCCTGGTTCTAAAAATCCGGGGGAAAAACTGACAGGGGATCCCCCGTATTTTTAAAACCAGCACCGGGCTCTGCGCCTGGTGCTGGTGCAAAAAATACGGGGAACAAAAAGAGTAGGGGTCCCCCGTATTTTTTACACCAGCATCGGGCTCCACTAGCTGGACAGATAATGCCACAGCCGGGGGTCACTTTTATACAGCGCCCTGCGGCCGTGGCATTAAATATCCAACTAGTCACCCCTGGCCGGGGTACCCTGGGGGAGTGCGGACCCCTTCAATCAAGGTGTCCCACCCCCCCCAGCCACCCAAGGGCCAGGGGTAAAGCCCGAGGCTTCCCCCCCCCCCATCCAAGGCTGCGGATGGGGGGCTGATAGCCTTGAGAAAAATGAAAGAATATTGTTTTTTCCAGTAGTACTACAAGTCCCAGCAAGCCTCCCCCGCAAGCTGGTACTTGGAGAACCACAAGTACCAGCATGCGGGAGAAAAACGGGCCCGCTGGTACCTGTAGTTCTACTGGGGGGAAAAAATACCCAAATAAAAACAGGAGACACACACACCGTGAAAGTAAAACTTTATTTCACACCTGCCGACACACACATACTTACCTATGTTGACCCGCCGACTGCCACGCCCCCCTCGTCACTGAAGAATCCGGGGTACCTGTGAAAAAAATTATACTCACCTGATCCAGTGTCCAGATTATAATCCACGTACTTGGCAAAGAAAGAAAACGAACACCCGGACCAGGCGGACTGAAAGGGGTCCCATGTTTGCACATGGGACCCCTTTCCCCGAATACAGAGAACCCCCCTGTGACTCCTGTCACAGAAAGGTCTCTTCAGCCAATCAGGAAGCGCCACTTCGTGGCACTCACCTGATTGGCTCTGCGCGTCTAAGCTCAGACGCGCATTGTACAGCTCCTTCCATTACTTTCAATGGTGGGACCTTTGCGGTTAGCGGTGAGGTCACCCGCGGTCAGCCGCTGACCGCGGGTAACCCCACCGCTGACCGCAAAGTTCCCACCATTGAAACTAATGGAGGGAGCTGTACGATGCGCTGTCTGAGCTCAGACGCGCATACAGCCAATCAGGAGATTGCCACGAAGTGGCGCTTCCTGATTGGCTGAAGAGACCTTTCTGTGACAGGAGTCACGGGGGGGGGGTCTCTGTATTCGGGGAAAGGGGTCCCATGTGTAAACATGGGACCCCTTTCAGTCCGCCTGGTCCGGGTGTTCGTTTTTTTTTTTTTTGCCAAGTACGTGGATTATAATCTGGACACTGGATCAGGTGAGTATAATTTTTTTCACAGGTACCCCGGATTCTTCAATGACGAGGGGGGCGTGGCAGTCGGCGGGTCAACATAGGTAAGTATGTGTGTGTCGGCAAGTGTGAAATAAAGTTTTACTATCACGGTGTGTGTCTCCTGTTTTTATTTGGGTATATTTTTCCCCCAGTAGAACTACAGGTACCAGCGGGCCCGTTTTTCTCCCGCATGCTGGTACTTGTGGTTCTCCAAGTACCAGCTTGCGGGGGAGGCTTGCTGGGACTTGTAGTAGTACTACTGGAAAAAACAATATTCTTTCATTTTTCTCAAGGCTATCAGCCCCCCATCCGCAGCCCTTGGATGGGGGGGGACAGCCTCGGGCTTCACCCCTGGCCCTTGGGTGGCTGGGGGGGGGACCCCTTGATTGAAGGGGTCCCCACTCCCCCAGGGTACCCCGGCCAGGGGTGACTAGTTGGATATTTAATGCCACGGCCGCAGGGCGCTGTATGAAAGTGACCCCCGGCTGTGGCATCTGTCCAGCTAGTGGAGCCCGATGCTGGTGTAAAAAATACGGGGGACCCCTACGCTTTCCATTTCCCCCCCGGATTTTTAGAACCAGGACCGGCTCGAAGAGCCCGAGGCTGGTTATGCTTTGGAGGGGGGGACCCCACGCAATTTTTTTTCTGATTTTTACCATTCCATTTAAAAAATAATAATAATATTTTTAAAAATATATAAATAATACTTGTGCCTCCAAAATAGACAAACCAAGTACCTAATCCCTTCTATTATAAATAGATATATGCTATTACCAATAATAAAAACACCAAAAAAAACATGTTTTTAAAAAAAAAAATATTAGATTCCGCCACCAAAGTGTGGCGGATTGAAAATGACGAATTTACTGTCTAAAAGCACTGTTGTCGAATTTACAAACTTCAATTGAATATACTTTTGTTGAATTGCCGCATTTGTACCATTGCAGAAATGTCGAATTTGACAAATGTCGAATTTCAAAAAGTCGAATTTGGAAAGTCCGTTTTTTTTGCGAAAAGTACTGAATTGCATTGTCAATTTTTTTTTTTTTTTGCGAAAATGTTCCGTTTTTTGACATTTTCGGGAATTCGACCGCAATTGCATATACCTATGACGTTTTCCACAATGGTGATCCCAAGTGCTTGAAACTGATAGGTTCGGAATCTGTATCATAAACACTACGTGGAGGAGATAGATATGAGACTCTGCAGACAAGAGGTCTTCTAGATGTTTCAGATGAATAGCATCTTTCCAGAAGGACTGAATGAGTCAGTAGAGCTCAATACTATCATCTAACCTACAAGCTATCTTGGTCTTCTCAAATAAATGATGTTCCATCATTAGAGTGGTGAAACTAACAAACCAACTTTTCTTTGATTTTGATTTTTTATTTTTTCTGTGTTTTTAGAAATCATTTGCAATTTTCTTTGCTGCTTTCTATAGAGAAATCATGTATATAATCTGTGTAGTTGGGATACAGTCTGCATCTATTATCCATCATTGAAATTTTTTTAAAGTAACATGTATTATTGGTACCCCTCAAATATATGGTAAGGTCTGAGTTAATCCCCTATCATTTACCTAAAATAGGTTAGAGCACTGTTAATAAATATAATACTTTGTAGAATATTTGCATTATGTAGTTATCATTAAAGCTCTCTCTGTACTATCCGTAATCCCCAATTTATGGATGCTAGAGAAAATAGGATTTTAATACCTACCGGTAAATCCTTTTCTCGTAGTCCCATAAGGGATATTGGGCGCCCGCCTCAGTGTATAGACTTTTCTGCAGGTTCTTGTTCTATAGTCACCTGTTCATATGTTGCTGTTGTTGTTACCAGCTGTTGCTAGTTGTTGTGTGTTAGTGGTGTGCTGGTGTGTAAATCTCACCACCTTATCTGTTATGTTCCTTCTCTCATATACAGGTTGAGTCTCCCTTATCCAAAATGCTTGGGACCAGAGGTATTTTGGATATGGGATTTTTCCGTATTTTGGAATAATTGCATACCATAATGAGATATCATGGTGATGGGACCTAAATCTAAGCACAGAATGCATTTATTTCACATATACACCTTATACACACAGCCTGAAGGTTATTTTAGCCAATATTTTTTATAACTTTGTGCATTAAACAAAGTGTGTCTACATTCACACAATTCATTTATGTTTCATATACACCTTATACACACAGCCTGAAGGTCATTTAATACAATATTTTTAATAACTTTGTGTATTAAACAAAGTTTGTGTACATTGAACCATCAAAAAACAAAGGTTTCACTATCTCACTCTCACTCAAAAAAGTCTGTATTTCGGAATAATAATGTTGCCAGGCAGCGATAACAATCAGTGTGATGGGACGAAAAACAGGTGTTTAATGGTATTGGGGACTGACAGGAGTAATATTTATTTAATGAAGAGAAGCTGAAAGATGGCTGAGATTCCTAGAAATGCAGGGAGCAGACTGTGAAGTGATGAATGTCTTTGGGGGCTTTGTAATCTGCAAGTATGTACATAAGACTGGATTTAAAAGTCTACTTCATCTGAAACTTAGCCTTATTGGAAATTCAGCCTGGGTGAATGGCTAGAAGAGGGGAGTTATGCGGAGTCTAAATCTACTCTTCAGAATGCGAGCTGCCAATGGGTCATCTTTTATTGGCACTGCATAATCACACTAAAATCTATAGTGTGCAGATTAAAACCTCAATTAATACAGTACAGTTGGTGACTGCATGTAACATGTGCAGGAAAATAGTTTGGCATTGTGTATGCAGTATGCGTTCGGCGAAGGGGAGGGTTAACCTACTTACCCCCCTCTGATGTAGGGCTCTTCAGTGACAGGATGCCGCTGTTGGTCATGTGACCGCTGTTCAAGTCAAATTACTTTCTAACAAATATTTAAAATGCCAGCTCTATTATATACTATGGACGCCTGCGCATCTCATTACCATGTGCTATGAATGTGCGCTATACATCGCAAAACACTACATCCCATAAGAGAAAACAATACACCTACACATTATCTGAGTTCCAAAGCTCATTGATGTATATATTTGTTATTAAAAGGGTATGCATTCAATATATTACAATGTACAGTATATATATAGTAACATGGTTATAGTTTACACAGCAGTTATTGCAAATTAATTCATTACAGACACGGCCAGCAATATATCACCATCTCCCTCAATGCACTTTATAATCGCTCCAGTTCCTCCATCTTTAGCTGTGCCTCAACACCAGCTAACATCAGCAAAATATTACCAACACTCCATCTCGCTCAGGACCCATGGGAAAAACAGCGACTTCTGTGTGTGTGATCAGCAATACACTGAGTCTGTTGGGGGCGTGCACAGATCTCTTGTTATTAGTCTAGGGGAGGGAACTTTCTCATTCGTGATGAGTCATTGGTCAGTTCATATGCAAGCAACATCCAGCCTTGATGGTGTAATTCCAGGAGATAGCCACTGTTACCAAGCTGCAGGCATGCTGTCTTCCAGGAAATCCATTGTTCTAATAAGAGTGACTTTAGCTTTCATACATTTAATCATATCTACTCATGGCAATGTGCTACAACTTAATCACAGGCATCAAATGAATCTACACATTAATCTGGTTACTTTGATACCAAGCACGACATGTCCATCTTGCTCCGCTCCAATAATACACATACATGACGTCATATTCCATTATATAATTGGAATCCTTATGATGTCTGGTGCTTAATAAGTTTAAATTTATGTGCTATATGAAATATGTGTTGAATCTATCTTTGTGGCATGTCTGTGTAAATGCGTATGTTACCATATATTGCTGTGCTCGCTGCACGTATTTGCAAGCATAGCGACTCATAATGTGTGGAGTCTGTATGTTCTCTCTATGTAATATTTTTACTTCGACAATCCACCCTTTGGCAGTACACAACAACTGCCATAAATTATTAGCATAAGAAAAATATTTCAGACAATAATCTGTGACCTAGACACACGTATGTATTCATTTCGCAAATCAAACACTTGACTATATTTGGGGAAGACAGGGAGGAGGACGAGACATCCTCTATATGCACTCGGCGGTCACGGGACCACTGGTTGGGTGTGGGACAACATTCAACCTATAGAGCATGCTGGGACAGTGTTATGGCCTATAATGTCTGATTTGAACGAACATTTCACACATACATGTACCTACGTCTTTGTACACTGATGTTCGGATTCGGTCCGCTCCAATAATACACATACATGATGTTATATTCCATTATATAATTGGAAACCTTATGATGTCTGGTGCTTGATATGTTTAAATTTATGTGCTGTATGAAATGTGTTGAATCTATCTTTGTGGCATGTCTGTGTAAATGCGTATGTCACCATGTATTGCTGTGCTCGCTGCGCGTATTTACAAACATAGCGACTCATAATGAGTGGAGTCTGTATGTTCTCTCTATGTAATATTTTTTATACTTCGACACCGCGGACATCCCGACCACCGGTATTTCATACCGAACCTGTGTATTATGCTTCTGTGCACGCTGTGACATGACTTTGCTGTGTTTATCACCCTAAGGTAGAGGAATCACATTAGAATGTGGGGATTATTTTCTGCTTGGTAGTGATGGGCACTAACCAAAATATTCTTTCTAGCAAACCTTGATGACCCACCAGACACCGTGACACTTGGTCCAGGTGACAATACAGGAGGTGATCATCCAAATACCTCTGGTGAGTACTCTATCTTTGCTGGTGAGTCTCTATCTTCCACATTATTGTACACCAGCAATACTGCAGTATGCCCTCATACAATCACAGGATACTAGTTCAATGTAAAGTGATCCTATTATTATATTATTATTATTATTATTATTATTATTATTATTATTATTATTATTATTACTACATTCCTCTAGTACCTGACTGTGCAGTCATAATGTTGGCACCAGAATGTCGACCGTTATGTTGACATTGTTAAAATGTCAACATCTAGAAAATTTCGACATTGGAAAATATTAGGTTTAGGGGTCTGGAATACCTGAGAAATGTGACCATGTCGACATTTTATTAGTGTTTACATACTGAATGTTGACATTCTCGTGTCGATATGGCTACTGTCGACTTAATATAAAGACCCTGTCACGGGTTCACTACGGCTGGCCGGCGGTCGGGCTCCCAGCGACCAGCATCCCGGCGCCGGGAGCCCGACCGCCGGCTTACCGACAGCTTGGCGAGCGCAAATGAGCCCCTTGCGGGCTCGCTGCGCTCGCCACGCTACGGGCACGGTGGCGCGCTACGCGCGCCACACTATTTTATTCTCCCTCTATGGGGGTCGTGGACCCCCACGAGGGAAAATAAGTGTCGGTATGCCGGCTGTCGGGCTCCCGGCGCCGGTATACTGAGCGCCGGGAGCCCGACCGCCGGCAAACAGAAGACCACCCCCTGTCACTGTGTGATGATTGTGTATGTTAGGTTTGCTTCTGGTATAACTGCATGGGTAAGTGGGAACAGGTGTTAGGAGGGTGTATTACTAGGGCGTAGGGCAAGGGGGTGGGTTATCTACAAAAAAATGGACACGCAAAGGTGTAGAGTGCAGAGCTTGCAGTAAGTCACTAATGAGCTGACCTGGGCTGTAGTGCGAGTTTTGGGATTGCATTCTCCAGTCCTTCTTATAGTCCAATAGGTGAAAATTCTTCATATTCATAGATAACACCGGTCAATGTGATTTTTATGCACAAGAAATCGGAATAGTGACTAGTGCCATTTTAATTTTTCCGTCAGGCACTTTCATATCTTAGTATTCTTTATGGCCTGTCATACACAGACAGACAGGGGCATTGCAACGTGAATCTATTCCAGGGCAGAAAGATGTGTTAAATACCCCTTTAGTGGATCCTGAAAAAGTGTATTTACCTCCACTGCATACTAAACTAGGACTGATAAAACAACTTGTAAATACAATTGATAGAAACTCTGCTGTATTAATGCATTTAATTTCTAAATTTCCAAAATGTAAGTGATGCAAAACTGAAAGGAGGAATTTGTACAGGGCCACAAATAAGATCAGTAATGGCTGATGAAAATTGACATGAACAGTTAAATCCACTAGAAATTTGAGACCAAAAAACCCCCTGAAAAGGTCAACATGAGTTTTTCATTCGTGTCGAACTTTCACATGTTGACCTTGTGCATGTCGACCATTTGGTGGCAACATAGATACTGTTGACCTATTATGCCATAACCAAGGTAACCAAGAAATTCTTGGGGCTGTCAATGATGAGCATGGCCAGCGTTTCCATCAGCAGATGTCTATGATGGAACAGAGGTTGCAATTCAAATGGAGTTCGTATACTGGCTGACTATGCCGGACCATGAAGAGAGACGTCCCAAAGGCAAAAATACGCTTGAAAATCATCATCTGCAACTTTAGGTCAGCCAGAAGGATGTGTATGTTTATAATTTAGACTTACGTAAGTAGTAATTTAATAAAACTTTAGGGACCGGATGTAATAAAGTGCGAGACAGCCGGAGCTCCGAGACTCCGGACGAATTTTTAAAGCCGTAAACATTTTACAAGGCAAAACCAGGTTGGTTTTGCCTTGTATAACAGGAAAGCACAGTCCTGATAACACTACAGTGATCCAAATATCTCCTTAGGGCAGAGGTTCTCAAACACAGTCCTCAAGATACCCCAATGATCCAGGTTTAAGGTATATCCATGGCTCAGCACAGATGGTTAATTCCAATTGACTGAGGTGCTATTTAAGTCACCGGTGGCCAAGCATGGATAAACTTAAAACCTGGATAGCTGGGGTACCTTGAGGACCACGTTGAAACCTCTGTCTTAGGGCCATGTAAGCAGTGCACCATACGATGTGAAATGCAGTTATGATGTATGAGATTATATAATTCTAAGTGTTGGGGTCCTTTGTTCTCTGCAGTCTGTTCCAACATGATTGTAATCTGAGTATGCGTAGCTGGCGATGGCTTCTGGGTATAACTAATCTATATGCAGGTAAAGCCAGTGCCTTCCTCATTCCCCACCCTGTAGTATTCCACCTGTTCATTCTCACACAGTTATACCAGACACAAGCATAACATAAACATTAATCATCTCAGTGACAAGATAGCGCTGCGCCATTTTCATCTTTTCTTCCGTATGTTGGAAGGTGGCTAATACATCTGCTACTTGTTGATGATTTGTCATATTACTTTTTTTTTTTTTTTAGATGTGTCCCCACAGACTGTTGGAATGACAGAAGAACACGATGACCTTGATCAGGACTTGGACATCACTCCACCTATGCACGTAGACATTGCAGGTGCTGTGGGCGCAGATATGGGCACCCCAAGTGAGCCTCACACTGGAAGCTTGACACTTCGACAGAGGTGCACTCAGATCACCGGCCATTGATGTCTGGCAATGGGACAGTTCCGCTTGCTCACCCTGCATCCTACCAGAGTGCCCTAGATGGTTACAGATTAGTTTAGGCCTCTAGTCTCTGGAGCAGTTGTTCGATTACAACTCCCAACATGTTCTGTTATTTACTTAGTAGTCTTGAAGACCCAAGTTACTCCCAATGGCAGTAGTTGCTAGAAGTACACTTCTGAAGATGAGGAACACAAACAACATCTGTTACTGGAACCAGCTTCTGAAGCTGGAATCTGTTGTTTGTTACTTAACTTTCCTATAATTTTTTTGTGATTTACCTTCTTTGTTACAAGTTTCCTAAGTATCTGTTTACGCATCCATGTCTACTGTTGCTTTGAGCACCATCTTTTTCCTTTGCAGTTACTTGTGCTACCTAAGTTACTGACATGTTACACTTTTTCTGTGTAATGATTTTTATGACCTCACTCATCCAAACCCCCCTATGGATTTTATCATCTTATCTCGCGTCTCATAACCACATAGGAATAAGCTGTTCCATGGTACGATGACTCCACTATCTATACACTCATACCCAGCCGCACATTCCTCACAGGATTAGTCTCTCCACCCCCACGTCTTCCACTACACCTTTCTCCAAGCTGGCAGGCTCACAACCCACACCTTAATTCTGTGTTTATGTAGCTGTACACTTAGAACATGTCCAGGCACAAATTCCTGAGGATGTTCGCACATACATTAGTGCTGGTGTGTGTGTCTTTCAGTTTGTCTGAACAAAAATGATATGTTCAAATATAAGTTAAATTCAACAGTGTGGATCACTTAGACATTATACAGATGGTGCATTTGTCATCCAGGTCCGTCTGGCTAATCATCCATAATTCAATATATGAAGGTTATTTTCAGTACTTGTGTTACAGGTACATGGCAGCACTTCTGTTACCAGTGTTACTACTTAATAAGCATCCTAAAAGGATGTAAATATTTAAAATGCAAATACCAAATGGCCATAATCCTAACGACTCCAATACTATGCATGTTGACTGTGGTATGAAACATACACAAAGCAATACTATCACACTGAACACTCTTGTCTATGCATGGTGCATTTTACACACACAGGGTATATACGTCAAAATACACATTCCAAAAACAAAACGCACTGTACAAATATAACCTTATTTCTAAACCAGTATGTGCAATGTAGCTGAATTAAAATGAAACTGTGAAGTCACACTTCAGTCAATAGCTGGATACTGCTATACAGCTGAACATCAATAAACGGTTTGTTATAAAGGTGTGGTGGCTTCTATTTGTGTCATAAATAGGGAAGTTTGAGCTTCTAGAGAAATATCTGTTCTTGAACTGATGACAGTATACAGTACATGAGATGAGTAGCACTCAATATCTGTTGTAGTTCCTTTCTCCTTAAAGATAGCATCAACATTTTTACGGGGGAGTGGCTGGTTCGGCCAGCCACTCCCCCGTTTCCCCAGGCACGCCTGCGTTTTTACCTGACACGCCTGCGTTTTTACCTGACACGCCTGCGTTTTTTAGCACACTCCCGGAAAACGGTCAGTTGCCTCCCAGAGACGCCCCATTCCTGTCAATCACTCACCGATTAGCAGAGCAACTGAAAAGCGTCGCTCGACCTTGTGTGAAACGGCATAGTTTTTTGTGAAAGTACATCGCGCGTGCGCACTGCGGCCCATACGCATGCGCAGAAATGCCGATTTTTAGCCTGATCGCTGCGCTGCGAACAACGGCAGCTAGCGATCAACTCGGAATGACCCCCATAGTACAGACAGTGTTACTTACCTTGAGTCCTCTATATTGGGATCGGTATGAAATACCTCCAATCAAAATCCCTACAGTCGAAATCCAGACACCAATTGACCGACGGTCAAAATCCCGACAAGGTGAAAATCCTGACATGGACAAAATACCGACATTTAAAATACCGACAAGGTCACAATACCGACAAGGTCAAAATACCGACATGTAAAATGCCGACAGGTCAAAATACCGACATGCGTTTTTCGTTGTGTTTGTGTGTGTGTATGTCGACATGGACACCATATAAGTGTACTACGTCCCCTCGCATACTCATGTCGCTATTTTGACCTGTCTGCATTTACATGTTACATTTACTTTTACATTTTACAATTACATTTTACAATTACATTTTACATGTCGGTATTTTCGTCTCGCATGGCTCGCTGCGCTCACCATGCTTCAAGCACGGTGCCTCGCTTCGCTCGGCACACTATATTATATTCCCCCTCCAGGTCCACTGGGATGGTAAAGTATGAACAAGTCGGTTTCAATGAAAAGAATAATTAAAAACTCATGTCGGTATTTTGACCTGTCGGCATTTTACATGTCGGTATTTTGACTTTGTCTGTATTTTAAATGTCTGTATTTTGTCCATGTCGGGATTTTGACCTGGTCGAGGATTTTGACCATGTCGGGATTTTGACTGTCGGTCAATTGGTGTCGGGATTTTGATTGGAGGTAAATTGACTGCATCCCCTCTATATTATATCTTTTATTTATTTATATATATATATATATATATACAAATACAAATGTACACATCCGGCACTCTGTGCAGCAATGGAAATGCCTGGGTACCCTCCTAAAGATAATGCAGTATCTGTACCTTCCCCACCTGTGGCTCAGGTGTATCTGGCAAAGGACAAGAGGCGGCACTCCAAGGTCTTGAAAAAACTTTTATATGCAAAGCATGGTGCAAAACAGGGCAATAAAGTGCAAAAAATAGAAAAACATGGAGGTCTTACGACGTTTCAAGGCATCAAGCCTTTTCCTCAGGTAAGGATACCCATGTACAGTGTAGTGTGCAGAAAGAAAGAACCAAACCCACAGAATGAATCACTCACCTTTTAAAGCTGCAGGAGCAGGTGTTCCCGGCGTCTGTGTCCGGGACTTCCGGGTACGTCACACGGGCGGCGCATAGCTGACGTGTCCGTTGCCAAGCAACGGTTGCGCAAACAGGCGCCGGGGAGACCTGTCAGAGCTGTGAGGAAAATGTAAACAGTGATCGTCAAGTGTGTGCTAGACGTAACTTATGACACCCAAGCAGGGTGAATAATGAGTGAAAGTGAATTGCATTAAAAACATATAAGAAGATAAAAGTTACTTGTAATCAGCTGAGGAATATAGAGAAAAGCCCAAATCGTGGTTATAGCAGCATATGATACAAAGGGATTAAAATACACAAATTGCAACTAATTGCACAATAAGATAATAAGATAGGTGGGCTAACATGCGATAAATAGGCCATTAGATTGGATCCCGACTAGGTTACTACACATCAACGCAGGGAGACAAAAAAGGAAGGGAAGGGGAGGGGGGAGGAAAGGAAAAGGGAAGATGGAAGGGGGATCGGGCGGGGGAGGGGAAAAGGGGGGGGGGGGGGAGAAAAAATGGGCCGGCACCGACTGGTGTATAGGTGAATATTAAAGAAATACATTCCAAGTGAATGTTTCATTAAGTCCATTTGGTGATAATGTATCCAATAAGAAAATCCATTTGGATTCACATTTGGATAATGCTGTATGTCGGTCGCCCCCTCTCACAGGGCTCGGAATGTGGTCGATGATCTTATATCGCAGGCTAGATAGTGGATGGCCCTTTAATTTAAAATGGCGTGCAACCGGTTGGTCCACGGGTTTGCCATCGAGCGATGCTTTGATGGCAGATCGATGTAACGCCATCCTGTCCCTAAGGTTTCTAATGGTCTGTCCGACGTATAATAAGCCACATGGGCAGATTATGGTATATACAATAAATGATGTCGTACACGTGACCACGTGTTTAATTTTGTATTGCTTGCCCGTATGTGGGTTATTAAAGCTGTGACCGGTTTCCAAATATTTGCATGTGGTGCAGGATGCACATCGATAGCACCCTGGTTTTTTAACTTGTGTAGAGGCATTCAGAGTTGGAGTGATATTTGTTTTCACTAAAAAGTCCCTGAGGTTAGGTCCCCTCTTGTAGCTAGGCATCAAAGAGGTGCCTTTGAAACAGGGTAATTCTTTGTCACCCGTCACAATAGGCCATAAACCTTTGGTGGCACGTGGAAGAACTTTACTGACAGTTGAAAACCGAGTAACAAATGGAATCCGTGATTGTAGTGGTTGTTGTGGGACTTTATAAAGCAGTTGTTCTCTGGGAATATTAAGTACTTAGTTTCTGGAACGCATAAGCTCCCGTAACTTATAGCCTCTATGAGCAAATTTTTGGATCATGTGATCCAGCGTCGTGACTAAAGTGGTACGATCACTCGAAATGCGTGCTGCCCGAAGCATTTGTGATCTGGGTAAACCGCGTATAAGTGCAGGGGGGTGACAACTACTGTGATGTAGAAGCGTGTTGCGATCCGTGGGTTTTGAGAATTATTTGGTGTGAATGCACTTATCCTTGATCTCGATGGTGACGTCCAAGTAATTGATATTTGTAGAGCTGATCTGGTACGTGAATTTAATAGGTGAGTTAGCTGTGTTGATGTGTTCGATGAGGGTGATTAATTCCTGTTCGGTGCCAGACCAGAGGATTAGCAGGTCGTCTATATACCGTGTGTATAGCGCTATTTTGTTTGCTGTCTCCATAGATGAAAAGAAGAATTAATCTTCTTGCTGAAACATATATACATTGGCGAACGATGGGGCCACTGAGGACCCCATCGCACACCCAGTGGTTTGGATAAACTACTGTCCATTATGCATAAAATAATTTTGTTTTAAGGTTTTGGACAACAATGAAAGAAACAAAGGGATAGGAATAGCATCAAAATGGTGTCGAAACAAAAACAATTCCATAGCTGCTAGGCCACTGTCGTGAGGGATCACCGTGTAAAGGTTTTTGTCATCTAAAGTGCATAACAGCATATTGGTCGGTTGTGTGGTATCTTTAAGGAACGTGGGTTGTTCCATGATGTATGGCTGAATTAGCTGGTCCAGAAACTGTGAGATCGGCTGAAGTAGTGACCCCCTGGCTGAAATAATCGGTCGGGGGGGAGGGTCCACAGGATTTTTGTGAAGTTTGGGAATTGTGTATAACACTGGAGTGATAGGGAAAGGGGTGATTAATGAATTGTAAATTTTTTTGTCAAGATGTCCTGCTTGATGGGCCTCCAAAAGAACGGAATCCAGATCACGTTTAAATCCCTCCGTGGGGTTCTGGGAAAGCTGTTGGTAGGTGGATTGATCGTGAAGGAGATGGTCAATGTTAGAAATGTATTTTGTGGAATCCTGTATGACGATGCCACCGCCCTTGTCGGCGGGGCGAAAGATGACATCCTGGTATTGTGACAGATCTCGTAAAGCTTTGTGTTCAGCTCTAGTCAGGTTGGTGTGAACTATAGGTTGAGCTGCATGAAATTTGGTGATTGCTGTGTCCAGCAGACGGTTGAATGTCTTTAACGAAGCATTTGATGAAACGGGGTCAAACGACGTTTTTTTATATACACGGAAGGTGTTTTATAAACAGGCACATTGTCGCGTTGATGTTGAAAGAATTCCCTAGTTTTCAGGGATCTGTGTAGCCCATAAAGGTCAATCTTCCAATCAAGGTCCCGATGAGGGTAAGTGGGGACAAAGGATAATCCTTTGTTTAAAACGTTTAACTCAGTAGGTGAAAAGTTACGGGATGACAGATTGAACGTTACTTCCTCCCCTTGTTGATGGGAGGCTTGGAAGATCCTTTGATTTTGGCCCCCACGTCGCGTTCTTCCCGGTCGCGCATGTCGACTTTTGAACGTGTGGCCCTGGCTAAAGGGACCGTCTGTGTTGTCTGAGGATCCTCCGAGTCTGTGACTAAAAAATCACTGTCACTGTTGGACTGCGAACGATTCCTCCTAAATGATGGATGTCTATCTTTCCAAGAGATACGGGATCTGGAGCGGAATGATGGATCTGTTCCATTCAGCCACCGGTACACCCTCTGGGGTGGGGAAGGTACAGATGGGGAAGGTACAGATACTGCATTATCTTTAGGAGGGCACCCAGGCATTTCCATTGCTGCACAGAGTGCCGGATGTGTACATTTGTATTCTATTGGGAATTGGCTTCGTTCCCTATGTATCAAGGCACCTTCGTTACACCTTATGTTGGGTAACTATATATTTTTTCTGCTTGTTCTATTTTTTCTGCATTTGTTCCTGTTTTTACCGGACCAATTTTTGAGTTCACGCCACCGTTACTTCAGCTGAAGTCTCACCAGCAGCGGTTTTTGGGCCCAGCTTGGATCTCCTCACAGGTTACCATGTCATCTCCCACTGCTTCGGGAACTCTGTCATTCATTGATCTTAAACAACATCTGGCAGAGACACTCAGCTACAATGAAGAACAAGCTACTCAGATCCTGTTTGGCACCGACCTTAGCGTTCATCCAGAACCATCTTCTACTGATGAGATCTTCCAGACACTCTTGAAATTACGCAACAAAGAGACTGACTACCTCCTACATGGAACATCATTATCGGACTATTTCCGTTCCAAAATGATCCCACGCGGCTTCAGAATAAGAAACATGCCAACTATTGGTCGCAATAGTGCTGACTTTTGCCGCAAATGGATATCCATCCTTAATAAATGCAGCTCAGATTTAATGCTGCTGGTCATCGACGAGGCACGTACCATACTAACAGATACTAGATCTAAACTTGCGGCAGCCACCTTGAAATTCAAACCCCAATTAGAAGATAAAAGGCTTCAAGCACAATGGGACCGGTTGGAACAACAGTGTAATACTTATAGACCAGATCTTTTAAAATTTAAACAAAAGAAATTAACAACGGTTCAATCCGATTATGAAGACCAGAGGGTGTACCGGTGACTGAATGGAACAGATCCATCATTCCGTTCCAGATCCCGTATCTCTTGGAAAGATAGACATCCATCATTTAGGAGGAATCGTTCGCAGTCTAGGCGATCCGAGAGGTGATTTGGACAGAAAGACACCGATAAGTGGCCAGTTCTACCTTCAGCGGGTAGGCTGTGCCATGGGGAGCAATGTGGCACCGGCCTTCGCGAATGCCTATATGTTGGACATATAGCCTCATTTTGACTTGTTTTAAGGACATTACATCAAAGTTGGATCAGCATGTAGTGTGTTTTTCCACTTTAATTTTGAGGGTGACTCCAAATCCAGACCTCCATGGGTTAATAAATTTGATTTCCATTGATAATTTTTGTGTGATTTTGTTGTCGGCACATTCAACTATGTAAAGAACAAAGTATTTAATAAGAATATTTCTTTCATTCAGATCTAGGATGTGTTATTTTAGTGTTCCCTTTATTTTTTTGAGCAGTGTATATATATATATAATTTTTTCTCTATCGTCCTAGTGGATGCTGGGGTTCCTGAAAGGACCATGGGGAATAGCGGCTCCGCAGGAGACAGGGCACAAAAAGTAAAGCTTTTCCGATCAGGTGGTGTGCACTGGCTCCTCCCCCTATGACCCTCCTCCAGACTCCAGTTAGATTTTTGTGCCCGGCCGAGAAGGGTGCAATCTAGGTGGCTCTCCTAAAGAGCTGCTTAGAGAAAGTTTAGCTAGGTTTTTTATGTTACAGTGATTCCTGCTGGCAACAGGATCACTGCAGCGAGGGACTGAGGGGAGAAGGAGTCAACTCACCTGCGTGCAGGATGGATTGGCTTCTTGGCTACTGGACATCAAGCTCCAGAGGGACGATCACAGGTACAGCCTGGATGGTCACCGGAGCCGCGCCGCCGGCCCCCTTGCAGATGCTGAAGACAGAAGAGGTCCAGAATCGGCGGCTGAAGACTCCTGCAGTCTTCTAAAGGTAGCGCACAGCACTGCAGCTGTGCGCCATTTTCCTCTCAGCACACTTCACACGGCAGTCACTGAGGGTGCAGGGCGCTGGGAGGGGGGCGCCCTGGGAGGCAAAATGAGTACCTATAAAGGCTAAAAATACCTCACATATAGCCCTAGAGGCTATATGGAGATATTTAACCCCTGCCTGATTTCTCAAAATAGCGGGAGACGAGCCCGCCGGAAAAGGGGCGGGGCCTATCTCCTCAGCACACGGCGCCATTTCCTCTCACAGCTCCGCTGGTCAGGACGGCTCCCAGGTCTCTCCCCTGCACTGCACTACAGAAACAGGGTAAAACAGAGAGGGGGGGCAAATTTATGGCGATATTTTTATATAACAAAGCAGCTATAGGGGAGCACTTATTATAAGGCTATCCCTGATATATATATAGCGCTTTTGGTGTGTGCTGGCAAACTCTCCCTCTGTCTCCCCAAAGGGCTAGTGGGTCCTGTCTTCATTAGGAGCATTCCCTGTGTGTCTGCTGTGTGTCGGTACGTGTGTGTCGACATGTATGAGGACGATATTGGTGTGGAGGCGGAGCAATTGCCAAATATGGGGATGTCACCTCCTAGGGGGTCGACACCAGAATGGATGCCTTTATTTATGGAACTACGGGATAGTGTCAACACGCTAAAGCAGTCGTTTGACGACATGAGACGGCCGGACAATCAATTAGTGCCTGTCCAGGCGACTCAAACACCGTCAGGGGCTGTGAAACGCCCTTTGCCTCAGTCGGTCGACACAGACCCAGACACAGGCGATGACTCCAGTGGTGACGGTGACGAATCAACCGTATTTTCCAGTAGGGCCACACGTTATATGATTTTGGCAATGAAGGAGGCGTTACATTTAGCTGATACTACAGGTACCACTAAACAGGGTATTATGTGGGGTATGAAAAAACTACCTATAGTTTTTCCTGAATCAGAAGAACTAAATGACGTGTGTAATGAAGCGTGGGTTGCCCCTGATAAAAAGCTGATAATTTCAAAGAAATTATTGGCATTATACCTTTTCCCGCCAGAGGTTAGGGAGCGCTGGGAAACACCTCCTAGGGTGGACAAGGCGCTAACACGCTTATCTAAACAAGTGGCGTTACCCTCTCCTGAGACGGCCGCACTTAAAGATCCATCAGATAGGAGGATGGAAAATATCCAAAAAAGTATATACACACATGCAGGTGTTATACTACGACCAGCTGTAGCAACTGCCTGGATGGGCAGTGCGGGGGTAGTTTGGTCAGAATCCCTGATTGAAAATATTGATACCCTGGACAGGGACAATATTTTACTGTCGTTAGAACAAATAAAGGATGCATTTCTTTATATGCGTGATGCACAGAGGGATATATGCACACTGGCATCACGGGTAAGTGCTATGTCCATTTCGGCCAGAAGAGCTTTATGGACGCGACAGTGGACAGGCGATGCGGATTCAAAACTGCATATGGAAGTTTTGCCGTATAAGGGGGGAGGAGTTATTTGGAGTCGGTCTATCAGATTTGGTGGCCACGGCTACAGCCGGGAAATCCACCTTTCTACCTCAAGTCACTCCCCAACAGAAAAAGGCACCGACTTTTCAACCGCAGCCCTTTCGTTCCTTTAAAAATAAGAGAGCAAAGGGCTATTCATATTTGCCACGAGGCAAAGGTCGAGGGAAGAGACAGCAACACGCAGCTCCTTCCCAGGATCAGAAGCCCTCCCCGGCTTCTACAAAAGCCTCAGCATGACGCTGGGGCTTCTCAAGCGGACTCGGGGACGGTGGGCGGTCGTCTCAAAAATTACAGCGCGCAGTGGGCTCACTCGCAAGTAGATCCCTGGATCCTGCAGATAATATCTCAGGGATACAGGTTGGAATTAGAGACAGATCCACCTCGCCGTTTCCTGAGGTCTGCTTTACCAACGTCCCCCTCCGAAAGGGAGACGGTGTTGGAAGCCATTCACAAGCTGTACTCTCAGCAGGTGATAGTCAAGGTACCTCTTCTGCAACAAGGGAAGGGGTATTATTCTACTCTTTTTGTGGTACCGAAGCCGGATGGCTCGGTAAGGCCTATTCTAAATCTGAAGTCCTTGAACCTGTACATAAAGAAGTTCAAGTTCAAAATGGAGTCACTCAGAGCAGTGATAGCGAACCTGGAAGAGGGGGACTTTATGGTATCCTTGGACATCAAGGATGCGTATCTCCACGTTCCAATTTACCCCTCACACCAGGGGTACCTCAGGTTCGTTGTACAAAACTGTCACTATCAGTTTCAGACGCTGCCGTTCGGATTGTCCACGGCACCTCGGATCTTTACAAAGGTAATGGCCGAGATGATGATTCTTCTTCGAAGAAAAGGCGTATTAATTATCCCATACTTGGACGATCTCCTAATAAGGGCGAGGTCCAGAGAACAGCTAGAGATGGGATTAGCACTGTCTCAAGAAGTGCTAAAACAGCACGGGTGGATTCTGAATATTCCAAAATCCCAGTTAATGCCGACAACTCGTCTGCTGTTCCTAGGGATGATTCTGGACACGGTTCAGAAAAAGGTTTTTCTCCCGGAGGAAAAAGCCAAGGAGTTATCCGAGCTTGTCAGGAACCTCCTAAAACCAGGAAAGGTGTCTGTACATCAATGCACAAGAGTCCTGGGAAAAATGGTGGCTTCTTACGAAGCGATTCCATTCGGCAGATTCCACACAAGAATTTTCCAAAGGGATCTGTTGGACAAATGGTCAGGGTCGCATCTTCAGATGCACCTACGGATAACCCTGTCTCCAAGGACAAGGGTGTCTCTTCTGTGGTGGTTGCAGAGTGCTCATCTATTGGAGGGCCGCAGATTCGGCATACAGGATTGGATCCTGGTGACCACGGACGCCAGCCTGAGAGGCTGGGGAGCAGTCACACAAGGAAGAAACTTCCAGGGAGTATGGACGAGCCTGGAAACGTCTCTTCACATAAACATTCTGGAACTAAGAGCAATATACAATGCTCTAAACCAGGCAGAACCTCTGCTTCAGGGAAAACCGGTATTGATCCAGTCGGACAACATCACGGCAGTCGCCCATGTGAACAGACAGGGCGGCACAAGAAGCAGGAGGGCAATGGCAGAAGCTGCAAGGATTCTTCGCTGGGCAGAGAATCATGTGATAGCACTGTCAGCAGTGTTCATCCCGGGAGTGGACAACTGGGAAGCAGACTTCCTCAGCAGACACGATCTTCACCCGGGAGAGTGGGGACTTCATCCAGAAGTCTTCCACATGCTGGTAACCCGTTGGGAAAGACCAATGGTGGACATGATGGCGTCTCGCCTCAACAAAAAACTGGACAGGTATTGCGCCAGGTCAAGAGATCCGCAGGCAATAGCTGTGGACGCGCTGGTAACGCCTTGGGTGTACCAGTCGGTGTATGTGTTTCCTCCTCTGCCTCTCATACCAAAAGTATTGAGAATTATACGGCAAAGAGGCGTAAGAACGATACTAGTGGTTCCGGATTGGCCAAGGAGGACTTGGTACCCGGAACTTCAAGAGATGATCACGGAAGATCCGTGGCCTCTACCTCTAAGGAGGGACTTGCTTCAGCAGGGTCCCTGTCTGTTTCAAGACTTACCGCGGCTGCGTTTGACGGCATGGCGGTTGAACGCCGGATCCTAAAGGAAAGAAGCATGCCGGAAGAAGTCATTCCTACTTTGATTAAAGCAAGGAAGGAAGTAACCGTGCAACATTATCACCGAATTTGGCGAAAATATGTTGCGTGGTGCGAAGATCGGAGTGCTCCGACGGAGGAATTTCAACTGGGTCGATTCCTACATTTCCTGCAATCAGGATTGTCAATGGGTCTCAAATTGGGATCTATTAAGGTTCAAATTTCGGCCCTGTCGATTTTCTTTCAAAAAGAATTGGCTTCAGTCCCTGAAGTCCAGACCTTTGTTAAGGGAGTGCTGCATATACAGCCTCCTGTGGTGCCTCCAGTGGCACCGTGGGATCTAAATGTGGTTTTGGACTTCCTAAAATCTCCTTGGTTTGAACCACTAAAAAAGGTGGATTTGAAATATCTCACATGGAAAGTGACCATGCTTCTAGCCCTGGCTTCTGCCAGGAGAGTGTCAGAATTGGCAGCTTTATCTTACAAAAGCCCATATCTGATTTTCCATTCGGACAGGGCAGAACTGCGGACTCGTCCGCATTTTCTCCCTAAGGTGGTGTCAGCATTTCATCTGAACCAGCCTATTGTAGTGCCTGCGGCTACAAGTGACTTGGAGGACTCCAAGTTACTGGACGTTGTCAGAGCATTAAAAATATATATTGCAAGGACAGCTGGAGTCAGAAAATCTGACTCGTTGTTTATATTGTATGCACCCAACAAGATGGGTGCTCCTGCGTCTAAGCAGACGATTGCTCGTTGGATCTGTAGCACAATCCAACTTGCACATTCTGTGGCAGGCTTGCCACAGCCTAAATCTGTAAAGGCCCACTCCACAAGGAAGGTGGGCTCATCTTGGGCGGCTGCCCGAGGGGTCTCGGCATTACAACTTTGCCGAGCAGCTACGTGGTCAGGGGAGAACACGTTTGTAAAATTTTACAAATTTGATACTCTGGCTAAGGAGGACCTGGAGTTCTCTCATTCGGTGCTGCAGAGTCATCCGCACTCTCCCGCCCGTTTGGGAGCTTTGGTATAATCCCCATGGTCCTTTCAGGAACCCCAGCATCCACTAGGACGATAGAGAAAATAAGATTTTACTTACCGATAAATCTATTTCTCGGAGTCCGTAGTGGATGCTGGGCGCCCATCCCAAGTGCAGATTATCTGCATAAGTTGTACATAGTTATTGTTAACTAATTCGGGTTATTGTTGAAGGAAGCCATCTTTCAGAGGCTCCGCTGTTATCATACTGTTAACTGGGTTTAGATCACAAGTTGTACGGTGTGATTGGTGTGGCTGGTATGAGTCTTACCCGGGATTCAAAATCCTCCCTTATTGTGTACGCTCGTCCGGGCACAGTACCTAACTGGAGTCTGGAGGAGGGTCATAGGGGGAGGAGCCAGTGCACACCACCTGATCGGAAAAGCTTTACTTTTTGTGCCCTGTCTCCTGCGGAGCCGCTATTCCCCATGGTCCTTTCAGGAACCCCAGCATCCACTACGGACTCCGAGAAATAGATTTATCGGTAAGTAAAATCTTATTTTTTTTTTTCTATATCATCCCAGGGGTCCGGCACTCAGCATAACGTCCCAAATAGCGGTTATCGGTGCCCGCACAAATAAAGCAATCTACAGTCTAAAGGTGCAGCACTCTACAAACAAAAGAATGAAGATACACAGTTATGCGATAAACGTTTCAGTGTTAATACACTACTGTATTTTCGAGATACAAAAGTCAGATATACAAAAACGATCTCACCTTTATACAGCATATCACCCTGTGAGCGGTCCCACCGGCATTTGTGATTGGTGCGCCCGTCCGGTGTCCACCGTTGATGACGTCATCCCGCAGCGTCGCGGGACTGGCGTCAGTGCAACCCTCACCATAGCAACATAACAAGTAACATACAAACAGAGGACGCTGAAAAATGAAAATAAAAAATATATGAATGATATGATGACTAGCATATACATTTTATATATATATTTATATATGAGAGAGAGCGCTTATAGAAGTGTGCACTTGGAAAGGTACCAAAAAATTTGCCCACGTCCGTCTGTCCGTCTGTCTGTATATGTAAAAAAAAAGAGGGAGAACACAGCGCCACTTGTCAGACAAAATTACCACCAAATGTTGACTATGGTATAGGAACAGTTATCACTAAAAAACCACAACTCCCCTTGATATGGGTGTCAGCCAGCCCCTAAGTAAATAACAACACTGGTATAGTGCTGTGGAAAAAACAATGGGTAACAGGAATAGGGGTGCTGCTACTACTGTGGTTAACCGTGAACAATCTATCTGATCATTAAAAAATGGAATCTAAAAGCCAGTATATATAAAAATATAACAAATTTAATAGAATAGCATATAAAGGCTGAATGGTACACGTAAAAATATAGAATATTAAAACTTAAAAGCAACAAAAACAGCTGAGTATGAAGGGTTAAAAAACTTATCTCAATGCAGGATGGAGGTCTATTTAGGGGAGCACAACGCGTTTCGTCCTATCTGGACTTCATCAATGGGTCCTTGTGTGTGTGTGTGTGTGTGTGTGTATATATATATATATATATATATATATATATATATATATATATATACATACACATACACTTGATCAAAGACTCGGCACTCCCAGATGCGGTAATAGCTTGGTCTGGTGCCCTCACACCTGCACAGCAGCAGTAACATAAGGATTCCACAGCGCGGCACTCAGGACACCGTTACAGTGACACCAGGATGGATATCAACATTTCAAACCTTTATTGGTTTGTCATCAGGATACATAATCATACAACAAGAGTGATTTACCTAAATACCCGCCACCAGACATGTGTGAAGCCTGCTCACCGGAGCCGAATGCAGCTTCTGGAAGACTGCGCCTGCCAATTATGTCATCACACCTCCGTGTAACTGTTACCATGGCACCATAAACACCACAGTGAATAGACACACTACAGAATGGATATAAACAATCATATGAAAGCTGATTCATTATAGATGCAGTATATATTAACCACAAATCCTTATTAAAAATAGCAAGATTGAATACCAAAACATCATTAAGAACAGATTAATGGACCAGCTATAACAAGCAGCAATAAGGCAAAAGAATTAATAATATTTAGAAAAGCACTTGTGGTAAAGGAGCAATATGTCAATCAATAGGTTAAATGGGTCATTAAAATAGAATAGAATATTAGAAAGTGATCCCAATTTAATTAAAGCAAGAGAGCGGGAGTATTTCATTGAGACCCCTAGGTGCTATAATATCCAGGTTATTAATCCAAAATGACTCCTTCCTAAGGAGTACTTTGTCCCGATCACCCCCTCTGCGTAGTGACGGAACATGATCTATCATGCAGTATTTTAGACTAGCAAGACTATGTTTTGCCTCCGCAAAATGTCTTGCCACAGGCTGTTCTCTACTGCCACCTGCCAATGCCGCCCTAATCACTGACCGGTGTAGGGTCATGCGCTCCTTGAATTTTCTAATCGTTTTCCCCACGTAAGAAAGCCCACAAGGGCAAATCAGCTGGTATATTACATATGTGCTGTCACATGTTAAACGATACCTTATAGAATTTTTTTTTCCGGAATGTGAGTGAAAAAAAGAATCACCTGACAACAAAAAACCATATGTGATGCAGGGGCATTTAAAACACCCTTTTTTGCCCTGGGGCAGAAAGGTTTTTAATGAAGTTGGTTTTGAGCTGGGTAAATCAGTCTTAACCAAAATATCCCTAAAATTGTTCCCACAGGAATAACAAGGCATCAAGGAGTGATCAGGGATCCCCACTTCACGATCACTTTTTACAATGGGCCATAATTTTTTAGAGGTACGGTTAATGATCGGTGATGTCATATTATATTTATTAACCCATATCACCTTATTTGATTTTAACATGCTAACTTTCTTTTTCAAAAGATCTTCTCTGTTTAATTAAAGTATTTTTCTTTTTGTATCTATAAGTAATTTACGCTTATTATTATTATTATTATTATTATTACATTTTATTTATAAGGCGCTACATGTGTTTCGCAGCGCTGTACAAAGGACAGTACAGGGAGACAAAACATCGCATTACAGTAAATAAATAACAGAAATAGAGTACAGGTAACAGAGCACCACACGTTCTCAAGACATAATACAGCTAAGATGTAAGTATTGATGGAGTGATCATCGTACTACTAGAGGCTGGTGGCCACAGATGGAGATGAGCCTTTAATAGCAGGATAAAGATGTTCATTGAGTGGGGGAGAGCTGCGAGTGAAATGTGTCGAGACGAGGGCTTAGATAACAAGAGGAAAGAGGGCCCTGCTCTGAAGAGCTAACAATCTAGTGGGGAGGGGCGACAGACAGATGACAAGAGGTGCAGGCAAGTGGGAGGTAGCCAGATGGCAGTATGCAAGCAAAGCTGAGGTGTTCACGGCATGAGGCTGGGGGGTGGAGGCGCGGCTTCAGCACTGGGTTATGCATCGGGAGGGTATGCTTTGATGAATAGGTGGGTTTTTAGTGCCCGTTTGAAGCTTTGCAAGGTCGGGGAGAGTCTAATGGAGCGGGGGAGTGCGTTCCACTGAAGGGGTGCAGCACGGGCAAAATCCTGAACTCGTGCATGGGAAGCAGTGACCAGGGCGGGGGAGAGGCGACGGTCATTAGTCGACCGTAGGGGGCGGGAGGGAGTATGAAGGGAAAGGAGGTTGGAGATGTAGGGAGCAGTGGAATTAGAGATGGCCTTGTATGTGAGGAGTTTGAAGAGGATTCTGTAGGGGAATGGGAGCCAGTGTAGATTTTGTTGAAGGGGAGTGGCAGATGTGGTGCGGCGGGAGAGGAAGATAAGCCTAGCTGCGGAGTTCAGGACAGATTGGAGGGGAGCAAGATGGGAGCAAGCGAGGCCAGTGAGGAGAACATTGCAGTAGTCAAGTCGTGAGATGACCAGTGAGTGGATGATGAGTTTAGTTGCACTCTGGGAGAGATATGGCCTGATACGAGCAATGTTGCGTAGCTGGAAACGACAGGATTGTGCCAGAGCTTGGATGTGGGGTGCAAAGGAGAGGGAGGAGTCAAGAGTGACGCCCAAGCAGCGGAGTTGGGGAACGGGGCAGATGGTGGTGTTGTCAACAATGATGGAGATATTGGTCGGGGGTGTTGCTCTGGATGGGGGGAAGATGATGAGTTCAGTTTTGTCCATGTTGAGCTTTAGAGAGCGTTCAGACATCCAGGAGGAGATTGCGGAGAGGCAGCTGGAAACCTGACAGAGGAGGACAGATCAGGAGATGAGAGGTAGAGTTGTGTGTCATCGGCATAGAGGTGGTATTGAAGGCCAAATGAGTTAATGAGCGCACCCAGGGAAGAGGTGTACAGGGAGAACAGAAGGGGTTCAAGGACAGAACCCTGAGGGACACCAACAGGAAGGATGGAAGGGTGTGAGGTGGTGCTGGAGCTTATAGCCCCGTGCTACAAATTTTTCAATAAGTTGATCCATCTGAATCATGGCCATCTCTGAATCAGAATTGATTTGATTAATTCGAATCATTTGCGAGTATGGTAATCCCGTTTTCAGGGACTTTGGGTGACAACTACTAAAATGGAGAATTGAATTACAGTCAGTATCTTTAACATGGACAGTGGTGGAGATCCTCCTATCCACCTTACCAATACATACATCAAGAAAATTAATTGAAGACTGACTCATGTTAAAAGTGAATTTAACAGGAGAGCTTGAGCTATTATGATATTCAATCAACTCCGTAAATTCTTCTTTCGTACCACTCCAGAAAATGAGTAAGTCATCTATAAAGCGAGTATAGAAAAATACCTTAGACATAATTTCCACATTATTAAAGAAGATCTCATCCTCTATGGCGAACATATACATAGTAACATAGTATCTGAGGTTGAAAAATGACAATTGTCCATAGAGTTCAACCTATTTGTGGTCTCCTATGCATGATGATTTGACTAAAATTTCTGACTGATGCTGCTGTCAGCCGTTGCATTTTATCCCTATTTATAGTAACTATAATGCATGACTATGCACCATACCCCTGGATATCCTTATCCATTGGGAATTTATCTAACCCATTCTTAAAGGTGTTGACAGATTCCGCCATTACAACTCCCTCGGGCAGGGAATTCCAAACACGTATTGTCCTTACCGTGAAAAAGCCTTTACGACGTATTGTGCGGAATCTCCTCTCCTCTAACCTGAGCGAGTGTCCACGAGTCCTCTGTGTTGATCTAACCAAAAACAGGTCCCGCGCAAGCTCTGTGTATTGTCCCCTTATATATTTGTAGATGTTGATCATATCCCCTCTTAGTCTCCGCTTTTCCAATGTAAACATGCCTAGTCTTTACATATTTGCATACGCCGGTGCCATGGCAGATCCCATTGCGCAACCGGTTGTTTGCAAGTAGTAGATGCCCTCCGACAAAATACGTTTTCAGTTAAGAGAATCTCAAGCATATGTAGTATAATCTCAAAATGGGCAACATCAAATGTACCATTATATGTTAATAGGGTTCTAGTAGCAGATAAACCACCACAGTGTGGTATGACCGTGTATAAACTGGAAACATCGGCCGTAATCAGCCATAGGTCATCAGGAAGTTCATGCAACTGAGAGAGCTTATTCAATAGGGATGTTGTGTCCAAGAGAAAATGGTTATGTGTCTGAACGATTGGCTGTAATATGGAATCAACAAAGATGGCAGTTGTTTGTAGTAGGGATCCGTGGGCGGAAATGATGGGGCGTCCAGGTGGGGGATTAATCCCCTTGTGGATTTTAGAGAGCATGTACAAAATGGGGGTAAACGGGAAATCAGGAACCATCACCTCCATCATCTCAGACGAATTCGGCTCAAACGATGACTTAGTGCGGAATTGTTTCAACTTTTCAGGTAATGCCGAGGCCCTCTTAACTGTAGTATCAAAGATATTCTTATTGAAGAACTCTCTTAATTTTAAGCTACGCTGTAGCTGATGTTTCTCAACTTTCCACTGTAAATCATCAAAGGGTACTGATGGTACAAAGGACAGTCCTTTTGTTTGAACCTCCTTCTCTGCCTCACTCAAAGTGTATGATGACAGGTTAAAGATAATTTTGTTTTGGCACAGAATACCGAGTTAATCATCCTCCCGGCAGATAAGGGGGGTGGCATCGTTCTGCAAGATGTAGATGATTACAGGAAAGAGATCCATAGGCACTTAGGTGACCGACATGTGTATACTAAACTTAGTGGTGATCCGACTGCTAGATTTAGAAAAGATCTGACGGAGGTTCTATTATTGGCTTGTGATTCTAAATTAATTTCGTCTGAGATGATGGTCCCTGATTTCCCGATTACCCCATTATGTACACGCTCTCTAAAATCCACAAGGGGATTAATCCCCACCTGGACGCCCCATCATTTCCGCCCATGGATCCCTACTACAAACAACTGCCATCTTTGTTGATTCCATATTACAGCCAATCGTTCAGACACATAACCATTTTCTCTTGGACACAACATCCCTTTTGAATAAGCTCTCTCAGTTGCCTGAACTTCCTGATGACCTATGGCTGATTACGGCCGATGTTTCCAGTTTATACACGGTCATACCACACTGTGATGGTTTATCTGCTATTAGAACCCTATTAACAAATAATGGTACATTTGATGTTGCCCATTTTGAGATTATACTACATATGCTTGAGATTCTCTTAACTGAAAACTTATTTTTGTCGGAGGGCATCTACTACTTGCAAACAACCGGTTGCGCGATGGGATCTGCCATGGCACCGGCGTATGCAAATATGTATATGTTCGCCATAGAGGATGAGATCTTCTTTAATAATGTGGAAATTATGTCTAAGGTATTTTTCTATACTCGCTTTATAGATGACTTACTCATTTTCTGGAGTGGTACGAGAGAAGAATTTACGGGGTTGATTGAATATCATAATAGCTTAAGCTCTCATGTTAAATTCACTTTTAACATGAGTCAGTCTTCAATTAATTTTCTTGATGTATGTATTGGTAAGGTGGATAGGAGGATCTCCACCACTGTCCACGTTAAAGATACTGACCGTAATTCAATTCTCCATTTTAGTAGTTGTCACCCAAAGTCCCTGAAAACGGGATTACCATACTCGCAAATTATTCGAATTTATCGAATCAATTCTGATTCAGAGATGGCCATGATTCAGATGGATCAACTTTTTGCGCATCATCTGCCTCCATTGGGAATCCACAACAAACGATTGAGGTGTTGGGCTGAATTCCCTATTCATCACACTGGGTGTTATAAGAAATTGAAAGGTTAACCACATAAAGAAACCGTGATGCGATTAATGCCTCCTCTTTAGAGTGTGAGTGGGGTACGCTTTGGATCCACCTTAGTTTTAGAGAGGAGTCTGATTTGTTTTTCTATTGCGTAAATGTTGACAACATTTACCACACATTGGTTGTTTTTTGTTATCCTGTCTTTCATGTCAACTATGTTTGGAGACCTTACATACAATTGATTAGAACTGGAGACACAATTTCGACCTAAGAACCTTCCATGCAACTCAAAAGGGATGTTATGGTGATATTCTACTTACCTTAGCGCTTGTGGTGTACGACAGTATTTCAAATTTCTTGTGTTTTGTCTGTTTATTTAAATGTGGTGACATTTAATTCGAAATCTGTTACATCTGAGCTGCACAGCGCCAGTTTGAACCACCCCCTACATCTTTGTTTCTATATCTAGCTTTCATATATTTGTTTATATCCATTCTGTAGTGTGTCTATTCACTGCAGTGTTTATGGTGCCATGGCAACAGTTACACGGAGGTGTGATGACGCCATTGGTGGGCGCCGTCTTCCGGAAGCTGCATTCGGCTTCGGTGAGCAGGCTTCACACATGTCTGGAGGCGGGTATTTAGGTAAGTCACTCTTGTATGATTATGTATCCTGATGACAAACCAATAAAGGTTTGAAACGTTGATATCCATCCTGGTGTCACTATAACTGTGTCCTGAGTGCCGCGCTGTGGAATCTATCTATCTATCTATCTATCTATCTATCTATCTATCTATCTATCTATCTATCTATATATATGTACACTGCTCAAAAAAAATAAAGGGAACACTTAAACAACACAATGTAACTCCAAGTCAATCACACTTCTGTGAAATCAAACTGTCCACTTAGGAAGCAACACTGATTGAAAATCAATTTCACATGCTGTTGTGCAAATGGACTAGACAACAGGTGTAAATTATAGGCAATTAGCAAGACACCCCCAATAAAGGAGTTGTTCTGCAGGTGGTGACCACAGACCACTTCTCAGCTACTATGCTTTCTGGCTGATGTTTTGGTCACTTTTGAAAGCTGGCGGTGCTTTCACTCTAGTGGTAGCATGAGATGGAGTCTACAACCCACACAAGTGGCTCAGGTAGTGCAGCTCATCCAGGATGGCACATCAATGCGAGCTGTAGCAAGAAGGTTTGTTGTGTCTGTCAACGTAGTGTCCAGAGCATGGAGGCACTACCAGTAGTCAGGCCAGTACATCAGGAGATGTGGAGGAGGGCAACAACCCAGCAGCAGGACCGCTACCTCTGCCTTTGTGCAAGGAGGAACAGGAGGAGCACTGCCAGAGCCCTGCAAAATGACCTCCAGCAAGCCACAAATGTGCATGTGTCTACTCAAACGATCAGAAACAGACTCCATGAGGGTGGTATGAGGGCCCGACGTCCACAGGTGGGGGTTGTGCTTACAGCCCAACACCGTGCAGGACATTTGACATTTGCCAGAGAACACCAAGATTGGCAAATTCGCCACTGGCGCCCTGTGCTCTTCACAGATGAAAGCAGGTTCTCACTGAGCACATGTGACAGATGTGACAGAGTCTGGAGACGCCAAGGAGAATGTTCTGCTGCCTGCAACATCCTCCAGCATGACCGGTTTGGCAGTGAGTCAGTAATGGTGTGGGGTGGCATTTCTTTGGGGGGCCGCACAGCCCTCCATGTGCCCGCCAGAGGTAGCCTGACTGCCATTAGGTACCGAGATGAGATCCTCAGACCCCTTGTGAGACCATATGCTGGTGCGGTTGGCCCTGGGTTCCTCCTAATGCAAGACAATGCTAGACCTCATGTGGCTGGAGTGTGTCAGCAGTTCCTGCAAGACGAAGGCATTGATGCTATGGACTGGCCTGCCCGTTCCCCAGACCTGAATCCAATTGAGCACATCTGGGACATCATGTCTCGCTCCATCCACCAACGCCACATTGCATGCCCAGGCATTGTAGGGAGGTCATACAGGCACGTGGAGGCCACACACACTACTGAGCCTCATTTTGACTTGTCTTAAGGACATTACATCAAAATTGGATCAGCCTGTAGTGTGTTTTTCCACTTTAATTTTCAGTGTGACTCCAAATCCAGACCTCCATGGGTTAATAAATTTGATTTCCATTGATCATTTTTGTGTGATTTTGTTGTCAGCACATTCAACTATGTAAAGAACAAAGTATTTAATAAGAATATTTCATTCATTCAGATCTAGGATGTGTTGTTTAAGTGTTCCCTTTATTTTTTTGAGCAGTATATATATATATATATATATATATATATATTTAATAGAGGAAGAGAGCGCTTATAGAAGTGTGCACTCCCATATTATATTGTGTGACAGAAATTCAAGTCAATATTAAAAGGCATAATAAAAGGTACTCCTATCCAAATAAATGTATACGCCTGGTGGTTGATTTGAAAGTTCACTGCTTCAGGTCCACATATACCTTTTTTTTTCAAGCAACCTTAAATGTATAGAGGAGCATCTTTATGGTGCCATCTTAAATATGAGTAGGAGATTATATGGGGTATTTCTCCGGCAGGAAGAAAGAATGACTAATTGCGCTGTAATATCAGGTGCGTATATGAAATGAAAACACTTCTGCAATCTATAACCTTCTCGTTTTTTAATTCAAAAAATAATTTGTATAAAAACATAATACATATGCATATTTTAATATGGTCTCACCTAATTCCTAAAAGAACCTCTAACGATAATGCTATGATAAAACATCCAGTGCAAAGAGCGTAATTGGAAACAGTCTCGTATATTATACTACTGTGAATAAATATAATCTTCCCACAAGGGTATGTGATGTTATTCCAGCATATGAAACTCAGTCTTTTTGAAGAGAAACACAATTGCTTTTAAATGTTATCCCACAGTCTATAAACTGCTTGAATAGCAGGTGTATGCAGCTTTCCGCCGCAGCCGTGTGTAGGGATATTTGGGGAGTTGCTCACTGTGCAGCGGCCTGTGATGTTCTCCTCTCACCCGTTAGCGGTAGCTGCGGTGTTGGCGATCCTCACCCCTCAAAATGCTGTGGCCGCTTGTATATGGACGTGTGCACGTCGGACTCCCAGTCTCACCTGGCTAGCCGCGTTCCTTTTGGTGGTGGCTTAGCCGGAAGAGTAGGTGCGTGGAGTCTCATCGCTCATCCTTGGCTCCCAGCGTGATGGAGTGGATCCAAATGTGGAATGTCCCGTTCCCGGTGATCAGCAGATTAACTAACGCATTTCGCACACAGGTGCTTTTTCAAAGAGTCCATCTTAAATATGAGTAGGAGATTATATGGGGTATTTCTCCGGCAGGATCCACAGGATAACAATGGGATATGATGAAGCGACAGCGGATTTGCACCAATCGGTCAAAGCTTTTGCGGCCTCCCAGCATGCACCGAGCCCGTCCATATATCCCCGCCTCCTTGCTCAGGCAAATCAGTTTTTTGTTTGGTGCGGCAGGAGCCGGACCATGGTCAGAGGGCTGCTGGTTTTTAGCAGCCCTAAGCTTTCTTATTTTATTTTTATAGTCTTACTATTTTTCTGAGTGATCTTTTTAAACAGTGTCTTATACGTACCTTAGAAAGAGTCGCTCCAACAACTCTCCCCTGGGTCGCGACAACGCTTACCCACGAGTACAGTGCTGTTTCGGCGGGCATCTGTGTCGGATATACTAGCAGGTCCAGCAGACGTTACCAGGCTGTGGCCGGAGCATGGGGAGAAGTTAAGGCATCGGTTCCGCTTAGAAGGAGAGTACGGACAGAGGCCGCACTGTTTTGGGAGGACACCAGCAAACAGTCGCTGACGTGGCTGCCACCTTGGGTGCACCAGCGCTAGGCCTTAGGGATCAGAGGCTCCAGTAATAGTATGAGGCCGCGATCCCCAGGGTTGATGTCAGCAGCGGGGAGTCAGACTCCTCTCCTGGTCGCCCCTCCCCCGGTTCATGACCAGTTTCCTCCAAGTCTCCCGCCATGAACTGTTTCCCGCTTCCGTCTCAGACGCTGTACATGAAAAGGACCCAGTCGCAGCATAGGCGGCTGTGTGACTGGTGCGTCCGTGTTCACTGAGCGTCTGTGTTCACTGTAGGTTCATGGAGCTGCAGTGTACACTAGTAGCGTCTGGATCCACTCAGCGTTCGCTAATGTATTGAATGGTCCTGGAAGCGAGGTGAGTATCCCTGAATCCCACTCTACTGAGTACGGGTTATACAGCACTAAGTCTCTATCTACCCTTTGAGTACGAATAGTTAGATAAGTGCCTATTGCATATGAGTCTGTATACATTTACTGTTATTTCTTTCGCATTGCGTCTGAATACGTTAGATCTGTTTAAACATGATGCAGTGTGTCCTCCTACATACTTAAAATGTAGTTGTAGTTGATGATGTGCTCATATTGTTTATTATACTAATGTATAACATGTGACTGACTGCTAGTGTAATTGCTGAGTTTACTATATTTCTGTCATTTTGTTTATTCCGTTCCTCAATGCTGGTGCATGGGTTGGGTCGGATTGTATATCACTTTAAGAAATTTAAAGTGATTACAGTCACAAATTGTGTAGTACACTGTAGAAATGTTGATTATTTATCATGTCTAAGAGCGGCAAAGGTGAGGAAGGTACACTCACAGCAACTCCAACTCTCATATCATGTTTGTTTTGTAAAGCTGTGTTATCCTCTCAGGATCTGGTTCAGGATGCTTTGTGTGCAAATGGTTTTAGCTTTCACCAGGGGTTAATGAAAAATACAAGGCAGATTCAGGTGCAGATGGATCCACCTTGGGCTATGTTTGCACAGACTTTATCCAGTATAGCTGAACGGATACTTCCTACAACTCCAGTACCAGGGATAGGTTACACTATTAACCCTTACATGCAGCGCCCCACCTCTGTTGTATCACTTCCACCAGCAGCTTCTAAAAAGAAATAAGCTGGTAAGTAAATCTTCACCCTTACAAGCTACACATGATTCAGATGAGGATTCATCGGAAGATGAAAGCTCAATCAATTTTACTTCGACATACGAAGAGGAGGAGGAAGGTCTCAGCTCAGTGGATATAGCGGAGTTAATTAAAGCAATGAAAGCCATTCTATCCTTAGAGGATTCAGCAGAGCCTGTGTTAAAAACCAAGGCACCTGTATTTAAATGTCCTAAAACAGTTAAGACTGAGTTTCCAGGGTCAGATCAGCTGACGGAAATTATGGAAGAGGTTTGGGCTATGTCCAATAAGAAGTTTAGAATGCCTAAAAAATGGAATTCCAATTATCCTCTTCCAGCTGGGGATTGTTTAAAAAGGGAGGTGGCTCCTAAAGTAGATACACATGTAATTCGATTAGTGCGAAAATCTACATTACCTTTGCCTTCAACATCGTTAAATGATGTCACATATAGGAGAGTGGATGGTTTTCTAAAAACCATTATTTTCCCTGTCTGGGGCAGTCATAAGGCCAGCCATGGCTTCAGCTTGGATGGCAAAGGCAGTGGGCTGATGCATTGGAGGGGGATTTTTCTATAGCTTCTAGAGAGCAAAAATCCCTAATAGCTCATGTAAAACAGGCTGCAATGTTATTGGAAGAAGCAGCATTGGATATGGGTACTATTGCTTACAGGGCATCAGCTTCAACAATAGCTGCTCGCAGAGCAGTTTGGCTACGTACATGGAAAACTGATTCAGAATCTAAGAAGGTTTTGGAATCTTTGCCCTTTTCTGGAGATATTATTTTTGGTAAAGAATTGACAGATATTCTGGAGTCAGAAGCAGACTCCAAGAAGGTCAAGTTTCCTTCCACATACAATTTCGGTCTCAAGGAAAAGCTAAAGGAAAAACTGATGGCAAGCAGCCCCAATACAACAAGACTAAGTAGGACTAAGAAGCATTGGGCTACCAGAGGACCGGTGGGGAAAACCGATAATAAGCCATCAGCCTGATGGTGCGGGCCTCCACCTGGGTACCCCAGGGTGGGGGGCCAACTTCTTCAGTTTGCACAGATCTGGCAGAACAGATGCCTAGGTGCAGGAAGCGGTATCTCTAGGTTATGCTTTTGCCTTCAAGAAACACCCTCCTCGAAAAGGTTTTATTGTACCAGCCCATCTTGGGTAGAGACGAAGGCCAGGGCTTTGTTAGAAGCAGTTCAGAAATTGCTTCAGTCAGGAGTAGTCATTCCAGTTCCTCCTGCACAACGAGGACAGGGTTTTAAACTCCAACCTGTTTTTAGTTCAAAAGCCAAATGGATAATTTCGGCCCATTCTCAATCTCAAAGTACTGAACAAATACATTTGGTTACCTCGGTTTCACATGGAGACGTTACGTTCCATCATTTTGGCCATAAAGCCAGGAGATTATATGGTATCCCTGGATATACAGGGATATATTACCTACATGTTCCTATAGCACTGTCCCATCAGTGCTACCTCAGGTTCACTATCCTCCAACAGCATTTTCAGTCCCAGGCCCTACCTTTTGGATTAGCCACAGCTCCCAGAGTATTTACCAAGATTATGGTGGTAATGGCAGCTTATCTCCACCAGCAGGGGATAAGAATATTTCCATACCTCGACGATCTTTTAATCCTGGCACAGACGCAGGAGTTGCTCTTATGTCATCTGAACAGACAATGACGTGTCTGCAGAACCACGGGTGGCTCATAAATTGGGCAAAATCGTCTCTGGTTCCGTCACAACGGATGACTCACTTGGGGGCTGTACTGGATTCAAGTCTTCAGAGAGTAATTTTACCTCTGAACAAGACATTCAAGGTCCAGTAAAGAATTCAGGACTTGCTACAGAGTCAAAAGGTATCCATTCACGCAGCAATGCGCGTGATGGGTTCGATGGTGTCAACATTTGACATGGTGGAGTATGCACAATTCTACTCGAGGCCTCTGCAGCGTCTGATTCTTGTCAAATGGAATCAGTTGCATCAGACGATAAAAACACAGACTATGGGGTATAATTCAATTAGGGTCGAAAACTGCCGTCTGTCGAAAAGATGGCAGTTTTCGACTTTTTAAGGTCGAATAGTGATTCGACCTATTCAATCCCAGCTGTTTTTTTTCGACAAGTCTGGGAATTCGACTTGTCGAATAGTACGTGAATCGGCGGTATAGCTGCCGTTTCACGTACTTTTGAGTGAAACGGGGCCAAATTCGACAGGATCTGGCCCCGTTTCCGACCATCTCAGTCTGACATAAAAAAATATCGGACTGAGATGTGGGACCCAGAGGATGAGAGGGGGGAGAGCCACAGGGAGACGGGGGAGAGGCGTGGGTATACAGGGGAGATCAGCGCTGCAGCAGGATGTCTCTCAGCCGCGCCGCTCACAGCAGCATCCACCCGGCTCCAGCTAGTGAGGTCACACTTGCTGGAGCCGGGTGGATACTGCCGTGAGGTCGGGCGGCTGTGTGACATCCTCCTGCAGCACTACTGTAGCGCTGATCTCCGTCTGCCCGTGGCTGTCCCCGCTGGTCTCCCCGCGGCTCCCCCCCCCCCCTCCTCCTCTGGGTCCCTCATCTCAATTCGACTTGAAAAAGTCAAATTGAGATGAGATTGAATAGGGGTTGTTGGATCCATTCCGACAAATGCATGTCGGAATGTATCCGACCCTAATTGAATATACCCCTATGTTTCTTACAATAGAAGTAAGAAGGTCATTAGCCTGGTGGCTACAGATATCCCATCTGGACAAGGGGAGACCCTTTTGGATATCAGATTGGGAAATTCTGACGACAGATGCCAGTCTCCAGGGCTGGGGAGCAGTGTCAGGAAGGTGGTGTTTTCAGGGGCAATGGACTAAGGAAGAAAGTTGCCTGCCAATAAATATATTGGAACTTCGGGCCATATACATGGCACTGATTCACTCAAAGGGCATTCTTCGGGGAAAGCCAGTCCAGATCCGCTCGGACAATGTGACGGCAGTAGCGTACCTCAACCATCAAGGAGGAACTCGCAGCCGAAAAGCGATGAAGGAGGTAAGTCACATACTAAAGTGGGCAGAACTTCATCATCCAGCCTTGTCTGCAGTGTTCATTCTGGGAGTCCTAAACTGGGAAGCGGACTTTCTCAGTCGACACGCCACTCAGGCAAGCGAATGGCCTCTACACCCAGAGGTCTTCCAGACTCTAGTAGACAAGTGGGGGTTGCCAGAGATAGATCTCATGGTGTCCCGTCTGAACAACAAAGTGCTCACATACGGGTCAAGAACAAAGGATCCCAGAGCGATCTTTGTGGATGCCCTGTCAGTGAGATAGGACTTTCATCTAGCTTATCTCTTTCCTCCAATCACCCTATTACCCAGGGTGGTGAGAAAGATAAAGCAAGGAAAAGGTGCCGTGATTCTAATGGCTCCAGCTTGGCCCAGAAGACATTGGTACACAGATCTGCAGAGGATGTCGATGGATGTTCCACCTCTGCTCCTTCAACATCCAGATCTACTGATGCATGGTCCTTGTTATCACAGACAGCTGGGTTGACTGTCTTTGACGGCGTGTCTCTTGAAACCTCTATCCTGAAGTCAAGAGGATTCTCACAACAGGTAATTCAAACTATGCTCAGAGCAAGGAAACCTTCCTCAGCTCGCATTTATCACCGAATATGGCAAACCTATATTCATTGGTGCAGTGATTGGAAAATAAATCTTTTAGAGTTTCCAGGGTCTTAGCATTCCTTCAGGCAGGAATGGATAAAGGTTTGAAGGTGGCTTCCTTGAGAGTGCAAGTATCAGCATTGACTGTATGGTTCCAAAAGAAAATTGCCAATTTACAGGATGTGCATACTTTTTTCCAGGGAATGCTGCGCATTTAACCTCCTTTTGTTCCTCTACAGTGCCTTGGGACTTAAGTCTAGTCCTGAAAGCCCTTCAAGTTGCTCCGTTTGAACCACTTAATAAAGTGGATCTTAAATGGTTGACAGCTAAAGTTCTCTTTCTACTGGCTATGGCGTCAGCTAGAAGAGTATCAGATTTAGGGGCATTATCATGTCATTCCCCATTTCTGATTTTTTATCCAGATAAAGCAGTTCTCAGAACTAGATCTGGGTATCTTCCGAAGGTGGTGTCTAAATTCCACCTTAATGAAGAAATTGTAGTCTTGGCTTTCTAGGTACCGGGCCTTTCTGCGGGAGATGCATCTCTGGACGTGATCCGTGCATTAAAGATCTATGTGGATTGTCCCAGTGCCATCAGAAGGACAGATTCTCTCTTCATTCTCTATGGATTTCACAAGAGAGGATGGCCTGCTGATAAGCAGACACTGGCAAGATGGCTTCGCATGACTATTTCAGAAGCATATTCTCAGGCTGATCTCCCTGTTCCGGATAATGTCTTTAATTTACATACCCTTCTGCATGGGCAATGGAGCAGATGAATTGCAGATGGCTTGTGTGGTCCTCTCTGAACTCTGAGAGGACCACACCAACCATCTGCAATTCATCTGCTCCATTGCCCATGCAGAAGGGTATGTAGCAATTACCAATAAGTTCAGTGGTAGACAATTTTCTACTTCGTATCGGTCGAATTTTAGACCATTTTTACAATTTTTCCTGACTCCTCTAAAATATGCATCCGTGTTAGGTTGTGATGTAGTATTGACCTGGTTATACACCCATTCCAATTGATATACACAGCATTTTATATGTTCCATCAAGGTCCCACTATTTCATATATTTTGCATCTGATTCTGTATCCCTGAAGAAGTCCCATAAGGGATGAAACGCGTTGGATCGATCAGTTATTCTGCTTCCGTCTATGCAGTATGTTGGGTACATGCTGACAAAGAAACACTCTGAAAACTGAATGTAAACCAGATAAACCCTGACTTTACTTCTGTGAAACTGTACAGATGCTTGATAGATTTTACTGTGTATTTTTATAATTACATTATATTTAAAACGGATGTGGAATTAGCACCCTCAGATATTGTGGTTATTTGTCTATTGAGCCTCAACTAACAGGAGGTTCTTCTAGAGGTTGATGCTTTCTTCCTTCTCACTTAGTGCTACTGGGTACTTTTTTCCTGTGTGTGTGTGTGTGTGTGTGTGTATGTGTGTATATATATATATATATATATATATATATATATATATAAAAATCTGGTGATCATTATGCAATAAATATAATAAAAGAATATGTTATAGTGTGTTTCTAAAACAATAAATAGGTAACATTAGCAAAACAAATATCTAAATAGTTGATATGGACTAAAGGTAAAAAAAAGGAAAACACATAAAAATAGCAGGTGGTTGCAATGGAGTGCAGCCATACTTGGGGCCAATGTTGAAGGAACCTTGCAATGCCAGACCACCCTCCTAGGCCCCCATCCGGCACGTCTTAGCATGGTCTGAGGTTGGCCTGGTTGCTGGCTTTTCTGCACATATACCAACCCCATCCCATGCTCCTATTCTTATCTGGCACATGGGCAGTGACACCACAATCCAACCTACACAATGAATTTGCCCAGAATAGCACGGTGTGGTCGAGGGAGGGAGGGAGGGAGTAAATAGGCATCACCAGGGCCTCTTCCAAATAATGTTTTTATCTACCGCTGGATGGTGGGGTATTGTGAGGAGGCGTGTTTATTGTGGGGGGCTTTCTGTTATTATTTTTAATGAACTTGTGTACCCACCAATTATTTAGAAATATTAGTTGCTATGATGTTAGAAGTATGGATATGTGTGAGGAATAAATTCCTACAGATGGCCAGAAAAAAATACTGACCAATAGAATCACTGACCAATCTGATCCTATAGTAGCCACAAAGGGACTATATTGGGCTTCTGATATGGCTGGGCATTGTCATTGTGGCTGGAGATAACTGCACGCACAGGCTGTCAGCGGGATGTGAATTCAGGTGGAGCAGCTCAATGTGAGTATCAAAGGTTTTACATATACCCTAAGGGAAGGAATTGCTAGAACACATCTTGTGCTGTGTGATCACATTACTTTATATACACATGGGAAAGCTAAGCTGCTTTTTTCCTCCTATATACTGTAGTTCCATTTCCTCTCTCTGGCTCGTGTGCATCTCACCCTCCTTCCAGTCACTCCCTACTCCCACATACTTAGCCTGTGATTCAGGATCCCACTCAGGAATGACATCATATAACCTGCACTGATATAAAGAGCTTTACAGTGTTTCCCAAGAAAACAGAACAGCTCAGGTACCTAAGAAAGACGAGTCAATAAAAAGGAGTCCATAAAGGTTATCTTGTACTGAAAGGTAAGAAAGAGGCTGGCATCAGAATGACCATTTTGCTTCATGATAACGACACATTACTGAGAGAATTACAGCATGCGGGTTAGAGGAATCTCTGCTCACATGACATCTGTGGTGTTACATACCCTGGGCAGGAGTGCAGGCTTTAGTGTACAGCTGACTATTCAGGTACTTAAAGCTGTCTATCGTCTGTAGTCTGGGTAACAATTACTGTCTGCTACTAAGGTGTGCTCTGCATTGGTTTATTGTATTTTATGGAAATTTATTATAATGTATTTTTAGACAGTGTCAACATATTTTGCAGTTCTGGTCGTTCACAGAAACTTTGTTCACTTAAAAATATTACATGAGCTTCAACTATTGTAATCAATTACTGTTAATTCATTAATGCAATTACATTTAATCATTGATTACAATTACATTTACTTAGGGCAATAAAAGAACAAATTAAAAAAAACACAAAAAAAACACCTGGACTTTATGCACATTCAGACATGTTGCTGCATGAAACCGCTGATAGACAAATGGCTGGAATTCTAGGCTACCATGGTATGATTTACACATGACCTGTGACGCACCATACACTGGCAGACAAAGTGGGGAGCTGCAGTTCTAGGGTAGCAGGAGAGAAAAGAAACTGGCTGCCTTAACCCTTTATACTGTGTCATGTTTGCTAATGCTGACATTTAATAAAAGCAGCCTCTAGACAAGGAACATACTAAAGCCAACATAACACTAACACACTAAAATATCTAAGTGGAGTAATAGTGTATTAGATGTCACTGAGATACTCTGTGATCGTATTCAAGCACAAGGCCAAAGAAGTAGTCATCTGACACTACGATGGGTCATAGTGTACATATAGCTCTGGGCTGGCCATGGGACATCACTGGGCTTCTGGGGCTCTGGGGTGTAGTATGGTATGCCGGCGGTCAGGCTCCCGGCGACCAGCATACCGGCACCGGGAGCCCGACTGCCTTCATACCGACAGCTCACCACGCTGCTGCGCTCGCCACACTCCCGGCATGATGCGATCGCATAGTAGTTGGCAGCCGGTGGGAAGGGGGTGGGGGACGACAATGCGGCGTTTGTGGGGAGTGGTGCGGGAAACGCAGGCGTGTCATGGCCATTTTCAGGGCTGGCGGGTAACGTCCGCTGCGATTCCTGCGATTGAAAACATGGCGCTCAGTGCAACTGCATTCTCATTATGCTGAACCCTGGGTCATCTGCAACTGTCGATGGTACTCAATTTCTGCGTATGCGTTGCAGTATATGACTACACACGCAATTTTGCGATTGCATCGGCTGGCCTATTTATCCTTTCTGGGCGGCTCTTCGTATACAATTTTTAGCAAAAGCAGGATTGGGAAAATCACTATTTCTGCCTCAGTAGCGATCCAAGCTGAATAAGGTCCTATATGCGGAAAGCCAGAGGCATTTGCAAATATGGTATGTTGTTGAGGCCGGTCACGTTCAAGTTCTTTTTTTTTTTTTCTTCATTGCATTCATACTTATACATACTGTATATTCTTTCAAAATGTTACCAGTATTAAAGCCAATTAAATGAATGTACTGATCATGCTTCTCTCTACCATCTTTTGCTGCTCTTACTGTTACCTGCACACCCTGTATCCTCTTCATCTGTGCACTTTCCCCAATTGATTTCCTACCTATTTCCATATCCAGATGGTTCCTTCTCTCCTGTCGCTATTTCTGCCCTTCTGTCTTTTTACTACAGGTTCTCCGGTTCTAGCCAGTGGAAACTCCACAGAGCCACAAGAAGGCAGCAACTTCAACTCTTCCACCACTATTGCCCCATTTCTGGAAAAGAAATACACTGCCACCCAGTACGCCAAGGTCACGCAAAGTAACCAAAGCACCCGAGAGCGTATTCTGTACGTTACTAGTGGACCAGAGGATTATTACTATGATGATGATAGTGGTGGTGACGAAGAAACTAAAGTCATTGAATCTCCACCTGCTCCTAGCAGCCCCTGCCCGTATGACCGCTGTGAGCATCTGTTGCCCACATGTGAGGAGATTCAAAAGCAGGCAGGTGGCAGATGTCTTTGCCCAGGAATAACTGGATCAAAAACAAAACCAGACCCTCCTCGTCTTGTGCAGGCCCTCCTTGCTGACGGAAAGTTGTCTGTGAACTGGTGCTCCCCTCTGTCCACTGTTCGTGGTTATAGGGTATTGTATAGGGGACTACAAGGTCCAATGGAAACAGGTCCAGTCCTTAATGCCTCATATCGCTCCTACTCCATTGAAAATCTCCCTGATACTCATTACACAGTGTGTGTGGTGGCATTTAATGAGGCTGGAGAAAGCCCTGCAGCAGTTGATGAGGAAGATAACGGACCAGAGGGCAGTATGACAGGACCCTGCAGGAATCTCCACACCACTCTCTCCAAAGACTCTTACATTTATCTAGGGGTGGGACTGGGGCTGGCAGCACTGGCAGGGCTGTTGGTTGTACTAGGCTGTTGGCTTTGGAAAAGGGAGAGGAGCAACAAAATGTATGTAGCTGAAGAGGAAGAAATGGGTATTCCAAACCACTTCTATAAGGCAGAGAGTGCAAACCAGCTGTGAGTGCAGAATTGGTGTAATGAGTGTGGGTACATACAGGAGTGTATGGTGGTACATACAGGAGAGTATGGTGGTACATACAGGAGAGTATAGGGGTACATACAGGAATGTGGAGCGAGAGAACAGATATATGAATGTAGAAACTAAATACAATTCTGTAAGTGCTAATATTTATTCTAATAAATTTTATTTTTATATGACATTTTAAGTAAAAAGTGTATTGTTTTTTAATGCTGTAACTATTCCTAATTTACTTTTACTGATTTTTATTTTCCTTATTGATCTAAAGTCTGAAAAATTAAAACCTCCAAAACAAAACGTTGCCAGTTCACTGGTTCTATTACTGCTCTTTTTGATTTTATTATTTATTCATTATGAAAAGCATCTGGAGGAGGCCTAAGCTTCTGGACTTCTTTGTAGCATTCATTTATGCTAGGGGTCATCAACATGCAGCCCTCCAGCTGCTGTGGAACTACACATCCCAGCATGCCCTGCCACAGTTTTAGGATGTCCTTATAGCAACACTGTGGCAGGGCATCCTGGGATTCATGGTCCCATAGGGCCTGCATGCTGAATGCTCCTGCTTTATACTCTTCCAATCCAGCGGTCCCTACCTGTAAACAGTTGCAATGTACTGATTAAGTATTCTCTCTGGTGCCCCCTGAGCCATGTGGTTAGAACTGTTATTATTAACAGGTTCTTCTTACATAGCGCAGCAAATTCCATCGTGCTTTACAATTGGATGCAACCAGCGGTGCAAGTATGCGGGTACGCTCGGGTATGGAGTACCCTTAAGAATTTGGCATCGGGTATGCAGTACCACCTGCCACACACTTTGCCATTGCCACAATTATAATGTGCCACAAAGCAACAAGACCATGGTGCTTGCCAGCATGACAGCTCCTCCCACTTTGTCAGTGTTACTGGGAGTGCTACAGTGACTGTATTTTCGCGTTATAATGGAGGCATTACTATATATTGATATTATACTGGGGTATCACTATATATTTCTGTTATACTGGAGGCATTACTATATATTTTTATAAATAAAGAAATTCACCCAGCGCCAGCTGATAATATTTAGATATCTGCAGCCTCTAAAGTGGGTTTACTCCTCCCACGTAAGATAAAGCAAAAACAAAAAGTTTTTCCCACGAATGGGAAAAGATAGAGGCGCTGATATAGAAATATTATTAATAAATACACCATATACCAATATATATAATTTTTGGTTTATTATACAGTACTAATACAAAGATTGTTTTTGTTGTTACCGGCCGGTAAATATAATCAAATATATTCCACTGTTTAAACAATCATGGATATAAGAAATTTAAAAAGCAAATTGATTAATACATGTAAATATCTGTAATAAAGATCTACAATATAAAATGTCCTTTAGAATTATCAAAATTGCTTTTTAAACATCTATATATTTTTAGCCTTGCCTCCAGGGGGGGGGGGGGGGGGGGAAGGTGGTCCGTGCTCCGGTGCCCTCAGAGATCAATGAAATGTAGCAAGAGAGGAAATAAGGCCGCCAAGTGCTCAGCGCCGCTCGGGACACGGAGTATCCGTCCCGGCTTCCGGCGCCTTCCAGACATGTCACAGGAGCAGAGCTGTCAGGTCGTCATGGTTACTAGGACGCCCGGTGCGTCCCCCGTCTCGCGCTGGAAAAGAAACAGTGAATAGTTACAGAACCCAAAGCTGCCAGTTAAAATTGGATACATCCTTTACATACAATTAATCACTTATAGACGTCTGGTGGGGGGGGAGGATTAAAGCAAACTAATAATTTTACATTAATATACTTTTACCCCCAACTATTAATGTCAGGGAGCCGGTACAAAAAAGGGGGGCTATGTATTCACTATTTCCTACAAGTCTTTGAACATAATAAAGCCCACCTAAAATTATTATAAGACACTAAAACTGTTTAAAATACCCACACTAACGTGACCTGGTGTGAGCTAATGTGTCAACCCGGGCCAACACCTATTAACCTTATTTAAGGGTGCTAAATATTATACTTCGATGAATATAAAGGCCAATTATTTTTATATTACTGGGCCTTAACCACCCTTCAATAGAGTGTGCTAAAAAAACTCTGAAAAAACTCTAAAAGTGTTGTTAAAAAACATAATTTAAACGTAAAACCTGAGTGGTTTACTGCAGTACATGGCTATGTGCAATCTTATACCCATAATGCGATAAAAATGTGCAAACCAATGTAACGTGAGTGGTATCTGTGATATCGTCAGTGTAACTGGAATATAGTAAAACAATTTTTAAAAATATTGTGCAACAAACCATTATGTGTTACTATATTGTAATAAAAAAATTTATTTGTTAAAAGAACTTATATATTTAGTGTAGAAGATTCAGCCATATTCTGGCTACATAAAACTGTGGGGGAGATGTATCAACCTGTATAAGGCATAAGGAAGTGATAAACCAGTGATAAAGCAGTGTTAACTGCAAGGTGATAATGCACCAGCCAATCAGCTCCTAACTGTTAATTTACATATGGGAGCTGATTGGCTGGTGCCTTTATCTCCTTGCACATATCACTGGTTTATCACTTTCTTATGCCTTTTCCAGGTTAATACATCTGCCCCACTATACCTTACTGTGTGATAAATTAAGATGCCCTAGCTCAATTTGACAAGTCTAAGCTAACAATAACTACTATATAGAAAACCATCTTACCATGACTACTGTCAACTATATAGTTGGAAATTGCAAAAATCCAATAAGTATGTTTCTGTACAAAAAGACAAATCCTCCCCTCGCGGACTCTACGTTATTACAAGCAATTACTCATATCAAATTCTAAACATCCAGCTACTGGAGGCTATACAAGGACGCCCCACGGCATGATTTCATTTAGTTCCTTAGGGTTAATAGTATTCAGATCATAGATCCACTTCGCCTCAATGCAGTCTACCTTCACTGTCACCTCCTCGTAGATTTCTTGGAACATGGTTTATGACCTGATGTTTTAGGTCCCCCAGCGTGTGTCCCTTTTCAGCGAAGTGTTTCGCCACGGTTGCTCCGAACCTTTGCCTGAAAGAGCTTGTTTAATGGCCGACCTGTGTAAGACCATTCTTTCTCGCACAGATCTGATGGATTTGCCTACGTAATATAAATTAAATGGATACACTATTATGTAGACTATATGAGTTGTTGTACAAGTATATGTTTGATCCTATATAGCTGGTCTCTATGGGGATGTTTAAACTGAGTGCCTGTTATCATGTGCGAACATATAGTGCACTTTGGGCACTTGTAGCACCCCGGGGGTCTGCTTAAGAAGCATTTGGATTTATCTTGGCTAGGTTGAAAGCCTGTAATATTGGTGTGTACTACGCAGTCCTTGATACTTCTACCCCGCGTGAAACACATGAGTCACTGCTCTCGGTATGACTGTGCTGGAGGTATTATACCTACTTACAAATGGCATAATAGGAACTTGAGCTTTTACTCTTGTGGTCATCAAATCACTTCTGACCATAGCTGACACTTCCCTTTTCTGGTCACGTAAAGTCCTAAGATCATAACCCCTATTTGCAAACTTGCACACCATTTTTTCTACCTCAGGGTCCACCATATCCCGATAGCTTATTATTCTGCTTGCTCTGATCATTTGTGATCTCAGGAGACCCTTTTTCAAGTATTTGGGGTGGTGGCTGTTCGCTCTGAGAAAGGTGTTTTTGTCTGTTGGCTTGACAAACAAGCTTGTTCGAATACCACCCTGTTCTATGGATACCTTCACACCCAGGTAATTTACAGAAGATGTTCTGGATTGATAAGTGTATTTAATGGGGGAATAATTGCGGTTGGTATTTTCCATCAGTTGTATTAATATGTCCTCAGGGCCTGTCCACAGGATGAAGAGGTCATCAATAAATCTGGAAAACAAGAGGATATTTTTAGCAATTTCCTCTTTATTGAAAAGCACCCGTTCCTCTTCCTTGAACATAAATACATTAGCGAACGATGGGGAGGCATTACTCCCCAGCGCACACCCCGTTTTTTGGCGGTAGTATTGCCCATTGAACAAAAAGTAGTTTCTGGTCAGAGTCAGTTCTAAAAGCTTCATAAACAAACCAAGATCTAGTGCTTCCATCTACTCCATGATCAAAATTCTTCCATGGCTTGCAGCCCCTCTGTGTGGTATACTGGTGTACAAACTGCACACGTCCACCACACAGAGCAAGGTGTTAGGGGGTACCGAGCTCACTGACTCTAATTTTTTTTAAAGATAGTGGTATCCTTAATATACCTGTTGTTTTTCACTATTAATTGCTGGAGTATACCATCTAGAAAGATGGACACAGGTTGATAGATAGAATCCCGAGCCGCTATTATATGACAGCCGGGCAGAGATAGCAGATTTTTGTAGCTCTTAGATACTGTAAAAAATATAGGCACTAACGGGTGCTCTTGTTTAAGGGCTTTGCATAATTTAGGTGTAATATGTCCTCTGGTGCAAGCCTCATCTAATATCTCGTCTCTTTCTTTCTTATATGTTGATGTGGGAACCACTTGTAGTACATCATACGTGGCTTCGTCTGCAAGTTGGCGGTAAATTTCAGACTTGTAATCATGAAGACCAAGAATCACCACTCTGCCCCCCTTATCGGTGGGGCGAATGATTATGTCCTCATGTCCTAGATTTCTCAAAGCCATCCTTTCTGCTCGGGACATATTGTAGTTCAATATTGTATATTCATATTGTAGTTCATTTGCCCACAAAAGTGTACTCTGGCCCAAATCATGCAGGATGATACTGATCCTGATACATCAGATACAGAGGATACATCAGATCCAGGTGAAGTGGATGCAAATGAGGGGGGATGCGGTCCTGTCACAGGGGATTCAGGCCTTCAGTGAGGCTATCAGAACGGTTCTGCACATTCCTCACAGGACAGAGGAGGTAGAGGAGGAATCTTATTTTAATACTAAAAAGAAATCCTCAGCTACTTTTCCCGCTTCAAAGGAATTGAATGCTCTCTTTGAAGAGGCTTGGGTAAACCCTGACAAGAAATTTCAGATCCCTAAAAGGTTGATTTCTTCTTTTCCCTTTCCATTAGATGATAGGAATAAATCGGAGAACCCACCGATTGTGGACGCATCGGTATCCAGGTTCCGCTTAAGATAGTCTTACCGGTTCCCGGGGCTACGTCCTGTGAATGCCAAATTGATTTCTCACAAATATTTAAAATGCCCGCTCTAATATATATTGTAAACGCCTGCACCTCTTACTACCATATCCCATTAATGTGCGCTATACATATCGCAAAACACTGCGCCCCATAAGACAAAACAATACACCCACACATTATCTGAGTTCCAAAGCTCATTGATGTATATATTTGTTATTAAAAGGATATGGATTCAATATATATTACAAAGTACAGTATACCTATAGTTACATGGTTACACTCACACAGTAAGCAGTTAATACATACAATTACATACAGTTACATACAGTTTCAGTTACAGGCCAGGGATACAATTACCATTCCCTCCAATGCATCTTATGTCTCTCTCTCTCTCTCTCTGTAAATAAATACAGGAACTGAACTGGCAGAACGTCCATCATCCTCTGAGACCAAAAAGCCACTGAGCTCCTGTGTGATCAATGTGTTATCTAGGTTCTGGGGGAGGGGTTCACGATGAGTCACCAGTCCCTTTGTATATGGTAATCAGGTTCAGCCTTGAAGACATCCAAAGGGCTGGCTGAGTTTCCTGTCCACTGTCCTAATAAGAGTGATTTTAGCTTTTATATATTTAATCATAATTATCCGCTGCAATGTCCCACAACTTCACAACAAGCATCAAATAAATCTACACATCAATCTGGTTGCTTCAATAGTAAACATGACTGGTCTATCTTGTTTCATTCAAATAATACACATACATGACACCACTCCATCATATACAATTCTAAATCATCATGATGTCTGGCGCTTGATACCACCACAATTATGTACTGCATGAAATAAGTGTCGAATCCATCTCTGTGGCATGTCCGTGCAAATGCGTGTGTTACCATATATGCTGTGCTCGCTGCACGTATTTGCAAGTATAGCGACTTATATGTGTGTAGTTTGTATGTTCTCTTTATGTAATTTTTTTACTTCGACAGTCCACCCTTTGGCAGCAAATAATAACTGCCATCAATTATTAACATAAGAAAAAATATTTCATACAATAATCGGTGACCCAGACACAAGTATGTATGCATTTCGCAAATCAGACACTTGACTATATTTGGGGAAAACAGGGAGGAGGACGAGACATCCTCTATATGCACTCGGCGGTCACGGGACCACTGGTTGGGTGTGGGACAACACTCAACCTATAGAGTATGCTGGGACAGTGCTTTGGCCTATAATGTCTGATTTGCGACGAACATTTCACACATACATGTACCTACGTTTTTGTACACTGATGTTTGGACTCGATTGAGGTTCTGCTGGGTAGATGAAGAAGACACAAACAAATCGTGACAGTGACATATAAAATTTTCATGATCTACATATTCCTATCATTTTCTGAACATTGTTTCCATTTCTGGAACGTATGCTAGGTCTGTTTAATCATTGAACAAGGGTTAAAAGTAGTGTACTTCCTAAATAACATAAACCTTCGGAGTTCGGTGAGAGACACTCATAAACCTTTCTTCCACATATATTAATGAGCTCTTTATCTGCAATGTGTGAATAGCCATTGTCTGATTGTTCCTGATTACCTCTGAACTCCATAACTACTAGAACTTTGATTTTTCTCTGACTTTAACAAACTGATCGGCTAATCCTGGGATCCTATAAGGAAATCACTCCTTCCTCCAGAACCAGTTCCAGTCCCACACTCGACTCCTCATAAAAAAACCGCGCAAAAATAGAATATCCTGAAAGAAAATGTTTGTCAGCGGGAAAGAGAGAAAAGAGAAATAGAACAAAACAACTCTTGTTCATAACAAATCAATTACAATGACTGTTCTTTCTGCAATCCTTTAGTACGCTCAGGTAGTGTTCAACAGTGCCGCCTCTCAGTCTTCACGGAACAGAGTCTCTGGTGATACGAGGTTCTCTTTGCCTTGCTCTTTGAACACACAGTTCACTTGGAACACACAGTTCACTTCGAACACACAGTTCACAAACTCAATGAATGTGAGCAATAAACTACTTTGTCACGAGTTCTCTCCGTGTCTTGCAGTGGGACGAGTGGACCCAAATCTCTCTTTTGGCGACCTTTAGTGCTGTCAACAAAACTTGGTATGATCCTTCCCACCTGTCTATTAGGCAACCTGAGCGTAAGGACAATCACACAGTCTCTTGGTTCATAATCAAGACTGTTAGCATTTGGCATACCAGCAATCAACAGTTTCAAGTTCTTTGTCAAGTTCTCAAATGCTGGCTCATCTCAACAAGGTACTGTACTGTCACCTCATTGGTGTATTTCTGATCATTGTGCGTATCAATCATGACATGAGGTTGTCTTCCAAAAACCACCCCAAAAAAACCCCACAAATACCAAAAAAAAAAAAAATTCGAAGAGGGTGATTCATTAAGTGAAGATCTGGGAGTGGTTCCGAAGCTACATAATACTAGTGGCAGTATCTATGATCACAATAGTACAATTTCAAGCTTTGCACCTACTTCTAGGGGTACCATTATCTACACACAAATTTCTGCGCAATTTTTCTTTGTGGTAAACACAGCAGCATCCGTGGCGGCAGGAAATGCCTCTACCCAGTTTGAGAAAACATCAGTGCACACCAATACATAACAATAATTCCTAAAGGGTGTTAACTGTACAAAGTCGATTTGTATTTCCTGAAAAGATCCGTCTGCAGGAGGGATATGGGATGGCTCTGTTGGCATTGCTTTACCAATATTCTTCCTCAAGCAAGCAAGACAGGTCATTGCTCTCTTTACCTGCATGAGAATAGAATCCTGGCACACACCAGTAGGCTCTCATCAGCCTGCACCTACCCTCTTTGCCTAGATGAGTCAGACCGTGTGCCACCTCAGCTAGACTTGGAAGGTATGCTCTGGGGGCTACTGGCTTACCGTGTCCACCTGCCCACAGTCCTGAGGACTCCTGGCCATACCCCTTTGTCCTCCACACTGCCTCTTCCTGCAGGGAACACAATTTTTTTTGTATCTTAATTTAACTATCGTGTGTTTGCAATGTAGAGTACCATGAGCATAACTCAAAAAAAAAAAAGAAAAAAAGAAACATCTCTAGAGGAGAGAAAGAAGAAGAAAATGAAAAAGAAAATGTCAGGTTTGCCATTCACCAACAGGCATATCAGTGTCTATACAAAATTTCCCTTCACCAGTATTCCCATTCTCCACCCTTTGTGCATGACAAGGCACACTGCAGTAATACTGGTGTCATCGTGCTGTTGAGATATACTGGGTTCGGGCAGAACTCTGAAGGATCTGGGGTATGTGGAGTTTGAACTGTACTTGGGTCCATGTATTGTACCACCCTGTGTGAACGCAAAAGATGAAGAGGAAAACTGAAGAGAAACAAAATAGAGGTTGGTGACAGATGAGTTTGTAGAGGTGGAGAAGATTTTATAAAAATTTGACAACTGGATTGGGCACTACGGGGAAGTGATTCTCTACTTGGTCTATACCCCTAAAAAAAAATTCTGTGTGTCTTATCTCTACTGGGACTATCCCAGCCATCAATCCAGTGTCCTGTCCATCCTAAGTTCATAGGGAACCCGGTATCTGTGAGATAATTTCCTCTACCTGTGATGGACATGCATCTAGAACAGTAGAATGCGACATTAGTCTTCAAGTTTTGTCAAAGGGTAATGTTGCATTTATTTTGTTCTTCCCATTAGCCGAATCTGTGTTTTCTATATGGCTTATGATTCCTTACTATATGTCCCTTGGTCCCGTCTATGTGTTTAATAATGTGGCTTGTGTTTTCTGTCTAGGGGATCTATATTGACTATGTGTCCTACTACTCCTACAATCTCTGACAAAATGCCCTTCCCTCCTACAAGTGTAACATATTATTGACCATTAGGGATCTGGGGTTTGGATTGATGGGTATTTCCTGTATGTGCCAGTATACTCACCGTCCTCAACCTCTCCACCTGTTGTTCTCTGCGCCTAACACTATTCTTGTGATGTTCAATAGCACACTATCTAAGATTAGCTACTGTGACCCCTTTCCAATTTTGCAAAGAAGTCTGCACCCTGACATTCAATGCCTTATTGAGCCCGTCCATTCGCACAGAGACAGCCACCTCCCATTTGCCGAATTAGTGTTTACCAGTGGTCTTATCCAGATGGAGAGTTTTCTATTAATGCAAAAGACAAAAACAAAAAAAAGTTTAATAAGCTTCTAGGTTATGTGAAGTGTTTCATTCAATCCTTCTCATCCCGTATTAAGGGTCTGTACATGGTCCAACAAATATTTCCGAGCTCATCTTTACTAGGCGCATTACTAGGAATGAATACTTCTTATATGGTAACTGAAAGAAATACCCAGGGGTTACCTTGTCTCTGTCCGCTTTCCTACTGGCAAATACTAATGTGCAGACAGGTTTTTTTTTTCTCCATCTCTGACGTTACTTTCTTGATTTTTTTTATTTTTTTATTTTTTTGTTTTACTATATATGTACACGAATGATACCATACTTACCTGTTCCACTGGTCTCAGCCACTTCCTCCACAGGCTACTGCTCTTCTTTTACTGGTTGGATACTCCTCTGGGTGCATGAGAAATGGCTGAAAACGATCATGTCACCTTCTCCTCCTAAATAAAACTTCAACATTCATTAGTACATTTATAGGTTACAGTCATATTTTTCATATTTTTATTATTTTCTATAGTTTGTATGCTGGCCGTAACTGCTTCCCCATCTACATATGGCGGTGTACTTGCATTCTCTTTTTTTTTTCCTACTTATTTATTGTTGCTACAAGTTCAAACAGTTCTTATATTTCCATTCTTGTCTTATATGACTTTGGTTAAACATACCACCTGCAATACCATAGGATCAAACTCACCAACCCCTCTTGCTGCCACAGGTTTAAACAATTTGTATGTCTGACCCTTTGTTTTCGGGATTTTATCAGACATATTCTTATCCTTAAGTTCTGCAATACCTCTGGTTCAAAGCTGCTCACCTTAGGGAATAGTACCCTATCTTTGTCAGTCATACGTACCCATTCAGACAAAAAGTCTTCCGTGTGTGATCCATATTTACCACACATAACAAACCTCACTGACCCCTTGGGCCGCAGCTCTTCAACCTGAACCCTGGCTACAAAACGTCCACCGCTTGTGCAATTGGATCCCATCGCGGACTTTTTCCTTTTTACGCAATCCCCAATGCACAATACGAATAGACGGTGAAAGTTCTTAGAGCGCTTTCACCCACTCCTTCTCCGCTGAGTACCACGACTCACTCCAATAGTGACCACCGCGAACCCAGTGAGGCCCCTATCTGGTTTCTATTCACTGGAAGTGTTTAGGAGTGACTTACCTATTCCAGTGAATATACACCGCTGGAGATTTTCCTGAGAGAGACCAGTGAAAACTCCCTATACACTTATACACAAATCACGCTTGCGTATGCTCTACACAGCGCTAATGATACCGCGATTTTACGCAAAAGTTCGTAAAGGGGTATCAAGTTGCGCTGTATATATCGCACCCACAAACGTGCGGTCCAATTGCACAGCGTATAGGTACTTGTTACCTATCTGCCGTACAACCACGGGTCAATGTACAAACTGTGACCCTCAGCCCGCAGCGTAATACAAAAACCTTTTTACTTCAATACTTTGCAATACTTATGCACCATCACGCTCCTTCGCAAATCACCTCACGATTTGCGTATCAAACCTTATACTAACGTGAGTCAACCGCCTCACGCCACCAAGCCTCCACTTACTTGATGTACCACGCGACGGGATCCCGAATTCCCTGGGTTCAAATATCCACTCACTCCTACATTCGCTCACTCAAATACACTTTGTTTTTCTGTACAGAAAATTTGGATTCATTCAGGTTGGCAGCTTTACCCCAGAGGCAATTTAAAAATAAGAATTTACTTACCGATAATTTTTCTCATAGTCCGTAGTGGATGCTGGGGACTCCGAAAGGACCATGGGGAATAGCGGCTCCGCAGGAGACTGGGCACAAAAGTAAAAAGCTTTAGGACTACCTGGTGTGCACTGGCTCCTCCCCCCATGACCCTCCTCCAAGCTTCAGTTAGGATACTGTGCCCGGACGAGCGTACACAATAAGGAAGGATTTTGAATCCCGGGTAAGACTCATACCAGCCACACCAATCACACCGTACAACTTGTGATCTGAACCCAGTTAACAGCATGATAACAGAAGGAGCCTCTGAAAAGATGGCTCACAACAACAATAACCCGATTTTTGTAACAATAACTATGTACAAGTAATGCAGACAATCCGCACTTGGGATGGGCGCCCAGCATCCACTACGGACTATGAGAAATAGAATTATCGGTAAGTAAATTCTTATTTTCTCTAACGTCCTAGTGGATGCTGGGGACTCCGAAAGGACCATGGGGATTATACCAAAGCTCCCAAACGGGCGGGAGAGTGCGGATGACTCTGCAGCACCGAATGAGAGAACTCCAGGTCCTCCTCAGCCAGGGTATCAAATTTGTAGAATTTAGCAAACGTGTTTTGCCCCTGACCAAGTAGCTGCTCGGCAAAGTTGTAAAGCCGAGACCCCTCGGGCAGCCGCCCAAGATGAGCCCACTTTCCGTGTGGAATGGGCTTTTACAGATTTTGGCTGTGGCAGGCCTGCCACAGAATGTGCAAGCTGAATTGTACTACAAATCCAACGAGCAATCGTCTGCTTAGAAGCAGGAGCACCCAGCTTGTTGGGTGCATACAGGATAAACAGCGAATCAGATTTTCTGACTCCAGCCGTCCTGGAAACATATATTTTCAGGGCCCTGACTACGTCCAGCAACTTGGAATCCTCCAAGTCCCTAGTAGCCGCAGGCACCACAATAGGCTGGTTTAAGTGAAAAGCTGAAACCACCTTAGGGAGAAATTGAGGACGAGTCCTCAATTCTGCCCTGTCCGTATGAAAAATTAGGTAAGGGCTTTTATAGGATAAAGCCGCCAATTCTGAGACATGCCTGGCTGAAGCCAGGGCTAACAGCATTACCACTTTCCATGTGAGATATTTTAAGTCCACAGTGGTGAGTGGTTCAAACCAATGTGATTTTAGGAATCCCAAAACTACATTGAGATCCCAAGGTGCCACTGGAGGCACAAAAGGAGGCTGTATATGCAGTACTCCCTTGACAAACGTCTGAACTTCAGGAACAGAAGCCAGTTCTTTTTTGGAAGAATATTGACAGGGCCGAAATTTGAACCTTAATGGACCCCAATTTGAGGCCCATAGACAGTCCTGTTTGCAGGAAATGCAGGAAACGACCCAGTTGAAATTCCTCTGTAGGGGCCTTCCTGGCCTCGCACCACGCAACATATTTACGCCAAATACGGTGATAATGTTGACGGTTACATCCTTCCTGGCTTTGATCAGGGTAGGGATGACTTCATCCGGAATGCCTTTTTCCTTCAGGATCCGGCGTTCAACCGCCATGCCGTAAAACGCAGCCGCGGTAAGTCTTGGAACAGACATGGTCCCTGCTGGAGCAGGTCCTTTCTTAGAGGTAGAGGCCACGGGTCTTCCGTGAGCATCTCTTGAATTTCCGGGTACCAAGTCCTTCTTGGCCAATCCGGAGCCACGAGTATAGTCTTTACTCCTCTCCTTCTTATGATTCTCAGTACTTTTGGTATGAGAGGAAGAGGAGGGAACACATACACTGACTGGTACACCCACGGTGTTACCAGAGCGTCCCCAGCTATTGCCTGAGGGTCCCTTGACCTGGCGCAATATCTGTCCAGTTTTTTGTTGAGGCGGGACGCCATCATGTCCACCTTTGGTTTTTCCCAACGGTTCACAATCATGTGGAAGACTTCTGGGTGAAGTCCCCACTCCCCCGGGTGTAGATCGTGTCTGCTGAGGAAGTCTGCTTCCCAGTTGTCCACTCCCGGAATGAACACTGCTGACAGTGCTATCACATGATTCTCCGCCCAGCGAAGAATCCTTGCCACTTCCATCATTGCCCTCCTGCTTCTTGTGCCGCCCTGTCTGTTTACGTGGGCGACTGCCGTGATGTTGTCCGACTGGATCAACACCGGCTGACCCTGAAGCAGAGGTCTTGCCTGACTTAGGGCATTGTAAATGGCCCTTAGTTCCAGGATATTTATGTGAAGTGACGTTTCCATGCTTGACCACAAGCCCTGGAAATTTCTTCCCTGTGTGACTGCTCCCCAACCTCTCAGGCTGGCATCCGTGATCACCAGGACCCAATCCTGAATGCCGAATCTGCGGCCCTCTAGGAGATGAGCACTCTGTAACCACCACAGGAGAGACACCCTTGTCCTTGGAGACAGGGTTATCCGCTGATGCATTTGAAGATGCGATCCGGACCATTTGTCCAGCAGATCCCACTGAAAAGTTCTTGCGTGGAATCTGCCGAATGGAATCGCTTCGTAAGAAGCCACCATCTTTCCCAGGACCCTTGTGCATTGATGTACTGACACTTGGCCTGGTCTTAGGAGGTTCCTGACTAGGTCGGATAACTCCTTGGCCTTCTCCTCCGGGAGAAACACCTTTTTCTGTACTGTGTCCAGAATCATCCCTAGGAACAGCAGACGTGTCGTCGGAATCAGCTGCGATTTTGGAAAATTTAGAATCCATCCGTGCTGTCGTAGTACTACTTGAGATAGTGCTACTCCGACCTCTAACTGTTCTCTGGACCTTGCCCTTATCAGGAGATCGTCCAAGTAAGGGATAATTAAGACGCCTTTTCTTCGAAGAAGAATCATCATTTCGGCCATTACCTTGGTAAAGACCCGGGGTGCCGTGGACAATCCAAACGGCAGCGTCTGAAACTGATAGTGACAGTTCTGTACCACAAACCTGAGGTACCCTTGGTGAGAAGGGCAAATTGGGACATGGAGGTAAGCATCCTTGATGTCCAGAGACACCATATAGTCCCCTTCTTCCAGGTTCGCTATCACTGCTCTGAGTGACTCCATCTTGAACTTGAACCTTTTTATGTAAGTGTTCAAGGATTTCAGATTTAAAATGGGTCTCACCGAGCCGTCCGGCTTCGGTACCACAAACAGCGTGGAATAATACCCCTTTCCCTGTTGTAGGAGGGGTACCTTGATTATCACCTGCTGGGAATACAGCTTGTGAATGGCTTCCAATACCGCCTCCCTGTCGGGGGGAGACGTTGGTAAAGCAGACTTCAGGAACCGGCGAGGGGGAGACGTCTCGAATTCCAATTTGTACCCCTGAGATACTACCTGCAGGATCCAGGGGTCCACTTGCGAGTGAGCCCACTGCGCGCTGAAATTTTTGAGACGGGCCCCCACCGTGCCTGAGTCCGCTTGTAAGGCCCCAGCGTCATGCTGAGGACTTGGCAGAAGCGGGGGAGGGCTTCTGTTCGTGGGAAGAGGCTGTCTGCTGCAGTCTTTTTCCCCTTCCTCTGCCCCGGGGCAGATATGAGTGGCCTTTTGCCCGCTTGCCCTTATGGGGACGAAAGGACTGAGCCTGAAAAGACGGTATCTTTTTCTGCTGCGAGGTGACTTGGGGTAAAAAGGTGGATTTTCCAGCCGTTGCCGTGGCCACCAGGTCCGATAGACCGACCCCAAATAACTCCTCCCCTTTATACGGCAATACTTCCATATGCCGTTTGGAATCCGCATCCCCTGACCACTGTCGCGTCCATAATCCTCTTCTGGCAGAAATGGACATCGCACTTACTCTTGATGCCAGAGTGCAAATATCCCTCTGTGCATCTCGCATATATAGAAATGCATCCTTTAAATGCTCTATAGTCAATAATATATTGTCCCTGTCCAGGGTATCAATATTTTCAGTCAGGGAATCCGACCAAGCCACCCCAGCACTGCACATCCAGGCTGAGGCGATTGCTGGTCGCAGTATAATACCAGTATGTGTGTATATACTTTTAAGGATATTTTTACAGCTTCCTATCAGCTGGTTCCTTGAGGGCGGCCGTATCAGGGGACGGTAACGCCACTTGTTTTGATAAGCGTGTGAGCGCCTTATCTACGCTAGGGGGTGTTTCCCAACGCGCCCTAACCTCTGGCGGGAAAGGGTATAATGCCAATAACTTTTTAGAAATTAGCAGTTTTTTATCGGGGGAAACCCACGCTTCATCACACACCTCATTTAATTCATCTGATTCGGGAAAAACTACGGGTAGTTTTTTCACACCCCACATAATACCCTTTTTTGTGGTACTTGTAGTATCAGAAATGTTCAAAACCTCCTTCATTGCCGTGATCATGTAACGTGTGGCCCTACTGGAAAATACGTTTGTTTCCTCACCGTCGACACTGGAGTCAGTGTCCGTGTCTGTGTCTGTATCGACCTGAGGTAACGGGCGCTTTAGAGCCCCTGACGGTGTTTGAGACGCCTGTACAGGTATTAACTGATTTGCCGGCTGTCTCATGTCGTCAACAGTCTTTTGTAAAGTGCTGACACTATCACGTAATTCTTTCCATAAGACCATCCAGTCAGGTGTCGACTCCCTAGGGGGTGACATCACTAACACAGGCAATTGCTCCGCCTCCACACCATTTTCCTCCTCATACATGTCGACACAACGTACCGACACACAGCACACACACAGGGAATGCTCTGATAGAGGACAGGACCCCACTAGCCCTTTGGGGAGACAGAGGGAGAGTTTGCCAGCACACACCAGAGCGCTATATATATATATACAGGGATAACCTTATATAAGTGTTTTTCCCTAATATAGCTGCTGTATATATTTATATGCCAATTTAGTGCCCCCCCTCTCTTGTTTTACCCTGTTTCTGTAGTGCAGGACTGCAGGGGAGAGTCAGGGAGCCTTCCTCCAACGGAGCTGTGAGGAAAAAATGGCGCCAGTGTGCTGAGGAGATAGGCTCCGCCCCTTTTTCGGCGGCCTTTCTCCCGCTTTTTTATGTAAAAATAGGCAGGGGTTAAATACATCCGTATAGCCCAGGAGCTATATGTGATGTATTTTTTGCCAAAAAAGGTGTTTTTATTGCGTCTCAGGGCGCCCCCCCCCCAGCGCCCTGCACCCTCAGTGACCGGAGTGTGAAGTGTGCTGAGAGCAATGGCGCACAGCTGCGGTGCTGTGCGCTACCTTAGTGAAGACAGGACGTCTTCTGCCGCCGATTTTCCGGACCTCTTCAGTCTTCTGGCTCTGTAAGGGGGACGGTGGCGCGGCTCCGGGACCCATCCATGGCTGGGCCTGTGATCGTCCCTCTGGAGCTAATGTCCAGTAGCCTAAGAAGCCCAATCCACTCTGCACGCAGGTGAGTTCGCTTCTTCTCCCCTTAGTCCCTCGATGCAGTGAGCCTGTTGCCAGCAGGTCTCACTGAAAATAAAAAAACCTATTTAAACTTTTACTCTAAGCAGCTCAGGAGAGCCACCTAGATTGCACCCTTCTCGTTCGGGCACAAAATCTTAACTGAGGCTTGGAGGAGGGTCATGGGGGGAGGAGCCAGTGCACACCAGGTAGTCCTAAAGCTTTTTACTTTTGTGCCCAGTCTCCTGCGGAGCCGCTATTCCCCATGGTCCTTTCGGAGTCCCCAGCATCCACTTGGACGTTAGAGAAAAAATGTTTTTATACAAATTTTTTTTTTAAATATTAATCTGCTTTAGAAACCGGGCAGTTTTGTGCTATTGTAGCGTCCCACCTTTAAACTAAACAAACTATTGTGTAGTTTGATTATGCGCACACAACCCTACGCAAGCTTGCGTAATTACGCAACCGTGCGTACCTCTATGCCACGTGTGCGGCCTTGCGCCACGTGCACGTTTTTGTACACTGTCCTCACGTTCCGTACCACGTGTACCAATGTGCGTACGCAATAAAACAAATCACACAACTTCTATAAATGTGAGCAATACTAACTATAATTGCTCACTTAACACAACACACAGATTCTTTCTGTATAAACCTTTACAACCAGACCAGACTGTGTTTGTGCTTTACACTTACTTCCTTAAACATTTATTTTAGTTTTAACTATATAGCAACAAAATGTAACCAGTTTCACACAGATCTATAATGACTCTAGCAATAATCAATAATTTAAATGATATGATTCAGATTGGATAGCTATCTTGCAGAACATACACTGATAGAAATATACACATAATTATAATAATATTATATATATGTACCATTCACTGGTCTCCTATGAGACTCATTTACCCATTCAGTGCTTCTAATTTGCATATCAAAGCTATGTGCTTTTGCCTGCCTGTAAAAGTGGTTTTTCACTGCTAAGAAAAAGCAGTTACACGGGTTAATTAACATTTCAATGGCTATCCTAAACTAGCAAGCAGATTTAACCAAATTCTGGAGGAAAAAGAAAAAAAAACTTTGTTTATACCTGTGTGTAATTCTTACATCAAGTATTCATCTATTAACTCTCACTAGGCCCAGCTGAAACTATTTGTAATTGACTATGGCATGGGTTAAATAAATGCATTGGTAACTCATAAATGGTGTTTGATGTGACCAAGGAAAGCTGATTATTTTGAGCAGTGAAAATCAGCCATTTAGAAAATGACCTTCCCAAAATGGCCGCTGCTCCCACATCCATGAGGGTTATACAAAATGGTGGACAGGCCATGTGGTTAGTCCAAAATGGAGGACAGACCATGCGGCTTCCTTTGTCACAAAGAAATCACACACCATACAAGCACCAGAAGTATTTTAGGCCTGAGTTTAAAAAAAACTATATCAAGGCTATGCAGCAACTTTTAAATGTACTTTTAACCCTACTTAACAGATAAGCAATCCAATCTGAATCAAACACAATATGACTTATTTGAACCTTGTTTTGCAAGAATAAAAATACATTTTAGCATCTTAAATATTATGAGAAACGCATTGTCCCTTGAAATTTCATATCATTGGCTTACTGATACCACAACAATATATTAACGTGGATGTTATTTTCATCAGCTTCTCGATGCGTCCATCGGAGCCGGTCAATTACAGCCGCATTTGTAATGTACAGTGCATCATTAAGACCCTGATATCCCGTAAGAGCCCCCATCTGTGAATGCCAAATTGATTTCTCACAAATATTTAAAATGCCCGCTCTAATATATATTGTAAACGCCTGCACCTCTTATTACCATATCCCATTAATGTGCACTATACATATCGCAAAACACTGCGTCCCATAAGACAAAACAATACACCCACACATTATCTGAGTTCCAAAGCTCATTGATGTATATATTTGTTATTAAAAGGATATGGATTCAATATATATTACAAAGTACAGTATACCTATAGTTACATGGTTACACTCACACAGTAAGCAGTTAATACATACAATTACATACAGTTACATACAGTTTCAGTTACAGGCCAGCGATACAATTACCATTCCCTCCAATGCATCTTATGTCTCTCTCTCTCTCTGTAAATAAATACAGGAACTGAACTGGCAGCAAGTCCATCATCCTCTGAGACCAAAAAGCCACTGAGCTCCTGTGTGATCAATGTGTTATCTAGGTTCTGGGGGAGGGGTTCACGATGAGTCACCAGTCCCTTTGTATATGGTAATCAGGTTCAGCCTTGAAGACATCCAAAGGGCTGGCCTGAGTTTCCTGTCCACTGTCCTAATAAGAGTGATTTTAGCTTTTATACATTTATTCATAATTATCCACTGCAATGTCCCACAACAAGCATCAAATGAATCTACACACCAATCTGGTTGCTTCAATAGTAAACATGACCGGTCTATCTTGTTTCATTCAAATAATACACATACATGACACCACTCCATCATATACAATTATAAATCATCATGATGTCTGGCGCTTGATACCACCACAATTATGTACTGCATGAAATAAGTGTCGAATCCATCTCTGTGGCATGTCCATGTAAATGCGTGTGTTACCATATATTGCTGTGATCGCTGCGCGTATTTGCAAGTATAGTGACATATATGTGTGTAGTTTGTATGTTCTCTTTATGTAATATTTTTTTGACTTCGACAGTCCTTAAAAGACATGGCTGACCACAACATTTATACACAGCGGCAGGGGTGACCCAGAGACCCACTATTGCTTGTGCATGGATCACTAGGGCCATCGCTAAATGGTCAGGTAACCTAATTGATGGTTTAGATTCCTTAACCAGGGACGATATTATTTTACTCCTACCGCATATCCAGGACTCTGCTAACTTTATGGTGGGAGCCATAAAATAAATTGGTGTGCTCAACGCACGCACCACTGCCATGGCAGTGTCAGCATGCAGGGGATTGTGGCTACGCCAGTGGACTGCGGATGCGGACTCCAGGAAAGGAGTGGAAAATCTGCCTTTCACTGGAGAGGTCCTGTTCGAGGATGAACTGGATAAACTAATATCCAAGGCTATGGCGGGTAAGTCTACATACCTCCCTTCCACAGCTACCCCAGCTAGGAAAGCCTACTCTGCTCCAACTCTGCAGTCCATTTGGATGGCTAGATTCAAGGGCAAATCCAAGGGTTCTTCTACAGCCTTCAAAGGGAATAGAAATAAGCCCAGAAAACCCACAGCTGCAGGTTCTCAGAAACAGGCCACAGGGTCTGCTTCCTCAAAGCCTTCAGCATGACGGTGGAACACACTGCCTGAAAGACAGACAGGTGGGAGCCCGGTTACGTTGTTTCATTCACATTTGGGCAACGTCATGCCAGGATCCCTGTGTCAAAGATTTTATAACACAGGGATACAGACTGGAGTTTCAGGAACTCTCACCTCCCAGATTCTTCAAATCCAGCTTACTATCTTCTCCAGAAGCCAGTTCGACCTTACAAGCAGCATTCCAAAAACTGGTACTGACTCAGGTCATTGTTCCAGTTTCTCATCACCTGCAAAACAAAGGATTTTATTCCAACCTGTTTGTGGTACTATAAATAAATATGCAGGTGCGCAACCAACAGCAGCAGGTAGGAGGAAGGTCAATTCCTCAAAATAACAAGCAGAAAATAGAGGTAAATACCTGCGCTGGCTGCACAAATATTTAATTATAATTAATAATAATTAAAGGGATGGTTTGTTCAATGTAAAAAGTAACAATTTATTTGTAAATCACATATAGAGAAATCTAAAAGAAAAAGGAATTCCTATTACCACAAGGTGGCGATAAAACTTAAAAAGTCTTTCTCAGAATAAGACTTGGGGGATTTCACATTCTCCTGCATAAATGATTTTCATTCCTTCACTGGACCTTTAAACAAACAGGTCGGACCCACCACCACAGCTACAAATGGACTCATTCCTATGCTGATGTCTAACAAAGTGGGGATCTGGTAATTATCTATTCAACACAGTGAATGCACAAGGGGAGGTTGCCCTAGCCTTCAGGAATGAAAATCATTTATGCAGGAGAATGTGAAATCCACCAAGTCTTATTCTGAGAAAGACTTTTTAAGTTTTATCGCCACCTTGTGGTAATAGGAATTCCTTTTTCTTTTAGATTTCTCTATATGTGATTTACAAATAAATTGTTACTTTTTACATTGAACAAACCATCCCTTTAATTATTATTAATTATAATTAAATATTTGTGCAGCCAGCGCAGGTATTTACCTCTATTTTCTGTTTGTGGTACTGAAACCTCAAGTCACTGAACCCGTACTTACAGGTGTTCAAGTTCAAGATGGAGTCTCTGAAAGCGGTGATCTCAGGTCTGGAGGAGGGGGAATTCCTGGTGTCTCTCGACATCAAGGATGCGTACCTTCACATTCTGATTTGGCCGCCTCATCAGGCGTATCTAAGATTTGCACTGCAGGACTGTCACTTCCAGTTTCAGGCCCTGCCATTTGGCCTCTCCACGGCACCGAGAGTTTTCACCAAGATGATGGCAAAAATTATGTTTTTCCTCCGCAAACAGGGACTGAACATCATACCATACCTGGATAAACTTCTGATTAAAGTGCCTTCCAGGGAGAGGTTGTTGGACAGCATTGCCCTCTCAACCATACTTCTCTAGGATCACGAGTGGATTCTGAACCTGCCAAATCCCACCTGGAACCTACATGGAGGCTTCCATTCCTAGGAATGATCCTGGATACAGAGGAACAAAAGGTGCTCAGCAGACACAACCTCCATCCAGGAGAGTGGGGCCTTCACGCACAGGTGTTCGAGTCCTTAACAAGTCAGTGGGTTATTCCACAGATAGACATAATGGCCTTTCATCTCAACAAAAAGCTAAAGCGCTATTGTTCCAGATCGAGGGACCCACAAGCAGTGGCGGTGGGTGCTCTGGTGACTCCATGGGTTTACCAGATGGTTTACGTGTTCCCACCTCTTCTACTAATCCCAAGAATTCTCAAGAGAATAAAAAGGCAAAAGGTTCAAGCACTTCTCATTGCTCCAGATTGTCCAAGAAGGGCCTGGTACACGGATCTACTGGAGTTGCTCTTGGAGGACCCGTGGCCTCTTCCTCTGCGAGAGGATCTTCTGCAACAGGGGCCGTTCGTCTATCAAGACTTACCATGGCTACGTTTGATGGCATGGAAGTTGAACATTAGAGTTTAGCCCGGAAAGGCATTCAGAACAAGGTTATTCTAACCCTGATCCAAGTTAGGTGTAAGGTCTGTGGTTTTGTCTGTCCCCGGAGGGGGCACTAGTGGGTCAGTGGTGGTGCAATGGAGAAACCGAGGAGGCTGTAAAGATTCCTGTGCAACGATGTTTATTAAATGCACACGGATTATAACAGAAATAGAAACGGATGAACTTGACATAATTTGGTACAGGAAATGCTGACAAAGATAATATAAACAGTCACAGATATTCGGTTGGTCTGGGAACCAGTGCAGTAATATAGGCAATGAACCAGTCTGGAAACTGAAATAGCAATCTGATAGTGATCACTCCCACAGATGGATTGAAACCCAGCAATAATTCTCCACACAGTCAATAGTAATGCAAAGTCCACAACCAAGCAAGGTTTAAGCAGGAGACTGCATGAAATGCACATGAAGAGGTTGTATTAAGTGCCAGATGTCATAGCACAATGCAGCAAGCAAGTTAACCATACACAGGTGAAAACAATAGATAGCACCTGGAGAGAAGTCTCTACTGCAAACGGTGGAAGCTGACTGTAGCAGAAGCTGGAGCTGATGTAATGCTGGGACCTGTAGTTCCACAGGAATGCTGGAACCGGGAGATCACTTGGCGATAACAGAAAATAGGAGATTGCTGGAAACAGGAGTTTGAACACTGGAGACTGGAAACAGGAGTGTGAACACTGGAGACTGGAAACAGGAGTTTGAACACTGGAGACTGGAAACAGCAGTTTAAACACTGGAGACTGGAAACAGGAGTTTAAACACTGGAGACTGGAAACAGGAGTTTAACACTGGAGACTGGAAACAGGAGTTTAAACACTGGAGACTGGAAACAGGAGTTTAACACTGGAGACTGGAAACAGGAACGGGAACCAGGAGACGCTATGCAGCAATGCGACGCGTTGTCCAAGGCCATGAGACTGAGCCAGGAACTGGAGTTTATACCCCTTGGTCTGTGATGATTGGATGTTGCATCTCTGTGAGAACACACCCTGCTGGTTTGGGTGTTCAGATCAGCTGTGAGTTAGCTGGAGCTAATGATTCATCAGGAGAGTAATTCTGTAATGCACTGCTGATTGCTGGCTGGGCTCAGTAGTGCACCGGGAGTAAATGCTGTTAACTAGAAGCACTGTGTACTCCAGGCTGCTGACTGAAACCAGTAGTTTACCAAATGATAGTACTGGTTGGGTGGAGCACAATGAGCTGTAGGCTGCAGGAGACTGGAACGGAACTGCTGGGGCCTGTAGTTCCACAGGTCCAATTCACAGGGGATACTCTGAAGACAGAGGACTGAAGCCAGGGGACGCCTGTTCATAGGAAGTGATGTGATGGAGAATGCAGATTCCTGACACTAGGAAAGGGATAACGTCTAAACATTACCACCGTATTTGGAAAAAATATGTCTCGTGGTGTGAAAACAGGACATTTCCTGCAGTGGAATTTCAACTGCGATGTTTTCTCCTTTTTCTACAGTCAGGTGGGATGTGGGCCTACATTTGGGCTCCTTGAAAGTCCAGATTTCAGCCTTGTCTATTTTCTTTCGGAAACAATTGGCTTCCCTCCCTGAGGTTCAGACATTCTTGAAGGGTGTTCTGCACATCCAACCACCCTTCGTGCCTCCCACGGCACCTTGGGATCTTAACGTGGTGTTGCAGTTTCTGCAATCGGACTGGTTTGAACCTTTACAGGAGGCTGACGTTAAGTTTCTTACGTGGAAGACTGTTACACTGTTGGCCTTGGCTTCCACAAGGCGTGTGTCCGAACTGGGGAAGTTGTCTCACAAAAGCCCCTATTTGGTTTTTCAGGAGGATAGAGCTGAACTTAACGCTCGTCAGCAATTTCTTCCTAAGGTGGTGTCTGCGTTTCATATCAACCAGCCTATTGTGGTTCCGGTGCTTACTGACACATCTGCTACCCCAAAGTCCCTGGATGTTGTGAGGTCTTTGAGGATCTACGTGAAGAGGGCAGCTCGTCACAGAAAATCTGACTCGCTGTTTGTTCTCTATGATCCCAAGAAAAATGGTTGTCCTGCTTCAAAGCAGTCTATTGCTCGCTGGATCAGGCTTACTATCCAGCAGGCTTATTCATCAGCAGGCCATATATCGAACTGTCACTATCATTGGGGAAAAGGGAGATGGGAGAACTACTGTACTAGATACATATTTTGTAATGATCTTCTTAACCCCATATCATTTGCTATTTCATATATTTGAATTAATTATGGGGGTGCTGCCACAGTTTATATTGTTGCCAATAGAAAGAACCTGGATTCACAAAAGAAGGGAAAGGATTGGTCTAGAGTGGCGCACAAAAAATATTATATTAATAAAATGTAACTTTTATTGTATTACTCTTAAAAGGCCTGTAACTGTGAAATATTAAAAACCAACATACAATGACAAAACAGAGTGTAACACTTATTGTTAAAAATACACACTGTGCCCAGAATGTTGTGTACTGCCAGAAGATTCAAGTGATAGGTACTATGACCTTGACTGCTATTATTGTGTGTAATGCTTAGAATTGGTAGGATACCAATACAGATTATTTGTACACCCTATATATATATATATATGGTGATGGACTCTCTATGTTTATTTTCTTTAACAAGTTTTAAGTGAATTATTAGAAATTAGCCTCAATGGGAGGATTCTCAATCCGTTTGCATCCAGTGCACTAGAATATCATGCAATTGTATGAGTACCTAACTAATGTATAGTATATACAGTACATTAGTATATATCACACTCATCTGCTGTGGTTATCATATATCAGTTCAACGAAATTGTTGAGGGGAACCTGTTGTAAAGTCTCCCTCAGCACAAACAGCAATGTGTGTGTAGAATTCACTGTAAACACTTGGTTACAGTAGTAACAAAAATGTTGCCACTATATTTCCTAATCCACTGGTCCTCTCATCAAATGGTTACACAGTTGCTCTCTGTGTACTTTTGAGCACTATGCAATATTAGGTGCTATGTGCTGACATGATCATTTCCTTTATTTTATAATAGTAATTAAGACCAGCCACATTAAGCACCTAAGTGTGCAATGAAGTACGCACTCGGTTTAGTTCATCATATGCGGTTGCAGAGAGCTAAACATTAAATATTACATGAGAGAGCATGTTATTGGTATGGAATGATTCTTGATACTGTGTAACTTTTAGTCTCTATCTCGTGGCAGCATGCAGTTAAGTGCTGGATGCAGTCAGTGGAAGGTACATATCCAGTTAGAGAGAGCCACGTTATATGGGGTAATATGGGCTTAGGCTGTGGTATAATGTTATGCTATGCTTCAAGCGTTTATACACACATAGTACTCTGAGTCCTTTCTATATTTCACGAACTATAGGGGTGCATTACATTCTAAGTCCTAGCTAGGCATAAACACACATGATTTGCAGACACGATTGATTAACATTCAGGCACAGTGTGAACCGCCGACGCGCGTTTCACAGATTGTTTTTTCAGGGCTGACCAGAGTGTCTCCAGTAACCAGAATATCACAGTTACGCTGCACCAATCACGGACCAGATCCCTGGTCACATGATTCACTAATCCAATCACGGCGCGGCTTCCCTCAGTACGGGTTAGAGTGAGATGTGTCCGATCACATGATGCGTCCAGGCCAATCACAGGGCCTGAATAGCATTTACTAGAGAGAACAACATTGTTCAATACATGTCCCTCAATTTGAGCTTCGTTTTCTGATCTCACAGTGTACTCGGACCAATGGCGAGATTGTAATGCATCATTTAACATAAGGTTCAGTATACAAGGACTGAGTTTATTAATACATATACCAAATCCATACCATACATTAGTGTTTTCTATCATTCATTCTGAATCATATGCAGTATTGATATATATTCTCATATGTTCGATCTAATTTCACAAAGTATCCGTGGGCATGCGTGAGAGAACAAAACTAAGTGAATGTGCAAATCAAATACCACCTAAAATGGTGTTAACAAAATTGAAAATAACCAGCTAAGTGAATAAACTCTACCCCTAAAAATAACATGAATGTATAGTGTGGTGTCCATGTCGGACTTCACGTGAAGTATATGTATGGAAAAAAATTATTTTATAATAAATAAATGAAAAAAATCAGAGTGAATAGAAATGATGATCCTGTGCAGTGTGATTTAAGAGGCTTTTTACTAAAATAACTATAATGTGATAATGTGACAGTGTGACATTTTGTGAGCTCATGCCTGTATTAGTTCGCAATAAGACATAGCTACTAGGGCAATAATACACCCTATTAATTATCTAAAATCCCTTATATCGCTATTTATTGTGTGTACTAATTATTACTACTTAATTATTGACGTGTGCTACTTATTAGACGACATAAAGTTATATGTAGATTTTTTTCAATTAAGTGTGATAGTCATGATATCTGTGATGTGTATTAAAACGACAAATATGTAACACTAATGTATCGCTTGTTATTAGAACAGAAAAGGGAATATTCAGATATATGAATGTATGTAGAAATGGTCTTTGTAAGATTCCAGTAGGAATCATCTATAATTGTCTGTTAATACTTGTTAGGTGCATTGATTCCCACGTAGAATTAAAGAGGGATAGTAGTCAAATCATGCTTTTCTCCTAATAATAATCCCTCGGTCCAGATCTGGCCAGTCTCCCCATCAAATGGGTATAACTTGTCTGGTTCTCTTTTACAGGTTCTTATGGGATTCAAGCCCCTCTGTATGTATAATAGTTAATAGTATATTTCTCATGTTTTAATAATTATTACATGTTCCTTTCTTTTGTATTACACTTATTACGGTTTTTATGTAACACTTTAGGTACACATACATATGATTTAGAGCTAGCATTGTTGAGACTAAGTATACATCATAAGAGCAGTTACATTGTTATTTATTATTTATGACTTGCCCCAGATTGACTCCTGTGTCCTGATTCTTAGTAGCATAACATAATTTAAGCCGTTGTATTGTCAATTTGCATTAGATACCAGAGGTAGCTACTTTACCTCAGCTGCATGGTCAGTTGATTTAAAAAAAATAAAAAAATATTTGCAATTATTTGTAAGAAAGATACTCCTTAAAAAATTCTTTCACACTCAACAACAAATTCGAGGAGAAATATCCGACCTACAGAGCATCCTCTCTCCCGATATACCACCTCTATCTCTTACAGCTGAAGACCAGGTAGCACTGGATATTCTAGAGGACTTGGAAATAGGAAATTAAATTCCCCCCAACCCCTCCCCATTTGACCCTCTCAGAATAAAAACCAAATCCTCCTTCTTTCCGGAATTCAAAGTGTCCCCACCAGCAAAAGTATTCTACGATCTTGTATCTCACAATTTGGATCTCCTATTTACATATGAAAACCGTACTCGGCTTCATACAGATAATCTAACGAAAGGGGAAAGAGTGGCACTGCAAGAGATAATGCAATGGCAGGATACTATTATAAAACCCTCTGATAAGGGGGGGAATATAGTGCTCTGGCCTAAACTCATGTACACGACAGAGTTGAGGAAACAATTAAGTGACCAGAATTGTTATAGATCACTTATTTTTAACCCCACCAGCAACTTTCTCTGTATGTACAATAACATCATCTCAAAAGCACATCAAAATGGGATCATCACGAAAAAGGATTCAGACTATCTCAGGATGGAAAATCCAAGAGTGGCAACTCTGTACTTACTGCCAAAAGTGCATAAGAATGAAAAAACTCCTCCCGGAAGACCTATTGTCTCTGGTGTGGGAAGTCTGACAGAAAAGGCCAGTATTTATGTCGATCAACATCTCAGACATTATGTTCTGGCCTTGCCTTCCTACACCAGGGACACTATGGACGTGTTAAACAAATTACAGGATATGACAGTGAACCAGGGAACATGGCTGGCCACTTATGATATCGAGAGCCTATACACTAGCATCGATCATAAGAAGGGAGTGGCAGCCATTAAGTACTTTTTAGACATGGGAACACATTACGACTTCAATAACTTCTTGATCTCACTGTTAGAATTTATATTAACCAAAAATTATTTCATCAGTGAAGAAAGATTCTACCTCCAGGTTAGAGGGATGGCGATGGGGACAGCTTGTGCCCCATCGTACGCTAACCTCTACCTGGGGTGGTGGGAGAAGGAGCATGTGTTCAACGAAACCCTGGAGAAATACACACAACACATCCTATTATATTTGCGCTACATTGATGACGTCTTGATCATCTGGGAGGCAGATGAAGAACTCTTGGAAGAATTCATCACCATTCTGAATCAGAATGATCTTAACCTGAAACTCACTGGTGAGAAAAATCAGAGGGAAATAAATTTCCTTGACTTGTGCATTAAGATTGAGATAGATGGTAAGATCAGCACTGACATTTTTCGAAAGAAAACTGCGACGAACAGTATCCTTCATTTTGAAAGCTCGCACTTGCCTGCTACTATAAAAGCAATTCCCAAGGGGAAACTACTCCGTACTAAAAGAAACTGCTCAAATGAACAGACATACTTAGAACGTGAAAAACAGGTCTGTGACCGCCTCAAGAAGAGGGGCTAAAGTAACAGAAGCATTAAGTCGGCTGTCAAAGGTGTGGAAGCTCAGACAAGAGACTCTCTCTTGACCCCTAAAATCAGACCGCAGAAAGACGAACCGGTTAGGTTCATAAGTACGTTCAATCCACAATGGAAGAAAATCAATGAAATCTTACAGAAGCACTGGTCAGTGCTGAAGACCGATGAGACATTGAATCAATTACTTCCTTCAAAGGTGCAAAGCAGCTGGAGGAGATCTAAGAATTTACGCGACTTAATGGTTTGAAGTCATCTCTCGACCCCCAATAAGCAGCTCTATAACAGGAAAGGCTCTTACCAATGTGGCAGGTGTAAAGCCTGCAAATATATGGTACCCAAGCAATCCTATACTGACAAATATGGGAAAAAGTGGCTTATCAAGAATTTTATCAGCTGTACCACAATGGGCGTAGTGTACCATCTTGAGTGCCCCTGTGGGAAACGATATATTGGTAAAACCATCCGGCCACTCAAAGTACGGATCTTGGAGCATGCCAATAACATAAAAAATGCCAAACAAGATGCGAGAAGGTTTAAGAACCTGACATCAGTAGCAAAACACTTCCTACACCATCATGGTGGGGAGAATGGAGGTTTGAAAGCTTACGGCATGCAGAGCATCCAACTGGGTATTAGAGGGGGTGATTTGGATAACGAACTATTAAAGTTGGAAACAAAATTGATTTTCCTGATGGACAGTCTGCACCCATTGGGACTGAACGAGTACAATAGTTATCTGCCGTATCTCTAAATATCTATTGAGGCCAAAGAACTTTATTTGTTTGTTTTTTAATGACAAAATCAGGAAGATCCAATAGGTCTGAGACATTTAGAAAAATGCACTGCGGATAGGATCCATCTCCTCATTCCTCTCCTCTACTAAAAATGTAGAGATGAGAGGCACAAGACATACTTATAATTTCTTCTTTCCTTTTTTTTTTTTTTTAAATCAACTGACCATGCAGCTGAGGTAAAGTAGCTACCTCTGGTATCTAATGCAAATTGACAATACAATGGCTTAAATTATGTTATGCTACTAAGAATCAGGACACAGGAGTCAATCTGGGGCAAGTCATAAATAATAAATAACAATGTAACTGCTCTTATTATGTATACTTAGTCTCAACAATGCTAGCTCTAAATCATATGTATGTGTACCGAAAGTGTTACATAAAAACCGTAATAAGTGTAATACAAAAGAAAGGAACATGTAATAATTATTAAAACATGAGAAATATACTATTAACTATTATACTTACCGAGGGGCTTGAATCCTATAACAACCTGTAAAAGAGAACCAGACAAGTTATACCCATTTGATGGGGAGACTGGCCAGATCTGGACCGAGGGATTATTATTAGGAGAAAAGCATGATTTGACTACTATCCCTCTTTAATTCTACGTGGGAATCAATGCACCTAACAAGTATTAACAGACAATTATAGATGATTCCTACTGGAATCTTACAAGGACCATTTCTACATACATTCATATATCTGAATATTCCCTTTTCTGTTCTAATAACAAGCGATACATTAGTGTTACATATTTGTCGTTTTAATACACATCACAGATATCATGACTATCACACTTAATTGAAAAAATCTACATATAACTTTATGTCGTCTAATAAGTAGCACATGTCAATAATTAAGTAGTAATAATTAGTACACACAATAAATAGCGATATAAGGGATTTTAGATAATTAATAGGGTGTATTATTGCCCTAGTAGCTATGTCTTATTGCGAACTAATACAGGCATGAGCTCACAAAATGTCACACTGTCACATTATCACATTATAGTTATTTTAGTAAAAAGCCTCTTAAATCACACTGCACAGGATCATCATTTCTATTCACTCTGATTTTTTTCATTTATTTATTCTAAAATAATTTTTTTCCATACATATACTTCACGTGAAGTCCGACATGGACACCACACTATACATTCATGTTATTTTTAGGGGTAGAGTTTATTCACTTAGCTGGTTATTTTCAATTTTGCTAACACCATTTTAGGTGGTATTTGATTTGCACATTCACTTAGTTTTGTTCTCTCACGCATGCCCACGGATACTTTGTGAAATTAGATCGAACATATGAGAATATATATATCAATATTGCATATGATTCAGAATGAAGGATAGAAAACACTAATGTATGGTATGGATTTGGTATATATATTAATGAACTCAGTCCTTGTATACTGAACCTTATGTTAAATGATGCATTACAATCTAGCCATTGGTCCGAGTACACTGTGAGATCAGAAAACTAAGCTCAAATTGAGGGACATGTATTGAACAATGTTGTTCTCTCTAGTAAATGCTATTCAGGCCCTGTGATTGGCCCGGACACATCTCACTTTAACCTGTACTGAGGGAAGCCGCGCCGTGATTGGATTAGTGAATTATGTGACCAGGGATCTGGTCCGTGATTGGTGCCGCGTAACTGTGATATTCTGGTTACTGGAGACACTCTGGTCAGCCCTGAAAAAACAATCTGTGAAACGCGCGTCGGCGGTTCACACTGTGCCTGAATGTTAATCAATCGTGTCTGCAAATCATGTGTGTTTATGCCTAGCTAGGACTTAGAATGTAATGCACCCCTATAGTTTGTGAGATATAGAAAGGACTCAGAGTACTATGTGTGTATAAACGCTTGAAGCATAGCATAACATTATACCACAGCCTAAGCCCATATTACCCCATATAACGTGGCTCTCTCTAACTGGATATGTACCTTCCACTGACTGCATCCAGAACTTAACTGCATGCTGCCACGAGATAGAGACTAAAAGTTACACAGTATCAAGAATCATTCCATACCAATAACATGCTCTCTCATGCAATATTTAATGTTTAGCTCTCTGCAACCGCATATGATGAACTAAACCGAGTGCGTACTTCATTGCACACTTAGGTGCTTAATGTGGCTGGTCTTAATTACTGTTATAAAATAAAGGAAATGATCATGTCAGCACATAGCACCTAATATTACATAGTGCTCAAAAGTACACAGAGAGCAACTGTGTAACCATTTGATGAGAGGACCAGTGGATTAGGAAATATAGTGGCAACATTTTTGTTACTACTGTAACCAAGTGTTTACAGTGAATTCTACACACACATTGCTGTTTGTGCTGAGGAAGACTTTACAACAGGTTCCCCTCAATAATTTTGTTGAACTGATATATGATAACCACAGAAGATGAGTGTGATATATACTAATGTACTGTATATACTATACATTAGTTAGGTACTCATACAATTGCATGATATTCTAGTGCACTGGATGCAAACGGATTGAGAATCCTCCCATTGAGGCTAATTTCTAATAATTCACTTAAAACTTGTTAAAGACAATAAACAGAGAGTCCATCACCATATATATATATAGGGTGTACAAATAATCTGTATTGGTATCCTACCAATTCTAAGCATTACACACAATAATAGCAGTCAAGGTCATAGTACCTATCACTTGAATCTTCTGGCAGTACACGACATTCTGGGCACAGTGTGTATTTTTAACAATAAGTGTTACACTCTGTTTTGTCATTGTATGTTGGTTTTTAATATTTCACAGTTACAGGCCTTTTAAGAGTAATACAATAAAAGTTACATTTTATTAATATAATATTTTTTGTGCGCCACTCTAGACCAATCCTTTCCCTTCTTTTGTGAATCCATATATCGAACTGGCCTAGTTTCATTTATAGGAAGGCCAAAAACTTTAAAGATAGTGTGGTCAGCAGTGTTTTGGCTGTTCCTAAAATGCAAACCAGAATTAAATCAAAGGGCTTTTACAGATGCGGCACATGCATTATGTGCTGCAGCTGTAGAGGAAAAGAAAGTAAAATAATAGAGTACAGATCAATACAAACCATTTTGATATATCCCATTAGGGACTTTTTGACTTGTTCTACTAAGAATTGTGTGTACTTATTGGAGTGCTCTTGTGGCTCACAGTATGTGGGACGCACCACAAGGGCACTCAAGGTGCGCATTGCTGAACATGTTCGTAATATTAAAAAAAGGATTGCAGACACTCAAAGTTTCCTTACATTTCAAGAATATGCATAATTGCAGTATGAATCAATTATTGAGTTTTTGTACTATACTGTGTATTAATCCTAATTGGCGTAGAAATGATGATGAGGAGAGATTAGCAAAAGCTGAGATGAGGAAGATCAATGAGCTAAACACCTTACATCCAAATGGCCTCAATGTAGAGTTTGAAACCAAATGGTTTTTGTAGAATGTATATTAATTATACTTAAAGATCCGGATATAAAAATCATTTTGATTAGATGATAAAAACCATTCTGGTTAGTGGGAGCATATAATAAAATGAGACAAGTAATTGGGTTCCTCTGTGTTGTTGAAGCATGATGTATATTCTTAGGTCTTATAAAGTATTTAGGTGGCTGTACTGCAGCTATATGTAGATTCCATAGTACAGTGTATTAGATTAACAGCATGCCTGTTATTTATCCACCTGTTTATATGGCACATTTGGAGATTTCTAAGGTATGGATTTAAACACTTAGAAATCAAGATTCAGTGTTTCTGTGTAAAAGAACTGTATACATTATGGCTTAAATAATCTAGAAATTAGAACTTTAAAGGTCGATGTATACACTATGAATATAACAAAAGTATGTATACATATAAGTGGCTTATAAGAGAGGAAGAGGATGATATTAATTTATATCCCTGTTTTTTTTACATATGTCCATTCGTGCTGAGGATTTCACCACTATCCGGTTTACAGCGGACATGAGATACTTCTGGGTGCGTTCCAAACACCGGGAGCAGCCGGATAACTGATGACGCATGTTCTTGTTTCTTTATGCCTCCGTCTGAACCACACGTAGTGAACGAGAGGGGGACATGTTATCTCCATGGAGACGGGGATAAACAGGAAATGAGTGCAATTGAACTACCGGAGTGTGGAGTCACATGATGGGGGTGATACACGGCAGAGGCGGATTTAGACCTCATGGGGCCCTAAGCGAAATACTGATTTGGGGCCCCCCTACCTCAAACAATCCATAGCACTATATTTTTGTTCTGACTTATGCCCCCTTACATTACAGATGGAGTTCCGTCTATGCCTGGGCCTATCACCGCGTCTGGGGCGCGCACGTGTCCGTGACACGCACGCGCCCCATTCACTGGAATGAGAGCGTCTGTGTGCACTCCCGGCGGGGCTAAGCGATCAGACAGAGTGCCCCATAGAGGTACTGTGCCCCACGGCACGCGCGCGCCAAAAAAATGGGTGTGGTCAATTAAAATGGGACGTGAAACACAGACATATGCCCCCAATAGTGCAGTGCCAGATCCACAATTGACCCCACAGTGCCAGGTATACAAATGCCCCCACAGTGCCAGGCATACAAATGCCCTCACAGTGCCAGATCCACAAATGCCCCCACAGTGCCAGGTATACAAATGCCCCCACAGTGCCAGATCCACAAATGCCCCCACAGTGCCAGGTATACAAATGCCCCCACAGTGCCAGGTATATAAATGCCCCCACAGTGCCAGATCCACAAATGCCCCCACAGTGCCAGATCCACAAATGCCCCCACAGTGCCAGGTATACAAATGCCCCCACAGTGCCAGATCCACAAATGCCCCCACAGTGCTAGATCCACAATTGCCCCCAAAGTGTCAGATCCACAATTGCCCCCACAGTGTCAGGTAATACCTGACACTGTGGGGGCAATTGTGGATCTGACACTGTGGGGGCAATTGTATACCTGACAGGTATACAAATGCCCACACAGTGCCAGGTATACAAATGCCCCCACAGTGCCAGGTAAACAATTGCCACCACAGTGCCAGCCAATTGCCCCCACAGTCAGAGGCGGATTTAGACCTCATGGGACCCTAAGCGAAATACTGATTTGGGGCCCCCCTACCTCAAACAATCCATAGCACTATATTTTTGTTCTGACTTATGCCCCCTTACATTACAGATGGAGTTCCGTCTGTGCCTGGGCCTATCACCGCGTCTGGGGCGCGCACGTGTCCGTGACACGCACGCGCCCTATTCACTGGAATGAGAGCATCTGTGTGCACTCCCGGCGGGGCTAAGCGGCGACCAATCAGACAGAGTGCCCCATAGAGGTACTGTGCCCCACGGCGCGCGCGCGCCCAAAAAATGGGTGTGGTCAATTAAAATGGGACGTGAAACACAGACATATGCCCCCAATAGTGCAGTGCCAGATCCACAATTGCCCCCACAGTGCCAGATCCACAATTGACCCCACAGTGCCAGGTATACAAATGCCCCCACAGTGCCAGGTATATGCCCCCACAGTGCCAGATCCACAAATGCCCCCACAGTGCCAGGTATACAAATGCCCCCACAGTGCCAGATCCACAAATGCCCCCACAGTGCCAGGTATACAAATGCCCCTACAGTGCCAGATCCACAAATGCCCCCACAGTGCCAGATCCACAAATGCCCCCACAGTGCCAGGTATACAAATGCCCCCACAGTGCCAGATCCACAAATGCCCCCACAGTGCCAGGTATACAAATGCCTCCACAGTGCCAGATCCACAATTGCCCCCACAGTGTCAGATCCACAATTGCCCCCACAGTGTCAGGTAATACCTGACACTGTGGGGGCAATTGTGGATCTGACACTGTGGGGGCAATTGTATACCTGTCAGGTATACAAATGCCCACACAGTGCCAGGTATACAAATGCCCCCACAGTGCCAGGTAAACAATTGCCACCACAGTGCCAGCCAATTGCCCCCACAGTCAGAGGCGGATTTAGACCTCATGGGGCCCTAAGCGAAAATACCGATTTGGGGCCCCCCTACCTCAAACAATCCATAGCACTATATTTTTGTTCTGACTTATGCCCCCTAACATTACAGATGGAGTTCCGTCTGTGCCTGGGCCTATCACCGCGTCTGGGGTGCGCACGTGTCCGTGACACGCACGCGCCCCATTCACTGGAATGAGAGCGTCTGTGTGCACTCCCGGCGGGGCTAAGCGGCGACCAATCAGACAGAGTGCCCCATAGAGGTACTGTGCCCCACGGCACGCGCGCCAAAAAAATGGGTGTGGTCAATTAAAATGGGACGTGAAACACAGACATATGCCCCTAATAGTGCAGTGCCAGATCCACAATTGCCCCCACAGTGCCAGATCCACAATTGACCCCACAGTGCCAGGTATATAAATGCCCCCACAGTACCAGGTATACAAATGCCCCCACAGTGCCAGATCCACAAATGCCCCCACAGTGCCAGGTATACAAATGCCCCCACAGTGCCAGATCCACAAATGCCCCCACAGTGCCAGATCCACAAATACCCCCACAGTGCCAGGTATACAAATGCCCCCACAGTGCCAGATCCACAAATGCCCCCCCACAGTGTCAGATCCACAATTGCCCCCACAGTGTCAGATAATACCTGACACTGTGGGGGCAATTGTGGATCTGACACTGTGGGGGCAATTGTATACCTGACAGGTATACAATGTCACGATCCGGGTATCTGGACGCCATTACCTGCCGTTTAGGTGTCTTCTGAGACTGGCCCAGCGTTCCAAATCCGGATCTCATCTGTGTCAACACTCTGCACATCCCTCCTGTCATTCTGAGACACTACCACAGCGGCGCCATGTTTGAATCCAACATGGCGTCTCCCGTCCTCCGCGGCCTCCGCCGCCGTTACTGTGTTATTGCTGCAGGTTCTCAGAATCATGTATCATGCCTGCCGCGGCCTCTGCTGCCCTCCAGGTGTCGCAGCATGTAGCTGTCGTCTGGCGTCTCCTGTCCTCCGCGGCCGGCGCCGCCATTGTCATTGTGTTTGCACATTTCATTTCAAACCAGTTTTCCCTCCAGGTTCCAGCATGGGCGCAGCCATGTTGGATTTGATCACATGCTCCAATTCCTCCAATCAACCGTCTCTGGAATCTGCATAATTGCCCAGCCAATGCCTGCATAGCAGCAGGTATAAGTATCCTGTGTCTGGGCCAGATAGATGTCAGTGCTTTGAATGTCATACCTTGTTCCAGTCTCTCTCTCCTGTGGCTTGTTTCTCCAGGTTCCAGCTCCTGTCTCCAGCATCCACAAAGAGACCCGCACCTGCTTTCCATCCTGCGGTGCAGGCTGACTTTGCAATCCTCTGTGACTGATCCAGCTTTCAGCTATTACTTCGTTTGCTTCCAGCTTCCAAGCTTTCAGCTATTAACCCATCTGTTTCCAGCAACCTGCTTCCAACAGAATTCAGCCTCCTTAAAGAGCCGGTGTTCTCCCAGCGGATTTCTACTTACCAGCAGTATCCACTACCACCGGTAACCACTCTTCATTTCATCTGTTTCCACGCACCCTAGCATCTTTCAGTTTTAACTCCGTGTCTCCACCATCTGGCTGGTTCCATCCAGTGACTCCTACAGTGCATTCCAGTTACCAGCATCATCTTATACACCTACTGGCGTGTTCCTCGGTTGTCTCCACTACTACAGCCTGGCCTGGTAACGTTATTCTACCCAAGAACTATAACATCTGTTCTGCAACCTACCAGTGCCCTGTTATACCTTTTATGGTTTAGTGATCCAGGAACTGTATTATCTGCCACTGCTAATTCTGACTGTGAACGCTGTTGTGATTATACGGAGTCTGTTTAATAAACTTTCATTTGACTTTTAACCTGCTTGTCATGGTCACACCTTCGGGTTTCCTTCCACACTTACATGTCCAGGGGTCTGATTAAACCATCTAAGTTTGATTTCATTTCACCCCCTACAACTGAGGCTTCCTCCCGTCAGCCTAAACCCTCAGTTGTGACAGTAAGCACTGACCATATGAATCCAGCCGGAGACCAGGATCAAGCGGCTAGACCTATGCAAGAACTGGCAGCCAGACTCGAACATCAGGAGGCTGCACAAGGTCACATCATCCGCTGTCTCCAGGATCTCTCTACTCGGCTGGATGGGATTCAGACGACCCTCCGTGGACCTGGCACGTCTGGTGCGTCCACCACAGTGACTCCAGCTGTAACCCCACCCACCTTGCCCATTTCCATACCACGTCTTCATCTTCCAACGCCAGCAAAATTTGACGGATCTCCAAGGTTCTGCAGGGGATTTCTTAACCAATGCGAAATCCATTTTGAGCTTCAATCTGGCAACTTCCCCAGTGACCGTACCAAAGTTGCTTATATTATTTCTCTCCTCAGTGGCTCAGCCCTTGATTGGGCATCACCGTTATGGGAGAAGTCTGATCCCCTGCTGTCCTCCTATACTGACTTTGTAGCATCATTCAGACGCATCTTCGACGAGCCGGGCCGGGTTTCCTCTGCTTCATCTGAGATTCTCCGTCTACGCCAGGGAACACGTACTGTGGGACAGTATCTTATACAGTTCAAAATCCTGGCATCTGAACTGGCCTGGAACGACGAGGCCCTGTATGCTGCATTCTGGCATGGCTTGTCAGAACGCATTAAAGATGAGTTAGCTACCAGAGACTTGCCTTCTAAGTTGGATGAGCTAATTTCACTATGCACGAAGGTTGATCTACGGTTCAGAGAGAGAGCAACCGAGCGAGGAAGATCACCCGTTCCTAAATCTTCTGCTCCTCCTCCTCGTCAACCATCTCCATCCAAGGATGAGGCTATGCAAATTGGTCGTTCCCGTCTATCTCCCGCTGAGCGCCGAAGACGCCTCTCCGAGTCTCTATGTCTCTACTGTGCAGCTCCGTCGCACACTATCAACGCCTGTCCCAAACGTTCGGGACTCCAGATCCTAGCTCGCCAAGGAGAGGGCCGGCTAGGAGTAATGATCTCCTCTCCATCTCCTCATGATTGTAACCTCCCAGTGTCGCTCCATATTGCTCAACGTTACAGGAACGTCATTGCCCTCCTTGATTCCGGAGCAGCTGGGAATTTCATAACCGAAGCTTATGTTAAACGGTGGTCCCTACCCACCGAGAGACTGTCCTCGTCCATCTCTTTGACTGCCGTGGATGGCAGCAAGATTTTTGACGCAGTCATTTCCTTAAGGACTCTTCCAGTTCGTCTGAGAGTGGGAGTTCTTCATTCTGAGTATATTTCTTTTCTAGTGATTCCAAGAGCCACACATCCAGTGGTTTTAGGCCTTCCATGGCTCCGTCTCCACAACCCATCGATTGACTGGACGACTACGCAAATACTGGCATGGGGTCCCTCCTGTGCTGAGACTTGTTTAGCCAAAGTTCTTCCTGTTTGTTCTTCCTTCCCCAGGTCATCTGATGTTCCACCTCCTCCATATCAAGACTTCACGGACGTGTTCAGTAAAGTCTCTGCTGATATCCTTCCTCCTCATAGAGAATGGGACTGCCCAATCGACCTCATTCCAGGGAAGGTTCCACCGCGAGGCCGAACTTATCCGTTGTCTCTGCCTGAGACACACTCCATGGAAGAGTACATCAAAGAGAACCTGGCGAAGGGTTTCATCCGACCATCTTCTTCTCCAGCCGGCGCAGGCTTCTTCTTCGTTAAGAAGAAAGGCGGTGGTCTGCGTCCGTGCATCGACTACAGAGGTCTGAACGACATTACCGTCAAGAACCGATACCCTTTACCCCTGATTACCGAGCTCTTTGATAGAGTTAGTGGTGCAACCATTTTCACAAAGCTGGACTTGAGGGGTGCCTACAATCTCATCCGAATCCGTGAGGGTGACGAGTGGAAGACCGCCTTTAACACCCGTGACGGACATTATGAGTACCTCGTCATGCCCTTCGGATTGAGCAACGCTCCAGCAGTCTTCCAGCACTTCGTGAATGAGATCTTCAGGGACATCTTGTACCGCCATGTCGTGGTTTATCTAGATGACATCCTCATCTTTGCTAATAATCTCGAAGATCATCGTTTCTGGGTAAAAGAGGTTCATTCCCGTCTCCGTGTCAATCACCTCTATTGTAAATTGGAGAAGTGTGTGTTTGAAGTTAAAACCATTCCGTTTCTAGGTTACATTGTGTCCGGTTCCGGACTAGAGATGGATCCTGAGAAACTCCAAGCAATCCAGAATTGGCATATACTAGGGATGAGCGGGTTCGGTTCCTCGGAATCCGAACCCGCCCGAACTTCATGTTTTTTTACACGGGGCCGAGCGACTCGGATCTTCCCGCCTTGCTCGGTTAACCCGAGCGCGCCCGAACGTCATCATCCCGCTGTCGGATTCTCGCGAGGCTCGGATTCTATCGCGAGACTCGGATTCTATATAAGGAGCCGCGCGTCGCCGCCATTTTCACACGTGCATTGAGATTCATAGGGAGAGGACAGTGGCTGGCGTCCTCTCCGTTTATAGAGAAGAGAGTGAGACAGTAGAGAGAGACACAGTAGTAATTTTGGGGAGCATTAGGAGGAGTACTAGTTACTTGCTGAAGTGATAGATAGTGTGACTGTATATATCTGACTTGTGGGGGAGACACTGACAGTGGGGAGCAGTTAGAGTCTGAGAGCAGGACTCAGGAGTACATATAACGTACAGTGCACACTTTTGCTGCTAGAGTGCCACACTGCCATTGTGACCACACTGACCACCAGTATAATATATATTGTGATTGTCTGCTTAGGAGTACTACTTGCAAGTTGCTGATAGTGTGACCAGTGACCTGACCACCAGTCACCACCAGTTTAATATATATATATATATATATATAATTGTATATAATATATATATAATATTGTATACCACCTACCCGTGGTTTTTTCTTTTTCTTTCTTCTTTATACATACTACTATAGTAGCTTACTGTAGCAGTCTGCGGTGCTGCTGAGCTGACTGTGTCCAGCAGGTCCGTCATCAGTCATTACATAATAAATATATATACCTGTCCGGCTGCAGTACTAGTGATATTATATATATATATATTGATTTCATCTCATTATCATCCAGTCTATATTAGCAGCAGACACAGTACGGTAGTCCACGGCTGTAGCTACCTCTGTGTCGACAGTCGCTCGTCCATCCATAATTGTATACCACCTACCCGTGGTTTTTTTTTTCTTTCTTCTTTATACATACTACTATAGTAGCTTACTGTAGCAGTCTGCGGTGCTGCTGAGCTGACAGTGTCCAGCAGGTCCGTCATCAGTCATTACATAATAAATATATATACCTGTCCGGCTGCAGTACTAGTGATATTATATATATATATATTGATTTCATCTCATTATCATCCAGTCTATATTAGCAGCAGACACAGTACGGTAGTCCACGGCTGTAGCTACCTCTGTGTCGGCAGTCGCTCGTCCATCCATAATTGTATACCACCTACCCGTGGTTTTTTTTTCTTTCTTCTTTATACATACTACTATAGTAGCTTACTGTAGCAGTCTGCGGTGCTGCTGAGCTGACTGTGTCCAGCAGGTCCGACATCAGTCATTACATAATAAATATATATACCTGTCCGGCTGCAGTACTAGTGATATTATATATATATATTGATTTCATCTCATTATCATCCAGTCTATATTAGCAGCAGACACAGTACGGTAGTCCACGGCTGTAGCTACCTCTGTGTCGGCAGTCGCTCGTCCATCCATAATTGTATACCACCTACCCGTGGTTTTTTTTTTTCTTCTTTATACATACTACTATAGTAGCTTACTGTAGCAGTCTGCGGTGCTGCTGAGCTGACAGTGTCCAGCAGGTCCGTCATCAGTCATTGCATAATAAATATATATACCTGTCCGGCTGCAGTACTAGTGATATTATATATATATATATATTGATTTCATCTCATTATCATCCAGTCTATATTAGCAGCAGACACAGTACGGTAGTCCACGGCTGTAGCTACCTCTGTGTCGGCAGTCGCTCGTCCATCCATGATTGTTTACCACCTACCCGTGGTTTTTTTTTCTTTCTTCTTTATACATACTACTATAGTAGCTTACTGTAGCAGTCTGCGGTGCTGCTGAGCTGACAGTGTCCAGCAGGTCCGTCATCAGTCATTACATAATAAATATATATACCTGTCCGGCTGCAGTACTAGTGATATTATATATATATATATATTAATTTCATCTCCTTATCATCCAGTCTATATTAGCAGCAGACACAGTACGGTAGTCCACGGCTGTAGCTACCTCTGTGTCGGCAGTCGCTCGTCCATCCATAATTGTATACCACCTACCCGTGGTTTTTTTTTTTCTTTCTTCTTTATACATACTACTATAGTAGCTTACTGTAGCAGTCTGCGGTGCTGCTGAGCTGACAGTGTCCAGCAGGTCCGTCATCAGTCATTACATAATAAATATATATACCTGTCCGGCTGCAGTACTAGTGATATTATATATATATATATATATATATATTAATTTCATCTCCTTATCATCCAGTCTATATTAGCAGCAGACACAGTACGGTAGTCCACGGCTGTAGCTACCTCTGTGTCGGCAGTCGCTCGTCCATCCATAAGTACACTAGTATCCATCCATCTCCATTGTTTACCTGAGGTGCCTTTTAGTTGTGCCTATTAAAATATGGAGAACAAAAATGTTGAGGTTCCAAAATTAGGGAAAGATCAAGATCCACTTCCACCTCGTGCTGAAGTTGCTGCCACTAGTCATGGCCGAGACGATGAAATGCCAGCAACGTCGTCTGCCAAGGCCGATGCCCAATGTCATAGTACAGAGCATGTAAAATCCAAAACACCAAATATCAGTAAAAAAAGGACTCCAAAATCTAAAATAAAATTGTCGGAGGAGAAGCGTAAACTTGCCAATATGCCATTTACCACACGGAGTGGCAAGGAACGGCTGAGGCCCTGGCCTATGTTCATGGCTAGTGGTTCAGCTTCACATGAGGATGGAAGCACTCAGCCTCTCGCTAGAAAACTGAAAAGACTCAAGCTGGCAAAAGCACCGCAAAGAACTGTGCGTTCTTCGAAATCCCAAATCCACAAGGAGAGTCCAATTGTGTCGGTTGCGATGCCTGACCTTCCCAACACTGGACGTGAAGAGCATGCGCCTTCCACCATTTGCACGCCCCCTGCAAGTGCTGGAAGGAGCACCCGCAGTCCAGTTCCTGATAGTCAGATTGAAGATGTCAGTGTTGAAGTACACCAGGATGAGGAGGATATGGGTGTTGCTGGCGCTGGGGAGGAAATTGACAAGGAGGATTCTGATGGTGAGGTGGTTTGTTTAAGTCAGGCACCCGGGGAGACACCTGTTGTCCGTGGGAGGAATAGGGCCGTTGACATGCCGGGTGAAAATACCAAAAAAATCAGCTCTTCGGTGTGGAAGTATTTCAACAGAAATGCGGACAACATTTGTCAAGCCGTGTGTTGCCTTTGTCAAGCTGTAATAAGCAGGGGTAAGGACGTTAACCACCTCGGAACATCCTCCCTTATACGTCACCTGCAGCGCATTCATAATAAGTCAGTGACAAGTTCAAAAACTTTGGGCGACAGCGGAAGCAGTCCACTGACCAGTAAATCCCTTCCTCTTGTAACCAAGCTCACGCAAACCACCCCACCAACTCCCTCAGTGTCAATTTCCTCCTTCCCCAGGAATGCCAAGAGTCCTGCATGCCATGTCACTGGCAATTCTGACGAGTCCTCTCCTGCCTGGGATTCCTCCGATGCATCCTTGCGTGTAACGCATACTGCTGCTGGCGCTGCTGTTGTTGCTGCTGGGAGTCGATGGTCATCCCAGAGGGGAAGTCGTAAGCCCACTTTTACTACTTCCACCAAGAAATTGACTGTCCAACAGTCCTTTGCGAGGAAGATGAAATATCACAGCAGTCATCCTGTTGCAAAGCGGATAACTGAGGCCTTGACAACTATGTTGGTGTTAGACGTGCATCCGGTATCCGCCGTTAGTTCACAGGGAACTAGACAATTTCTTGAGGCAGTGTGCCCCCGTTACCAAATACCATCTAGGTTCCACTTCTCTAGGCAGGCGATACCGAGAATGTACACGGACGTCAGAAAAAGACTCACCAGTGTCCTAAAAAATGCAGTTGTACCCAATGTCCACTTAACCACGGACATGTGGACAAGTGGAGCAGGGCAGGGTCAGGACTATATGACTGTGACAGCCCACTGGGTAGATGTATGGACTCCCGCCGCAAGAACAGCAGCGGCGGCACCAGTAGCAGCATCTCGCAAACGCCAACTCTTTCCTAGGCAGGCTACGCTTTGTATCACCGGTTTCCAGAATACGCACACAGCTGAAAACCTCTTACGGCAACTGAGGAAGATCATTGCGGAATGGCTTACCCCAATTGGACTCTCCTGTGGATTTGTGGCATCGGACAACGCCAGCAATATTGTGTGTGCATTAAATATGGGCAAATTCCAGCACGTCCCATGTTTTGCACATACCTTGAATTTGGTGGTGCAGAATTTTTAAAAAAACGACAGGGGCGTGCAAGAAATGCTGTCGGTGGCCAGAAGAATTGCGGGACACTTTCGGCGTACAGGCACCACGTACAGAAGACTGGAGCACCACCAAAAACGCCTGAACCTGCCCTGCCATCATCTGAAGCAAGAAGTGGTAACGAGGTGGAATTCAACCCTCTATATGCTTCAGAGGTTGGAGGAGCAGCAAAAGGCCATTCAAGCCTATACAATTGAGCACGATATAGGAGGTGGAATGTACCTGTCTCAAGCGCAGTGGAGAATGATTTCAACGTTGTGCAAGGTTCTGCAACCTTTTGAACTTGCCACACGTGAAGTCAGTTCAGACACTGCCAGCCTGAGTCAGGTCATTCCCCTCATCAGGCTTTTGCAGAAGAAGCTGGAGGCATTGAAGGAGGAGCTAAAAGGGAGCGATTCCGCTAGGCATGTGGGACTTGTGGATGGAGCCCTTAATTCGCTTAACAAGGATTCACGGGTGGTCAATCTGTTGAAATCAGAGCACTACATTTTGGCCACCGTGCTCGATCCTAGATTTAAAACCTACCTTGGATCTCTCTTTCCGGCAGACACAAGTCTGCTGGGGTTCAAAGACCTGCTGGTGACAAAATTGTCAAGTCAAGCGGAACGCGACCTGTCAACATCTCCTCCTTCACATTCTCCCGCAACTGGGGGTGCGAGGAAAAGGCTCAGAATTCCGAGCCCACCCGCTGGCGGTGATGCAGGGCAGTCTGGAGCGACTGCTGATGCTGACATCTGGTCCGGACTGAAGGACCTGACAACGATTACGGACATGTCGTCTACTGTCACTGCATATGATTTTCTCACCATTGAAAGAATGGTGGAGGATTATATGAGTGACCGCATCCAAGTAGGCACGTCAGACAGTCCGTACTTATACTGGCAGGAAAAAGAGGCAATTTGGAGGCCCTTGCACAAACTGGCTTTATTCTACCTAAGTTGCCCTCCCACAAGTGTGTACTCCGAAAGAGTATTTAGTGCCGCCGCTCACCTTGTCAGCAATCTGCGTACGAGGTTACTTCCAGAAAATGTGGAGAAGATGATGTTCATTAAAATGAATTATAATCAATTCCTCCGTGGAGACATTGACCAGCAGCAATTGCCTCCACAAAGTACACAGGGAGCTGAGATGGTGGATTCCAGTGGGGACGAATTGATAATCTGTGAGGAGCGGGATGTACACGGTGATATATCGGAGGATGATGATGAGGTGGACATCTTGCCTCTGTAGAGCCAGTTTGTGCAAGGAGAGATTAATTGCTTCTTTTTCGGTGGGTGTCCAAACCAACCCGTCATTTCAGTCACAGTCGTGTGGCAGACCCTGTCACTGAAATGATGGGTTGGTTAAAGTGTGCATGTCCTGTTTATACAACATAAGGGTGGGTGGGAGGGCCCAAGGACAATTCCATCTTGCACCTCTTTTTTCTTTCATTTTTATTTGCGTCATGTGCTGTTTGGGGAGTGTTTTTTGGAAGGGCCATCCTGCGTGACACTGCAGTGCCACTCCTAGATGGGCCAGGTGTTTGTGTCGGCCACTAGGGTCGCTTAGCTTACTCACACAGCTACCTCATTGCGCCTCTTTTTTTCTTCTTTGCGTCATGTGCTGTTTGGGGAGTGTTTTTTGGAAGGGCCATCCTGCGTGACACTGCAGTGCCACTCCTAGATGGGCCAGGTGTTTGTGTCGGCCACTAGGGTCGTTTAGCTTAGTCATCCAGCGACCTCGGTGCAAATTTTAGGACTAAAAATAATATTGTGAGGTGTGAGGTATTCAGAATAGACTGAAAATGAGTGGAAATTATGGTTTTTGAGGTTAATAATACTTTGGGATCAAAATGACCCCCAAATTCTATGATTTAAGCTGTTTTTTAGGGTTTTTTGAAAAAAACACCCGAATCCAAAACACACCCGAATCCGACAAAAAAAATTCGGTGAGGTTTTGCCAAAACGCCGTTGAACCCAAAACACGGCCGCGGAACCGAACCCAAAACCAAAACACAAAACCCGAAAAATTTCAAGTGCACATCCCTAGCCTATACCCTTAACCCTCAAAGGGGTCCAGAGGTTCTTAGGGTTCGCCAATTATTATAGAAAATTTATACGAGACTTTTCCACCATTGTGGCGCCTATCACTGCATTAACCAAGAAAGGTGCTAATCCGTCCAAGTGGTCCGAGGAAGCTACGCAGGCCTTTCACCTTCTGAAGCAACGGTTCATCTCTGCACCAGTTCTGAAACAGCCCGACACCGACTCTCCTTTTATCTTAGAGGTAGATGCCTCCTCCGTTGGAGTAGGAGCAGTGTTATCCCAGAGGGCCAAAGATGGACATCTATATCCTTGCAGTTTCTTCTCCCGGAAGTTCTCCCCAGCTGAGCGCAACTATGCCATTGGCGATCAGGAGTTGCTGGCCATCAAGCTCGCTCTGGAGGAGTGGAGATACCTGTTGGAGGGAGCTTCCCACTCAATCACTATACTTACCGACCACAAAAATCTTTTATATCTCAAAGGCGCACAATGTCTGAATCCTCGTCAGGCCAGATGGGTACTTTTCTTCTCTAGGTTTGACTTTAAACTCCAGTTCTGTCCGGGTTCTCAGAATCGTAAGGCCGATGCCCTTTCCCGCTCATGGGAGCAAGAAAATGAGTCCGAGTCTGCAGACAAGCATCCTATTATTAATCCGTTGGCATTCTCCACGGTAGGGATGGACTCTACGCCTCCACCAGGGAAAAGTTTTGTTAAGCCAGTTCTAAGGAAGAAGCTCATGCATTGGGCCCATGCTTCCCGTTTTGCTGGACATACAGGCATTCAGAAAACCCTTGAATTTATTTCTAGGTCCTACTGGTGGCCAACTCTGAAGAAGGACGTTATGGAATTTATTGCCTCCTGCCCAAAGTGTGCCCAACACAAAGTCTCCCGCCAGTCGCCTGCGGGGCAACTGGTTCCATTATCTGTTCCCCGTCGACCATGGACCCATTTGTCGATGGACTTTGTTTCCGATCTACCTATCTGCAACAAGTTTAATACCATCTGGGTGGTAGTTGACCGGTTCACCAAGATGGCACATTTCATCCCTCTCACTGGTCTTCCGTCAGCTTCCAAGTTGGCTCAAGTATTTATACAAGAGATCTTCCGACTTCACGGTCTTCCTGAAGAGATCATCTCGGATCGTGGAGTACAATTTGTAGCCAAATTTTGGCGAAGTTTGTGTCAAGCCCTCCAAGTCAAGTTAAAGTTTTCCACGGCTTACCATCCTCAGACCAATGGTCAAACCGAGAGGGTGAATCAGGACTTGGAGGCCTTCCTCCGTATATATATGTGTCTTCCTCTCAAGATGACTGGGTTCAACTCCTTCCTTGGGCCGAGTTCAGCCACAACAATCAATACCATTCCTCATCTTCTTCTACACCATTCTTCATTAATTATGGATTCCACCCTAAAGTCCCAGAATTCCAACCGCTTCCCGCAACTTCTGTTCCAGCAGTGGATGTCACCTTGCGTCAGTTTTCAAATAACTGGAGGAACGTCCGCGCAGCCCTGCTTAAAGCCTCATCCAGGTATAAGAAGTTTGCCGATAGGAAGCGTAGAGCGGTTCCTGCTCTCAAGGTGGGTGATCGTGTGTGGTTGTCCACGAAGAATTTGAGGTTGAGAGTTCCCAGCATGAAATTTGCACCTCGCTACATCGGTCCCTTCTAGATTGAACAAGTCATCAATCCTGTTGCCTACAGATTACAGTTACCACCCTTCTTGAAAATACCCAGGACATTTCATGTTTCCTTGTTGAAACCGCTGATCCTAAATCGGTTTCATTCCTCACTTCCTCCAGCTCCCAAAGTTCAGACTCAACGGGGAGTCGAGTACGAGGTGGCCAAGATTTTGGACTCACGTTTCCGTTACGGTCAGCTACAGTATCTCATTGACTGGAAGGGCTATGGTCCTGAAGAACGCTCTTGGACCAATGCCTCAGACGTCCATGCTCCTGCCTCGGTCCGAAATTTCCACTCAAAGTTTCCTTTAAAGCCTAAGAAGTGTCCTGGGGCCACTCCTAAAGGGGGGGGGGGGGGGGGTGCTGTCACGATCCGGATATCTGGACGCCATTACCTGCCGTTTAGGTGTCTTCTGAGACTGGCCCAGCGTTCCAAATCTGGATCTCATCTGTGTCAACACTCTGCACATCCCTCCTGTCATTCTGAGACACTACCACAGCAGCGCCATGTTTGAATCCAACATGGCGTCTCCCGTCCTCCGCGGCCTCCGCCGCCGTTACTGTGTTATTGCTGCAGGTTCTCAGAATCATGTATCATGCCTGCCGCGGCCTCTGCTGCCCTCCAGGTGTCTCAGCATGTAGCTGTCGTCTGGCGACTCCTGTCCTCCGCGGCCGGCGCCGCCATTGTCATTGTGTTTGCACATTTCATTTCAAACCAGTTATCCCTCCAGGTTCCAGCATGGGCGCAGCCATGTTGGATTTGATCACATGCTCCAATTCCTCCAATCCACCGTCTCTGGAATCTGCATAATTGCCCAGCCAATGCCTGCATAGCAGCAGGTATAAGTATCCTGTGTCTGGGCCAGATAGATGTCAGTGCTTTGAATGTCATACCTTGTTCCAGTCTATCTCTCCTGTGGCTTGTTTCTCCAGGTTCCAGCTCCTGTCTCCAGCATCCACAAAGAGACCCGCACCTGCTTTCCATCCTGCGGTGCAGCCTGACTTTGCAATCCTCTGTGACTGATCCAGCTTTCAGCTATTACTTCGTTTGCTTCCAGCTTCTAAGCTTTCAGCTATTAACCCATCTGTTTCCAGCAACCTGCTTCCAACAGAATTCAGCCTCCTTAAAGAGCCGGTGTTCTCCCAGCGGATTTCTACTTACCAGCAGTATCCACTACCACCGGTAACCACTCTTCATTTCATCTGTTTCCACGCACCCTAGCATCTTTCAGTTTTAACTCCGTGTCTCCACCATCTGGCTGGTTCCATCCAGTGACTCCTTCAGTGCATTCCAGTTACCAGCATCATCTTATACACCTACTGGCGTGTTCCTCGGTTGTCTCCACTACTACAGCCTGGCCTGGTAAGGTTATTCTATCCAAGAACTATAACATCTGTTCTGCAACCTACCAGTGCCCTGTTATACCTTTTATGGTTTAGTGATCCAGGAACTGTATTATCTGCCACTGCTAATACTGACTGTGAACGCTGTTGTGATTATACGGAGTCTGTTTAATAAACTTTCATTTGACTTTTAACCTGCTTGTCATGGTCACACCTTCGGGTTTCCTTCCACACTTACATGTCCAGGGGTCTGATTAAACCATCTAAGTTTGATTTCATTTCACCCCCTACAACTGAGGCTTCCTCCCGTCAGCCTAAACCCTCAGTTGTGACATACAAATGCCCACACAGTGCCAGGTATACAAATGCCCCCACAGTGCCAGCCAATTGCCCCCACAGTCAGAGGCGGATTTTGACCTCATGGGGCCCTAAGCGAAATACCGATTTGGGGCCCCCCTACCTCAAACAATCCATAGCACTGTATTTTTGTTCTGACTTATGCCCCCTTACATTACAGATGGAGTTCCGTCTGTGCCTGGGCCTATCACCGCGTCTGGGGCACGCACGTGTCCGTGACACGCACGCGCCCCATTCACTGGAATGAGAGTGTCTGTGTGCACTCCCAGCGGGGCTAAGCGGCGACCAATCAGACAGAGTGCCCCATAGAGTTACTATGCCCCACGGCACGCGCCAAAAAAATGGGTGTGGCCAATTAAAATGGGACGTGAAACACAGACATATGCCCCCAATAGTGCAGTGCTAGATCCACAATTGCCCCCACAGTGCCAGATCCACAATTGACCCCACAGTGCCAGGTATACAAATGCCCCCACAGTGCCAGGTATACAAATGCCCCCACAGTGCCAGGTATACAAATGCCCCCACAGTGCCAGATCCACAATTGCCCCCACAGTGTCAGATCCACAATTGCCCCCACAGTGTCAGGTAATACCTGACACTGTGGGGGCAATTGTGGATCTGACACTGTGGGGGCAATTGTATACCTGACAGGTATACAAATGCCCACACAGTGCCAGGTATACAAATGCCCCCACAGTGCCAGGTAAACAATTGCCCCCACAGTGCCAGGTATACAATTGCCCCCACAGCAGCCAGTGCTGCAGCTGCTTACCGCTGCTGCACTGCTGCTGCTGCTGCTCCTCCTCCGGGCTCCGGCTGTGAGGGACGGGTGAGTCAGGAGAGGAGAGTGCCCGCCAGCGCGGCTGTGTCTGGCGCGGCGGCGTATAGCGGACTTCGTTCAAACCAGCCGCCGGTTCGTGAGCCAATCAGAGCTCGCGGACCGGCGGCTTCTGATTGGCTGCCGGTCCACGAGCTCTGATTGGCTCACGAACCGGCGGCTGGTTTGAAGTCCGCTATACGCCGCCGCGCCAGACACAGCCGCGCTGGCGGGCGCTCTCCTCTCCTGACAGCTGAGACACGCTGCCGCCGGACTGAGCAGCAGTGTGTCTCAGTGACACAAGCGGGTGGCCCGCTTTGGGCCCCCTGACCCGGCGGGCCCTAGGCAACCACTTAGGTTGCCTAGCGGCAAATCGGTCACTGCCCACAGTGCCAGGTATGCAATTGCCCCCACAGCAGCCAGTGCGCAGCTGCTTACCGCTGCTGCACTGCTGCTGCTGCTCCTCCTCCAGGCTCCGGCTGTGAGGGACGGGTGAGTCAGGAGAGGAGAGCGCCCGCCAGCGCGGCTGTGTCTGGCGCGGCGGCGTATAGCGGACTTCGTTCAAACCAGCTGCCGGTTCGTGAGCCAATCAGAGCTCGCGGACCGGCGGCTTCTGATTGGCTGCCGGTCCGCGAGCTCCGATTGGCTCACGAACCGGCAGCTGGTTTGAACGAAGACCGCTATACGCCGCCGCGCCAGACACAGCCGCGCTGGCGGGCGCCCTCCTTTCCTGACAGCTGAGACACGCTGCCGCCGGACAGAGCGGCAGCGTGTCTCAGTGACACAAGCGGGGGGCCCGCTTCGGGCCCCCTGATACACGGAAATCATGGACACCGCAACCCAGGAATGGCATATATATATATATATATATATATATATATATATTGGAAATTGGGACTCAATGGACTTATTCCGGACTTTTTATGGAACCAATTAAATATAATTATACATTTTTATAAAGTTAGTGAGATATAATGTTGGATAGACAGCAATATTATGACACAGATATGTATATTATTTTGCACTGTGAATTTTAGAATGAGATATATGAAGTATTTAATATGGTTTGAAGGTAGTGATACTCTATTGGCTAATGTGGACATGTGATAATGCCCAGAGGTATAAAAGGACCAAAGGGGTCACTTCCATTTTATACCATGAGGAAGGATTATATCCGAAACGCGTTGGTGCTATTTAAGGAGGACTCTAGGCTGGACCACACCACTGATGTTGGTATCCACTGTATGGGTAGAGTTTATTTTTTTATCCCATATTGATTGGTAGTATTCCCCTATTCCATCTAAGGGGTGCAGGTAGAAGTGGCCTCGCTGGTTTACACCAGGGTGCCTCCTGACTGTGTGTTTTTTACTTGTATGATTTTTATATTTCACAGTGTTTGTGAAAATAAATGTTATTTTTTGTAAGAAGAAAAAAGAACTATTTTATTTGCTGTTCTATCCAATATTCTTTGGAGCCGTTTTTCAATGGTGATACAGAAAGGCAATATATGAACAAGAACCCAAAAGATACCTTTCAGTGAACATAGGGCTTATTATAAAGGTAAGCCATGTTTTGATGGGTTATAAGTTGTGAGTCCTATGGTACACCATCTAGATGTATGGAATTTTAAAGATACCTTTACGGGAACGCATCTTTTTTAAAACAGGTCAGTTTTCCAGTAGCACCATTTAGAATACACAGAGAATCTCTTCCATTAATAGATATGTTTTCTCTTTGAGGACCATTGAAGTATATGGATCTGAACTTTATATAGCAGCGCTTGGAGATCGTCTTTCTGTTTAATATCGTGTCTAGAAAGAAGTTGTGCTCTTTTGGGCGAGTGCCGAGCTGCAGCTAGGGTGCAAGTTACCATTTCATTTTTGGTTCGATTTATTCATCGGCAGGATTGCTGGTTCCTAAAGTACAGGCCCCACTCTACTAGGTCAGTGGGTTCTTCCTGGGCGGCTGCCCGGGGTGTCTCGGCTTTACAGCTCTGCCGAGCTGCTGCTTGGTCAGGATCGAACACGTTTGCTAAGTTCCATAAGTTTGATACTTTGGCCTCTGAGGACCTTCAGTTTGGTCAATCAGTTCTGCAGGAACCTTAGCACTCTCCATAGGCGGATTGGCCATAGGGTTCACAGGGAAGATTCCCGGTGGGCCGACGCACCCGTGGGGCCTGTTTTGTTTGAGGACATGTGGTCCTATTTATAGACATAATGAATAAGATGCAAAATAATTTGCTTATATGAAAATTACTTTGCCACTTAGCCTGTGATTGCAGATGATCTAGTGTATGCTCTGTCTGCCTGCTTGGCTGACATATAAGATTAAGTGAATAGTGATTGGGATACGGTTGGTGTAATAAGCAAGAAAATATACCTTTCTAAAGAATCATATAGTTTCCTAATTTCTGAAGGTGTATCATATAATGTGCTCATAATAATTAATTTTATTTCTTTTTAACTTCCCCCTTGATGCTGGACATGCCCACTATCTGGAAAGTCTTGGGGGGAGAGTGCTGCTGCCATGGCCCATGGCTAGACCTTAGACCTCTAGTGCTGCCCAAGTGGGGCCACTAGTACAAATTTTTCCAGGGACGCTTTTTGTTCACAATCCGCCCCTGGCACTCTCCCACCCGGTTTGGGAGCTTTGGTACATCCCCATGGTACTAACGTGGACCCTAGCATCCTCTAGGACGTAAGAGAAAATAGGATTTTAATTACCTACCAGTAAATCCTTTTCTTGTAGTCCGTAGAGGATACTGGGCGCTCGCCCCGTGCTTCGTTTTTCTGCACTGTTACTTGGTTAAATATTATTGTTGGTTCAGCAGTCGCTATTCCTGTTCAAGTTTGGTTTGCATGGCTTTCCTCTTGTTTGTGTGTGCTGGTTCGAATCTCACCACTGTTCAGTTAAATCCTTCTCTCGAAGTATGTTCGTCTCCTCGGGCACAGTTCTAGACTAAGTCTGGTAGGAGGGGCATAGAGGGAGGAGCCAGCCCATACTATTGATTTCTTAAAGTGCCCATGGCTCCTAGTGGACCCGTCTATATCCCATGGTACTAATGTGGACCCCAGTACCCTCTACGGACTACGAGAAATGTATTTACCTGTAGGTAACTAAAATCCTATTTTTACTGTCTTACAGTCACGTACAACGGGATTTAGTTCACAAGTTTGTGTACTCTTACGCTGGTTGTGTACTTTGTCCGCAGGTTGTTTACTCTGTCTGGCTTCATCGTACTAATAGCCTTATTGTTGCTTTATTACAATGTCTAACAATAAGGGCAGTAAAACTCTGGAGGCTCCTGTAAGTTGCAAGGTATGCTCCAGAGGTTTACCTGAGGGGGAAGTATTGTGTGATGGTCTATGTTTTACATGTCATACACCTCCCAGTCAACCTGCAGCTCCTGTAACTTTAATGGAGCCACCCTGGGCTATGTTCACTACCCTCCTGGGGATTCTGGTGGACTGGTTAGCCCCCCTATGGGACCTCCGGTGCCACTGCTGCCACAAGTTGTCCCTATAGTAAATTTGCCTTGGGCAGAAAATTTGTCTACCCAGCTGCTGCAGTTAAATCAGTCCTTGGTTAGACAGAAATCTACTCCAGGTCACTCCCGTGTCCCTGGGTCCTCTAAGCAGGCTACTTCCTCCTCACAATCAACTAACCTCTCTGATGTTTCATCTGATTAGGAGGGGGAGCATACGGTCTTGTCAGTCTCCGAATCCTGTGTTACTGATGAGGATTCTCCCTCACAGGTTGATGCCCCTGCTCTGGTGGCTGCTATAAAGCAGAGCCTACTGTACAAAACACTGAGGATGAGGATTTCACTACAGTGGCCAAGTAAACTGATATGTTTAAACTAGAAATGTGCAGCGGGCATTTTTCGGGTTTTGTGTTTTGGTTTTGGATTCGGCTCCACGGTCGTGTTTTGGATTCGGACGGGTTTTGGCAAAACCTCCCTTAATAATTTTTGTCGGATTCGGGTGCGTTTTGGATTCGGGTGTTTTTTTCAAAAAACCCTCAAAAACAGCTTAAATCATAGAATTTGGGGGTTATTTTGATCCTATAGTATTATTAACCTCAATAACCATGATTTCCACTCATTTCCAGTCTATTCTGAACACCTCACACCTCACAATATTGGTTTAGGCCAAAAGGTTGCACCAAGGTCACTGGATGACTAAGCTAAGCGACCCAAGTGGTCAGCACAAACACCTGGCCCATCTAGGAGTGGCACTGCAGTGTCAGACAGGAGGGCAGATATAAAAAAAAGGCCCCTAACAACACATGATGCAAAGACGAAAAAAAGGTGCACCGAGGTTGCTGTAGGCCTAAGCTAAGCGAAACAACCACCTGGCCCATCTTGGCCCATCTAGTAGTCTCACGCAGTGGCTGAATGTCAAGAGTGGGACGCAATTGTTCGGTCCACTGACAGCATCTCCAGCACGCTCCAGTCACTTAAAAAAAAATATGCAATTGGTGGACTTATACGGCAGTACTCCAGGACTAATACAGCAGTACCCCTGGACTCATACGGCAGTGTCACACAGGATGGCACTTTTCAAAAACTAGGCCCCAAACAGCAGCTCATGCAAATATGTCGAAGAGGTGCAATGAGGTAGCTGTATGACTAAGCCAAGTGACACAAACAATTCCAACTGGAATTATATGTCCAAATCACTGGAATTATTTGGCAAGATCACTGTAATTAATAATTATAAATCACTGATATTAATTGGTAAAATCACTGTAATGCTACATCCAAATCACTGGAATTATTTGGCAAGATCACTGTAATTAATAATTATAAATCACTGATATTAATTGGTAAAATCACTGTAATGCTACGTCCAAATCACTGGAATTATTTGGCAAGATCACTGTAATTAATAATTATAAATCACTGATATTAATTGGTAAAATCACTGTAATGCTACGTCCAAATCACTGGAATTAATTGGCCAAATCTCGCTATCGCCTGTCTAGTGAAGTGGAATCTAGATGGGATTTGGTACCGGGGACACAATAACTTCATCAATTGTCTAAATCCCACTGCACTAATAGCGGATAACGGGCGCACGTCTAACAGCGCACTGATTATACTGAGCACTGATTATACTGATCACTGATTTTACTGAGCACTGATTATACTGAGCACTGATTATACTGAGCACTGATGATACTACGGAGAACTGACACAGAGCAGCACGATGCAGCACAAGACACTGTACTAGTATTAGTGAGCAGCACAAAAGCCCTCTGGAATTGTCACCCCCCCCCCCAGTTACCACTGTGACTGGAATGATGATGACCTATGCACAGTGACAGGACACTACCACAGCACCCTACAGCAGCAAGATGCAGTACAAGACACTGGACTATTAGTAATGTACTGTAGTATACTGGTCACCACAATGCAGCAGCAAGTCAATGAGTAGTGATACTGAGCACTGATGAGGATACTAGAATTGACACTGGGCAGCGAGAACAGCACTGGACTATTGTACTGTAGAATACTGGTCACCACAATGCAGCACAAGACAATGAGTAGTGATACTGAGCACTGATGAGGATACTAGAACTGACAGTGGGCAGCGAGAACAGCACTGGACTATTGTACTGTAGTATACTGGTCATCACAATGCAGCACAAGACAATGAGTAGTGATACTGAACACTGATGAGGATACTAGAACTGACACTGGGCAGCAAGAACAGCACTGGACTATTGTACTGTAGTATACTGGTCACCACAATGCAGCACAAGACAATGAGTAGTGATACAGAGCACTGATGAGGATACTAGAACTGACAGTGGGCAGCGAGAACAGCACTGGACTATTGTACTGTAGTATACTGGTCACCACAATGCAGCACAAGACAATGAGTAGTGATACTGAACACTGATGAGGATACTAGAACTGACACTGGGCAGCAAGAACAGCACTGGACTATTGTACTGTAGTATACTGGTCACCACAATGCAGCACAAGACAATGAGTAGTGATACTGAACACTGATGAGGATACTAGAACTGACACTGGGCAGCAAGAACAGCACTGGACTATTGTACTGTAGTATACTGGTCACCACAATGCAGCACAAGACAATGAGTAGTGATACAGAGCACTGATGAGGATACTAGAACTGACAGTGGGCAGCGAGAACAGCACTGGACTATTGTACTGTAGTATACTGGTCACCACAATGCAGCACAAGACAATGAGTAGTGATACTGAACACCGATGAGGATACTAGAACTGACACTGGGCAGCAAGAACAGCACTGGACTATTGTACTGTAGTATACTGGTCACCACAATGCAGCACAAGACAATGAGTAGTGATACTGAACACTGATGAGGATACTAGAACTGACACTGGGCAGCAAGAACAGCACTGGACTATTGTACTGTAGTATACTGGTCACCACAATGCAGCACAAGACAATGAGTAGTGATACAGAGCACTGATGAGGATACTAGAACTGACAGTGGGCAGCGAGAACAGCACTGGACTATTGTACTGTAGTATACTGGTCACCACAATGCAGCACAAGACAATGAGTAGTGATACTGAACACCGATGAGGATACTAGAACTGACACTGGGCAGCAAGAACAGCACTGGACTATTGTACTGTAGTATACTGGTCACCACAATGCAGCACAAGACAATGAGTAGTGATACAGAGCACTGATGAGGATACTAGAACTGACAGTGGGCAGCGAGAACAGCACTGGACTATTGTACTGTAGTATACTGGTCACCACAATGCAGCATAAGACAATGAGTAGTGATACTGACCACTGATGAGGATACTAGAACTGACACTGGGCAGCGAGAACAGCACTGGACTATTGTACTGTAGTATACTGGTCACCACAATGCAGCACAAGACAATGAGTAGTGATACTGACCACTGATGAGGATACTAGAACTGACACTGGGCAGCGAGAACAGCACTGGACTATTGTACTGTAGTGTACGGGTCACCACAATGCAGCACAAGACAACGAGTAGTGATACGGAGCACTGATGAGGATACTAGAACTGACACTGGGTAGCAAGATGCAGCAATGGACTATTGTACTAGTATTATATACTGGTCACCACAATGCAGCACTGATACTGAGCACAGATATTGAGCACTGATGAAGATACTAGAACTGACACGGAGCAGCAAGATGCAGCAATGGACTATTGTACTGTAGTAGTATTATTTACTGGTCACCACAATGCAGCGCTGATACTGAGCACAGATATTGAGCACTGATGAGGATACTAGAACTGACATGGAGCAGCAAGATGCAGCAATAGACTATTATACTGTAGTATTATATACTGGTCACCACAATGCAGCACTGATACTGAGCACAGATATTGAGCACTGATGAGGATACTAGAACTGACACAGAGCAGCAAGATGCAGCAATGGACTATTGTACTAGTATTATATACTGGTCACCACAATGCAGCACTGATATTGAGCACAGATATTGAGCACTGATGAGGATACTAGAACTGATACGGAGCAGCAAGATGCAGCAATGGACTATTGTACTGTAGTATACTGGTCACCACAATGCAGCACTGATACTGAGCACAGATATTAAGCTGATATTGAGCTGAAATTGAGCTTTCCACTCAGAGAACGTAGCCACGTCCTCTCCGCTCAATCTACAATGCACGAGTCAAAATGGCAGCGATGCGCGGCTCTTTATATGGAATCCGAATCTCGCGAGAATCCGACAGCGGGATAATGACGTTTTCCCTCGTTCGGGTTTTCCGAGTAAGGCGTGAAGAACCAAGGCTGCCTCGGACCCGTGTAAACCACGTGGAGTTCGATTCTCGGAGAACCGAACCCGCTCATCTCTAGTTTAAACAGAAAGTTGTTAAAACTGTATTACCCCATTCTGATCATCTTGTGGACATCAGGAAGGAACCCTGGTCTACCCCAGGTAAGAAATTCCCACTCCCTAAACGGACTTTAGCTCATTATCCTCTCTCGGCACAGTTATGTACTAAGTGGGAGAATCCGCCCCCGGTGGATTCTCACATAACCCGTCTCGTGGTGTCGTCTACTGTCACATCCCTGTGGAAAATGACAGATAAGCGTGTGGAGGGGTGCCTGAAGTCTATATATTCCCTCACAGGGGCCATTCATAGACCCACAATAGCTGCCTCTTGGGCCGTAAAAGGTATTGAGGCGTGGTTTCAGGTGTCAGAAGATGAGCTGCCCGAGGATATTTCTGACAATGCCAGACAATACCTGTTTCACATATGCACCGCCACCTATTACATTCAGGAGGCGTCCTCTGAGGTGGGGGTACTGGCAGCCAAAGCGTCATCTACGTCTGTCCTGGCTCGTCTCACACTGTGGTCTAGGTCGTGGAAAGTGGATTTGGACTCCAAGAAGACTTTGGAGGTACGCCTCTTCACTGGGGACATTTTATTTGGAGAGGACCTAAATAAAATAGTGTCTGAATTAGCAGCTGCTAAGACTGATTTTCCTCCTCCTACTAATCCTTCTACACAGAAGCCGAAGACTACCATTTTTCGTTCCTTTCGACCTCAAGGGAAAGCCAAGGGTCAGACTTAACCCAGACAATCTCGTGCTTCCAAGACCACCAAGCCCAAGACAGAACAGTCCTGGGCAGCCCGTCAGCCTGCTTCAAAACAAGACAAGCCTGCTGCATGATGGGGTGGGCCTCCCCTTGGTGGACCCAAGGGTGGAAGGCCGACTTCTACAGTTCTCCCAGGTCTGGTTAAAGACCACTTCTGATGCCCGGGTACTGGAAGTTGTCTCTCACGGGTAGGCTGTCTCCTTCAAGAGATGTCCCCCTCACCAGTTCTGCACTACTGTACTCCTTTCGGATCCGTTGAAGGCGCAGGCTCTACAAAAGGTGGTAGGTTCCCTCTTGAGTACAGGAGTGGTAGTGTGGGTACCTCAGTCCCAGCGTGGCAGAGGCTATTTTTCTACACTGTTTCTAGTGCAGAAACCCAATGGGTCTTTTCGGCCTATACTCAACCTCAAGTCACTGAACAAATCTGTGAGTGTAGACAAGTTTCGTATGGAAACATTGCGCTCTATTGTGCTAGCAATGGAACCCGGAGATTACATGGTATCCCTGGATATACAGGATGCTTATCTGCATATTCCTATTGCCATATCGCATCAGCAGTTCCTGCGGTTTGCTATTGGTGACAGTCACTACCAATTCCAGGCTCTGATATTTGGACTGGCCACGGCTACTTGGATCTTCACCAAGGTTATGGCCGTGATGACAGCGCACCTCCGTCACCAGGGAGTCGGAATCCTGCCATACTTGGATGACCTGCTTATTCTGGCGAGTTCCCACAATGTCCTCAGCCATCTACTATTGACGGTAAGTTACCTACAAGCCCACGGATGGTTGATCAATTGGAAGAAATCCTCGCTGGTCCCAGCTCAGAGCATAGTGCACCTGGGAGCGCTTCTAGACACACATAGGCAGAGACTGTTCCTGTCTCCAGACAAGGTCCTGAAAATCCAGGACAGGATAAGACACTTCATCCGTCACCCCAGAGTGTCGTTTTACTCGGCGATGCAAGTACTTGGCCTGATGGTGTCGACATTCGACATGGTGTAGTACACTCAATTTCATTCCTGCCCTCTGCAATGATTAATTCTTGCCAAGTGGGATGGCCTACCTCATCGGATCAGATCCCAAATGATCTTGTTGACTCCGGAGGTTCGTTTGTCGCTGACCTGGTGGCTCCAGGACCAGCAATTGAGCAGGGTCCGTCCCTTTTGGATCCCCGACTGGGTTCTCCTGACGATGGACAACAGTCTGAGGGTATGGGGAGTGGTGTTGGAGCAACACTCTTTTCAGGGTCGGTGACCAAGGAAGAATCACTCCTTCCAATAAACATCCTAGAGCTGAGGGTGGTATTCAATGCATTATCACTTGCCCTGCTTCTGGTACGGAACAAAGCGGTTCAAGTACGGTCAGACAACGCCACGACAGTGGCATACATAAACCATCAAGGCGGCACTCTAAGCTGCATGGCTATGAATGAAGTGTAAAAATTCCTTTGTTGGACAGAACGCCATCTGCCAAGTATATCGGCAGTGTTCATCCCGGGTGTCTTGAACTGGGAAGCGGACTACCTCAGTCGTCAGGACATACACAACGGAGAGCGGAGTCTTCATCTAGAAGTCTTTCAACTTTTAGTGGAAAGGTGGGGTCTACCGGACATGGATCTCATGGTGTGTCGACACAATCACAAGGTTCTGGTCTTCGGATCTCAGACCAGGGATCCTAATGCAGCGTTCGTAAATGCACTGGCGGTACCATGGAACTTTCGGCTGCCTTACGTGTTCCCTCCAGTGTCAGTCCTGCCCAGGGTTCTACGGATGTTCAAACAGGAAGGAGGAATACTGCTTCTAGTCACTCCAGCGTGGCCCAGAAGGCATTGGTTCTCAGACCTGCAGGGTCTATCGACAGGGCATCCTCTTCTACTTCTTCAATGACCAGACCTCCTCGTACAGGGCTCTTGTCTCTACCCAGACCTGGCCAGACTGGCTTTGATGGCGTGGCTCTTGAAGCATCACTTCTGAGAGCCAAAGAATTTTCAGAGGCGGTTATTCAAACTATGTTGAAAGCCCGGAAACCGGCCTCTGCCCGGATTTTTTTTACAGGGTTTGGAATACTTACTTCACTTGGTGTGCTCAGAACAATTACGATGTCCATAGATTCAGAACTTCCAGAATACTGGCTTTTCTGCAAAGAGGACTGGACCTAGGTCTTCGTCTGGCCTCCCTCAAGGTTCATATATCTGCCTTGTCGGTTTGGTTTCAGTGAAAAATTGCCTCTATACCTGATGTTCAGACGTTCATTCAGGATCCAGCCTCCCTATGTTCCTCCTGTAGCTCCATGGGATTTGTCTATTGTGCTAAATACCCTGCAAGAGTCTCCAGTTGAGCTTCTTGAATTGGTGGACCTTAAATGGCTCACAGCCAAGGTCCTGTTCTTGCTGGCCATTGCCTCTGCAAGATGGGTGTCAGACTTAGGCCCTTTGTCCTGTCGTCCACCCTTTCTTATATTCCATCGGGACCGGGCGGTTCTACAAACTCGTCCCGGTTATTTGCCTAAGGTGGTGTCATCTTTTCACCTTAACCAGGAGATTCTGGTTCTGGCCTTTGTCTCCTCAGATTTGTCTCCCAAAGAACGTTCTTTGGATGTGGTTAGGGCTCTCCATGTCTATTTGGAGAGGACTGCCTCCATCAGGAGGTCAGATTCCCTTTTTGTACTGTTTGGTTTTCACAAATGTGGCTGGCCTGCGAATAAGCAAACCTTGGCCAGATGGATTAGAATGGTGATTGCACAAGCCTATGCTCAGGCTGGACTCCAAGCTCCTGCCGCAGTTAAAGCCGATTCTACTCAGTCTGTTGGACCTTCTTGGGCGGCCCGCCATGGCGCGGCCCAAACAATTGTGCAAGGCGGATACGTGGTCCTCAGTGAACACGTTCATTAGGTTCTATGCCTTTGATACTTCCGCCTCCCAGGATGCTTCCTTTGGACGCCGGGTTCTCTTACCCACTAAGGCACGTCCCCTCCCTTGCGGAACTGCTTTAGGACATCCTCGATGTTTTCCCTGTGGAACACAGTGTGCCCCGCTGCAGAAAAGGAGAGTTATGGTCAGTGACGTGCGGTGGGGTGAGGCAGAGCCTTTCCTGTCATACTTACGTTTGTGCCAGAGTTTTGACTGTTTAAAGTATAGGATAAATACAAAGAATATGTTAGAAATATCTTCTTTGCATTATTCTAATCATTTTTATAGCCAAAACTCTGGGGTAAAAAAATCTATGACAGGTGAGGCAGTGCCTCACCTACCTATCTTTTCCGCTCATCTCTGATCAAAACTCACCAAATTTCCAGGAGTTTATACTGCTGCACCTGTGTATAATGCCCACAAGAACCCTTGGGCTCATATATTGGGTCACATGTAATGAAGTCCAAGTTGGCCGGAGGTGCGGTGTCCCGGTCAAACTCGGACGTGTTTTTTTTTTTTTTTAGCGGCAATCATGTACAAGCCAAAAACCATGCCTTGCAAATGATTGGCGCATTAAAAAAGCGTCCGAGTTCAGCCGAGAACCTGCAGCTCCGGCCAACTCGGACTTCATTATATCCGGTCCAATGTGTGCAAATCTGGCTCTAGTACAAGTTAGTGCCTCCTGAGCCATGTACCTCACCGCACGTCCCTGATGTATACAGACACTTCTATAAACAGCAAAGGTGTTCAGGCAATGCATGATATTCTCTGTACTAGTATCAGTGATTCTAAAGAGACAAGATTTTTACAGCAGTAATCAAATTTTGCAAAACACTACTCTCAAAGGGCATGAAGTCTTAATAAGCAGCAGGTGAAAAAACAAGATTTTACTCACCGGTAAATCTATTCCTCGTAGTCCGTAGTGGATGCTGGGAACTCCGTAAGGACCAGGGGGATAGACGGGCTCCGCAGGAGACTGGGCACTCTAAAAGAAAGATTAGGTACTATCTGGTGTGCACTGGCTCCTCCCACTATGACCCTCCTCCAGACCTCAGTTAGGATACTGTGCCCGGAAGAGCTTACACAATAAGGAAGGATTTTGAATCCCGGGTAAGACTCATACCAGCCACACCAATCACACCGTATAACTCGTGATACTACACCCAGTTAACAGTATGAATATAACTGAGCCTCTCAACAGATGGCTCAACAATAACCCTTAGTTAGGCAATAACTACATACAAGTATTGCAGACAATCCGCACTTGGGATGGGCGCCCAGCATCCACTACGGACTACGAGAAATAGATTTACCGGTGAGTAAAATCTTATTTTCTCTGACGTCCTAGTGGATGCTGGGAACTCCGTAAGGACCATGGGGATTATACCAAAGCTCCCAAACGGGCGGGAGAGTGCGGATGACTCTGCAGCACCGAATGAGAGAACTTAAGGTCCTCCTCAGCCAGGGTATCAATTTTGTAGAATTTAGCAAACGTCTTTGCCCCTGACCAAGTTGCAGCTCGGCAAAATTGTAAAGCCGAGACCCCTCGGTCAGCCGCCCAAGATGAGCCCACTTTCCTCGTGGAATGGGCTTTTACTGATTTAGGATGCGGCAATCCAGCCGCAGAATGCTCCAGCTGAATTGTGCTACAAATTCAGCGAGCAATAGTCTGCTTAGAAGCAGGAGCACCTATTTTGTTGGGTGCCTACAGGATAAAAAGCGATGCAGTTTTCCTGACTCCAGCCGTCCTGGAAATATACATTTTTAAGGCCCTGACTACGTCCAGTAACTTGGAATCTTCCAAGTCCCTAGTAGCCACAGGCACTACAATAGGTTGGTTCAAGTGAAAAGCTGATACCACCTTAGGGAGAAACTGGGGACGAGTCCTCAATTCTGCCCTATCCATATGGAAAATCAAATAAGGGCTTTTACATGACAAAGCCGCCAATTCTGACACACGCCTGGCCGAAGCCAAGGCCAATAACATGACCACTTTCCACGTGAGATATTTCAAATCCACAGTTTTAAGTGGCTCAAACCAATGTGATTTTAAGAAACTCAACACCACGTTGAGATCCCAAGGTGCCACAGGAGGCACAAAAGGGGGCTGAATATGTAGCACTCCCTTTACAAATGTCTGAACTCCAGGCAGTGAAGCCAGTTCTTTCTGGAAGAAAATCGACAGAGCCGAAATCTGGACCTTAATGGAACCCAATTTTAGGCCCATAGTCACCCCTGACTGTAGGAAGTGCAGAAAACGACCCAGCTGAAATTCCTCTGTTGGGGCCTTCCTGGCCTCACACCACGCAACATATTTTCGCCAAATACGGTGATAATGGTTTGCGGTTACTTCTTTCCTGGCTTTTATCAGCGTAGGAATGACTTCTTCCGGAATGCCCTTTTCCTTTAGGATCCGGAATTCAACCGCCATGCCATCAAACGCAGCCACGGTAAGTCTTGGAACAGACAGGGCCCCTGCTGTAGCAGATCCTGTCTGAGCGGCAGAGGCCATGGGTCCTCTGATATCATTTCTTGAAGTTCTGGGTATCAAGCACTTCTTGGCCCATCCGGAACCACGAGTATCGTTCTTACTCCTCGTTTTCTTATTATTCTCAGTACCTTTGGTATGAGAGGCAGAGGAGGGAATACATAAACCGACTGGTACACCCACGGTGTCACTAGAGCGTCCACAGCTATTGCCTGAGGGTCCCTTGACCTGGCGCAATATCTAGTTTTTTGTTTAGGCGGGACACCATCATGTCCACCTGTGGCCTTTCCCAACGGTTTACCAACAGTTGGAAGACTTCTGGATGAAGTCCCCACTCTCCCGGGTGTAGGTCGTGTCTGCTGAGGAAGTCTGCTTCCCAGTTGTCCACTCCCGGAAAGAACACTGCTGACAGTGCTAAGACGTGATTTTCCGCCCATCGGAGAATCCTTGTGGCTTCTGCCATCGCCATCTTGCTTCTTGTGCCGCCCTGTCGGTTTACATGGGCGACTGCCGTGATGTTGTCTGATTGGATCAGTACCGGCTGGTTTTGAAGCAGAGGCCTTGCCAGACTTAGGGCATTGTAAATGGCCCTCAGTTCCAGAATATTTATGTGTAGGGACGACTCCTGACTTGACCAAAGTCCTTGGAAATTTCTTCCCTGTGTGACTGCCCCCCAGCCTTGAAGGCTGGCATCCGTGGTTACCAGGACCCAGTCCTGTATGCCGAATCTGCGGCCCTCTTGAAGATGAGCACTCTGCAGCCACCACAGTAGAGATACCCTGGTCCTTGGAGACAGGGTTATCAGCCGATGCATCTGAAGATGCGATCCCGACCACTTGTCCAAGAGGTCCCACTGAAAGGTTCTTGCATGGAACCTGCCGAATGGAATTTTGCTTCGTAAGAAGCTACCATTTTTCCCAGGACTCGTGTGCAGTGATGCACCGATACCTGTTTTGGTTTCAGGAGGTCTCTGACTAGAGATGACAGCTCCTTGGCTTTCTCCTGCGGGAGAAACACTTTTTTCTGTTCTGTGTCCAGAACCATCCCCAGGAACAGTAGGCGTGTGGTAGGAACCAGCTGTGACTTTGGAATGTGTAGAATCCATCCGTGCTGTTGTAGCACTTCCCGAGATAGTGCTACTCCGACCAACAACTGCTCCTTGGACCTCGCCTTTATAAGGAGATCGTCCCAAGTACGGGATAATTAAAACTCCCTTTTTTTCGAAGGAGTATCATCATTTCTGCCATTACCTTGGTAAAGACCCTCGGTGCCGTGGACAGTCCAAACGGCAGTGTTTGGAATTGGTAATGGCAATCCTGTACCACAAATCTGAGGTACTCCTGGTGAGGATGGTAAATGGGGACATGTAGGTAAGCATCCTTGATGTCCAGGGATACCATGTAATCCCCCTCCTCCAGGCTTGCAATAACCGCCCTGAGCGATTCCATCTTGAACTTGAATTTTTTTATGTATGTGTTCAAGGATTTCAAATTTAAAATGGGTCTCACAGAACCGTCCGGTTTCGGTACCACAAACAGTGTGGAATAGTAACCCCGTCCTTGTTGAAGTAGGGGCACCTTGACTATCACCTGCTGGGAATACAGCTTGTGAATTGCCTCTAGCACAGCCTCCCTGCCTGAGGGAGTTGTCGGCAAGGCAGATTTGAGGAAACAGCGGGGGGGAAACGCCTCGAATTCCAGCTTGTACCCCTGAGATACTACTTGAAGGATCCAGGGATCCACCTGTGAGCGAGCCCACTGATCGCTGAAATTTTTGAGGCGGCCCCCCACCGTACCTGGCTACGCCTGTGGAGCCTCCGCGTCATGCGGTGGACTCAGAGGAAGCGGGGGAAGAATTTTGATTCTGGGAACTGGCTGACTGGTGCAGCTTTTTCCCTCTTCCCTCGTCTCTGTGCAGAAAGGAAGCGCCTTTGACCCGCTTGCTTTTCTGAAGCCGAAAGGACTGTACCTGATAATACAGTGCTTTCTTAGGCTGTGAGGAAACCTGAGGTAAAAATTTTTCTTCCCAGCTGTTGCTGTGGATACGAGGTCCCAGAGACCATCCCCAAACAATTCCTCACCCTTATAAGGCTCTATGTGCCTTTTAAAGTCAGCATCACCTGTCCAGTGTCGGGTCTCTAATACCCTCCTGACAGAATGGACATTGCATTAATTCTGGATGCCAGCCGGCAAAATATCCCTCTGTGCATCCCTCATATATAAGACGACGTCTTATGTTCGCAAAATAGTATCCCTGTTTGACAGGGTTACAGACCACGCTGCAGCAGCACTATCTGCAGGTCTCAGTCTAGTACCTGAGTGTGTAAATACAGACTTCAGGATAGCCTCCTGCTTTTTATCAGCAGGTACCTTCAAAGTGGCCGTATCCTAAGACGGCAGTGCCACCTTTTTTGACAAACGTGTGAGCGCCTTATCCACCCTAGGGGATATCTCCCAGCGTAACTTATCCTCTGGCGGGAAAGGGTACGCCATCAGTAACTTTTTAGAAATTACCAGTTTCTTATCGGGGGAACCCACGCTTTTTCACACTTCATTCACTCATTTGATGGGGGAACAAAACACTGCCTGCTTTTTCTCCCCAAACATAAAACCCTTTTTTAGTGGTACTTGGGTTAATGTCAGAAATGTGTAACACATTTTTTATTGCCGGGATCATGTAACGGATGTTCCTAGTGGATTGTGTATTGTGTCTGCCATCTGAGGGAGCGGGCGTTTTTGAGCCCCTGACGGCCTTTGAGACGCCTGGGCAGGTGCGGGCTGAGAAGCCGGCTGTCCCATAGCTGTTACGTCATCCAGCCTTTTATGTAAGGAGTTGACACTGTCGGTTTATACCTTCCACCTATCCATCCACTCTGGTGTCGGCCCCACAGGGGGCGACATCACATTTATCGGCATCTGCTCTGCCATCACATAAGCCTCCTCATCAAACGTGTCGACACAGCCATACCGACACACCGCACACACACACAGGAAATGCTCTGACTGAGGACAGGACCCCACACAGCCCTTTGGGGAGACAGAGAGAGAGTATGCCAGCACACACCAGAGCGCTATATAATTTTGGGATTAACACTATATTGAGTGAATTTTTCCCAATAGCTGCTTGTATATACAATACTGCGCCTAAATTTTGTGCCCCCCCCCCCCCTCTCTTTTTAACCCTTTGAGCCTGAAAACTACAGGGGAGAGCCTGGGGAGCTGTCTTCCAGCTGCACTGTGAAGAGAAAATGGCTCCAGTGTGCTGAGGGAGAAGCCCCGCCCCTTTTTCAACTGACTTTCTCTGGAATACTGGCAGGGGTAATTTTACACCTATATAGCCTCTAGGACTATATATGATGTAGATTTGCCAGCCAAGGTGTCATATATTGCCCTCAGGGCGCCCCCCCCAGCGCCCTGCACCCTCAGTGACCGGAGTGTGAAGTGTGTATGAGGAGCAATGGCGCACAGCTGCAGTGCTGTGCGCTACCTTGGTGAAGACCGAAGTCTTCTGCCGCCGATTTTCCGGACCTCTTCTTGCTTCTGGCTCTGTAAGGGGGACGGCGGCGCGGCTCCGGGAACGAACACCGAGGCCAGTTCCATGCGGTCGATCCCTCTGGAGCTAATGGTGTCCAGTAGCCTGAGAAGCCCAAGCTAGCTGCAAGCAGGTAGGTTCGCTTCTTCTCCCCTTAGTCCCTCGATGCAGTGAGCCTGTTGCCAGCAGGTCTCACTGTAAAATAAAAAACCTAAAATAAACTTTCTTTCTAGGAGCTCAGGAGAGCCCCTAGTGTGCATCCAGCTCGGCCGGGCACAGAAATCTAACTGAGGTCTGGAGGAGGGTCATAGTGGGAGGAGCCAGTGCACACCAGATAGTACCTAATCTTTCTTTTAGAGTGCCCAGTCTCCTGCGGAGCCCGTCTATCCCCCTGGTCCTTACGGAGTTCCCAGCATCCACTAGGACGTCAGAGAAACAATGATACTTAATAGGCATCAGAAAAAATAGGATTATAATACCTACCGGTAAATAGTTTTCTCTTAGTCCGTAGAGGATGCTGGGGTCACATCAAGAACCATGGGGTATAGACGGGATCCACAGGAGACATGGGCACTTTAAGACTTTCAAATGGTGTGACCTGGCTCCTCCCTCTATGTCCCTCCTCCAGACTCCAGTTTAAGGGACTGTGCCCAGGGAGACGGACATTTCGAGGAAAGGATTTATTGTTAAACCACGGTGAGCATCTTACCAGCTCACACCTCAAGCATGCCGCAGAACGTGGCAATCAACAGAACACAAGCCAATGGCATGAAGAATTTGTAGCAATATGCTGACAAAAATCGTAACACAACCTGTGTGTAACCACAGCCAATAACCGCAGATACAGTACGCACTGGGACGGGCGCCCAGCATCCTCTATGGACTAAGAGAAAAGGATTTACCGGTAGGTATTAAAATCCTATTTTCTCATACGTCCTAGAGGAAGCTGGGGTCACATCAAGAACCATGGGGTTTATACCAAAGCTCTAGAACGGGCGGGAGAGTGCGGATGACTCTGCAGCACCGATTTACCAAACATGAGGTCCTCATTAGCCAGGGTATCAAACTTGTAGAACTTCGCAAAGGTGTTTGAACCCGACCAAGTAGCTGCTCGGCAAAGTTGTAATGCCGAGACCCCCCCGGGCAGCCGCCCAGGACGAGCCCACCTTCCTGGTAGAATGGGCCTTCACCGATTTCGGTAACAGTAATCCAGCCGTAGAATGAGCCTGCTGAATCGTATGACAGATCCAGCGCGCAATAGACTGATTAAAAGCAGGAGCCCCAATTTTATTGTGAGCATACAAGACAAACAGAGCCTCTGTTTTCCTAAACTGAGCCGTTCTGGCGACATAAAACTTCAAAGCTCTTACTAGATCGAGAGGCTTCGATTCCAGCAAGGTGTCAGTAGCCACTGGTACCACAATAGTTTGGTTCAAGTGGAACGATGAAACCACTTTCAGCAGAAAACTGTTGGCGAGTCCTCAATACTGCTCTATCTTCATGGAAGATCAAATAAGGGCTCTTGTGAGACAAGGTCGCCAAGTCAGACACCCGCCGCACGGATGCCAAAGCCAACAGCATGACCACTTTCCAAGTAAGGAATTTCAACTCTACCTCCTGTAAAGGTTCAAACCAATGAGATTGAAGGCACTGCAACACCACATTAAGATCCCATGGTGCCACAGGGGGCACAAAAGGAGGTTGGATGTGCAATACGCATTTATCGACGGTCTGAACTTCTGGAAGTGAGGCCCCTTGTTTTTGGAAGAAAACTGATAAAGCCGAAATTTTAACTTTTAATTGAGCCCAACTTTAGGCCCGCATCCACACCGGCTTGTAGAAAATGGAGAAAACGTCCTAACTAAAATTCTTCCGTAGGAGCTTTCTTGGATTCACACCAAGACACGTATTTTCTCCAAATACGGTGGTAATGTTTAGACGTTACTCCTTTTCTGGCGTGAATAAGAGTAGGGATGACTTCCTTGGGAATACCCTTCCGGGCTAGGATCCGGCGTTCAACCTCCAAGCCGTCAAACGAAGTCGCGGTAAGTCTTGGAACACGCACGGCCCCTACTGTAACAGATCCTCCCTCAGAGGAAGAGGCCAGGGATCTCCTATGAGTAATTCCTGAAGATCTGGATGCTAAGCCCTCCTTGGCCAATCTGGAACAATGAGGATCGCTTAAACCTTTGTTCTTCTTATGATCTTTATCACTTTTGGAATGAGTGGAAGCGGAGGAAACACGTACACCGACTTAAACACCCACGGTGTCACTAGGGCGTCCACTGCTATTGCTTGAGTGTCTCTCGACCTGGAACAATATCTCTGAAGCTTCTTGTTGAGATGAGACGCCATCATGTCTACTTGAGGAATTCCCCAATGAATTGTCACTTCCGTGAAGACCTCTTGATGGAGGCTCCATTCTCCTGGATGGAGATCGTGCCTGCTGAGGAAGTCTTCTTCCCAGTTGTCCACTCTTGAAACAAACCTTGCTGACAGAGCGCTTGTATGTTTTTTTTTTTCCCAGCGGAAAATCCTTGTGGCTTCTGCCATTACTGCTCTGTATTATGTTTGTAGAAAACCGTTGTAAACGGCCCTTAACTCTAGACCGTTTATGTGTTGACAAGTTTCCTAACTTGACCATCTTCCTTGGAAGTTTTTCCCCCTGCATGACTGCTCCCCAGCCTCGGAGGTATGCATCCGTGGTCACTAGGATCCAGTCCTGGTTCCCGAACCTGCGCCTCTCTAGGAGGTGAGAACTGCGCAGCCACCCCCGGAGTGAGATTCTGGTCTTGGAAGACAGGATTATCCTCCGGTGTATGTGTAGGCGGGAACCGGACCACTTGTCCAACAGGTCCCTCTAGACCACCCTGGCATGGAACCTGCCAACTGAATGGCCTCTTAGGCCGCAACCATCTTTTCCAGCAACCGAATGTATTGAAGGATTGACACTCTTGCTGGTCTGATCAGACTCTGGATCTTCAGAGCCTTTTCCACTGGAAGAGAAAACTCTCTGTAGTTCTGTATCTAGTATTATTCCCAAAACCGACAACTGCGTCATTGGGACCGACAGTGGTTCTGGCAAGCTCATGAGCCAACCCTGTTGTTGAAGTACTATCAGGGAGAGTGCCACATTTTGCAGCAACTGATCTCTTGATCTTGCCGTTATCAGGAGACCGTCCCAGTACGGGATAATTGTGACTCCTTACTAGCGAAGGAGAAACATCATTACCGCCATCACCCTGGTGAAATTGGTAATGAAAATCCTGAATTGCAAACCTCAGGTAAGCCTAATGCGGAGGAAAAACCGTAATTATACCTCCTATATCCTTTTTCCAGATTGGAGATCACTGCCCTGAGAGATTCCATCTTGGATTTGAATTTCTTTAAGTAGAAATTGAGGGATTTCAGATTTAGGATTGGTTTGACCGACCCTTCTTGTTTCGGGAGCACGAAGAGGCTTGAACAACAGCCTTCTCCCTAATTTGACAGGGGAAACCAGGACAATGACCTGATCCTGACACAACCCTTGTATTGCGTCGCATACTACCTCCGGAGGAGAATTGGTAAGGGCGATTTGAATAATCGGTGAGGGGAAACATCTGGAAACTCCAGTATGCACCCTTGGGACACTATTCTTAAAAACCCACGGGTCCAAGTCCGTTCCAGGACTGACTGAAGAGTTTTAGACATGTCCGCACCTGTGTGGGCTCCCGCAAGAGAGTCCCAGCGTCATGCGGTGGATGTGGCAGAAACAGAGGATGATTTCTGCACCTGTGATCTTGAAGAGGCTGCTGACCTCTTCCCTTTTCTCCTACCTCCACCTGCCAAGAAAAAGGAGAAATCTGTATCTATTGGCCCGAAATGACTGCATCCGACAATGATGCGTCATCATCCGTTGTGAGGGTACCTAGGGCAAGAATGTAGACTTACCAGCAGCATCTGCCAAGATCGAATTAACTAGGCCGTCACCAAACCAGGCTTCACCTTCATAGGGAAGAGACTCCATTTCTTCTCAGCGTCAGCATCAGCATTCCATTGGTGAATCCACAACGCCCTCCTAGCCGAGACCGCCATGGAATTGGCCCGCGAACCCAAAAGTCCTCTATCCCTTGTAGTCACACGAAAGCATGCTGCAGCGTCCTTGATACGACCCCACGTAAGGAGTATCTCATCTCTCCCCAGGGTATCTATAACGGATGACCAGGCAACCGACCATTTTTGAATACTACTACTCCCCTTGCGCATGTAATGGCCAGGTCTAACTGACGTACGCGTGGATACATAACTAGAACATAACGAAAGCCTCCTACATATGATCCACTGGCTTTGTGACAGGGCCCCGTGTAGAACAGGGGGTGACACCCACTTTATTCTATCCGCGGCGGGAGAAGAATAAACAATCGGAATCCTCTTGAGGATTTGAAATCATCTTGTCAGGGCTGACCCAGACCTTCTCGAACAGAGCGTTTAGCACATGAGAATGAAGAATGTTACTTCAGCAGTATTATAAATACATATACATATATATACACATACATACAAATATATATACATATACACACATAGACCCCTTTGTTTGGAACAGCAGGGTCCACAGTGACGTTAATACATCATTATTATGTACTAATCATGTACTAAATGCTTTTTTTTGTTGTTTTTTTGGATCTCATCAGGAAGCATTTATGGTCGACACAGGAATTAGCATCTGTGTTGGTACAAGGGAGTAGTAACTGGGCAAAATTACCTGTTTGCGACCCCGAGGGGTTTGAGGGAAACATAGGTATGAATAAGACATCCATAGATATTCCTGGGTCTCTTACACCGATTTATTCAACCTTACTATGGGGGTAATTCTGAGTTGATCGCAGCAGGATCTTTGTTAGCAGTTGGGCAAAACCATGTGCACTGCAGGGGAGGCAGATATAATATGTGCAGAGAGAGTTAGATTTGGGTGGGGTGTGTTCAATCTGCAATCTAAATTGCAGTGTAAAAATAAAGCAGCCAGTATTTACCCTGCACAGAAACAAAATAACCCACCCAAATCTAAGTCTCTCTGCACATGTTATATCTGCCTCCCCTGCAGTGCAAATGGTTTTGCCCAACTGCTAAAAAAGTTCCTGCTGCGATCAACTCAGAATTACCCCCTATATATATACGTATATACATAGCCCTTTCTGATATGCATCACATTAATATGCTATTTTTTTTACTCAGTCATATATCGATGGTGCCGACAGGGCCACCCACCCGTGTCTGTGTCCCTAATATAGTTTTCCATCTACCTACATGTTGACACACATGTACCAAGTACCATCAGTAGTCGGCCGTGCCGACAGGGTCACTCCCACAGCCGTTTGTGGGCAGCCCTCTGCTTCAGACATGCCGACACACGTGTACCAAACATGTCAGAGAGACAGAGTTTGCCAGCTCATAACCCAGCACTTAATCAACAGTTCTGAACATTATAGAATTAGTGATGAGCGGGTTCGGTTTCTCGGAAACCGAACCCCCCCGAACTTCACCCTTTTTACATGGGTCCGAGCCATACTTGGATTCTCCCGTATGGCTCGGTTAACCCGAGCGCGCCCGAACGTCATCATCGCGCTGTCGGATTCTCGCGAGATTCGGATTCTATATAAGCAGCCGCGCGTCGCCGCCATTTTCACTCGTGCATTGAAAATGTTAGGGAGAGGACGTGGCTGGCGTCCTCTCCGTTTATTCATTGTTGAGTTGATGCAAATATTTGTGCTTGCTTATATCATTGTGGGGACTGGGGAGCAGCTTTATATTAATATAGGAGGAGTACAGTGCAGAGTTTTGCTGATCAGTGACCACCAGTTTTATCCATTCTCTGCCTGAAAAAAAACACTCCATATCTGTGCTCAGTGTGCTGCATATATCTGTGCTCACACTGCTTAATTGTGGGGACTGGGGAGCAGCTGTATTATATAGCAGGAGTACAGTGCAGAGTTTTGCTGACAGTGACCACCAGTATACGTTGTCTGCCTGAAAAACACTCCATATCTGTGCTCAGTGTGCTGCTTTATTGTGGGGACTGGGGAGTCGGGACCACCAGTATAATATTATATAGGAGGAGTACAGTGCAGAGTTTTGCTGACACAGTGACCACCAGTATATATAGCAGTACGGTACGGAAGGCCACTGCTGTACCTACCTCTGTGTCATCATTAAGTATACTATCCATCTACATTCTATACCTGTGGTGCATTTCGGTTGTGCAGTTTGCTGACACAGTGACCACCAGTATATATAGCAGTACGGTACGGAAGGCCACTGCTGTACCTACCTCTGTGTCGTCATTAAGTATACTATCCATCTACATTCTAATTCTATACCTGTGGTGCATTTTAGTTTTGCAGTTTGCTGACACAGTGACCACCAGTATATATAGCAGTATGGCACGGAAGGCCACTGCTGTACCTACCTCTGTGTCATCATTAAGTATACTATCCATCTACATTCTATACCTGTGGTGCATTTTAGTTTTGCAGTTTGCTGACACAGTGACCACCAGTATATATAGCAGTACGGTACGGAAGGCCACTGCTGTACCTACCTCTGTGTCGTCAAGTATACTATCCATCTATATTCTATACCTGTGGTGCATTTCAGTTGTGCAGTTTGCTGACACAGTGACCACCAATATATATAGCAGTACGGTACGGAAGGCCACTGCTGTACCTACCTCTGTGTCGTCATTAAGTATACTATCCATCTACATTCTATACCTGTGGTGCATTTTAGTTTTGCAGTTTGCTGACACAGTGACCACCAGTATATATAGCAGTACGGTATGGAAGGCCACTGCTGTACCTACCTCTGTGTCTTCAAGTATACTATCCATCTAGATTCTATACCTGTGGTACATTTCAGTTGTGCAGTTTGCTGACACAGTGACCACCAGTATATATAGCAGTACGGTACGGAAGGCCACTGCTGTACCTACCTCTGTGTCGTCATTAAGTATACTATCCATCTACATTCTATACCTGTGGTGCATTTTAGTTTTGCAGTTTGCTGACACAGTGACCACCAGTATATATAACAGTACGGTACGGAAGGCCACTGCTGTACCTACCTCTGTGTCGTCATTAAGTATACTATCCATCTACATTCTATACCTGTGGTGCATTTTAGTTGTGCGCAGTATATATAGTAGTAGGCCATTGCTATTGATACTGGCATATAATTCCACACATTAAAAAATGGAGAACAAAAATGTGGAGGTTAAAATAGGGAAAGATCAAGATCCACTTCCACCTCGTGCTGAAGCTGCTGCCACTAGTCATGGCCGAGAAGATGAAATGCCATCAACGTCGTCTGCCAAGGCCGATGCCTAATGTCATAGTAGAGAGCATGTAAAATCCAAAAAACAAAAGTTCAGTAAAATGACCCAAAAATCAAAATTGAAAGCGTCTGATGAGAAGCGTAAACTTGCCAATATGCCATTTACGACACGGAGTGGCAAGGAACGGCTGAGGCCCTGGCCTATGTTCATGGCTAGTGGTTCAGATTCACATGAGGATGGAAGCACTCATCCTCTCGCTAGAAAAATGAAAAGACTTCAGCTGGCAAAAGCACAGCAAAGAACTGTGTGTTCTTCTAAATCACAAATCCCCAAGGAGAGTCCAATTGTGTTGGTTGCGATGCCCGACCTTCCCAACACTGGACGGGAAGAGGTGGCGCCTTCCACCATTTGCACGCCCCCTGCAAGTGCTGGAAGGAGCACCCGCAGTCCAGTTCCTGATAGTCAAATTGAAGATGTCACTGTTGAAGTACACCAGGATGAGGATATGGGTGTTGCTGGCGCTGAGGAGGAAATTGACAAGGAAGATTCTCATGGTGAGGTGGTTTGTTTAAGTCAGGCACCCGGGGAGACACCTGTTGTCCGTGGGACGAATATGGCCATTGACATGCCTGGTCAAATTACAAAAAAAAAATCACCTCTTCAGTGTGGAATTATTTTAACAGAAATGCGGACAACAGGTGTCAAGCCGTGTGTTGCCTTTGTCAAGCTGTAATAAGTAGGGGTAAGGACGTTAACCACCTAGGAACATCCTCCCTTATACGTCACCTGGAGCGCATTCATCAGAAGTCATTGACAAGTTCAAAAACTTTTGGTGACAGCGGAAGCAGTCCACTGACCACTAAATCCCTTCCTCTTGTAACCAAGCTCCTGCAAACCACACCACCAACTCCCTCAGTGTCAATTTCCTCCTTAGACAGGAAAGCCAATAGTCCTGCAGGTCATGTCACTGGCAAGTCTTACGAGTCCTCTCCTGCCTGGGATTCCTCCGATGCATCCTTGAGTGTAACGCCTACTGCTGCTGGCGCTGCTGTTGTTGCTGCTGGGAGTCGATCGTCATCCCAGAGGGGAAGTCGGAAGACCACTTGTACTACTTCCAGTAAGCAATTGACTGTCCAACAGTCCTTTGCGAGAAAGATGAAATATCACAGCAGTCATCCTGCTGCAAAGCAGATAACTCAGGCCTTGGCAGCTTGGGCGGTGTTAAACGTGTGTCCGGTATCCACCGTTAATTCACAGGGAATTAGACAATTTCTTGAGTTAGTGTGTCCCCGGTACCAAATACCATCTAGGTTCCACTTCTCTAGGCAGGGGATACCGAGAATGTACACAGACGTCAGAAAAAGAGTCACCAGTGTCCTAAAAAATGCAGTTGTACCCAATGTCCACTTAACCACGGACATGTGGAGCAGGGCAGACTCAGGACTATATGACTGTGACAGCCCACTGGGTAGATGTATTGCCTCCCGCAGCAAGAACAGCAGCAGCGGCACCAGTAGCAGCATCTCGCAAACGCCAACTCGTTCCTAGGCAGGCTACGCTTTGTATCGCCGCTTTCCAGAAGAGGCACACAGCTGACAACCTCTTACGGAAACTGAGGAACATCATCGCAGAATGGCTTACCCCAATTGGACTCTCCTGGAGATTTGTGACAGCGGACAATGCCACCAATATTGTGTGTGCATTACATGTGGGCAAATTCCAGCACGTCCCATGTTTTGCACATACATTGAATTTGGTGGTGCAGAATTTTTTTAAAAACGACAGGGGCATGCAAGAGATGCTGTCGGTGGCCCGAAGAATTGCGGGCCACTTTCGCCATTCAGCCACCGCGTGCCGAAGACTGGAGCACCAGCAAACACTCCTGAACCTGCCCCGCCATCATCTGAAGCAAGAGGTGGTAACGAGGTGGAATTCAACCCTCTATATGCTTCAGAGGATGGAGGAGCAGCAAAAGGCCATTCAAGCCTATACAGCTACCTACGATATAGGCAAAGAAGGGGGAATGCACCTGACTCAAGCGCAGTGGAGAATAATTTCAATGTTGTGCAAGGTTCTGCAACCCTTTGAACTTGCCACACGTGAGGTCATTCCCCTCATCAGGCTTTTGCAGAAGAAGCTGGAGAGATTGAAGGAGGAGCTAAGACGGAGCGATTCCGCTAGGCATGTGGGACTTGTGGATGGAGCCCTTAATTCGCTTAACCAGGATTCACGGGTGGTCAATCTGTTTAAATCAGAGCACTACATTTTGGCCACCGTGCTCGATCCTAGATTTAAAACCTACGTTGTATCTCTCTTTCCAGCAGACACAAGTCTGCAGAGGTTCAAAGACCTGCTGGTGAGACACTTGTCAACTTAAGCGGAACGTGACCCGTCAACAGCTCCTCCTTCACATTCTCCCGCAACTGGGGCTGCGAGGAAAAGGTTAAGAATTCCGAGCCCACCCGCTGGTGGTGATGCAGGGCAGTCTGGAGCGAGTGCTGACATCTGGTCCGGACTGAAGGACATGCCAACGATTACTGACATGTCGTCTACTGTCACTGCATATGATTCTGTCACCATTGAAAGAATGGTGGAGGATTATATGAGTGACCACATCCAAGTACGCACGTCAGACAGTCCGTACGTATACTGGCAGGAAAAAGAGGCAATTTGGAGGCACTTGCACAAACTGGCTTTATTTTACCTAAGTTGCCCCCCTCCAGTGTGTACTCCGAAAGAGTGTTTAGTGCAGCCGCTCACCTTGTCAGCAATCGGCATACGAGGTTATTTCCAGAAAATGTGGAGAAGATGATGTTCATCAAAATGAATTATAATCAATTTCTCCGTGGAGACATTCACCAGCAATTGCCTCCAGAAAGTACACAGGGACCTGAGATGGTGGATTCCAGTGGGGACGAATTAATAATCTGTGAGGAGGGGGATGTACACAGTGAAAGGGGTGAGGAATCGGACGATGAGGAGGAGGTGGACATCTTGCCTCTGTAGAGCCAGTTTGTGCAAGGAGAGATTGATTGCTTCTTTTTTGGTGGGGGCCCAAACCAACCAGTCATTTCACCCACAGTCGTGTGGCAGACCCTGTCGCTGAAATGATGGGTTTGTTAAAGTGTGCATGTCCTGTTTATACAACATAAGGGTGGGTGGAAGGACCCAAGGACAATTCCATCTTGCACCACTTTTTTCTTTAATTTATCTTTGCATCATGTGATGTTTGGGGACTATTTTTTTAAGTGCCATCCTGCCTGACACTGCAGTGCCACTCCTAGATGGGCCAGGTGTTTGTGTCGGCCACTTGGGTCGCTTAGCTTAGTCATCCAGCGACCTCGGTGCAAATTTTAGGACTTCAAATAATATTGTGAGTTGTGAGGTGTTCAGAACAGACTGGAAATGAGTGGAAATTATGGTTATTGAGGTTAATAATACTATGGGATCAAAATGACCCCCAAATTCTATGATTTAAGCTGTTTTTGAGGGGTTTTGGAAATAAAACACCCGAATCCAAAACACTCCCGAATCCAACAAAAAATTTTCAGGGAGGTTTTGCCAAAACGCGTCCGAATCAAAAACACGGCCGTGGAACCGAATCCAAAACCAAAACACAAAACCCAAAAAATTTCTGGTGCACATCTCTAGCTCCTATGCTTTCTGGCTGATGTTTTGGTCACTTTTGAAAGCTGTCGGTGCTTTCACTCTAGTAGTAGCATGAGACGGAGTCTACAACCCACACAAGTGGCTCAGGTAGTGCATCTCATCCAGGATGGCACATCAATGCAAGCTGTGGCAAGAAGGTTTGCTGTGTCTGTCAGCATAGTGTCCAGAGCATGGTGGCGCTACCAGGAGACAGGCCAGTACATCAGGAGACGTGGAGGAGGCTGTAGGAGGGCAACAATCCAGCAGCAGAACCGCTACCTCCGCCTTTGTGCAAGGAGGAACAGGAGGAGCACTGCCAGAGCCCTGCAAAATGACCTCCAGCAAGCCACAAATGTGCATGTGTCCAGAGCCGGCGGAACCCGCTCAGCAAAGGGATGCAGTGCAGGGAGGCGCATGCCTGGAGAGGCGCTCTCACTGCTCTGCATTCCTTTGATGTGTGCAGTTGCTGCCGGCTCTTCAAGTTCCCACTCCCACGCCGCTGATGTAATCTCCTCCCGTCCTGATGTAATCTCCTCCCACGGCGCTGATGTAATCTCCTCCTGCCTTGGCGCTAGCAGTGGGAGGTGTGTGGGCGGGACTGATGACAAAGGACGGCTTGGGGAGCAGAGAGCTGCAGTGACTACTGTACTTGACTGCAGTACTGCCAGGAGCCACTAGATGCCCCCATATCCATGGAGCCATCTCATCACCTACCAGGACTGAGGAACAATAGAGAGACTGCCCGGGAGGTTGTGTCTATCAGAGGAACTATGTGAGTATTTTGTATGTTTGATCTATCTATCTATCTATCTATCTATCTATCTATCTATCTATCTATCTATCTATGTGTCTGTCTGGATTTTTTCACTCTGTCTCTCTTTGTTGAAGGGGTCTCTGCCTGCTATAATGTGTAAAATGGGGACACCTGCCTGCTATAATGTGTAAAATGGGGACTCTTGCCTACCGTAATGTGTAAAATGGGGACACCTGCCTGCCGTAATGCGTAATATGGGGACACCTGCCTGCCGTAATGCGTAATATGGGGACACCTGCCTGTCGTTATGTGTAAAATGGGGACACCTGCTTGTCGTTATGTGTAAAATGGGGACACCTGTCTGCCGTAATGTGTAAAATGGGGACACCTGCCTGCCGTAATGCGTAATATGGGGACACCTGCCTGCCGTAATGTGTAAAATGGGGACTCTGACTGCCGTAATGCGTAAAATGGGGACACCTGCCTGCCGTAATGTATAAAATGGGGACACCTGCCTGCTATAATGTGTAAAATGTGGACTCTTGCCTGCCGTAATGTATAAAATGGGGACACGTGCCTGCCGTAATGTGTAAAATGGGGACTCGTGCCTGCCGTAATGTGTAAAATGGAGACACTTGCCTGCCGTAATGTGTAAAGTGGGGACTCTTGCCTGCCGTAATGTGTAAAGTGGGGACTCCTGCATGCCGTAATATGTAAAGTGGGGACTCTTGCCTGCCGTAATGTGTAAAATGGGGACTCTCGCCTGCCGTAATGTGTAAAGTGGGGACTCTTGCATGCCGTAATGTGTAAAATGGGGACTCTTACCTGCCGTAAAGTGTAAAATGACAGTCAGAGTACCGACAGCGGTGAATCGAGTTCCCTCTGTGCGCTATGCGCGGTGTAAATGTGAACAAGATTGTACTACTGTATGGAGTAATTTGAATTGGTACTATTGTGTGACCACGCCCCACCTGTTTTTTTGCGGCGTGAGACTTCATACTGCATTGTCTCTTTATTAAGTATGGGAGAGAGGGCGCAAATTTATAGTTTGCAGGAGGGCGCCGAACACCCTTGCACCGGCCCTGCATGTGTCTACTCAAACGATCAGAAACAGACTCCATGAGGGTGGTATGAGGGCCCGACGTCCACAGGTGGGGGTTGTGCTTACAGCCCAACACCGTGCAGGACGTTTGGCATTTGCCAGAGAACACCAAGATTGTCAAATTCGCCACTGGCGCCCTTGGCTCTTCACAGATGAAGCAGGTTCTCACTGAACACATGTGACAGACGTGACAGAGTCTGGAGACGCCAAGGAGAACATTCTGCTGCCTGCAACATCCTCCAGCATGACCGGTTTGGCAGTGGGTCAGTAATGGTGTGGGGTGGTATTTCTTTGGGGGGCCGCACAGCCCTCCATGTGCTTGCCAGAGGTAGCCTGACTGCCATTAGATACCGAGATGAGATCCTGAGACCTTCTGTGAGCCCATATGCTGGTGCGGTTGGCCCTGGGTTCCTCCTAATGCAAGACAATGCTAGACCTCATGTGGCTGGAGTGTGTCAGCAGTTCCTGCAAGACGAAGGCATTGATGCTATGGACTGGCCCGCCCGTTCCCCAGACCTGAATCCAATTGAGCACATCTGGGACATCATGTCTCGCTCCATCCACCAATGCCACGTTGCACCACAGACTGTCCTGGAGTTGGTGGATGCTTTAGTCCAGGTCTGGGAGGAGATCCCTCATGAGACCATCCGCCACCTCATCAGGAGCATGCCCAGGCATTGTAGGGAGGTCATACAGGCACGTGGAGGCCACACACACTACTGAGCCTCATTTTGACTTGTTTTAAGGACATTACATCAAAGACACCTCCATGGGTTAATAAATTTGATTTCCATTGATAATTTTTGTGTGATTTTGCTGTCAGCACATTCAACTATGTAAAGAACAAAGTATTTAACAATAATATTTCATACAGATCTAGGATGTGTTATTTTAGTGTTCCATTTATTTTTTTGAGCAGTGTATATATATATATACATGTATATATATATATATATATTTATTGTGAATGCCAAATTGCTTTCTCACAAATATTTAAGATGCCCACTCTAATATATACTGCAGATGCCAGGCGCATCTTATTACCATATACGATAAAAGTGCGCTGTACATCGCAAAACACTGCATCCCATAAGAGAAAACAATACACCCACACATTATCTGAGTTCCAAAGCTCATTGATGTATATATTTGTTATTAAAAGGATATGGATTCAATATATTACAAAGTACAGTATACCTATAGTTACATGGTTACACTCACACAGTAAGCAGTTAAAACATACAGTTACATACAGTTACAGTTACATACAGTTACAGTCCAGCGATACAATTACCATATCTTTCAATGCATCCTCCTCTTAATATCTCTCTCTCTCAGCAAATAAATACAGGAACTGATCTGGCAATAACTCCATCATCGTCTAAGACAGAACAGCAACTGGCTTCCTGTGTGATCAGCAATGTGTTATCTAGTTTTTTTGGGGAGGGGACTTACTCATTCATGATGAGTCACTAGTCTCTTTGTATATGCTAATCAGGTTCAGCCTTGAAGACATCCAAAGGGGCTGGCCTGAGCTTCCTGTCCGCTACCTGTTTGGAATATCTATTGTTCTAATAAAAGTGATTTTAGCTTTTATACCTTTAATCATAACTATTTGTTGCAATGTCCTATAACTTAATAACAAGTATCAAATGAATCTACAAATTAATCTGGTTGCTTTAATAGTAAATATGACAGGTCTATCTTGCTTCAAATAATACACATACATGACATTACTTCGTTATATAATTTTAAATCATCATGATGTCTGGCGCTTGATATTATTATAATTATGTACTGTATGAAATAAGTGTCGAATCCATATCTGTGGCATGTCCGTGTAAATGCGTGTGTTACCATATATTGCTGTGCTCGCTGCGCGTATTTGCAAGTATAGTGACTCATGTGTGTAGTTTGTATGTTCTTTTTATGTAATATTTTTGACTTCGACAGTCCACCCTTTGGCAGCAAACAATAACTGCCATCATTTATTAACATAAGAAAAAAAATATTTCATACAATAATCGGTGACCTAGACACAAGTATGTATGCATTTCGCAAATCAGACACTTGACTATATTTGGGGAAGACAGAGAGGAGGACGAGATATCCTCTATATGCACTCGGCGGTCACGGGACCACTGGTTGGGTGTGGGACAACATTCAACCTATAGAGTATGCTGGGACAGTGCTTTGGCCTATAATGTCTGATTTGCGATGAACATTTCACACATACATGTACCTACGTCTTTGTACACTGATGTTTGGATTCGATTGAGGTCCTGCTGGGTAGATGAAGAAGACACAAACAAATCGTGACAATGACATATAAAATTTTCATGATCTACATATTCCTATCATTTTCTGAACATTGTTTCCATTTCTGGAACGTATGCTAGGTCTGTTTAATAATTGAACAAGGGTTATAAGTAGTGATGTGCACCGGACATTTTTCGGGTTTTGTGTTTTGGTTTTGGAAACCCTCAAAAACAGCTTAAATCATAGAATTTGGGGGTCATTTTGATCCCATAGTATTATTAACCTCAATAGCCATAATTTCCAGTCATTTCCAGTCTATTCTGAACACCTCACAATATTATTTTTAGTCCTAAAATTTGCACAGAGGTCGCTGGATGACTAAGCTAAGCGACCCAAGTGGCCGACACAAACACCTGGCCCATCTAGGAGTGGCACTGCAGTGTCAGACAGGATGGTCGATTTAAAAAATAGTCCCCAAACAGCACATGATGCAAAGAAAAAAAGAGGTGCACTGTGGTCGCTGGATGGCTAAGCTAAGCGACACAAGTGGCCGACACAAACACCTGGCCCATCTAGGAGTGGCACTGCAGTGTCAGGCAGGATGGCACTTAAAAAAAAACAGTCCCCATACAGCACATGATGCAAAGAAAAATGAAAGAAAAAAGAGGTGCAAGATGGAATTGTCCTTGGGCCCTCCCAACCACCCTTATGTTGTATAAACAGGACATGCACACTTTAACAAACCCATCATTTCAGCGACAGGGTCTGCCACACAACTGTGACTGAAATGACTGGTTGGTTTGGGCTCCCACCAAAAAAGAAGCAATCAATCTCTCCTTGCACAAACTGGCTCTACAGAGGCAAGATGTCCACCTCCTCCTCATCGTCCGATTCCTCACCCCTTTCACTGTGTACATCCCCCTCCTCACAGATTATTAATTCGTCCCCACTGGAATCCACCATCTCAGGTCCCTGTGTACTGTCTAGAGGCAATTGCTGGTGAATGTCTCCACGGAGGAATTGATTATAATTCATTTTGATGAACATCATCTTCTCCACATTTTCTGGAAGTAACCTCGTACGCCGATTGCTGACAAGGTGAGCGGCTGCACTAAACACTCTTTCGGAGTACACACTGGAGGGGGGGCAACTTAGGTAAAATAAAGCCAGTTTGTGCAAGTGCCTCCAAATTGCCTCTTTTTCCTGCCAGTATACGTACGGACTGTCTGACGTGCCTACTTGGATGCGGTCACTCATATAATCGTCCACCATTCTTTCAATGGTGAGAGAATCATATGCAGTGACAGTAGATGACATGTCAGTAATCGTTGGCATGTCCTTCAGTCCGGACCAGATGTCAGCACTCGCTCCAGACTGCCCTGCATCACCGCTAGCGGGTGGGCTCGGAATTCTTAGCCTTTTCCTCGCACCCCCAGTTGCGGGAGAATGTAAAGGAGGAGCTGTTGACGGGTCACGTTCCGCTTGACTTGACAATTTTCTCACCAGCAGATCTTTGAACCTCTGCAGACTTGTGTCTGCCAGAAAGAGAGATACAACGTAGGTTTTAAATCTAGGATCGAGCACGGTGGCCAAAATGTAGTGCGCTGATTTCAACAGAATGACCACCCGTGAATCCTGGTTAAGCGAATTAAGGGCTCCATCCACAAGTCCCACATGCCTAGCGGAATCGCTCTGTTTTAGCTCCTCTTTCAATGTCTCCAGGTTCTTCTGTAAAATCCTGATGAGGGGAATGACCTGACTCAGGCTGGCAGTGTCTGAACTGACTTCACGTGTGGCAAGTTCAAAGGGTTGCAGAACCTTGCACAACGTTGAAATCATTCTCCACTGCGCTTGAGTCAGGTGCATTCCCCCTCCTTTGCCTATATCGTAGGCAGATGTATAGGCTTGAATGGCCTTTTGCTGCTCCTCCATCCTCTGAAGCATATAGAGGGTTGAATTCCACCTCGTTACCACCTCTTGCTTCAGATGATGACAGGGCAGGGTCAGGACTGTTTGCTGGTGCTCCAGTCTTCGGCACGCGGTGGCTGAATGCCGAAAGTGGCCTGCAATTCTTCGGGCCACCGACAGCATCTCTTGCACGCCCCTGTCGTTTTTTAAATAATTCTGCACCACCAAATTCAATGTATGTGCAAAACATGGGACGTGCTGGAATTTGCCCAGATGTAATGCACGCACAATATTGCTGGCGTTGTCCGATGTCACAAATCCCCAGGAGAGTCCATTTGGGGTAAGCCATTCTGCGATGATGTTCCTCAGTTTCCGTAAGAGGTTGTCAGCTGTGTGCCTCTTCTGGAAAGCGGTGATACAAAGCGTAGCCTGCCTAGGAATGAGTTGGCGTTTGCGAGATGCTGCTACTGGTGCCGCCGCTGCTGTTCTTGCTGCGGGAGGCAATACATCTACCCAGTGGGCTGTCACAGTCATATAGTCCTGAGTCTGCCCTGCTCCACTTGTCCACATGTCCGTGGTTAAGTAGACACTGGGTACAACTGCATTTTTTAGGACACTGGTGACTCTTTTTCTGAGGTCTGTGTACATTTTCGGTATCGCCTGCCTAGAGAAATGGAACCTAGATGGTATTTGGTACCGGGGACACAGTACCTCAATCAAGTCTGTAGTTGCCTGTGAATTAACGGTGGATAACGGAAACACGTTTCTCACCGCCCAAGCTGCCAAGGCCTGAGTTATCCGCTTTGCAGCAGGATGACTGCTGTGATATTTCATCTTCCTCGCAAAGGACTGTTGGACAGTCAATTGCTTACTGGAAGTAGTACAAGTGGTCTTCCGACTTCCCCTCTGGGATGACGATCGACTCCCAGCAGCAACAACAGCAGCGCCAGCAGCAGTAGGCGTTACACTCAAGGATGCATCGGAGGAATCCCAGGCAGGAGAGGTCTCATCAGACTTGCCAGTGACATGGCCTGCAGGACTATTGGCTTTCCTGTGTAAGGTGGAAATTGACACTGAGGGAGTTGGTGGTGTGGTTTGCAGGACCTTGGTTACAAGAGGAAGGGATTTAGTGGTCCGTGGACTGCTTCCGCTGTCATCCAAAGTTTTTGAATGTGTCACTGACTTCTGATGACTGCGCTGCAGGTGCCGTATAAGGGAGGATGTTCCGAGGTGGTTAACGTCCTTACCCCTACTTATTACAGCTTGACAAAGGCAACACACGGCTTGACACCTGTTGTCCGCATTTGTGTTAAAATAATTCCACACCGAAGAGGTGATTATTTTTGTAATTTGACCAGGCATGTCAATGGCCATATTCGTCCCACGGACAACAGGTGTCTCCCCGGGTGCCTGACTTAAACAAACCACCTCACCATCAGAATCCTCCTTGTCAATTTCCTCCTCAGCGCCAGCAACACCCATATCCTCATCATGGTGTACTTCAACAGTGACATCTTCAATTTGACTATCAGGAACTGGACTGCGGGTTCTCCTTCCAGCACTTGCAGGGGGCGTGCAAATGGTGGAAGGCGCCACCTCTTCCCGTCCAGTGTTGGGAAGGTCAGGCATCGCAGCCGACACAATTGGACTCTCCTTGGGGATTTGTGATTTAGAAGAACGCACAGTTCTTTGCTGTGCTTTTGCCAGCTTAAGTCTTTTCATTTTTCTAGCGAGAGGATGAGTGCTTCCATCCTCATGTGAAGCTGTGTCACAATCCTGACTGTAGTTCTCATATTTGGTGACTTACCCCTGCCATCTGTCCTGGATCCTGTGCCTTTTTGCTCACTGAGATAAACAGCTTGTCAGCACCATGAGTTTCCTGAGTTCTCTGCCTGGAAGGTAATAGTTAACGAGCTCCACCTGTGGTGATCTCCTGTGTGAGTCTGAATTCAGCAATCTGAAGTTTAGGCCTAAAAGCCGGCATCCTATGTTTTGCAGAAGTTCAGGCTTCAGTGTTCTCTCGGCCTGCTAGGCCTCACTCCACATCACAGCCTATGCTAGAGTACTCACATGACAGTGACTGTTCACTTGACCCAGAGCTGTCCAATCCTCTGCCAGCCTGAGACTCTCTGCATCACCTGACACTGCTCACCAATCACCAAGGACCAGGAAGTATAAGTCGGGAGAGTGATTTGGAAACTGGGCCAGTTCCTCGTGTCACACACAGCTCTGTGTGAGCTTTGAAGCTGAGCTCCTTAAAGGTAACCCTTGTATTTTAGTTCCTGTAAAAACTCTGTTCCTTTGTTACCCAGTTTGGATTACATTTGTGTTGCCATTGATATCCAGTATTTCCACGAGTTTCAACTTAAAGGCACAGTACAGTATTCCACCATCTCCACTTAAAGGCACAGTTGCAGTGTTTCATCTTAAAAGCACAGTACAGTATTCCACCATCTCCACTTAAAGGCACAGTTGCAGTGTTTCATCTTAAAGGCACAGTACAGTGTTCCGCAGTCTCCACTTAAATGCACAGTTGCAGTGTTTCATCTTAAAGGCACGGTGCAGTGTTCCACAGTCTCAACTGGAAACCACAGCTGCAGTGTTCTACCGTCACAGCTGCAGGGTTCTTCAGCCTCGTATTAGAGTTATAGCCACAGTCATCGTCCTACTTTCAGTTGCGTTTCCAGTTATATCCGGTACCAGCACACATTACAGTTGCATCCCAGTCTCACCAGTACCCAGTCCGTCTTACCATCTTGCCAGTAACCTCGAGCACATAAGCACCTACTCCTGTGACACTATTTCCAGTACAGTCTCACCTATACATTCATCCTGCTATCAAAGTCCCTGGTGATCCAGTGGTCAGGATACGGCTTCCTCTGCCGAGGCCCGGGTTCGATCCCCGGTCAGGGATTGCTCCTTCTTCTCACTGATTCCTACAGACCAGCCTAATATTCACATAGTCCTCCAATTGCCCGCACAGACTTCACTAACACCGGGTTCACAAAACCACAGTCATGACAGTAGGAACTGGCCCCATGGACCCGGCCGGAAGTGTTTGTCTGATGCAGGACCTCCTAAGCAATGTTGCAGGATGCTTGGAGGGTTTGGAGTCAACTCAGCATCAATTGGCACAGTGTCTGCAGCAGAATTCGTTCTCCAGAGATTCTCTGACCTTCAGCACTAAGACTCCTGACCAACTGCAGATTTTCTACCAGATGTCATTACAGTTACAAGAACTTTTGTCTAGTATTCTTTCTGTGATGCCTGATCTCTTCAGGAATACTACCAACGTTGTTGATCCTGTTTTGTCCCATCCAGTTAATAGAGTCTTTTCCTCTGTGCTAGGAAAAGTTGTTCATCAGAGCTATCCACGGCCCAAGCTCTCTGAAGCTGAACATCAGCGGCGTAGGGAGCTACACCTCTGTCTTTACTGTGGAAATTCCGGTCATTTTGTTAAAGACTGCATTCTTCGCAGGCAAAGGAATGGTGACAAATCTCAGTATCACAGTGCTCATGTCTACAAGTCATCCACAATAGCCGATCCTGCTATTGCTGACGGGGGTATCAAGAAGGCTACTCTGAAAGAGACTCAAATTTATGACTGGGGTCCGGTGATTAAAAGACCTTGTCCCAAGTTGGGTGTCCAGAGAAGAATGTTCAAGCCATTTAGAGTCACAGAGGAGTCCGTGTCTACAGCCCAAGGAGGGGCGTCCGTGTCTACAGCCCAAGGAGGGGCGTCCGTGTCTACAGCCCAAGGAGGGGCGTCTGTGTCTACAGCCCAAGGAGGGGCGTCCTTGTCTTCAGCCCAAGGAGGGGCGTCCGTGTCTTCAGCCCCAGGGAGGGGTTCAGAGCGTCCAGCCCCAGGGAGGGGTTCAGAGCGTCCAGCCCCAGTGCGGGGTTCAGAGCGTCCAGCCCCAGTGAGGGGTTCAGAGCGTCCAGCCCCAGTGAGGGGTTCAGAGCGTCCAGCCCCAGTGAGGGGTTCAGAGCATCCAGCCCCAGTGAGGGGTTCAGAGGGTCCAGCCCCAGAGAGTCTACAGAGTGCTGCCCAGCCAAAGAGTCTACAGAGTGCTGCCCAGCCAGAGAGTCTACAGAGTGCTGTTCAGCCAGAGAGTCTACAGAGTGCTGCCCAGCCAGAGTCTACAGAGTGCTGCCCAGCCAGAGAGTGTACAGAGTGCTGCCCAGCCAGAGAGTCTACAGAGTGCTGCCCAGCCCCGTGAAGAGGGGGCTCTTGCCTCAGCCCATCCCCGTGAAGAGGGGGCTCTTGCCTCAGCCCAGCCCTGTGAAGAGGGGGCTCTTGCCTCAGCCCAGCCCCGTGAAGAGGGGGCTCTTGCCTCAGCCCAGCCCCGTGAAGAGGGGGCTCTTGCCTCAGCCCAGCCCCGTGAAGAGGGGGCTCTTGCCTCAGCCCAGCCCCGTGAAGGGGGGGCTCCTGCCTTAGTTCAACCCCGTGAAGAGGGGGCTCCTGCCTTAGTTCAGCCCCGTGAAGAGGGGGCTCCTGCCTTAGTTCAGCCCCGTGAAGAAAGGGCTCAGCCCGTCCCGGTTCCAGCCGGTCCAGCAATACTCCAGGCTCCGTCTGGTCAGTCCGTCCCGGTTCCAGCCGGTCCAGCAATACTCCAGGCCCTGCCTGGTCAGTCTGTCCCGGTTCCAGCCGGTCCAGCAATACTCCAGGCCCAGCCTGGTCAGTCCGTCCCGGTTCCATCCGGTCCAGCGATACTCCAGGACCAGCCTGGTCAGCCTGAGGAACCGCCACCCACAAAAGGCGGAGAAACGCGTCAGTTGACCAAAAGACGTCAGGTGGAATGCAGGTGGAACACACCTTGCACTCTTAATTATTCTATTAAGAGTGCAAGGGCCTAGGCCTATATGTCCTAAAATTGACTTCATAAATGCCCAGCTGACACTATCAAACGCCTTTTCGGCTTCCGTAGAGAGTAAGATAGTAGGGATTGCGCTGTGGGAAGCTAGGTGAATTAAGTTGAGAATCTTGGTAGTGTTGTCTCTAGCCTCTCGGCCCAAGACAAAACCAACCTGGTCATTGTGGACCAATAGAGGGATCAATGTGTTCAATCTATTCGCCAAAATCTTCACATACAGTTTGAGATCCACATTGAGGAGGGAAATGGGCCTGTAGCAAGAGCAGACCGTCGGGTCTTTGCCATGTTTCGGTATCACTGAAATATGTGCCTCCAGAGAGTCCCGGGAAAAATGTTGGCCAGATGCAAATGAGTTAAATGCAGGGAGGAGTAGGGGAATCAATTTGTCTTTAAACACCTTGTTATATGCAATAGTGAAGCCATCAGGCCCAGGGCTCTTTCCAGATGGCGTAGAGGATATGGCCTGGTCTATATCCTGGGATGTGGAGGGTGCTTCTAAGGAGGTGCGGCACGAGGATGGGAGGATGGGATAAGCTATGCTTTTCGAATAGTCCTTAATTTTTGGGAGTAAGAGTTGAGGGTCAGCACTGGAGGGACCGTTTTCTAGGTTATAGAGCGTGGTGTAGAATTGAGCGAAACAAGACCCTATTTCAGATTATTTAAATTTAAGGATGCCCTTAGTGTCTTTCCTAGAGTTAATAAATGAGGCTGAGTGTTGTGCACGTATGGCCTGTGCCAATAGGCGACCAGGCTTATTGCCCCACTGGTAGTATTTCCGCTTACACTTACGGATGGAGTATATTATATTGTCAGACAAGAGTTTGTTTAACTGTAAACGAGCTTCCGACAACTCAACGAGAGTCACGGCTCATAAAGATACCTTATGAGAAGTATCGAGGGAGTGAATTTTAAGAAGTAAGTCTGAGATTAGGTACTTTTTTAGTTTCTTTTTACGGGAGCCTAGTTGTATTAACTTGCCTCGAAGGACACACTTATGTGCCTCCCAAATAGTTAGGTGCGACACAACATCCGTAACATTCGTGGCTATGTAGTCACTCAACGCCTTGTCCAAGGCATCTTTACAAAACGGGCCATACAATAGGGTTTCATTGAGTCTCCAGGTCCATTGTTTGTGGAAGCCATGAGGGAGGTCTAAGACCATCGTCACAGGGGCGTGGTCTGACCAGGTTATAGAGCCTATGTTAGCATCTGAAAGAAGCGGGAGGTGCCTATGTCTAAGGAACAAGTAATCAATACGTGAATAAACACTATGTGGGTGAGAGTAGAAGGAATAGTCGCGTCCTGTGGGGTGAAAGATCCTCCAGGAGTCCGCCAGTTGTTGTGCGTGGAGCAACCGTTTAACCTGGCGATATTTAGATGCAACAAACCTGGAAGTTTGAGATGATGTGTCGACACTGGGGTCCATCGTCCAATTGAAGTCACCACCTAGGATGGTGATCCCTTTGGACAGGGAATCTATTCTGGTTAAACAGGAGTTGAAAAAAGAGAGTTTGGCCTGATTCGCGGCGTATATCACTGTGAAGATGAATGATTGCTCAAAAATTTGACAATTCGAGAGGAAAATTCTACCCGGCACTACCCTATGTGTGGAAACGTCCGAGACACGTAAGTCTCTGGAAAAGATAATTGCCACTCCCTTGGATTTACTACAGTGTTGCTATAGTGTGCTATGGGGTAAAAACGATTGGTAAGAGAGGGGTTTCGTATCCCAATCTTAAAATGGGTCTTCTGAACCAGCGCTACATCTACCTTTTCAGATCTCAGTTGGCGGAGGAGGCTAGATCTCTTCTCCAGTGTGTTGAGACCACGTGCATTAAGGGAGAGTATCTTAATTTTCCCGGGGGTAGTCATGGTGAAATGAAGTAGATCAAACCTCCACAGGTCTGTAAGTTGAAGAAAGAGAAGAAAAAAGAGAAAGAGTGGAAAAAGGGACATAGAGAAGAAAATCACACAAACAATATAATAACAACAGCAACATTCCCACAGGAGGGAGGCTGAACTATGCAGTCTTCAGCCACCCTACCAGCACGTAACCAAAGGCGGGTATAAAGGGGGGAGAGGGAGTGAGCCACTACAGGAGCCCTGTAGAAGAAACATATGAGAACCGACATAGAAAACCCACAATAAGATTAACAATTGATGAGTGGCTGGGGACGTGGAGAATAACACAAACCCCACCACCACCAAAACAACAAAAAGAAAGATAACGGGTTAGTTAGTTAGCTGAAACATCCTGTATTAATTAGTAACAGAACGGGGGTATACGAACAAGCTCACATCCCAGAGGGGGACGACCTCTATGACGGTGGTAACAAAGCGAGCACCTAGAGAGAAACAAGATAATGCTGCGTAAAACAGGAAAATCCTTCATACAAGTCCATTCTCAAAAGGTGAAGTGGGAGGGAGTCTACCTCCCACACGACAATAGCAACATGAGTCTCTAGAAGAAACCAGGAGGAATGGAGCAATAACAGTGAGTCTCTTACAGAGACCGTTCTTGGAGGGAAAAGCGACCGATGGAGCTCTTTTCTTGGCATTTCAAACCTCTTGCCAAGGTTGGGAGTTAGGGGCTCGCTTGGGGAGAGAGATCTCGGGGAGATGGAAATCCCAGTCCGGTATGTCCAGGGGAGGTAGACCCAATGAGGAGCAGAACAGTGAGAGGTCTGCGTGGGAGGACAGAGTGAACCACTTTCCCGAAGAGCAGGCCTGAAGGTTAAAAGGGAAACCCCAGCGATAACGTAATTGACGTTTCCGCAATTCGTCCGTTAGGGGCTTCAAGAATTTCCGTTGCTGGAGGGTGTGCCAGGAGAGGTCTTGATAGAGGCATATGTCGGAGCCATTGAAGTCGATTCCGGACAGTTGACGGGCCTTGAACATAATCTCCTCTTTCTGAGAGAAGTAATGGAGCCGGCAAATGACATAACGAGGTCTGTCGGTGGGGAGGCCTCTTGGCTTGAGGGCTCTATGAGCTCTATCAAAAGTAATAACGTTATCCGAATCATTATTCAAAAGTTCGTTAAATATTTTGGTCAGGGTGTCTATGAGTCCAGATTGGGGAACATCTTCCGGGAGACCGCGGACACGGATGTTATTCCGTCTGCCTCTGTTGTCGATATCCGTCATTCTCGACTGTAAGGCACGGATTTCTTTAGACTGAGTAAGGATGGAGTCTCTCAAAGATGATATACAGGAAACATTAGTCTCTTGGACTTCCTCCAGGTTTACCAAGCGATCTGACAAGTGCGAGATTTCACCTTTAATGGAGGCAAGTTCGTTCCTAATAGTGTCTTGAAGGTCTTGCTTAGTGGGGAGGGACCTAATGAAGGTCAGAATTTCCCGCAGGTCGCGGCCACCTGTCATCGCAGGATCAGCCATATCATCCGCTGGATTTGAGAGAGAGGAGGCAGAAGGGGATGTTGAGGGATGAGGGGAGGAACGGTTCTCCATCTGTGGAGATGTAGTTGGGTGAAAGAAAGGTCTCAGGTCTGCCTGAGGTCTCGTAACTTTTTGAGGTTGGTTGTTGCTCCATCTAGAGGATTTTGTGGTTCGCCCCATAATCCAGAGAGATCAGCGAGGGGGGATGTTTGCAATAAGCTCAGAGTATGTCAGGTTCAACAGGATATATACAGCAGCATGGCTTCTAAGGAGCGGTCACTCCCCGTGGCCTGGTCTCAGGGGGTCATCAGGTGATCTTGTGTAAGATAACAGAGAATCTGCAGCCAGGGTGGTGCATTTCTGTGAACAGTGGTAACGCTGGCGGTTGTGGAAAGCACTCAAGAGGACACGCCGCAGACGGTAGTCGTAGATCGGCAATAATGAAGCAGAACACTGGCCACGGGGGGAACACCCCCACCGGGTGACTGCCGTGTCTCCCTCCGTCTCTCGGAATCCAAGATTGCCGCCGCCGGGACTCTGGACATCCACCCCGACGTCCGTCAGGTCTCGTGCGGCTGGTCCCAGCGGCAGAGGAGAGATGGTCCGGTGGCGGGAGCGGTAAGCAGGATCACTGGCAGGCGATTTGAGGAGGGTCACAGCGCAGCCCGGAACACCGCCCAAAAATAGAGGCCCCGGCTCGTGGGGGGGTGGGCAGGCCACAACCCGCAGGAGCCAGGAAACCAGCTCCCCGATTCCGCAGCACTGGCCCACCACTGTCACAGCTGTTCCACACAGCAAGGCTGAGTAGGGTGCTGGTTGCAGGGTGCGTGGAGAGTGATTATGAGCTAAAAGTCCCGCGATTGTAGAGGAGCTCTCTAAAGATGCTGCCAGCCTGTTCAGCCTCCAGGCCACTCCCCCCATCACGGGTCTGAGTGTAAGCAGGCAGGGGAGAGCAATCACTGGCCCTCCACGCCACCAATTGGACTCTTAGCAGGCTGGTACTGTAAACAGAGGCTGCAGTGTCCGGGTCCTGAGAAGGCCGCAGTGCACTCAAACCACAGGACAGGACTTCGGCTGCGCAGGGCCACAAGGGGGTAAGCGCTCAGGGATATTGAGGGAGCAAGAAGGTGGCAGGTGGAAGCAGTGGGGAGTGTAGTCTATGCGGCAGGTGCTGCTGTGGAAGAGTTCCACTTATAGATAGGTTGGGTGCACCAAGATGGCCACCGGCAGGGACACAGGTTGGGAAACACTCACTGCGTCTGCAGCTCCGGAGGGCAGACAGGGGATCTTCCTCCTCCCTTCTACGCCTGAGGGTCTTGGAGAGTTAGTTGAGGTCGGGTGAGGGATCACAGATGATAGGGAGAGTTGCTGCGGGTCCCGGTGCATTCGCTCCGAATCCTTGAATAAAAATGTTGATAATGCTTATAAATTCAGAATATGTACATGCAGTTATTATTCCTGTCTTCCAAAGATTTGGCATTTGCATGCCTTTCATGAACGGCCTTTATAGTGAATTAATTTTTTTTGGAATAACGTGAATTTCGGCTCATTCTGTGTGCTATAATGTGAATTTCGACTTATACCGTGTGCTGTAATGTGAATTTCGGCTCATACCGTGTGCTATAATGTGAATTTCAGCTCATAAAGTGTGCTATAATGTGAATTTTGTCTCATACCATGTGCTATAATGTGAATTTTGTCTCATACCGTGTGCTATAATGTGAATTTCGGCTCATACTGTGTGCTATAATGTGAATTTCGGCTCATACTGTGTGGTATAATGTGAAAGGGGCACCAGTACTAGATAGTATAAGGGGTCCTACTATTGTGGCGCATAATGTGTATAAGGGGTATATTGTGTGGTAAACTACACTGAAGGACATGACCCCTTTTCCAGAGCGTGCAACCTTCACTTTTCCATACACCCACTTCAAAATTTCCACTTTGAGCACTGGGTACAAGTGATCTGTCTAAGTTGGCTAGAAGTTAGGGGCACCAAACTGAGATTTTATCTTGCCACCCCAACCAAAAAATGTTCTGACACCCCTGCCTTAAGTAAAGAATTATGGGTTTTGTATAGAGATGAGCTCAGAGAAACGAACCCAACCCCCCCCCCCCCCCCCAAACTTCACGTTCCGAGCCAGAATCTGAGTCCGGCTCGGGACCTCCTACCAGACTCGGATCCCAGAACAAGGCAAAACGGCATCATCAGATTCTCGCGGGTTTTGGATTCCATATAAACAGCCACATGTTGCCGCCATTTTCACTCCAGACTTTGAGAGTGAGGGAGACAGACCTTTGTCTCTCTCTGTGGGTGGTGGCTTCGAGTGGGGACAGTGTGTGCTCTGTAGGGGTGCTGTTCCTGTCACTGTGGTGTCCCTGTGATGTTAGGGATGCTGCCCTGGCTGTCACTGGTGTTTCACGTGCTGTTATGGGTGCTGCAGCTGTACATGGGTGTTGCTGTCCTGGCTGTCACTGTGTTGCACATGGGGCAGGGGCACTGTCCTCCTGTATGCAGTGAAAATACAGGGGTGCTGGCCCTGTCTTGTATGCTATAAAAATTCGGGGGTGCAGTGAAAATAAATGTACACTGGCACTGTCTTGTATGCTGTAAAAATTCAGGGGTGCAATGAAAATAAATGTACACTGGTCCTGTATGCTGTAAAAATGCAGGGTGCTGTCATTAAAATAAAAGTACACTGGCCCTGTATGCTGTAAAAATACAGGGGTGATGTCATTAAAATGAAAGTACACTGGTCCTGAATGCTGTAAAAAAAACAGGGGTGCTGTCATTAAAATAAAAGTACACTGGTCCTGTGTGCTGTAAAAATACAGGGGTGCTGTTGCTAAAATAAAAGTACACTGGTCCTGTATGCTGTAAAAATACAGGGGTGCTGTTGTTAAAATAAAAGTACACTGGTCCTGTATGCTGTAAAATTACAGTGGTGTTGTGAAAATACAGGGGTGCTGGCACTGTCCGCGGTTGCAATGTCTATGCCTGACCTTCACAACACTGTATGGGAAGAGGGGGCTCCTACCACCATTTGCACGCCCTCTGCACGTGCTGGGAGGAGCATCGCCAGTCCAGTTGCTGATATTGAGATTGAGGATGTCACTGTAGAAGTACACCAGGATGAGGAGGATATGGGTGTAGCTGGAGCTGAGGAGGAAGTTGACAATGAGGATTCTGATGGTGATGTGTTTTTAAAAAAAAATAAGGCACCAGTGGAGACAGTTGTCCATGGGATGAAAAAGCCCATTGTCACGCCTGTGCAAAATACCAAAAAAGCCACCTCTTCGGTGTGGAATTATTTCTCCAAGCCATCTGTTGCCTTTGTCAATCCATAATAAGTAGGGGTAAGGATGTTAACCACCTAGGAACATCCTCCCTTATACGTCACCTGCAGCGCATTCATCATAAGTCATTGTCAAGTTCAGAAACTTTGGGTAATAGTGTAAGCAGTCCGCTGACACCTAAATGATGTGGTTTGCTTAAATATTATTGCTCTGTGAGGATGAGGATGTAAATACTGAAGGGGGGGTGAATCTGAGTATGAGGACGTTTACCAGCAACTGCCTCCAGAAAGTACACAGGGACCTGTGATGGTGGATTCCAGTGGGGACGAATTAATACTCTGCGAGGAGGGTGATGTACACAGTGAAAGGGGTGAGGAATTGGAGGATGATGATGAGGTCGACATCTTTTCTCTGTAGAGCCAGTTTGTGCAAGGAGAGATTAATTGCTTCTTTTTTGGTGGGGTCCCAAACAAACCAATCATTTCAGCCACAGTAGTGTGGCAGAACCTGTCGCTGAAATGATTGGTGTGTTAAAGTGTGCATGTCCTGTTTATACAACATAAGAATGGGTGGGAGGGCCCAAGGACAATTCCATCTTGCACGTCTTTTCTTTGCCACATCATTCCAGGGGTGCTGTCCTATATGGGTGCTGCCCCTCTGCCCTATCAATCCAGCGGTGCTGCCCCATTGCCGTTTAAGTCCAGGGGTGCTGCTGCCTGTCTGCTGTGCTCTGTAATTCTTTAGGGGTGCTGCCTATGCTGTATAAATCCCGGGGTGCTGCCGTATAATTCCAAGGGTGCTGCTGTACTTGATCCTAGGCTTAAATTAAAGCCTAGAGCAGATATGAAACAAGTTTCAACATCACAAACAGATTTGTAAAAACATAGCCACAAAGGTGGAAATGGAAATTGAAATTTTGACAAAGTGTTTTCCAATGAGACCACATTTGTGGCCAAAGTCAGTCAATCTCAGAAGAAACAGAATCATAATCCAGCAAACTGCCCTAGAGGTAAAAGAGAGATTTTCTACTGGAGCATTAGAGCTAAGTTCTTCTTAATTATTTCATGTTAGGGACCCACTCAAATGGCTCCAATTAGTCAACCTTAATTTTAATTTATTATTAATGTTCCACATTTTGGGATTATTTATTTATAAGATGCGCATTTGTTGTACAGGGTTCTTTTCCTAAGGGCTGCGTAGGGTTATCGCAAGACGTCAAGGTGTTAGAAGAACAGAGTTTCAGTGATCTTGCATTGCATCAGCTTTCCATTGCACTGCAGCACTAGATGGGCTAGGAGCTCATGTGAGGCACAGTTACTGAATAAGGCCCAGTATGGAGACTCATGGTGGCTTACAGCCAGGATGATGTCTGGTTTACCAGATTGAGGCATGCTGTGGGCACAGAGATTAGCATTACTTCCTCCCACAGTCCTACTTATAGTATTAAATGATTTTCAACTGTAGAGTGGTAAGCTCAACTAGGGTAGGAGCTCAATAACAAAAAATTCACTGCACTGTCTTGCTTAGTACTGTACCTAACCCACCAGAACTCAACTTGCCCCATCCAGGGCTGCTGTGGGTGCTCAGGAGGGGCTGCTAAAACATCTAAGGGGCTGCTTTATTTAAAAATTAAATATGAAAAAAATAAACAAGACACACAGGTATGCTCACATGTGTATAACTGGGACACACAGGTATGCTCACATGCGTGTAACTGGGAGCTGTGAAAAACAAAAATAAGGCATCTGCCCCAAAATATGTAAATAAAAATGCAATACAAAAATGGAAAAAAAGAAACCCACAAGATTTTCACAAAATAAGTCTCCAGACTCTGGAGGGGAAAATATCCAATCTTGATCCTGTGGTATACACCAGTTTATTTGCATCCCAGCATTAAATCCGACATTATCTTAATCCCTGAAAATGGAGAAGGGGGTACAAATTTGGAGGCTTTAGCCCCTAGTTTTTCAGTTTGTATAGTAATGTGGTAATTATATATATGCTTGGTTGAAGATCTTTCCATTCCACACCAATATATAGTGTAGGTGAAAGCCTGTGTGTTGTTCCTGATTGTGTGTGCCTCTCTAATTTTTAATCACCTTTTTGACACTGTCCTCTTCCTCTTTTGTGTTCTCATAATGTGAAAAGCTGAAATGCTGGGTTTATTAAACTGTACATGTCCTGTTTAAACAACATAAGGGTGGGTGGGAGGTCCCATGGACAATTCCATCTTGCACCTCTTTTTTTTCTTTCTTTGCATTATGTGCTCTTTGGGGCCTATTTTTTAAAACTGCCATCCTGTCTGCCACTGCAGTGCTGCTCCTAAATGGGCCAGGTGTTTGTGCCGCCCACTTGTGTTGCTTAGCTGAGTCATCCAGCTACCTCGATGCAACCTTTTGGCCTTAAAACAATATTGTGAGGTGTTCAGAATAGACTGGAAATGAGTGGAAATGAATGTTATTGAGGTTCATAATACCGTAGGATCAAAATTACCCCCAAATTCTGTGATTTTAGCTGTTTTTATGTTTTTTTCAAAAAGCATCCAGATCCAAAACCAAAACCCGAAAGGATGGTTTTGGTAAAACCAATCCAGATCCAAAACACGAATGGAGATCCGGATCCAAAACCAAAACACAAACCCCGAAAAGTGTCCGCTGCACATTTCTAGTTTTCTAGCAGGTTTCTTGAATCTCTGAGAGCATTGGTAGGTAGAAACTGGTAGAAAAGATATTTGATCTCAAAATGGTGCTATTAAACTTTCACATATAGTACTATCAACAACGGCATCTCGTGTATGATCACAATAATCACCTGAAGATCCGTATATGTCTCTTGTTCAGTGATAACCGGTAGATCAGTCCAGAGATAGTAATAGAGTACACCTTTCTTTATGTTAAAGGAAATCACAATATGGCTTGAATGTCAATCTGTGCTTATTATCTCCACATTTTTGTAATCTTAAAGGCAAGCAGAGATAACAATAGTGCAACACCATTGAAAAAGGGATAACAATACTTTTTCTCACAAAACACTCACATTTTATAAATAAAAAAACGCATATAAACCACTTTTGTGATATCCCCAAGGTGACCACTTGCCTCACCACCCATCCAGTTGGAAAAGGAAGTGCCGATCACAATGGTTTTGGACACCAAAAGATCACATGGGTGTCAGCAGGCAGAAGTCCGTGCAGTCACTCCATCCAAGGGTCAGTTGTCACCAGCTTTACATGTTTTGGACCAACGGGTCCTTCAACAGAAGCAGAGTCTGACTTACTGTAGTACTCGCATATACTATATACAAATTAATGCCTTAAGCTTGTTAGAACAAACAAGTGCAATACACAATCCTATTTCCTGCACATCAGATCATATTTATTTTCTGCAAATATCTAGAACATATAATTGTTCTTTAAAAATGTAAAACCCTACTTCCAGTTGTTTGAGAAGGATTTTAAGTTAAGTTTTAGCCTTATTCTTTTTTCAGCGGGTCTCAGTTTTATTTTAGTCTAATTTTAGTCCTGACTGTAGATGACAAATACTTTTAGCCCAAATTTTCAAAGACAAAATGAACCTGCCTAGAGGAAGCCCAAGCACACCTCAACCTGTTAGGTAGTATCCGGTATAAGAATGCATAGAATACTAATCACTTCTTTCACATCAAAAGCAGTTCCCAGGTTATCACTTGGAGGGAAAGGAAAACTCACTTTCTCAATAACCTCTGCCCCAAATCCTCCAGGTACTAACCTCCAGTCCCCTAGTTTATCTCCAGCACCTGCAGTTAGCCTGCTTCATTGCAGACATTTGTCCAAGCTCTTCTACTCCAGCACATTATGGGGGTGGGGAGGGGGGCGGTGCAAATGGAAGGGGAACAGTCAGGGAACGCCGTCCAAGGAAGCAGCAGTAATAGCACCTTGACCTCATCTGAATGACTCGTTATGTCTCAATGGTTTAAATTAAACCAATCCAGGCTGTCTACCACTGGCAAAAGGGGATAGAATGTACAGCACTAGAAAATCTTTGTATCTATGTTGACAATATATGATACAGTTTGATTAAATGTTTTATCTTACTAATATCTGCAATAAAATTGGCAAATGCTAACAATAAACAGTAATAAAAAACAGTCTACAGGGACCACTATATGTGAATGGCATGCAAGTTATTTGTGGCCTTGCCGCATGTTTAAAAAAAACGACTTGTGTAATGCTAAATGTTTGTAAAGATGGAGATTCAGGATAATGTTCAGAAAGCAGAGAGTATATTAGCAGCTTGATAAAAGTATGTCCGTGCAGGCAATCGGCAAGAGAGTCTCGCAGTTTTGATTGAAGCTGACGGTAGGTGAAGCTCTGGAATGATGAAGGTCTGCTGTCAAAACTGGTCCTGATGGCAGGTAATGAGTGTACAAAGAGGTGTCCAAATATTGGGTGCTTCACATGTTTTGGTGTGGAAACTTCCTCAGAAGTGTATTTATTTACAGTAGAGCATGCCAACGCACACCCTGCTTCCATATATTATACTCACCTCTGGAACATCGCAACTGCACTAATCACTAGGAAAACGGCCAATGTCCCTCTTAGCAGCTGACTCTCCCTTCCCCCCACACACACACACACTTTGCACCACTGACCATAGGGTGGGAATTATAGTGAGATTAAAGCACATTTGAAATTAAGTGCTCACTAGAAACTAGTTCCTCATGTGTAAATGATGTCTTGGGTACATAGTGAATTGGAAGGATGCACTCATGGATACTTGTCACCAAATATATTATAGCAAAACATTGAAGAACAGTATATGGTGGGTTATACCACTTAAGACCCAGTAAATAGTAATACACATTTTACGACCTGGGTCTATCAACCTGGGATTGCCCTGGAATTTGGTGTGTAATTAAAGGGGACACTTTCATGTATGGCTGTTTCTAGGCAATTTGGCTACCAGTGCAAGATTTAAAGGTGCGCCTACTCCCCATTGAAAAAAAAATGCACCCCACCCCCATTGCTATAAAAAAACATTTATCTGCGTACGTCGAAGGCTAAAATGGATGTGGTCTCACTAAAATGGGCGTGTCCTCACAGGAAAAGACTACCTTACACCCCAGTTTTTGACCCTGCACCAACAGTCCAAGGCCACCACAGGGAAAAAAATAAATTCCACCATATTAAGCCCCACAGTAATGCCCTTTGCACCATATTATGCCCCCTGCACCACATTATGCCACATACCACAATGCCCGTGATACATTATGCCCTACAGTAAAGCTTCTAATTACTATTAAATGACTTGCTTGTTGCCAAGGGACATGCGCTGGGTGTCATGCTCATTGCCAGGAGTTTGATGCGCTTGGTGTCATGTTCATTTGTTGCCAGAAGTTTCATGTGCTGGGTGTCTTGCTTGTTGCCAGGGGTTTCATGCTCTGGGATCCATGCTCGTTGCCAGGGGTTTCATGCTCTGGGATGGGTGTCATGCTCGTTGCCAGTAGTAATGCTTGTTGCCGCGGATAATACTCGTTGACAGGGGTGTGTAATGCTAGTTGCAACTTGCCAGGGGTAATGTTAGTTGCCAGGGGGGTGGGGTGTAATGTTAATTACCAGGGGTGTGTATTGCAAGTTGCCAGGGGTGTATAATGCTAGTTGCCAGGGGTAATGCTAGTTGCCAGGGGTGTGTAATGCTAGTTACCAGGGGTGTGTAATGCTAGTTGCCACGGGTAATGTTAGTTGCCAGGGGTGTGTAATGCTAGTTACCAGGGGTAATGCTAGTTGCCAGGGGTGTGAAATGCTAGTTGCAAGGGGTAATGCTAGTTGCCAGGGGTGTGTAATGCTAGTTACCAGGGGTGTGTAATGCTAGTTGCCACGGGTAATTCTAGTTGCCAGGGGTGTGTAATGCTAGTTACCAGCAGTAATGCTAGTTACCAGGGGTGTGTAATGCTAGTTGCCACGGGTAATGCTAGTTGCCAGGGGTGTGTAATGCTAGTTGCTAGGGGGTGCGTGTGTTTACAGCTCCCACTTGCTCCGGTGTGCGAGCTCCTGAAGCCGCCAGCTCGCTCCCCTGACCCCCTCTCCTCCCTGTCATATTACTGCGCTCGGGAGGGGGGGAGGGGCAGAGTTTTGAGAAATGATGCATATCCTCCAACATGACCCATTCCATTAGGTACAAAATGCTCTGTTCCTGGACTTCCTTGCTATTGGCAGTTGCAGAGGAGGGGCTGCAGCACAGTCCAAAATTTATATGGGGGGCCACACCAACTGCCAGTGAGTCCCAGATGGTGATGTCTGGCAGTGTTTGGGGTGACAGTTGGTGTGGCTCCCCTATTTGCATTTTGGACTGTGCTTCAGCTCCACCTCTGTAACTGCCACTGGCAAGGGAGTCCCTGAGCAGAGCATTTTGTACATAGTGGAATGGGTCATGTTGGAGGCAGGGATGACGTTCTGCGTCTTGATGTCACAACGCAAACGTGTCATTCTGCAAAACTCTGCGCCCCGAGCAGAGTACTATGTCAGGGAGGAGGGGAAGCAGTAGAGACAGGGGAAAAGTCTGTGGTGGGTGCCCCGTGCAGTTGCACGCCTCGCCCGTCGCTAGAAACGGCACTGCTTTCATGTATATTTCTCTAACGTCCTAAGTGGATGCTGGGGACTCCGTAAGGACCATGGGGAATAGCGGCTCCGCAGGAGACTGGGCACATCTAAAGAAAGCTTTAGGACTAACTGGTGTGCACTGGCTCCTCCCCCTATGACCCTCCTCCAAGCCTCAGTTAGATTTCTGTGCCCGACGAGAAGGGTGCACACTAGGGGCTCTCCTGAGCTTCTTAGTGAAAGTTTTAGTTTAGGTTTGTTATTTTCAGTGAGACCTGCTGGCAACAGGCTCACTGCATCGAGGGACTAAGGGGAGAAGAGGCGAACTCACCTGCATGCAGAGTGGATTGGGCTTCTTGGCTACTGGACATTAGCTCCAGAGGGACGATCACAGGCCCAGCCTGGATGGGTCCCGGAGCCGCGCCGCCGGCCCCCTTACAGAGCCAGAAGAGCGAAGAGGTCCGGAAAAATCGGCGGCAGAAGACGTTCCTGTCTTCAATAAGGTAGCGCACAGCACTGCAGCTGTGCGCCATTGCTCTCAGCACACTTCATACTCCGGTCACTGAGGGTGCAGGGCGCTGGGGGGGGCGCCCTGAGACGCAATAAAACATGATAAAAATACCTTACATGGCAAAAAATACATCACATATAGCTCCTGGGCTATATGGATGCATTTAACCCCTGCCAGAATATACAGAAAAACGGGAGATAAGGCCGCCGAAAAGGGGGCGGAGCCTATCTCCTCAGCACACTGGCGCCATTTTCCCTCACAGCTCAGTTGGAGGGAAGCTCCCTGGCTCTTCCCTGCAGTCACTACACTACAGAAAGGGTTAAAAAAAAGAGAGGGGGGCACTAATTAGGCGCAGTATTAAAACATACAGCAGCTATAAGGGGAAAAACACTTATATAAGGTTATCCCTGTATATATATATATAGCGCTCTGGTGTGTGCTGGCATACTCTCCCTCTGTCTCCCCAAAGGGCTAGTGGGGTCCTGTCCTCTATCAGAGCATTCCCTGTGTGTGTGCTGTGTGTCGGTATGTTTGTGTCGACATGTATGAGGAGAAAAATGATGTGGAGACGGAGCAGAGTGTCTGTAACAGTGATGTCACCACCTAGGGGGTCGACACCTGAGTGGGTGTACTGTTGAAAATTACGTGACAGTGTCAGCTCTGTATAGAAAAACAGTGGTTGACATGAGACAGCCGGCTACTCAGCTTGTGCCTGTCCAGACGTCTCATAGGCCGTCAGGGGCTCTAAAGCGCCCGTTACCTCAGATGGCAGATACAGACGCCGACACGGATACTGACTCCTGTGTCGACGGTGAAGAGACAACCGTGATTTCCAGTAGGGCCACACGTTACATGATTGAGACAATGGAAAATGTTTTATACATTTCTGATAATACGAGTACCACCAAAAAGGGGTATTATGTTCGGTGAGGGAAAAACTACCTGTAGTTTTCCTGAATCTGAGAAATAAAATGAGGTGTGTGATGATGCGTGGGTTTCCCCCCGATAACAATTGATAATTTCTTAAAAAGTATTGGCTGTATACCCTTTCCCGCCAGAGGTTAGGGTGCGTTGGGAAACACCCCCTAGGGGGGATAAGGCGCTCACACGCTTGTAAGAACAAGGGCTCTACCCTCTCATGAGATGGCCGCCCTTAAGGATCCTGCTGATAGAAAGCAGGAGGGTATCCAAAAATGTATTCACACACATACTGGTGTTATACTGCGACCAGCAATCGCCTCAGCCTGGAGGTGCAGTGCTGGGTTGGCATGGTCGGATTCCCTGACGGGAAATATTGATATCCTAGATAAGGATAGTATATTATTGCCTATAGAGCATTTAAAAGATGCATTTCTATATATGCATGATGCACAGCGGAATATTTGCCGACTGGCATCAAGTATAAGTGCGTTGTCCAATTCTACCAGTAAAATGGTCAGGTGATGCGGATCCAAACGGCATTTGGAAGTATTGCCTTTGAAAGGGGACATTTGGGGTCGGTCTTTTAGACCTGGTGGCCACGGCAACAACTGGGAAATCCACGTTTGTACCCCAGGTCGCCTCTCAAAATAAGACGCCGTATTATCAGGCGCAGTCCTTTGTTGGCAAGCGGACAAAAGGTTCCTCTTTTCTGCTCGTGACAGAGGGAGAGGAAAAAGGCTGAAGAGATTACCCAGTTCCCAGGAACAGAAACCCTTTCCCACCTCTGCAAAGCCCTCAGTATGACGCTAGGGCCTTACAAGCTCAGGCACGGTGGGGGCCCGTTCTCAATTAATTTCAGTGCGCACTGCGCAGTGGGCTCACTCGCAAGTAGACCCCTGGATCCTTCAGGTAATATCTCAAGGGTACATATTGGAATTCGAGACGTCTCCCCCTCGCCGTTTCCAAAAGTCGCCTTTACCGACGTCTCCCTCTGACAGGGAGGCAGTTTTGGAAGCCATTCACAAGCTGTATTCCCAGCAGGTGATAATCAAGGTACCCCTCCTGCAACAGGGAACGGGGTATTATTCCACACTATTGTGGTACCGAAGCCAGACGGCTCGGTGAGACCGATTCTAAATCTATAATCTAAAATCTTTGAACACTTACATACAGAGGTTCAAATTCAAGATTGAGTCACTCAGAGCAGTGATTGCGAACCTGGAAGAAGGGGACTACATGATGTCTCGGGACATCAAGGATGCTTACCTTCATGTCAAAATTTACCCTTCTCAACAAGGGTACCTCAGGTTATGGTACAGAACTGTCACTATCAGTTCAGACGCTGCCGTAGGGATGGTCCACGGCACCCCGGGTCTTTACCAAGGTAATGGCCGAAATGATATCCCTTCGAAGGAAGGGAATTTTAGTTATCCCTTACTTGGACGATTCCCTGATAAGGGTAAGATCCAGGGATCAGTTGGAAGTCGGTGTAGCACTATCTCAGGTAGTGTTGCGGCAGCACGATTGGATTCTCAATATTCCAAAATCGCAGCTGGTTCCGACGACTTGTCTTCTGTTTCCTAGGGATGTTCCTGGACACTGTCCAGAAAAAAGGTGTTTCTCCCGGAAGAGAAAGCCAGGGAGTTATCCGAGCTAGTCAGGAACCTCCTAAAACCGAACCAAGTCTCAGTGCATCAATGCACAAGGGTTCTGGGTAAAAATGGTGGCTTCCTACGAAGCAATCCCATTCGTTAGATTCCACGCAAGAACTTTCCAGTGGAACCTACTGGACAAATGGTCCGGGTCGCATTTTCAGATGCATCAGCGGATAACCCTGTCACCAAGGACAAGGGTATCCATCCTGTGGTGGTTGCAGAGTGCTCATCTTCTAGAGGGCCGCAGATTCGGCATTCAGGACTGGGTCCTGGTGACCACGGATGCCAGCCTGCGAGGCTGGGGAGCAGTCACACAGGGAAGGAATATCCAGGGCTTAGGGTCAAGCCTGGATACATCACTTCACATAAATATCCTGAAGCTAAGGGCCATTTACAATGCTCTAAGCTTAGCAAGACCTCTGCTTCAAGGTCAGCCGGTGTTGATCCAGTCGGACAACATCATGGCAGTCACCCACGTAAACAGACAGGGTGGCACAAGAAGCAGGAGGGCAATGGCAGAAGCTGCAGGGATTCTTCGCTGGGCGGAAAATCATGTGATAGCACTGTCAACAGTATTCATTCCGGGAGTGGACAACTGGGAAGCAGACTTCCTCAGCACGACCTCCACCCGGGAGAGTGGGGACTTCACCCAGAAGTCGTCCACATGATTAAAAAACTCGACAGGTATTGCGCCAGGTCAAGAGACCCTCAGGCAATAGTTGTAGACGCTCTGGTAACACCGTGGGTGTACCAGTCAGTGTATGTGTTCCCTCCTCTGCCTCTCATACCCAAGGTACTGAGATTGATAAGATGGAGAGGAGAAAGCACTATATTCGTGGCTCCGGATTGGCCAAGAAGGACTTGGTAACCGGAACTTCAAGAGATGCTCACGGAGGATCCGTGGCCTCTACCTCTAAGAAGGGACCTGCTCCAGCAAGGACCCTGTCTGTTCCAAGACTTACCGCGGCTGCGTTTGACGGCATGCCGGTTGAACACCGGATCCTGAAGGAAAAAAGGCATTCCAGATGAAGTCATCCATATCCTGATCTAAAGCCAGGAAGGATGTAACCGCAAAAACATTATCACCGCAATTGGCGAAAATATGTTGCGTAGTGCGAGGCCAGTAAGGCCCGACGGAGGAAATTCAACTGGGTCGATTCCTACATTTCCTGCCAACAGGAGTGTCTATGGGCCTGAAATTGGGGTCCATTAAGGTTCAGATTTCGGCCCTGTCAATTTTCTTCCAAAAAAGAACTAGCTTCAGTCCCTGAAGTTTAGACGTTTGTAAAAGGGGTACTGCATATACAGCCTCCTTTTGTGCCTCCAGTGGCAATTTGGGATCTCAATGTAGTTTGGGTTCCAAAAGTCACATTGGTTTGAACCACTTAAATCTGTTGAGTTAAAATATCTCACATGGAAAGTGGTCATGCTGTTGGCCCTGGCCTGGGCCAGGCGCGTGTCAGAATTGGCGGCTTTATCCTGTAAAAGCCCTTATCTGATTTTCCATTCGGACAGGGCGGAATTGAGGACTCGTCCTCAGTTTCTCCCTAAGGTGGTTCCAGCGTTTTCACCTGAACCAACCTATTGTGGTGCCTGCGGCTACTAGGGACTTGGAGGAATCCAAGTTGCTGGATGTTGTCAGGGCCCTGAAAATATGTTTCCAGGACGGCTGGAGTCAGGAAATCTGACTCGCTGTTTATCCTGTATGCACCCAACAAGCTGGGTGCTCCTGCTTCTAAGCAGACTATTGCTCGTTGGATTTGTAGTACAATTCAGCTTGCACATTCTGTGGCAGGCCTGCCACAGCTAAAATCTGTAAAAGCCCGTTCCACAAGGAAAGTGGGCTCATCTTGGGCGGCTGCCCGAGGGGTCTCGGCTTTACAACTTTGCCGAGCAGCTACTTGGTCAGGGGCAAACACGTTTGCTAAATTCTACAAATTTGATACCCTGGCTGAGGAGGACCTGGGGTTCTCTCATTCGGTGCTGCAGAGTCCTCCGCACTCTCCCGCCCGTTTGGGAGCTTTGGTATAATCCCCATGGTCCTTACGGAGTCCCCAGCATCCACTTAGGACGTTAGAGAAAATAAGAATTTACTTACCGATAATTCTATTTCTCATAGTCCGTAGTGGATGCTGGGCGCCCATCCCAAGTGCGGATTGTCTGCAATACTTGTACATAGTTATTGTTACAAAAATCGGGTTATTATTGTTGGGAGCCATCTTTTCAGAGGCTCCTCTGTTATCATACTGTTAACTGGGTTCAGATCACAAGTTATACGGTGTGATTGGTGTGGCTGGTATGAGTCTTACCCGGGATTCAAAATCCTTCCTTATTGTGTACGCTCGTCCGGGCACAGTATCCTAACTGAGGCTTGGAGGAGGGTCATAGGGGGAGGAGCCAGTGCACACCAGTTAGTCCTAAAGCTTTCTTTAGATGTGCCCAGTCTCCTGCGGAGCCGCTATTCCCCATGGTCCTTACGGAGTCCCCAGCATCCACTACGGACTATGAGAAATAGAATTATCGGTAAGTAAATTCTTATTTATTCAGCCTTTGATATTTGTTAATGGCAAATTTGTTGTTTTATTTCCTATGTAAGTACTGTACATTTTGCGTTAAAGCTGAGCTACTTACTAGGCGATTCTTTTTTCTTATTACGGTGCTCCCATTCGCATCCCCCTCCAACACCCAGCTATCAGCCAGTATTACCATTCCTCAGTGTCAGATCTGCTCTTCTCTGTAAGCATACAGCATGTGCCCAGTCTTCTGTGTAATTGTCTAAACTTTGCTGGGTTATGTTATAGCCATTAGCTGAACAGCCAATCAGGCACTTTTCATCCAACCTGGGTCTAAATTCCCAGGTTGGATTCAATTCACACTAGAGGCGACCCAGGCCGCACCTGGGGTAAACCCTGGCACAGAGCAGTGTAGAGGACCCAGGACTTCGACTCGGGTCATTTTTGTTCACACATAGCACATTTACAGAGCAAAAACCTGGATTTTTGCTATATGTCACAGTCTGAGAGAGGTATAATAGGCATCACATTACAGCATGCCTAAATACAATACTCCCATCTCTTATAAACTCTCCATACAGTATAAACTGACTGGACAGGAATAATCTATAACCAGTGCAGAATGATCAGGAAATGATAGTTACATCATATGACAGAGCCAGTGCTGAAATACTTGCCTCAACTTGCAAAATAGTTTGCATCATATTTCCATATAGGATGTGACCACATTCCGTTAGAAGAAAATTGCCATTTGCTACAAAACCATTATGCTCAGTAAATAAATATAAGATTTACCCTCCAACATTTTGCACTAATACAATTTATAAGACTTAAAATAAGTAGATTATTTGTATTGGGTTAAATCTTTACAGCCGTTTATGACGGGTGATATTTAGTATACCGGCTGTTGGGATCCCGGTGCTCAATATAGCGACGCCGGAATCCCAACACCGGCATACCGACAACTATTCTCCCTCTTGGGGTCCACGACCCCCCTGGAGGGAGAATAAATAGTGTGGCACACGTAGCGCACCCCCGTGCCCGCAGTGCAGTGAGCCCGCAAGGGGCTCACCTGCGCTCGCACAGCTGTTGGTATGCTGGCATACCATACTACACCCATTTATGCCATGTATCAGCATTTTGATGTCAGTGAAGCAGCTAATAACATCATTGTGCATGGAAAAACACCTACTGTATTCACACTTACTGTAAATTGATTAAATAGATTATGTAAAGCTGCTCAGTAAAAAAAACTCAACACCACACCTATTATGTGCTAATTACGCCCAAAACATACATATAAAATGCATGTGGCAAAAAGGAAGGTATTGTGTTTTTTTCTGAGTTACACATACAGGGGTATATTCAATTAGCAGTGATAACGGACTTTTCACGTGAAAAGTCCGGTTTTCGGGTGAAAAAACGGACTTTTCACGTAAACGCAATTACAGCCTATTCAATTTTCCGTGAAAACTTATCGGTGATCATTTTTTTCACTAATTTCACTTCACCTTCTCTGAAGCAGGTGAAAAGTTGGGAAAAGTCACTATTTTAAGGTAAAAATGTTTGGATATGGTACAGAACTCCTGGGACACCCCCCTTAATGACTAATTAGGCACGTTGAAGTTTTTAATTATTTTTAATTGGCCAATAATGACATGTCATTTTTGGGGTGAAAAAGTAAAAAGTCATGGAAATTGGGGTTCAAGGTATGGGACAGGTATATTGGGGTGCTTTATGAGTGGGACAGGTGTTTTTTAGGCTTGCAGATGGGAGTAATCGGTCTGTTTCCACTTTTTTTAAAGTACCCTAAAATGACCCAAATATATACTTATACCCATTTTCATGTACCCAAAATTTAATGAGAGCATTTATTTTGCTCAAAAAAAATTGCTTTCTATAATTTTTTTTGCATTTTTAAAAAAATGCATATAACAGCCATTTCACACAATTTAAGTCCACAAAAACGCTCTAATGTGATCTCTAACACACTTCTCTTCTGTTTTCCTATGTTAGTTTAGCATTTTAATGGGGTACAGGCTGATTTCCCCATTTTCACCTGCACTTTTCACTGCAAGAATTTTCACGTGAAACCCGGTCGGAATTGAATAGGTCGAAAAACGGAGCGTTTTCGCGGCAATTTTCGGACGATTGCCGCGAAAAAATTTTGGGCACAAAAATTGCAGCGAATTTGCGGATAATTGAATATCCCCCACAGTATGTTAAGAGTTCCAAACCCAACATAAAGTAGCATGTTAAGTGTGTCTGTATGAAGATACAGTAACAGAGAGCATCAAGTCGGGAGGCAATCAGTAGACCGCCTGTCGGGATCCCGGTGGTCACAAAGGCGACACTGGAATCCCGTCAGGCGGTGAAATGCTGCCGCTTTAATACCGGCACCACAGGCTTCTCTCCCTCCATAGGTGTCCACGACACCCATAGAGGAAGGATATAACCTGTGGTGAGCCACCGTGCCCACAATGTGGCAAACGCAGCGAGCCCGCAAGGGGCTTTTTAGCGCTCACCCCGCAGCCGACATACTGGTGGCCGGGATCATGACAGCCGGTAAAACATATGTATTCCCATCAAGACACGCTCTAAGGTGGGGAATTCAGTTTCCCGGCACTAATTGCTGGCGCCGGACCTATTCAATTAGCAGGGTTTACCCTGTGCGCAAGTCCCCACAGTCCTGCATGTGCGATTCTCGCAGATTGACTGAACCTAGCAGCTCATGGAGATCAGATCGGGTGTGAGAAAAACCCACTGCTTCTGTGGTTTATGCGGAATCAGGGAGTTCCCACGCGTGAATCCCAATTTTGGGGGGGCGCAGGAGAAAGGCTATTTATTTGAATTGCCTTTCCCCGTGACATGGGAATTAGTGCTGGCAATTAGTCGCAGGGTTTACCACGCGGCTAATTGAATACCTCTCTAAGCATACCATAACACTAAAGGAGAAACTGGATGATGATAAGAAAATAGAGAGAAAAGAGAGAAAGAAAGATGCCTATCCACAGCACGGTTACACTCTAGAAAGAACACGCCCCCACAAAAATGAAAATACAGCCCTATGCGGATAGGAGTGACGCTTCCCTGACCACCCCCAACTTGTGGATGTTGTGTTCATTATTTTAAGTGCCAAAATAGCATTTTTATGTATTTGGCACTACTGTCCTAGCAAGCCCTGGCAGAGTAACCTACTTGGGTAAAATGACAATTATACTGTAGAATTAGAAGTGACAGCATGCCAGAACATGCTGGTGCTAGTAGAACTATAAGCACCAGCATGCCCTACCATCCAGGGTGTGCAGGCATCTGTAGTGCCACACTAAATAATAAAACTATAAGGAATACACATATACACCACAGAGATATAGTACCGTATATCCTTTGATTAAAATATATACTCCCCAAGTTTCTAATTGGCCACTTTATTACACACATTGTGCCTGATTCAGAGAAGTACGCAATGCTGATGTTCCACGCTACTGAGCGATTGTTGACAGACTGCGCATGTGCTACATTCGCATTGCACATGCGTTAAGGTACAGCTGGAATCTTGCTCACAATGAGGATTTAGTTGCAAAGTGATTGACAGTGAAGAACCGTTTGGGGGAGGTAACGGGTAGTGGTTGTAAAAATGTAGGCATGTCATGGACGTTTTCCGGGTGCGTATCTGCTGTCAGCTGCGATCATGTATGCAGAGAAACATGGCACCAGCGTAACTACTGCCGCAGTAAGTCTGCGTATCCATAGGTCTACCATCAAGCCCGATGTTCCCTGTTCTTGTGTATAGGCTGCGAATGGTACGCAATTGCAGATGAGATGCAATTGCTCCGGTGGGCGTCTCTTTTCATTTCTGGGAGGCAGCTTCACTTGCTGATATCTGCAGTTGCGTTGCAGAGAAAAAAGCACTTGCAGCTGCAATAGTGTACTTCTGTGTAACAGGCCATTACTCCAAAGAGATCCTCTGCTTCCTTTTTCTATTTGGTTGTAATTCATTGGATAAAAAAAATCCTGAGCCCCAACTTAAATGATATTTTTTGTAGTATATATTATAAGGAAGGAATAAATTAAAGAAGAAAGTTCTGTGTAACACACCCTTACTGCACTTGACCTATGCTTGCCATCCCTTCTCTATCGCTTTCCACCATTTGTAGTGCAAGGGGTGGAGAGTATTATATGCAGCAGAATGTCGGTGTATAACTGTACATGGCACCTTTATTGTGTCATTTTGACTTAATTTTCATAGCAATAGTTTCCAATTTAGGGGGTAATTAAAGGGGGGTACTCACGGAGCAATATTCTAAGCAATCTGACTAGATTGCTTAGAATATCAGCATGATCGCTCCGTGTGTAGCCCCCTCAGCGATAGCGATGCGCGGCCCCGCACATCGCTATCGCTGCTGCTAGATTGGCCTGCATGCAGGCCAATCTAGCGGGTCGCTCACTTCACCCGCTGGGTGAAATGAGCACCCCCCCCCCTGTCTCTCCCCACACGCTCAGCACAGATCGCGCTGTGCTGAGCGGCAGGAGAGATGTTTGCTGAGCGGTTCGCTCAGCACACATCTCTCCTGCATCGGCCCGTGGGTACTGGGCTTAAGAGTTGATCGTAGTAGCAAATTTGTTAGCAGATAGGCAAAACCATGGCCCTCATTCCGAGTTGATCGCTCGCTAGCTGTTTTTAGCAGCCGTGCAAACGCATAATCGCCGCCCACGGGGGAGTGTATTTTCGCTTTGCATGTGTGCGAACGCCTGTGCAACGGAGCTCTACAAAAACATTTTGTGCAGTTTCGGAGTAGGTCTAAAACCTTGCGATCACTTCAGTCTTTTTGGTGCCGGAAATGACGTCACACACCCGCCCTCCAAACGCCCGGACACGCCTGCGTTTTCCCTACCACTGCCACTGCCAGAAAACGGTCAGTTGACACCCATAAATGCCCTCTTCCTGTCAATCTCTTTGCGATCGACTGTGCATATGGATTCTTCGTTAAATCCAACGCTCAGATATAATCCGCATTGTACTCGTATGACGCGCGTGCACATTGCAGTGAATACGCATGCGCAGTAGAGACCTGATCGCAGCGCAGCGAAAATAGGCAGCATGCGATCAACTCGGAATGACCCCCCATGTGCACTGCAGAGGGGGCATATATAACATGTGCAGAGAGAGTTAGATTTGGGTGGGTTATTTTGTTTCTGTGCAGGGTAAATACTGGCTGCTTTATTTTTACACTGCAATATAGATTTCAGTTTGAACACACCCCACCCAAATCTAACTCTCTCTGCACACATTATATCTGCCCCCCCTGCAGTGCACATGGGGCCTAATTCAGACCTGGTCGCATGCAGGCGTTTTTTGCATTGCTGCGACCAGGTAGTCGCCGCCTACAGGGGGTAATTGTTGTGCAGGGGTGCGAATGCATGTGCAGAGAGCTGCACAAACAAAAGTTTGTGCAATCTCCGCACAGCTCAGGACTTACTCAGCCACTGCGATAATCCACCCTGGATCTGACGTCAGGAACCCACCCTTAAAACGACTGGACATGCCTACGTTTCTTCAGACACTCCCTGGAAACGGTCAGTTGACACCCAGTCCCCCCTGTCAATCTTCTTGCAATCGCCGGTGCAATCGCTATCTTCGGTAAATCCATCGCTCTCTGGAGATCCCCGTCGCTGGGGGGGGCGACGCACCTGTGCATTGTGGAGCATACGCATGCGCAGTTCTGACCTGATCGCAGCGCTGCCAAAAAACTTAGCGTGCGAACAGGTCTGAATGACCCCCATGGTTTTGCCCATCTGCTAACAAATTTGCTGCTACGGTCAGGTCTGAATTAGGCCCTTAGGCCTTTATAATATGCGGTAATCAGACATATAGGGGCATATTCAATTAAGAATGAATTCTACAAAAAAATTCCCTGTATTTTTTCCTCAGGTGCAAGATTTTTGGTATTCAATTAGGTGCAAGTTGTTGTTTTTTTGTGCACACAATACAAAATTGTTTTTGGAGCATATCTAGAGCAAGTCAATTTTTCTCCTAAAGTTTGTATTTTAAGGAAAAATTGTTCTGACTTGTTTTGGAACCGTTTGGGACACCCCCTTCCCAAATTAATAATTAAGAAATTTGATGTTTCCAGTTACCTTACTTAGTCCATAATTACTCACCTTCTGTAGCGCTGTCCTCCTCCTCCGCTTCCCAAAGTCATCTCTTCTCCTCAGCGTCACAGACAGCAGGGCTTCCAAGGACCAGGAACAGGTACTACCTCTCACCCTGCAAGCACTGCACTACATACTATCGATCATCCTGCATCTCCTCCCCACATACACTGCACTACACTACACTACCATTCATCCTGCACCCCCACCCGCACACTCTGCACTACACTGCCACTCATCATACACCCTCTCCCTGCACACATTGCACTACTCTACACTACAGCTCATCCTGCACCCCCTCCCCACACACTCTTTACTACACTACCACTCATCCTGCACCACTTCCCTGCACACTCTGCACTACACTACCACTCATCCTGCACCCCTTCCCCACACACTCTGCACTACACACTACCACTCATCCTGCACCCCCTCCCTGCACACACTGCACTACTCTACACTACATATCATCCTGCACCTCCTCCCCGCACACTCTGCACTACACTACACTACCGCTCAACCTGCACTCCCTCCCCGCACACACTGCACTACACTACAACTCATCCTGCACCCTCTCCCTGCACACACTGCACTACCCTACACTGCAGCTCATCCTGCACCCCATCCCCACACACTCTGCACTACACTACCACTCATCCTGCATCCCTTCCCCGCACACTCTGCACTACACACTACCACTCATCCTGCACCCTCTCCTCACACACACTGCACTACTCTACACATCATCCTGCACCCCCTCCCCACTCACTTTGCACTACACTACCGCTCAACCTGCACCCGCTCCCCGCACACACTGCACTACACTACCACTCATCCTGCACCCTCTCCCTGCACACACTACACTACTCTACACTACAGCTCATCCTGCACCCCCTCCCCACACACTCTGCACTGCACACTACCACTCATCCTGCACCCTCTCCCCGCACACTCTGCACTACTCTACACTACACTACATCTCATCATGCACCCCCTCACTACACACCATGGACTACAGTACCGCTTACCCTGAACTCCCTACCCATGCACACTGTACTGACCACTCACCTTGCACCCCCTGCACACAGCATCAGCAGCCATTCAGTGGGCTGCTGGCTGATTTAAAAAATAAAAAAATCCCCTCCCGCGGGATTTTGCCCGCAAAAAATAATCTACCTTTTTTCTTTCTTAATTGAATACCACGGGTATCAGTAGCACGCTGTGTAATTAAAATTTTGCTGTGTGCTGCGCAAATTTGTTTGCTGGCAAAATCCTGCACTTAATTGAATATGTCCCATAATCCCACCCGCTCCACTCCTCAATTGAAGGCAATAACATTGAAAGTTATTTATGTAGTACTATAAAAATATTTATTTTTTAAACTATTTTATCAGGACATAGGGTGACATTCAGTGCTTAAAGTGGTCCTAGTGAGGTGGTGGAACTAACCCCCCCCCCCCCACCTACTAAATAAATGGACTGCGCGTGCCAGGCGGAAGGAGGGAGGCGTGGTCTCAAAAAGAAAGTGGCGTGGTCACACAATAGTATCCCAAATTCACATTATGCCGCACAGTAGTGTCTCTTATTCATATTATGACATACAGTAGTGTCCCTTTTACACAATGCCCACATTAGGGCCCCTTATACATAATGACCACAGCAGTAGTGCCCCTTATACAATGCCCACAGCAGTAGTGCCCCTTATGCAATGCCCACTGTAGTGGTAGTGCCCCTTATGCAATGCCCACAGTGGTAGTGCCCCTTATATAGAGCCCATAGTAGTGTTGCCCCTTATGCAGTGCCCCTTATGCCCACAGGAGTGATGCCCCTTATGCAGTGCCCCCATTAGTATTGCCCCCAGTATTAATGTTACTTTGGTAATGTGCCCTGTAGTAGTGCCCCCAGTATTAATGTTGCTTTGGTAGTGCCCCTTACACACACAAAAAAAACAAACACAATGCTCACCTTAAGCCCTGCTCTGGCTTCCGACTGCTGCCATTCCTCCGTCTCCCGCTCCTCGGAACGATGGGAGAAACGTCATGTCTTCTCTCCCATAGTGCACACTGCGGGACTCGGGAGCCAGAGCTCAGGCGTGAACTCATGCTTCCGGCTGCTGCAGTGTGGAAGGAGCCGGGCACACGCTGGTAACAAAATCTTAACTAGCGCCCAGCATCTCCCTGCACAACGGGTATCTCAGACTCTGGGTTAGGTAAGCCGGAGGAGGCGGAACTGGTTCCGTCTCCAAACGGAACTGACGGAACACCCCGTTCCAGCTCACTTTAACCCCTGGTGACATTAGATGTTATTTATGGACTGGAGAGAAAGCAGAAGCACAACGGTTTCAAATGTAATGGACCTGTTCTTTACTGCGTTTTGACAATGCTAAATTCCTTTGTCGTATAATCAACCCTTATGAAGCTAAGAACACTGTACGCTGCTTACTTAAGAAATACCGTAATGGTACGCTATTTGCGTAACGATCGCTCAGCCGTAGGCGAGACGCTCAAGCGTCACGTTCGCTCACGGCCCAGTGATCACAGGACACGTTATTGGTTATGTCTAGGGGAAAGATTCGCTGTAACGTAGCATACGCTAGAGACCACGAGGAGGTCACCAGCGGTGCAGACGCTCACAACACTATACCTTGATATTAAACCTTATACCGATGAAATACACAGAATACCTTAATGTGAGTACAGGGTGTAAATGCAACCTTGTGTAACCTGACTATCTACAAAGCTGTTTGAGCGTCACCGACGCTCAAATGAACACTTATCACTATAGGAAATACACAGATACTGGTTTAGGTTTCCAAGGCCTATTAACTGTATTATGTCTAATATACTTGTAAAAGGGGATAACAGTACATATGATACACTACAATATAACAGAGACTTCCTAACCACAGAACTAAACAATAAATACAAAAAGACAATACTACACTGACCTAAATGCAATACGATACAATACTATAATACTATAAGGTATTTAAGAGAAAAAGAGGAGAGAGAGAGATAGAGAGAGAGAGAGAGATTGGCTCGCAGAAAGACAATGATTATGGAGAGAACTTACGCACAAAGGGTATGATCGCCAGCGCCTCGATATCCAGCTCCCGATTATCAGCAGATAACCGTTGATGAGAGAGTGAGAGCTGGATGTGGTCGGCCTGCCTATTTATGCCCCACACACAATGCAATCTCCTGGTCCTACAATCCCATTGTCCATTGGCCGAAGGAATTCGGCCCTGTATCATAACAAAAGGTCATAGGGTGATTCATACAGGTGGGCTGTGCTGATTTCCAACAGCTCAGGTGGGTGGGGAACTGGGTTTCCCGCCGCATACCTGAGTATGTGTAAATCATAGAAATGGACATAAACTTCTTATGTCCATAACTATTCGCACGAGCGATTAATACGCTCCAAACCAACACCGGAATATTGCTAATTAAATACTCTTCCGATGGGTACCAAACACTGCAGTATGATTCCTGTTAAACCCTTCGTACGATGCAAAGAGGGATTCCTCAGCTCTGGGACATTATACTTTAACCAAACTTACAGAAACTATCAAAGGGATCATGATCTATAAACTACATTAATTGTGAACATTTGTAACTAATGAGTCGCACGCTACGATCACATAAACTCTACCGTAAATGCGCATACTGCGCGTGCGAGTGCACGCTATTGCGGGTATGCGCTTCCACGGGAGAGCGTACGCATGCGCAGCACGGACCAGTGTGCGGTGCAAATATGGCAACGTGCATTGAGACATTTTTCTGACTTTGACAGTCCACCCTTTGGCAGTCAATAATAACTGCCACAAAACATTTAAGGAGAAAAATGTAAGTCAGGGGTTAATTGATTTCCATGGTTGGGTAGGGGAGGAGAGAGGAGAAGGTGTGAAGAGGGTATGACCTAGTGAGAAAGCAGGAGCATGTGTGTATGAGTCCATGTTTGGAGGGTCATGTATCATCGTGCCGTACGTGTGGTAGATCAAGCTTCGAGGTATTGCGAAGTATACATTTGAATTCCTTCTTATCCTGTGGTACAGGTCTGTGGATGGGCTGTCAAACTTTACCGAGCTCATTTCGGCTGTAGTTGTAACAAAATGGGGATGCACATTTTAGTTGATGATACATGAATGGGGGAGGTATGTGGTTGCTGCTATCTGTGCCTGTATTCCCTATCGACTATGTGTGTTATTACCTGAGGGTTGCAGAGATGAAGATAAAGAACACTTACGAAAAATGCAATGATATTCTATGTCAGGTTAATGTACGTTCGTCGATTGGGGTCTTGATTGGTGTCGGTTGATTGGAGTCTTCTTCTTTGTGCTTTTGCTCATAAATCGTGAGTAAAGCAAACAACGTCCATGGATTTACAAAAAATGTTGGGCTAGCGTGATTTTAAAGTTCCTAGGGAAACTGGGGTACCCATGGCATTGTCCATCAAAATCTTGTTTATCAGGTCGTCTGCTCTTCTTCTTTCCATCTTTCCGTTGTCGGCCCCTTGGCTCATCAAATCCTTCGTCTACGTGGGTCTTTGTACCTCGGAGGAAAACATAGAAATGGGTGAAAGACGGACCGTATACTCATTACATCATTACGTCATGGTTTCTAGCATTGGGTCATAAATCAAATCCAGGTTAATTACAGTTTCCTCACTCCTTAAGCTCATCACTTTCGTACTTTGCTTGCACCTCATCAAAGCCTGCCCGCATCTAAATATCAATCCAATAGATATAACGACACCCAAAATACATAGGAGAAACTTTCCAACATCCATTATGACTCCTTGAGCCCAGTCTCCTAAACCGGAGAACCAATTTCGCGGGTTCAACCATGACACCCAACCAGTCAGCTCATTACCTACAGCAGCAAGGGTGAGATTGTGTTTTCGACGAAATTCCCACTTTAATTGCAGAATATCGTCCATCTTTTGGTCTATGACCTCTACCGGATCCTCGGTGCTATTTGTGATATACGTGCAACACTTTATGCCGTACTGTGTTGCCAATGTAACACAATATCCGCCTGTTACTGCTGTAAGATAATTAAGAATCATCCTATGCTGAACTAGTTCTGTTTTGTAAGCTTGAAGTTCTCTTCCAGTGTATCTAAACGTGTCATCATACATTTCAGTGATATTATCTAACAAATTGGCGAGTGCGGAAATGTATCTATAATTCATCACACCTCGAGCGGTGCGAGTGAAATCTAACGCTACCAGAACCTGAATCCCGGTGGATTCATGGATAAGATCAGAGGCCGGATGCTCTAACCTTTCTGACAGTTGTCTTTTAACAAGGTGCTCGTAGTGAGTGTGAGTATAAGGAGTTTGGGCACCACGGTGTATGTCCTTCATTTTGTCATGTGTAACAGTCATTACTTCAGGCAATACTTTTCCAATATAACACAATCCTTCAGAGTTTGGGGCAAGCCACTTGTACGCCTTTCTCCCGCATATGAAATATGCATCATCGGGGAGAACATAAGGGACGGAGAAGGACATGACCATGTTACAAACCTTCCAGGTGAAATCTCCTGACCCTAATTCTTCCATCTGTCTAATGCACGTATCAGTTTGTACGATATGTGCACAGTATCCTGGTGATACCTCTCCAACTTTAGTAATCCTATTTCCTAAGGTATATCGATACCGGAAAGATTTTCCTCTACTGGCTATGTGGCGTACGAGCTCTGTATCTGTAGGCATTCTATCTGCTCTGTGTGAAAAGGTCATGGTAAGGTTGCTCCATGACACTTCCCAATTTCCCGGTTTTCTGGGATTGGAGATGTTAAAACATATGAGGGACCTATCCACATGGTATTGGTGGAGCTTCAAACTAGGAGGGCTGGAGATGTTAAACCTCCGGTCCACCGGTCTCCCACCACTTAGCTCAAGTACCTCCCCTAACGTTAAAGGAAATGGTACTAGCCCTGATTTACTGTGACCCTGAGGTACTTGAGAGCATACCCAACAATCTGTTTGGTTCAACACGTTACCCACTAGAGAGTGATAGTCACTCAATGGATGCCGGTCCATATGGATATTAAAACTAGATTGGCATTTCTTTATGCATCCATCTTCAACCAGATTATCACAGAGCCTACAGATACAATTTTCCTCAGCTAACAATCCATCACAATTTCTTCTATCGGATCGTTTTCTGATACTCGCCTTTGCTTGTTGGCTTGGTTGATCTTGGAAAACTACGCCTCCATCATCATAATCGGAACCCATTCCAGAACCTCTTTCGACCTCTATGGTACTCTCGCCGGAACAGACTGCTCTGGTCAACATCATGGTTAACATCAAAATCCGGACCACAGTCTCTTGGGGCAAGTCCATCTTTGAGGAGGAAATAGAGAAGAATGAGAAGGGGGAAAAAGAAATTTTAAAGGAGAGGGGATGGGAAGTGGAGAAAACAATAAAAGGGAGAGGGGAGTCGACAGCTGCTTTCGGTCTTCAAGGCTCAGGTGCCGCCTCAGTCCTCCTGGAACAGACACTCTAGTGATACAACCTCTACCGTCTGTTCCTTATCACGGGACTTCTCTGGATCAGCAACCTTCTTGCAGTGGGATGAATGGACCCAAGTCTCTCTCTCAGCAACCTTCAATGCTGTGGTGCTAGTCAATAAGACCTGGTATGGTCCTTCCCATCTATCAATAAGACAACCTGAGCGTAGAAAATTTCGTATCATTACATAATCCCCAGGTTCAATGTCATGACAATTATTGTCTGGTAAATCAGGAATCACCAACTTCAGATTATCATTTTGATTCCTCAACTGTTTACTCATGTTAATCAAGTACTTTACAGTTACTTCATTGTTACATTTCAAATCATCCTGAGGGTTAATCATGACATGCGGTTGTCGACCAAACAAGATTTCAAAAGGGGACAGATTAAGAGGGGACCTGGGAGTGGTTCTGATACTATACAAAACAATGGGTAAAGCTTCTGGCCACGTCAATCCTGTCTCTGCCATTACTTTACTCAATTTATTTTTAATAGTGCTGTTCACTCTTTCGACCTTCGCGCTCGCCTGTGGACGGTACGGAGTGTGCAGCTTACTATCAATTCCCATCAACTTACACATTCCTTGAAAGACATCACCTGTAAAATGGGTACCCCTATCACTTTCAATGATTCTAGGGATACCATATCTACATACAAATTCCTGCACAATTTTCTTAGCTGTAAACATAGCGGTATTTGTAGCTGTTGGAAAAGCTTCGACCCAATTCGAGAAAACATCTATACAAACAAGTACATATTTCAAATTTCTACATGGGGGTAATTGAATGAAGTCAATTTGTATTACTTGGAAAGGGCCGCCGGCAGGTGGGATATGGGATGGTTCTGTTGGTATTGTTTTTCCAATATTCTTTCTCAGACAGGTAAGGCATGACATTGCTCTTTTACTAGCATGAGAGGAGAATCCTGGGGCGCACCAGTATGCTCTTACCAATTTGCACATCCCCTCCTTGCCTAGATGAGTCAGCCCGTGAGCTGCTTCAGCCAGACACGGAAGGTATGCCCTGGGGGCCACTGGTTTACCATGTCCATCCGTCCAGAGCCCTGAGGACTCCTGGCCATATCCCTTTGCCTTCCAGACTGCTCTCTCCTGAGTGGAACACAAATTCTGCATTTCACACAACTTTTGTGTGTTGATGGTATTAAATACCATCAGTTGTGTGGTGTCTGTCCGTATGGGGGTAGCAGCTGCAAGCTTTGCAGCTTCGTCTGCTCGGCTGTTACCAAGGGATACTGGGTCTTGACTATATGTATGTGCTTTACATTTGATAACAGCCACTCTGTCGGGTTCCTGTATCGCTGTTAGAAGCCTTTTTATGTGAGCTGCATGCGCTATCGGTGTACCAGCTGCCGTCATGAAATTTCTGAGACGCCATAGCGCTCCGAAATCATGGACTACCCCGAACGCGTATCTAGAATCGGTGTAGATATTGGCAGACTTACCCTTAGCCAATTCACATGCTCTGGTTAGGGCGACCAGTTCAGCAACCTGGGCTGAGTGAGGTGGGCCTAGCGGTTCCGCTTCTATGGTGTCTTGGTCATCTACGACTGCGTATCCAGTACACAAGTCTCCCGAGTCTGACTGTCTGTGACAACTACCGTCCGTGTAGAACGTGAGTTCTGCATCTTCTAGTGGATTGTCACTGATGTCAGGCCTTGCGGTAAAATTTTGGGTCAAATATTCCATACAATCATGTGTATCTTCCTTTGCATTAAATCCTCCTTCCCCATCACTCTCACCTCCCACCCTTTGTGCCTGTCCAGGCACACCTGGGAAAATGTTGCAGGGTTTAATGCACTGCATCTCCTTATGGTGATGTTTACGGGGGCCATTAATGCCAATTCCCATCTCGTAAACCTTGCTGATGAGACATGTCTGGTTTGGGCAGAATTCAATAAGGCCGATACCGCATGTGGTGTATGGATTGTGAGGTTGTGGCCTAGCACGACATCCTCGCTTTTCGTCACTAGCAATGCTATCGCCGCAACGCTACGCAAGCATGTGGGGAGGGATCGCGCTACCGTGTCTAGCTGAGCGCTGTAGTATGCAATTGGCCTGCTGGCATCACCGTGTTTTTGTGTTAGTACACCTGCTGCGCACCCAGCACTTTCTGTTCCGTATAGTTCAAAGGGTTTCCCATAGTCTGGCATACCTAATGCTGGTGCCTGCGTTAGGCACTGTTTGAGTCTCTCAAATGCTGTTTCGGATTCGTCTGTATGCGAAATCCGATCAGGTTTGTTTGAAGAGACCATTTCCTGCAAAGGTAGCGCCAATATGGAAAACCCTGGGATCCAATTACGGCAATACCCACACATTCCTAAAAACGTCCTGATCTGTTGCTGGGTTTGTGGCAGTGTCATGTCTCTAATGGCTTGGATTCTATCAGCGGTCAGGTGTCTCAATCCTTGTGTTAGACAGTGTCCCAAGTATTTTACCTTAGCTTGGCATAATTGCAACTTGTCTTTGGAGACCTTGTGACCTGTGTCTGAAAGATGAAACAGGAGCTGTTTCGTATCCTTCAGGGATGCCTCCAATGAATCAGAACACAGCAGTAGATCATCCACGTACTGTATCAACACTGATCCACTTTCCGGTTGGAAAGACTGTAAACAATCATGCAAAGCCTGAGAAAATATACTTGGACTATCTATGAAACCTTGGGGTAACCGAGTCCACGTGTATTGGACTCCTCTGTATGTGAATGCAAACAAATATTGGCTGTCAGGGTGCAGAGGTACCGAAAAGAAAGCGGAGCAGAGGTCAATAACAGTGAAAAATTTGGCAGTGGGAGGAATTTGCATTAGGATGACAGCTGGATTAGGCACTACGGGGAACTGACTCTCGACTATTTTGTTAATCCCCCTTAGATCCTGCACTAGCCTGTAACCCCTCCCCCCACTCTTTTTAACAGGGAAGATGGGACTATTTGCTGTGCTGGACGTTCTTACTAGAATGCCCTGTTGTAGCAAGCGCTCTATTACCGGGAAAACTCCTAACTCCACCTCTGGCTTCAGAGGATACTGTGGGATTTTTGGAGCTATCCTACCATCTTTTACTTGTACTACTACTGGAGCTACGTTTGCCATTAATCCAGTGTCCTGTCCATCTTTTGTCCAAAGCGACTCTGGTATCTGAGATGTCATCTCTTCTATTTGGGATGGATTCCTATTTGTCATAATGGAATGTGACATTAATTTTGATGGGGAGTCTAACATGTCTCGTACTTCCTGAGCGTGATTCTCAGGGATGTCCAAGAATACACCTTCAGGAGTACAATAAATGACGCAACCCATTTTACATAGTAAGTCTCTTCCCAGGAGATTAGTTGGTGCAGATGCAGCCAGCAAAAAGGAATGCTTGGTATGCAAAGGCCCTATTGTAATCTCGGCTGGTTTGCTAACAGGGTAGTGCTGGACTACTCCTGTTACTCCTATGGCTGGAACTGTCCTACCAGTGGTTCTCATGCCCACTGTCGAATTGATCACTGACTTGGCCGCCCCTGTGTCTACAAGAAAGTTTAAAGTTTTACCGGCTACATTGATTGCAATCTCTGGTTCGCTTCCAAGACTGGCAATCAATTTAACTGGTTGCAGATTACAGGTATGGCCACACCCCTATTGGGTATGCTGACCTCCCTGAATCCCGCTGGCAGCAACTACTTGTGAGGGAGTTAGCTGGGAACTACCAGAGGCATGCCAATCTCTGTTTGGGGGATATCTTTTTGTTTCCCCTGTATGTGGCTCAAAACTCCGCCTCTGTGGACCCTGCTCCCAATGTCGTGTGTGGTGTTGTTGTCTAGGGGGTTGAAAAGATCTTTGTACATTTCTTACTCTACAGTCTCGTGCAAAATGTCCTGGTTTGTTACAAGAAAAACATGTTATTACACTTGCCTTACCCACAGGATTCGGTGGTACATACGCAGGCTGCCTTGTGGTCAGCGCCTGTATACTTACGGACATCAACTTATCACTTTGCGACTCCCTGTGCCTAGTGATATTTCTGTCGTGATCAATAGCAGCCTCTCTCAAGGTGGACACTGACAGACCTCGCCAACATGGCTGTGTGGTCTGTACCCTAGCTTTTAATGTTTCTTTCAAACCATCCATCAGTACAGATACTGCTACTTCTCGATGGTTTGGGTTGGTCTTTATGTCTTCTATACCAGTGTACTTTGCCATTTCTAATAGTGCCCGGTGAAAATATTCTATTGCCGTTTCGGACTCCTTTTGCTTAATGGAAAATATTTTATTCCATTTAACAACGGCTGGGAAATACTCTTTTAGCTGTAAATTTATCCTTTTTACATTATCCTTGTTGTACACGTCTGTAAGCGGTACATCTTTATCCAATGCACAATCAGCTAAAAACTGAGTTGCATCGACATTGGAAGGTAAACAAGCTCTTAGCAGTATCTGCCAATCCTTGTTGTTGGGTTCTACCGTGTTACCTAAATCCCTGATGTATTTTTGGCTAGCAACTAAATCCTTCCTGGGGTCAGGAAATTCGGACACTATTGTTCTTAATTCCATTCTGGAAAATGGAGTGTACATGGCAATGTTCCTTATGGGAGTGGCGCCAGACACATCTGTTTTTCCATTGGGAACTGCTATTACCCTTACAGGAGCAATTCTAACAGCCTCTTCCTGTGTAGATTCTACAGCTTGTTGTGGTACAATTGTTTCAGTGTAGTGCATGGTGCCGTACTTACCCGTTGACACGACCTCACCTATCCCTCCGCTAGGGGCTTTCACTAATCTCGTGGGTGTCGCTGTGCCTACTGTGGTCTCTGCTATGGTGGCTGCAAGAGAGAGAGCTGAAATTGTTGCTGAATCGTCTTCTTGATCACACTCCTGAGGAAGGTTCAAAACAGGGTACATCTTGCACGGGTTAATACTTGCATGAGTTATTTGGTTAACATCATTAACATTTACAGTGTTACTAAGAGTTTGTGTTTTACAACCCAGTGCGTTTCTCTCCGCAATCAACTTCTCTCCTGCAATGTATGGTGGAGGAGGAGCTGTGGCAATCAACTTCCTGACTGCCCCAGATCCCGCCGCCAGAGCCAAACCTCTCTGTATCTCACCTTCCTGGTGCCATAACTGTAAATAATCATGATGCTGAATTCGTCTCTTTGCTGATTTTACGAGACATATCCTCCTCCTTAAATTTTGTAACACCTCTGGACTGAAGCTACCTATTCTTGGGAACTTGTCCCTGTCTTGTACAGTCATTCTCTCCCATTCATCACATAAAGATTCGGTGTGAATTCCATATTTTTCACACATTACATATCGTGCCGACCCAACTGGTCGGTTCACAGAATCAACCTGAACCAGGGTTGATCGCCCCCTACCTGAGCAACTGGCCCCCATAGTCTGTAGGTGTTGCTTAGTCCTCCTTGGATTTTCTGTATCAAGGTTTTCAGCAAGCCTTTTCAGACAACCAAATTACTCCACAGTAGGCCGGCGGTGGCGGTTTACCGAGTACCCCACTCACTCGCCCACCTCGACCAATACGACCTGTAAACACCGTTATGATGCCAGCGTACTCGATACAGGGCCCCTATGGAACCTTCAGTTTACTGGAACATATGAGGGTTACCCGCAGGACACTTACTCTTTCCAGTAAAGTTGGGGTTGTTAGATAGTTCCTGAGTGACCAGCGAACTTCCCTTCCAAAAATAAAAAATTACACAAATCACGTCAGAGTGTACAAATAGCGTTTGTGACCACTTTACTCTAATGGTATTTAGGTCAGATTACTAACTACTGCACACAATTACGTGTGGTCCAATCGTTCAGTACACGAGCACTACTTGTCATGTACTGAAAGACCAATGGAATCGATGTTTCCGGCCGCGATTCCTTCAACCAGAGCTTGTATGGCCTATATGGGTTCTGCACCAACACCCCAGGCGTTGTGCCACTGGACTTTTATAGCGGACCTTTTACCTTACGACCTCCTGGTCTTGTTCCTTATGACCTCCTGGTCTTGTTACCTTATGGTCCGCTATACTCTAATGCTCAAATATTATTTAACCAGAGATGCCTCCCTGGCCACCGTATATGTCACTTACACGTATGTTCCTTAACGAGTACCCGACTTTCCTTTTGGTTCCACCTTTAAAATTGTATAAACTTTTGTATACAAAACACACTCACTCAACACATGTACACTTTGTTTCTATATCTATTTCTGCGCAGAAATTGTCTTCAGGCCAAAAGTGTTACCAATTAGGAGCAGGATCTGTTAAACTAAATTTCAGATTTTCTAAAAACAGATTTGCGTTATTTACCGCTTCGCGTTACTTATCGCTTTTGCGCTAATTATCGCTTTGCGCTAATTATCGCTTTTCGTGACTTGGGCTACGTGGGCGTAACCAGACGCTACGTTGCGTAATGAACGCTGCGTGCGTCTGCCTTTTGGATTGCGTACGCTAGTCTTTGTTAGCGACACGTGTACGCAATGCAAAGGATCCACCGTAACACAATATATTTATTTATCAATGTAGATGATCCCTGATCATCTACCGCAATCCACACTGACTGCCTTGTATCTCAGACAAACCGTGTGTTTGTTCTATACTTTAACTATTACCTCTACTTTTAAATAACAGCAAATCTCTTTTTAGCACTTTCTATCAACTATAAAAAAAAAATTGGCAAACAGGAATAGTGATATACGAAATTTGAAAAAGAAATGCAGATAAATGTATGCGTACGCAAGACAAAAGAAAAATAAACAGTTTTAAAAGACACAAGCGTTTTGTTCTTACTTCCGGTTACCGGATTCCTTCAGCACTCTTTACCTAAGCGAAGCAGACGCTTATCCCGCCAGCACTATGAGACAACCTCCCACCCTTTGCTGGAGGGATAATGTCTGCTGATCTACCTAGTGCAGATGTGAAAAGGACCGGACGAGCCCGCAATTGACAATGCTAAATTCCTTTGTCGTATAATCAACCCTTATGAAGCTAAGAACACTGTACGCTGCTTACTTAAGAAATACCGTAATGGTACGCTATTTGCGTAACGATCGCTCAGCCGTAGGCGAGACGCTCAAGCGTCACGTTCGCTCACGGCCCAGTGATCACAGGACACGTTATTGGTTATGTCTAGGGGAAAGATTCGCTGTAACGTAGCATACGCTAGAGACCACGAGGAGGTCACCAGCGGTGCAGACGCTCACAACACTATACCTTGATATTAAACCTTATACCGATGAAATACACAGAATACCTTAATGTGAGTACAGGGTGTAAATGCAACCTTGTGTAACCTGACTATCTACAAAGCTGTTTGAGCGTCACCGACGCTCAAATGAACACTTATCACTATAGGAAATACACAGATACTGGTTTAGGTTTCCAAGGCCTATTAACTGTATTATGTCTAATATACTTGTAAAAGGGGATAACAGTACATATGATACACTACAATATAACAGAGACTTCCTAACCACAGAACTAAACAATAAATACAAAAAGACAATACTACACTGACCTAAATGCAATACGATACAATACTATAATACTATAAGGTATTTAAGAGAAAAAGAGGAGAGAGAGAGATAGAGAGAGAGAGAGAGATTGGCTCGCAGAAAGACAATGATTATGGAGAGAACTTACGCACAAAGGGTATGATCGCCAGCGCCTCGATATCCAGCTCCCGATTATCAGCAGATAACCGTTGATGAGAGAGTGAGAGCTGGATGTGGTCGGCCTGCCTATTTATGCCCCACACACAATGCAATCTCCTGGTCCTACAATCCCATTGTCCATTGGCCGAAGGAATTCGGCCCTGTATCATAACAAAAGGTCATAGGGTGATTCATACAGGTGGGCTGTGCTGATTTCCAACAGCTCAGGTGGGTGGGGAACTGGGTTTCCCGCCGCATACCTGAGTATGTGTAAATCATAGAAATGGACATAAACTTCTTATGTCCATAACTATTCGCACGAGCGATTAATACGCTCCAAACCAACACCGGAATATTGCTAATTAAATACTCTTCCGATGGGTACCAAACACTGCAGTATGATTCCTGTTAAACCCTTCGTACGATGCAAAGAGGGATTCCTCAGCTCTGGGACATTATACTTTAACCAAACTTACAGAAACTATCAAAGGGATCATGATCTATAAACTACATTAATTGTGAACATTTGTAACTAATGAGTCGCACGCTACGATCACATAAACTCTACCGTAAATGCGCATACTGCGCGTGCGAGTGCACGCTATTGCGGGTATGCGCTTCCACGGGAGAGCGTACGCATGCGCAGCACGGACCAGTGTGCGGTGCAAATATGGCAACGTGCATTGAGACATTTTTCTGACTTTGACAGTTTATATACATTGGTGAGAAGATGTGGCAGGGACTATGGAGTAACCAGTCCTTTCCCACACTTTGCCGATCCTTTTTAATTGTATCCTCTTTTGTCTGGTTTTACAATTTGTGTTGGTATGCACAGTACATATGTGATTACGTTTATGTTTGGCACTATATATAATATCCTCAAGTGCACACCACTGTGGAACAGGTTTGTTGTTATATGGTGCAAGCAATCTGATATTTAACATAGATTAATCAGGAGAAAAAAAGATATTTTTAATAATTAAGCATTTTTCTCATTACTGCAGCTGCTATTATCTTCCTGAGAGAGCAATAGCATAAGGGGGACAGAGGACAGGTACAGGTAACACAAATGCCCTTCTTAAATATGCAGTGAAAAGCTAATCTAATGCTGCAGACCTCCTGCAATGGCTGTGGGCAATGAAACGTACTGAGAAACCTTGAATCAAAATATGTCAATGTGAGAGGTGCAGTGAAAACAACCTACGATGTAGCCATGGACCTGTCTGAGCAGGTGAAATCCTCACAACATAACGCACACTGGTATGCAGCACTAGCCGTGTCCCCAGATGTGCTTTGCTTTGAAGTCATGCATTACACCCTCCCCCTCCTCCTCCCCCAACACACACACACACACACACACACACACACACACACACACACACACACACACACACACACACACACACACTCACATACACACACACACACACACACACACTCACACACACACACACACACACACACACACACACACACACACACACACACACACACACACACACACACGTAAAGTCATTGTTATGTTGCAGCAATGATAGGCCTTACAGGAAGAGGACATGACTAAAATATGTGGTCAATTTTGAAATGCGACACTAGCTTGGAGAGGTAATACAGTAGTTACCTGTTACACTGAGCTAGATTCTGTAGTTTTGTGATGGCAAGCGGTTAATATATCGTACACGGGATCCCGACGATCGCAATACCGATGCCGGAATCCCGCACAGCGGTACAATGCTGGAATACCAGCGAGACAGGCTATTCTCCCTCTGTGGGTGTCCAGCGAGCTCGCAAGGGGATTTCTAGCACTCGCCCCTCTGCCGGTATACTGGTGGCCGGGATGCCGCTGTTGGTATACTGACGGCTGGCATCCCGCCCACTGGTAATTCATACTGAACCCTTGTGTATATGTGACCCATCTCACCAGCCAGCATTTGCACGACACTGAAAGCCCAAACTTGGCCATTCAGTAACCATAGCTAAAAAATAAGTAGAAAAATATTATTCTCTGTAGTTTAAATATTAAATATACACAGTACTGTGCAAAAGTTTTAGGCAGGTGTGGAAAACATGCTGCAAAGTAAGAATGTTTAAAAAAATAGAAGTGTTAATAGTTTATTTTGATCAATTAACACAAGACTATGTAGACAGATATCTATATTTCTTTCAACTCAACGGACAACTGCTCATCCTCTGCTACTATAAAAGGGGTAGCATCTAGTTTCTCTTCGTGGAGAGGACCTTTCCCATAAGCCCCTGGGTCCATGTCACAAACTATTTGGAATAGTAATCTGTGGCGAGCGGTGCGGAGCGAGACACCGAGCCTGAAGCGAAGCGAGCCCTCGAGGGTCCAATGGTGCATAGAAAAAAAACAAAACCCCCCAAACGGACGGAAAACGGAGAAAACATTTAGGTGCTTTAAGGGCGGAAGTTCTCTCCTGCCCTCTCGTTATGTCACTTCCAGGTCCTGATCACGAAGGCAACATAGACACAACCCTAAAAAAGGTATTTGGGACTTCTTGTACAGACTGCACAATATGAGACACAAAGGGGACCAATATTATCAGAGTTTTCAGTGGCATATAATGGATTGCCTCCAATAATAACCCCGCCAGCAGTAGTTTCTCGTCTATAGTTTTAGCATGGGGAAGAATATATTGACAAGTAACGTGAAGGCATCTGCCAGTGGCATTAACAGAACAATAGCATTCTCAAAATAAAGCATTTTTTTTAAATGCCTTGATTAAAAAGATATAAAAGAATAAATATAAATAAATATATATATATATATATATATATATATATATACTTTGCAAAAGTTTTAGGCAGGTGTGGAAAAAATGCTGCAAAGTAAGAATGCTTTCAAAAATAGAAGAGTTAATAGTTTATTTTGATCAATTAACAAAATGCAAAGTGAATGAACAGGAGAGAAATCTAAATCAAATCAATATTTGGTGTGACCACCCTTTACCTTCAATACAGCATCAATTCTTCTAGGTACACTTGCACACAGTTTTTGAAGGAACTCTGCAGGGAGGTTGTTCCAAATATCTTGAAGAACTGACCACAGATATTCTATTGATGTAGGCCTGCTCACATCATTCTGTCTCTTCATGTAATTCCAGACAGACTCGATGTTGAGATCAGGGCTCTGTGGGGGCCATATCATCACTTCCAGTACCCCTTGTTCTTCTTTATGCTGAAGATAGTTCTTAATGACATTGTCTGTATGTTTGGGGTCGTTATCTTGCTGCAGAATAAATTTGGAGCTACTCAGATGCCTCCCTGATAATATTGCATGATGGATAAGTACCTGCCTGTATTTCTCAGCATTGAGGACTGCATTAATCCTGACAAAATCCCCAACACCATTTGCTGAAATGCAGCCCCAAACTTGCAAAGAACCTCCACCATGCTTCACTGCTGCCTGCAGACACTCATTATTGTACCACTCCCCAGTCCTTCTGCAAAAAATCTGTTACAGCCAAATATTTCACATTTTGACTCATCACTCCAGAGCACCTGCAGCCATTTTTCTGCACCCCAGGACCTATGATTTCATGCATAGCTGCAGAGCCGGCCTTAGCTATAGGCAGGCTAGGCATTTGCCTAGGGCATTCAAGCATGTCTAGGGGCATCCAAGCATGTCCCTGCAGCATCTCATGCTGAGAGGGACAGTCCGCAAACTAACTGTTACTTTCCAAATGTATTCAATCAGTACTTGTGTAAGGATGTGCCCTGTGGGCACATCCATGCTTGGTGCGTGGCGGCGGGTGTCCGGTGCAGGGATTACCTTTTTCCCTGCACCGGACCAGAGACTGCGGAGAGCGGCGCGGCGGCGCTTTGAACTTGGCGCCGCTCGGGCCGCCAATCAGAAGCGCCGCCCGCGGCATTTGAATCTTGGCGCCCTCCGGGAGCCAATCGCGGCTCCCGGAGCGGCAGCCAATCGTGGAGAGACGCGGCGAGCTGACGTCAGACGCCGGGCGGGACGCAGAGCAGGAGGCCGCGCCGGAGAGCGGCGAGGAGAGAAGTCACGGCGGGAAGCAGCGGAGGAGGTCGTCGGCGCGCCGGAGCGCAGAAGAGGATCCGACGCCGAGGTGAAGACGACGACCGCGGGGAGAGGAGGTCCTGAGGCCGCGGAAGAGGCCAGAAGACGTCGGCCTGCAGAAAGAAGATGTCCAGCGGCGGCTGGACGCAGGGAAAAGACGGAGGCGCCGCTGGCCAGGACGGGTCAGCGGCAGAAGACGGTGGAGGCCCCCGGGTTAGGTAAGGCCTCAGTGAGGCATCCTTCCCCCCCCTCCCCTTTTCCTCCCTCGACCACCAGGGACGGGCATTAGGCCCGAGGACACAATTCAGGCGCTAGGCCTGGGCACAGTTAGGAGTTTGGGCCCCCAATATTGATGAGGTGGTTTGGGCATTAGGCCCAAGCCACCCCACCCATGCGGCACCAGTTAGGCGGGCACTAGGCCCGGGGGACAATCTAGGCACTAGGCCTGTGGCTAATAGAGGGCGTTAGGCCCTAGGGTATTTGTGGCCAAATTAGGGATACATTAAGGTGACCCTGGGCACAAGGCCCAGGTCACCCAACGGACAGCAAGGTAGGCGGGCGCTAGGCCCGTGGGCAAAGTCAGGCCTCCGGCCTGTGGGCAGTTAGGGGGCGCTAGGCCCAGCGAAGCAGTGTTTCCCTGAGAGTACGGTAGGTGGGTGAGCTGTGCGGTCCCCACTACTGGGTGTTCTGGGTCGGGTAGATAAAGGGACAGCACCGTTTTATGTTGTAACTCCGATAGTGTGATATATGTTACCGTGCAGGGCAAAGTGTATGTGTTTAAGTTGTGCCTAGTTGTGTTGCACCACACCCACAGAGCTAGTTTGAGGGCTCGGCTGTTGTATTTAGTGTAGGGTGTGACACTAGGGTAGAGTTAGGCCCTGCACGGCTGTTTCTCTTTGCCTCCTTACAGGGACCTGTAAGTGGAGAAGATCGGAGTGCAAGACTTGTGACGGTGAGTAGCATCCGTGTACGTCTGTCCCTTGTTTGTCCCCGAGCGCCGGAGTTAGGATTGCTCACGGACGTGAGAATCCCTTTCATCACACTACGTGCGAAAGCGCGAGTGTGTGAAAGCTGGGTAGCTGAGGCTTTGTGCCGGTGATGACCATTCACCCAGCCGGTGAAGGTCGCAGCCACCCCTGGGGTATCCCCTGTTCCACCGGAAGCAGGGTCGATACCCCCTTTAATGTAAACCCTTCTCTCCTCAGCTAGGTCGTCGGTCAGCTCCGAGGGGGAATCGCCGTGTCTGGATCCGACTGAAGAATTCCAGGTCCGTTGAAGGTTCCGGTACCTGAAGGTGAGAGAGCGCGGCGCCTGGTGAGTACAGAGTCTACACCTGCACGACAGCAGGCACCACCACACGCACCGCACCTCTCACACTTGGCGTAGTCGGCAGGATAAAAGAGACCGGATCACGGACACGATGTGGAACGCCACCAAGAAGACCTCCCTGCGGACGGCTCCGGAGAAGACTCACCCCCGGATGTGTGCGGACCAGAGCGACTGGGTGACGGTGTCTGGGGCAGACATCCTGAAGATGGTGCAGCGGTCGGTCCAGCGTGAAAAAGAAGAGCGCCGGGAGAAGGGGCGCAAGAAAGCCGCTGTGACGCCCTGCAAGAAATGTCGGCAAACAGGTCACTTTGCCGACGAGTGTACTTGGCGAGAGACGTCCCCAAAGAAGGTGGTCCAGGAAGCGGACCGAAGACGTCAGAAGGGCCAAGCGAAGAAGGAGTCCTGGTGTTTGCTCTGCGGAAACTACGGGCATGAGCACAACAGTTGTCCTTGGGACGAAGAGTTGAGCGAAGACAAGGTTGATTCCCGGTGTGAAAGCTGTGGAGATCCCCGACATCGGCTCCTGGAATGTCCATGGACGGAAGACAGGACGGACTACGAGGCCACGGTGAAGCAGATGACGGAGTCTCGTCAGCAGCTTTGGGACCGGGTGGCTGCAGAGCCTGTGTGTGCGCTCTGCGAGGCGAAAGGACATGCGCTTCCCGATTGTCCGTGGAACGAAGACCGGATGATTGCGGATGGTCGCGCCCAGAGATGGGAGGAGGAAACCAGGGAAATGGAGCGGAAGGCCTTGCTTGAAGTTAGTTCGCAGGTGCCCAATTCCTCTGAGCCGGAACCAACGGGTGAAGATTCCCCAGTGAAGGAGGTGGATCAGGAACCCGTCTTGGAGAAGGTGGCAGTGGCCCTCCCTTGTTGGAAGTGTCGGCGACCAGGACATGCGGCCAGTGAGTGCCCTTGGGAAGATGCCGCGGACCTACTCTGTCCCAAGAAAGTGACCCCAGTAAGGCAGAATCCTTTCCCGCATGAGGCGGAGGTGGACGACTGGGAGGTGAAGAGACCACGCTGCGAAGAAAAGCGTGAAGACCCAGTGACTGAGATGTCCGGAATCTCCCCGCGATGGAACCGTCCACGACCAGGACGTGCGGAACAGGAGTGTCCTGGGTACCAAGAGATGCCAGCGGAAGCGAAGGAGTACGCTGAGGAAGTAACGATGCCAGCGGAAGCGCAAGAGTACGCTGAGGAAGCAGAGGTGCCAGCGGAAGCGAAGAAGTACGCTGAGGAGGAAAGTAATGCCCCAGTCCGGATATCGGAGGAGGACTCTGACTACGGTGAGCTGTCCGCCGACGAATCCCTCCCAGAACAGATGGAGGACGACTCTGGCATCGGAAGCGCCGACGAGAGTGACTGGCAGGATCGGGTGGAGTCATGCTCCCAGTTGAATGCCCTCCGTGAAGAGGAGGAGATAGTCCTGGAGCAAGAATACCTGCCAGGAGTGCCGAAAGGGACCGACGTACGGGGACAGGACTGCGATGCCGTGGGAGGACCCGTTCCAGAGGAAGAGATAGGACCTTTGGAGATGCCCCACGAGGAAATGCGACATGTGGTGGCTGTTGCCCGGGAGGAAACGGATGCCCCGGAGGATTCCGCTGTTGGGTGGTGGTCGATAGCACACCCGGACGACAGGGACGAAGCCACAGACGGTATCGGAGGCCAAGAGTGGGTGACTGTTGTCCCCGTGGAGGAAGATTCCCCTTGGTGGCCAACGTCGAGTGGCCGTGAAGAGATGGCACTCCCCCAGAGGATCCGCCGATGGAGGTCAGGACGCAAGAGGAACCCGGAGCTGGAGGAGGAAGGATGTGGGGTCACAGCTGGTCCAGGCTGGGCCCCCGAATGCACCCTCGCCGGAAGGACCTTGGAATTCCCTGACCCGCGGACGATGGACGTCGTGAGGAACTTTGTAGGGACTACAAAGGAAAAAGGGGGGGGAAATGTAAGGATGTGCCCTGTGGGCACATCCATGCTTGGTGCGTGGCGGCGGGTGTCCGGTGCAGGGATTACCTTTTTCCCTGCACCGGACCAGAGACTGCGGAGAGCGGCGCGGCGGCGCTTTGAACTTGGCGCCGCTCGGGCCGCCAATCAGAAGCGCCGCCCGCGGCATTTGAATCTTGGCGCCCTCCGGGAGCCAATCGCGGCTCCCGGAGCGGCAGCCAATCGTGGAGAGACGCGGCGAGCCAATCGGCGCTCGCCGCGTCATAGGCCCCGCCTCCGGCGTCTGACGTCAGACGCCGGGCGGGACGCAGAGCAGGAGGCCGCGCCGGAGAGCGGCGAGAAGAGAAGTCACGGCGGGAAGCAGCGGAGGAGGTCGTCGGCGCGCCGGAGCGCAGAAGAGGATCCGGCGCTGAGGAGAAGACGACGACCGCGGGGAGAGGAGGTCCTGAGGCCGCGGAAGAGGCCAGAAGACGTCGGCCTGCAGAAAGAAGATGTCCAGCGGCGGCTGGACGCAGGGAAAAGACGGAGGCGCCGCTGGCCAGGACGGGTCAGCGGCAGAAGACGGTGGAGGCCCCCGGGTTAGGTAAGGCCTCAGTGAGGCATCCTTCCCCCCCCTCCCCTTTTCCTCCCTCGACCACCAGGGACGGGCATTAGGCCCGAGGACACAATTCAGGCGCTAGGCCTGGGCACAGTTAGGAGTTTGGGCCCCCAATATTGATGAGGTGGTTTGGGCATTAGGCCCAAGCCACCCCACCCATGCGGCACCAGTTAGGCGGGCACTAGGCCCGGGGGACAATCTAGGCACTAGGCCTGTGGCTAATAGAGGGCGTTAGGCCCTAGGGTATTTGTGGCCAAATTAGGGATACATTAAGGTGACCCTGGGCACAAGGCCCAGGTCACCCAACGGACAGCAAGGTAGGCGGGCGCTAGGCCCGTGGGCAAAGTCAGGCCTCCGGCCTGTGGGCAGTTAGGGGGCGCTAGGCCCAGCGAAGCAGTGTTTCCCTGAGAGTACGGTAGGTGGGTGAGCTGTGCGGTCCCCACTACTGGGTGTTCTGGGTCGGGTAGATAAAGGGACAGCACCATTTTATGTTGTAACTCCGATAGTGTGATATATGTTACCGTGCAGGGCAAAGTGTATGTGTTTAAGTTGTGCCTAGTTGTGTTGCACCACACCCACAGAGCTAGTTTGAGGGCTCGGCTGTTGTATTTAGTGTAGGGTGTGACACTAGGGTAGAGTTAGGCCCTGCACGGCTGTTTCTCTTTGCCTCCTTACAGGGACCTGTAAGTGGAGAAGATCGGAGTGCAAGACTTGTGACGGTGAGTAGCATCCGTGTACGTCTGTCCCTTGTTTGTCCCCGAGCGCCGGAGTTAGGATTGCTCACGGACGTGAGAATCCCTTTCATCACACTACGTGCGAAAGCGCGAGTGTGTGAAAGCTGGGTAGCTGAGGCTTTGTGCCGGTGATGACCATTCACCCAGCCGGTGAAGGTCGCAGCCACCCCTGGGGTATCCCCTGTTCCACCGGAAGCAGGGTCGATACCCCCTTTAATGTAAACCCTTCTCTCCTCAGCTAGGTCGTCGGTCAGCTCCGAGGGGGAATCGCCGTGTCTGGATCCGACTGAAGAATTCCAGGTCCGTTGAAGGTTCCGGTACCTGAAGGTGAGAGAGCGCGGCGCCTGGTGAGTACAGAGTCTACACCTGCACGACAGCAGGCACCACCACACGCACCGCACCTCTCACACTTGTATACACTGCTGTTTACATTTGTCAAAAAAAATGCACACTGTACCTTAAACTTCCTCTGACATGCTTGAATGCCCCTGACTTGTGAGACCTGACAGACAGCAGAAGCCCAGTAAATGCAATTCCTGGACCTGTGACATTTTTACTGACTATATAAGGTTATTACTGGATGGCTTCTTATGATAACACATGTGTATTTTGGAAGACTGCTTCACAGAAACCTGACATCACCTATACTGCTTGTGCACATGGGGGAGGGGGACCCTGCCATCCTGTGTGTGTCCTTTATCCCTGTGCAAACCCCAGGTGTCTGCAGGGACATAACATGGGCAGTGTTCTCCCCACACTTTATTTCCTAGTCAGTCCATACCGTAAAATTCCCCTGCCATCTAGCACTGTAACGTGGTCAGTAAGTTGCGTTGTGCTATTTCTATATGAAACATCAGTGCAGCGTGACTTTTGGACACATCAGACTGGAGGGCAGAGCATATCACTCCCACAGTATAAAGTAAAGGGCATGCAGTAACAGACACCAGCAAACACACTGAATAGTGAAGAGAATGGACAGTTTCTACATGTTTGATACTGATCTTTTTGTATAACCAGCAAGCGTGGCAGTATCTGTGGCAGTATATGTGTATTATGGGCATTACTAATGTGGGGCATATGTGTAAGGTGCATTACTGTGTGGCATTATGTGTATTATGGGCATTACTAATGTGGGGCATATGTGTAAGGTTCCTTTACTGTGTGTAATTATATGTATTATGGTCATTACTGTGCGGCATTGTGCAGAGTTAAACTGGCCCACAGGGTAACCCCCGGTGGGCCCCACTACCTGAGCGTTGCAGGTACAGATGCAGAACTAGCGGCGGTGCTAGGGGGCACCAGACAAAATTTTGCCTAGGGCATCAAATTGGCTAGGGCCGGCTCTGCATAGCTGAGTGGAAACAAGGCCAAATGACTCAACTATGCATGAAATCACAAGAACTGAGGTGCAGAAAAATGGCAGCAGGTGCTCTGGAGTGATGAGGCAAAATGTTAAATATTTGGCTGTAACAGAAGGCAGTTTGTTCTCCGAAAGGCTGGAGAGTACAATAATGAGTGTCTGCAGGCAACAGTGAATCATGGTGGAGGTTCCTTGCAAGTTTGGGGCAGCATTACAGCAAATGGAGCTGGGGATTTGGTCAGGATTTAAAGGTATCCTCAACGCTGAGAAATACAGGCAGGTACTTATCCATCATGCAATACCATCAGGGAGGCATCTAATTGGCTCCAAATATATTCTGCAGCAGGACAACGACCCCAAACATACAGCCAATGTCATTAAAAACTATCTTCAGTGCAAATAAGAACAAGGAGTCCTAAAAGTGATGAGATGAAAATAAACTATCAACACTTCTATTTTTGAAAGCATTCTTACTTTGCAGCATTTTGTCCACTCCTGCCTAAAACTTTTGCACAGTATTTTATATATATATATATATTGTTTTCTTCTTTTATTTCTTTTTAATGAAAGCATTTTTTTTTTTAAATGCTTTATTTTGAGAATGCTATTGTTCTGTTTTTGCCACTGGCAGATGCCTTCACATTACTTGTCAATATATTCTTCCCCATGCTAAAACTATAGACGAGAAACCACTGCTGGCGGTGTTATTATTGGAGGCAATCCATTATATGCCACTGAAAACTCTGATAATATTGGTCCCCTTTGTGACCCATATTGTGCAGTCTAGTATACAAAAGATAGGTAAACACTGTACTGGGCGCCAAATGACAATGTAAAAAACAGTGGGGTGAAAAAGCAAGAAGGTGTTCAAAATATATTGAGTGGACGTCCCTTTAAAATACTTGCAATCAGGCGTGTATATTATTCTCTGGTTTCCTCATATTCCGTCTGGCAGTCTCAACGGGAATCCAGTTTGTAGTATCATACAAAGGAAAAGAGGAATATCAGATAGTTGGAGGATAAATACCCTCAGACCAGCATGTTTTTAGTCACCAGATAGCCTCCCGGGAAATGGCGTTCTGGATTTTCCGGCAATAGCTCCTTCCACAAACAGCAAAGCAGATGTCCCCAGCTGTGCCAACGCGTTTCAGGCCTTACTAGGCCCTTTCTCAAGGCTGATGTCATCAGCCTTGAGAAAGGGCCTAGTAAGGCCTGAAACGCGTTGGCACAGCTGGGGACATCTGCTTTGCTGTTTGTGGAAGGAGCTATTGCCGGAAAATCCAGAACGCCATTTCCCGGGAGGCTATCTGGTGACTAAAAACATGCTGGTCTGAGGGTATTTATCCTCCAACTATCTGATATTCCTCTTTTCCTTTGTATGATACTACAAACTGGATTCCCGTTGAGACTGCCAGACGGAATATGAGGAAACCAGAGAATACTATACACGCCTGATTGCAAGTATTTTAAAGGGACGTCCACTCAATATATTTTGAACACCTTCTTGCTTTTTCACCCCACTGTTTTTTACATTGTCATTTGGCGCCCAGTACAGTGTTTACCTATCTTTTGTATACTATTGTTGTTTATGGGATAGAGTTACGCCCTTATCTTTTGGTTTACACTGTTAAGGCAGCCATCTCCGCGCATTGGAGAGGTGTTCCACCCAATTTCCTTGTCATATTGTGCAGTCTGTACAAGAAAGTCCCAAGTACCTTTTATAGTAGCAGAGGATGAGCAGTTGTCTGTTAAGTTAAAAGAAATATATCTGTCTACATAGTCTTCTTTACAGAAAACTATAGAGTTCTCATCTGTACTGAATACATAGTATGCATACAATGTAAATGTATACATATAAACTACAAAGATTTCAAATGGGTATAAATAAAGGCATTAATGTGCAGTTGTTTGCATCTGAGCAATTTGTATAGATATTATCAGACTTTTGTCATCTTAATAAATAGAACTTTAAACATTGCAAAGTATTAAAACTCTCAACAATATCTTGTAGGGTCAATTAGACAAATGTGTTTGAGCCAGTTAAAGGATATACAGGTTGAGTATCCCATATCCAAATATTCCGAAATACGGACTTTTTTGAGTGAGAGTGAGATAGTGAAACCTTTGTTTTTTGATGGCTCAATGTACACAAACTTTGTTTAATACACAAAGTTATTAAAAATATTGTATTAAATGACCTTCAGGCTGTGTGTATAAGGTGTATATGAAACAAAAATGAATTGTGTGAATGTACACACACTTTGTTTAATGTACAAAGTTATAAAAAATATTGGCTAAAATTACCTTCAGGCTGTGTGTATAAGGTGTATATGATACATAAATGTATTTTGTGCTTAGATGTAGGTCCCATTACCATGATATCTCATTATGGTGTGCAATTATTCCAAAATACGGAAAAATCCGATATCCAAAATACCTCTGGTCCCAAGCATTTTGGATAAGGGATACTCAACCTGTATCAATAATGTACAGTATATATTGTTTTAAAAGAGGATGTCAATATGGAGAGGGTAAAGAAAAGGGAATTAATTATCCAGGTACATTTAGAAGAGTTTTGTAACCATATTTTCAATGGACATAAACTACAGATAGTTTAGTTAAATGGCTTAGTCCAGTTTATTTCATAACAGCACAGTGTATACAGCAAATACTTGCCTACTCTCCAAACTTTGCTGGAATCCCCTGGACTACTATGAGAGCAGGACACCCTACCCTGAAATGAGTGTGGGACAGCAATGATGCTGCAATTCGCATGATCTCTATGGCAAGAATCACCCCTCTCCCCACAGTGGTCACCGATAGGAGCCCATAAACAAAACAAGGCATAATAGTAAAAAATATATATTTATTTTGAATAAATATCATAAAATATATAAATATATAGCAATCACCGGACACACCTCATTCCATACACATACTCACAATTACACCTTTTACCATACTCAGACAATCCCACTCTCTCTCACAGGTTCTCAATGCTTTCTGCCTTAAATGACATATTGGTGACCCCCATCCCTCCTCCTTCGTTAAAATTTCTGACCTTCTTTCTTTTACAAACCCAGTAAATGATGACAAAGAATCCCAAAAGACATGCAAAAATTGCCAAACCAACTCCTATTGCTAGGTAAATATATGAATCCTGCGAATCAAAGGTATAAAATATGCCACAAGGACCAAGAATACCTCCTGGGCCATCCCACCCCTCTTCTCCATCCACCAGCTGCACTTGACTTTGCCCTGCATCATTTATTGCAACCACACAAACCCTGTACGAAGTGCCTGGTAGAAGATTCGCTATTGAGAAGAAGCGATGTGACTGATTGAGCAAAGGTCCCATCTCCAATCGTTCTTCCGGCCTACCATACAGCACTCTATAGCCCGTTACTGTTGACAGTGGTGAGCACCAGTTCACGCCCATGCCAGTCTGTCCAGGAATGATCTGCTTCAAACGTGGAGAATCAGGAATAACCGAGCGTCCACTTATACCAGGGCAAAGGCATCTGCCCCCTGCCTTCTTCTGTATCTCATTACATGGGAGCTCCAGGTGCTTACAGCGATCATACGGGCAAGGCTCAGCAGGTGCATGTGGAGGATCAGTGTAAACCTCATAATAGTCATCTTCATCATCATCATCCTCCTCATTTCCATAGTTAACATTTTCCGTTACATACAATATCTGCTCATGTGTTGTCTTCTGACTTTGTGTTAGTTCATGGGATTGAGAGACAGTTCGGTGGTTGCTCTTTAGGTTTGGTGAAGATGTTCTGAGAAGGTCCCACATGCTACTCTGTGGTATAGTGCTGTTGTTGCTCTCAGACTGTGATGTGTTATTCTCAAAGGGCAAACCTGTAATGGGTACACATAGTGGAAACAGTAGCAAAAGTAGGGAGGAGAGAAGAGGTGACTAAGGAGACACAATGGACACACAAAGCAAAGATTGAAAAGATAATAAATAGAAAAGAAAATATAACCGATAAAAAGAAGAAGAAAAAACAGTTGGTTATAACACTGTACTCATAAAAGCAAATAAAAAATTATAATTTTTGCTAATATATTCTTTTTATCTTTATAATTCTTAAAGGCAACTCTACTGTAGCTTAGATAGTATATTTTTTTACATCTTACAGGGCAAATGATTAGCTTAGGAAATCTTTCACTCCTTATGAAGCAATAGTAACAGTGACACCTACTGGCTTTTTCAAGGTACAAGCAAGCATATTAAGGAGAAGATTCAACATGATCCAACATAACATAGGGGGTAATTCAGATCTGAACACAGCAGCAAATTTGTTAGCTAATGGACAAAACTATGGGGGTAATTCCAAGTTGATCGCAGCAGGAATTTAGTTAGCAATTGGGCAAAACCATGTGCACTGCAGGGGAGTCAGATTTATTTTGTTTCTGTGCAGGGTAAATACTGGCTGCTTTATTTTTACACTGTAAATTAGATTGCAGATTGAACACACCCCACCCAAATCTAATCTCTCTGCACATGTTAAATCTACCTCCCCTGCAGTGCACATGGTTTTGCCCAATTGCTAACTAAATTCCTGCTGCGATCAACTTGGAATTACCCCCATGTGCACTGCAGGTGTGGCAGATCTAACATTTGCAGAGCATTAGATTTGGGTGGGTTATGTTGTTTCTGTGCAGGGTAAATACTGGCTGCTTTATTTTGACACTGCAATTTAGATTTCAGTTTGAACACACCACACCCAAATCTAACTCTCTCTGCACATGTTATATCTGCCTCCCCTGCAGTGCACATGGTTTTGCCCAACTGCTAACAAAGTTCCTGCTGCGATCAACTCAGAATTACCCCCTAGGTGTGTACACACAGTGAGATCTTTGCTATGTCCGATTTTGATTATGCAATTTCCCTTGAACTCCCCCAGAGCTCAGATAGCACAGAGAGTACAGCTTTTGACTATCTGTGCTTGAGATTTTGTCTATGTACGATTTTGACAAAGTGCCAATTTTGACTATACTTTGCACTAGATAGTACACTAGATAGTCAAGATTGACTTGCCTGCACAGTCTATCTAGCCTTACGATACCGACCCCACGGGAGCGCGCATCGGGATCAAATCTGTATCACAAGCTGTCTAACACTGAGATATGCACTAACTTTTGTTTTCATAAGACTTTGACTATATAGTAAAAATCTTACAGATTTATCTCACCGTGTAAGGCTCATAATCAAAACTCTGCTTGGTTCTACTAGTGTAATAGACTGCTAAGGATAATTATAAATATTGTAAAGTCATTTAAAACATATGTTGCTGACAGTCTTTACTTAATAAAGGTATATATTTATTTATTAAACAGTTTATGCTTATATCATTGTTCTTCTTAGAGGAGATCAGTACCATGTGGTGGCTGTGAAGTCTATATAGGATGGTCAGGTAAAGACACTTTGCCACCAGTAACTTCAACAATTTTTCTTCACACTCCATAGAGATGCGCAATTATCACAGTGTGGTTACTGTATTAGATGGTGGCATCACTGTGATAACATCGTGCCACCTTACCATTATGTAGCATAGGCAAACACATAGCTTCCTGACTGGTAAAGACTATTGGGCTCATTTATCAATGAGTGATACATTTCACTGTGAGTGATAAATTGCACCAGCCAATCAGCCCCTAACTGCCATGGTACAGACTGTTTTAGTAAAATGACAATTCGGATCTGATTGGCAGGTGAAGTTCACAGTGAAATTTACCACTCATTGATAAATTAGCCCATATTTATCATACTTTGCTTTCATTGCCCTTATAGTATTATAAAACTGTGCCTGGCTCTCTGCGGAGCTTGCCAGAACATCAGGTTCTGCAGCAGCTGGATGTCTACATCTAGTAACTAGAACAAAGTGTCCCGGGGGCTGCTTCTGTATATTAGAAGGAACAGCAATGCTATAGCTGAAAATAACACTAATGTTTAACTTCCAACGTCAGGAAGAAGTAGTAACATGTACAGGTACACTACAAATATGTCACCCTGATCTGATTTACATTACATCAGGGATTATTTAATAACAAAGTGACAATGTTCAGTTACTATAAAGACAATCACAAAGTGAGCCTGATCTGTTACTACTGCACATTTACTCTATTAGTAAAGTCCTTGCCTGTCTAGCTGTATATACTGTAGTACCTTGGCACTGAAGTCTGTCACTATACAGTACATAATAAAACAACATTGGGCAACCAGGGACATTCTAGCTACTGTTCAGCTCTCAGCATGCTGGCCAGCCAGCAGACAGTAGAGTCATTTGTAGAATCTGAGCTATAAATTATGTCTAAACCTGATCTTACCTTGGTGTAACTGAACATGATATTCTGTAGTTTTTCTTGATATTCTTTATGGCTCTCTTCTGTGTATTTCTGTACTTTAGGTTTCTCCTCTTTATCCAGGTATGGTTGTGTCTATCTCAGGTTTATCTAAGAACTCATTTACTCTGATAACAGTGTGTGTGTGCAATGCATTGCTTCTGCAAACTCCCTGCCTTTTTATAATGTCTGTGACGTCACCTAATTCGGCCCTGAATCACCGACGGAGTATGTGGTTGTAGAGAAGGGAGAGAGACAGAAAGAGAAGTGTAAGGGGAGTCAGGAGACAGTTAGAAAAGCATTACCCAAATATTATTTCCAGATGTTTCAAAGGGTGTGGGAATCTCTCATACTAGCCTCCAGTTGTGCGCATCGGAATGTTTACAGAAGGCGTGTTGCTAAGGTTTCTTCCAAATAAGGATGTCTCATGTGATAACTCAGATCATGTTGGAGCATAGATATTTGAAGTACATTCTGAGCAATCTTTTTCACCATGTATACCTGTGTTATGTATAGAACAATTTGCACCCCATTTATTTATACCTGTGTTGGGTATGGAGCAATTTGCACCCCATGTGTATGAGTATTATGTATGGCGTAATTTTCCCCTATTTATACCTGTGTTATGTATGGAGCAAATTGCACCCCATGGGCCTGATTCCTGAGTTGACCAATTTTTTTGATACTGCAGGTGCCTGATTGTATGTACAAAAGTGTGGTATCAATTGAGAAGCACAGTATCAGAACAGTCTTGGAATAGTGCGGGACAGTGACTGGGAGATGGCCAAAGAGGCGTGTTAAAGAAGTGTCATGGGCGTGTTATAGAAGTGTGGGGGGCATGTCACTGAAGTATTTGCATACACAGGTGCTTAACTGTTCACAGTGGACGCCATAAACCCCCCATCACCTGATGAATGCTCCCTCCTGACAGTACCTGGGTCAATCAATATGTGATATTGCTCTAAAGTGGGTTCGTACCTGAAGCTCGGTCGTCTTCGTGTTCGGCCGTATCCCCTCTTCAACGATGTCGAGGCCAGCGACTATTCTTTCCGTCACCTGTCAGGCTGGGGCAGAAGAACCAGAAGAACCCCGGAAGGACAACCCAAACACAATATACTCAAGGACCACTACACATGGGGGCGGTGACAACCATTTATTGTACCGAAAATATCAGTCACCGCTATAACTCGATTCTCACTTGGAGCAATTGCATATATTAAACATCATCTCAATACCCTATCTCTTCCCCTGTCTACAACAGTAATTACAGCTTAGGTATCTCAAAGGCATGACAATAACTCGGTCAAACAATCAAATATGGTTACATGCAATAGCAATCATTCATTACGTAGTAATATCTTAGAGTAAGGGATGTTGTGACAGTAATTCTGTTGCACTTCTTGAGCTGTCCATAGGATGGCGCCGCACGCTGGGCACTAATGTTCAGTTCCTGCGCCCCAGTGGGCGTCTGCGGTCAGTGTTCCTTTAACAAAAATCCTGCACTCTCACAAAGGGAACTCCTGAGAAGACGTCGGTGGACGTAAGGTAAGTATTCAGAGAAAGGTGTGCAGAACTAACGGTCAGTACTATAACACAGCAGCAATGGTTAACGGCGCTAACCGTATTTGTATCCACGGAAAAGTAAGTCACAGGGGAGGTCGCGGCTGACCACAGTTCATCTATGTATATATAACGCCACCACTTGGAAGTGTTTACTGAGGCGCTTTGGATCAGGGGCATCCTCCCTTGTTTCCTGGCAAGCACTCGTGGCGTCAGTTCCACTGTCTGGTGGGGTATGGGTTGGAGTAGCCTGACTTGTGGACAGTAAGGCAGAGTCACTCTGGGGGCTAGAACTTCAGGGGGACCGCTGATAAGGGTACCTGTGTGTTGCTGGCTCTTGCCAGTCCGATCTGCTGCGGTTCTCCCCCCGTTCCTGCGGCCCTGGTATCTGTCGGCAATGTGGGTAGGGGTAGTTCCAGCTGTCCCCCTCGTCCCTGCTCCTGCCTCTCTACTGTGCGGCGGTTTCTCCTTCCGGGCGGCTCGCAGGCTGGTCACTTGGTGCAGCGGTAGCCGGCGGTCTCAGCTCCGACCAGCCGCTGCTCACACACAGCGGGTCCCTCTTCTCCGTCTCTCTCTAGCGGTGGTCAGGGGCAGCGTGTCTGGCAGCAGGTCTCTATATTCGCGGCAGCGGGTCCCGTCCTGCTCTCTCTCCCTGAGGTGGCTTCCTCTCTTCTCCTGCGGCCGTGCTCCTGCGCGCCGGATCACTCTCTGCCCTCCTCCTCTTCTTGGCGCGCAGCTTCCCCTCCAATCCTGACACTCCAGGTTCCCGCGCCTGGGCAGACCAGCAGTACGGTTCTCCTGGGTCCTGGTGCCCTCCATCACGGCTCTTCCCGCATGTTGTTGCTAGGCAACTAGGGCAGGGGATCTCGACACTGTCGGTGCCTATGTATCTGACAGGTCCCTGCAGGCAGCGCTGGCTGTTATGAAAACTAGTAGGGGGACAGTAGGGGTATCCCACACGTGGGTACCACAAATACACCGTACACAACAGTAAATAAAGATACAGAGACTTGTATAAGGGGAAAGTAAGGTCAGCTTTATTAATTTAAAACTAAACTATTTAAGGAGTTAACTGACTAGCATATCTATATAAACTATAATACTAAAATGAAAGAGGAAGAAAGGAAACAGGGAAAGTATGGTGGCACAGAAAGAACGGCTCCCACAGTGCAATATCGCCAACTGCATTTTCACCTCAATTTTTCACATGGGGGGGGCGACCAGCCAGCCCTATGACCCTGCTCGAGGTATCCACCTCCCACCCCAATGACACAACAACATGAGGCCCACCTGGACCGGTGGTGCCGCTGACCCCGGTAAGGTATAATCAGCCTAAGACATGTATTGGAGGGGAGAGCACCTCAAGCTCACAAAAACAGATGGCAACTGCAACCGTTCTTTCCCACCACGACAGCTGACACCAATAACAGACAACAACACATGGGAGAGAGGGTGGGTAATGTCCACCATGAAAAATGTCCCTAAAATGGATGCCTACAGCAATCTGAGGTGGACCTGAAACCCCCACCCCCTAACTATAATTCTATAGGCTAAACCGACCTCACCCCACCACACACAAAGCCTCCTACAGAAACATTAACCCTTCCTTGCCCAGAGCTAATCGTCCCCAGGCTCGGGTGTTTCGTCACCTACATGCATACAAAATGCATTCCGTCCTAATACTCAGACGGAAAATCTGCACCTGCCATAGGGTTGGTGCAAGTTTCAATTGTGCGACCAATGCTGTAGTCTAAAGACGCATCAGGTGGTATTACGGTGCATACAGACGCTCATAGTGGGCATCTCAGTCCTTCCAAATTCAGATACATGGATGTACAGCAGGGAAGGGCTTTATACTGGCATTTGCATTTAGTTGCAGATGGCCGCCAAAAGACACAAATGTGTCTGTATCCATCCAGAGGCGTGCGCAGCTAATTTTATTAGGGGTTGCACCGCAGGAGGGGCGTGTCTAGCACTATGTTACATTCTATCAGTAAAATCACATGGCTTAAGCTAAGTTCTCCCTAGTTCCTAATAATAAAGTAGATATAGGGGGTCATTCCGAGTTGATCGCTCGTTGCCGATTTTCGCAACGGAGCGATTAAGGCTAAAATGTGCATGCGCATGGTACGCAGTGCGCATGCGATAAGAATTTTAACACAAAACTTAGTAGATTTACTCACGTCCGAACAAAGAATTTTCATTGTTGAAGTGATCGGAGTGTGATTGACAGGAAGTGGGTGTTTCTGGGCGGAAACTGGCCGTTTTCTGGGAGTGTGCGGAAAAACGCAGGCATGCCAGGAAAAAACGCAGGAGTGTCTGGCCGAACGCAGGGCGTGTTTGTGACACTAAACCAGGAATGAAACGGCCTGAGCTGATCGCAATCTGTGAGTAGGTCTGGAGCTACTCAGAAACTGCTAAGAATTTTCTATTCGCAATTCAGCTAATCTTTCGTTCGCTATTCTGCTAAGCTAAGATACACTCCCAGAGGGCGGCGGCCTAGTGTGTGCAATGCTGCTAAAATCTGCTAGCGAGCGAACAACTCAGAATGACCCCCATAATACGCCCCCGAGAAATAAAATGAAACATAATGGTGCGACCGCCCACTACGGCATAACCCTGAGTCCTAGCTGCCGCTGCACTCTATCGCTGCTTACACTTCCCCAACCTATCCTTGACCCAGTGGCAGAACTAGAAAGTGGTGTGCCTAGGTGCATATGCACCCCCCACACACACCTCTTGCACCCCTAAGCACCTACACCCTAGTCTTGAGTGAGACATTCTGAAAAGTACAGGAGATTTAGGGGGCCGAACATTTGAGTTTATATAACAAAAGTAAAGTTTAAAATATACATATCTGCCATCACAGCCACATCTGCCTCTTTCTATGCCATCACACTCCTCCTCTACAGGGCGCCAGCATTTGTCATACATGTCCCCATGCTCACAAGCTACTGACAGTAGTGCCCATATTTCACATTGTACCAGACGGTATGAGACGAAATCCACATTACGCCACACAGTATGATCCAAAGTCACTTTATGCCACACGGTATGAGCTGAAATTCACATTATGCACACGGTGTGAGACGAAATTCACATTATGCCACACGGTATGAGCTGATATTCACATTATGCCACACGGTATGAGCCGAAATTCAGAGAAACAGGGGCCCATTTATAAAAAAAGATTCCGCCCAGATCGCATTCAATATGTAATACATGATAAATGGACCCTCATAGCGGGATGTTCTAAAGGGAAAATGCAATAAACCCCCATTTTGGGGGGTTTTATCGCATTTTCGTATGTACTAACACCCGACCGCTGTGTTTTTGTCGCACAGGGTATCGCTATCTTTGGATGGCGATACCCTATAGAAGCCTATGGGCTTCTTATCGCCGGCCGCCGCAACCTGCCGCCCCTCCCGCCGCAGATGCTGACCCCCCTCCCCCCCGGCATACCTTCCTCCAGGCAGCCTGGACCCGGAAGGTAATCTCCTCCTCCCCCTAGCAACGCAGCCGGAGGTCCTTCCGGCTGCAGGGGGAGGAGGAGGCGCCGGGGGCAGCCTGCAGCTGCTTCCCAGCAGGGGAGCAGGTGAAGAGCCCAGGGAGGTGACGGAGACCCCCCGCACACCACCTCACAGGTATCGCGGGGGGCCTCCGTCACCGCATTGCGATATTGATCGCATATGTTAGTACATATGCGATCAACATCGCTGCGATGGGCGGCAATGTATGTTAATACATCCCGCCCAGAGAGAGAGGAAGGGAGAGAGAGAGGAGAGAGACATTTAGGGGGGAGTTCAAATGTCGGTTGGGTATCTGTGTTTTACTATTAGATAGGAAAATAAAGACACCCAACTGTCTTTTCAAATAATTGAATATCACCCATAGGGGGGTGGATAGAGAGAGGGACAGTGGCAGAGAGAGAGAGAGGGGGAGGAAGAGAGAGGGAAAGACAGGGAGAGAAAGAGAGAGAGAGAGATATTTCATGAGAATGGAAATATGGTAAAAATACGCTGACACTTACCACACTGTCTCTGTGAACAATAGGGGTAATTCAGACTGGATCGCTGCAGTGGCAGAGATCGCAGTCTGAATTACTGTGTGGAGTCCGCACCTCGGGAGCCCAGTGAGATGCTATCAGCAGAGGCGGGGCAGGAGGGGGGGTGTCAATGGGGGGCAGAGCTACGCAGGAAGAGAGCTACTTGCCAGGTACAGAAGCATCAGGCCTGACATGCGTGGCGCTCTAGCCCTGTGCAGGACGTACCCGCGAATGTCAGAGTAAATGATCGTTGATGTGCTACATTTAGCACATCTACGATCAATTACACACACACACACACACACACACACACACTGCCACAAACCTTACCTTCTCCTTCCTGGCCGGGCTTCATGGGATGGCTGTTGTTGTTACAGCTCCACCTGGCCCAGCAAGAGAAGGCAGGGCTGCACAGTGCACACAGATCGCAAGTTGGGGGCGTGGCCTAATCGTGGGCCCCCGTGACCACGCCCACTCATAGAAACCCCCTTGAAATCAGCAGCAACTGACTGGCCGGGGCAGGGAGAGGAGGCGCACAGGACCTCAGGCAGTGCAGAGAGCAGCAAGCTGGGCTCACGGCAATCACCACTCCACAGTGCTACAGCAGGCGTGGCGTGTGGGGGTGCCGCACATTAGGGGGTGTCTGTGCGCACCAGGCACCCCTCGTGCGCACGCCTATGTATTCATCTCTGAATCAGACCCCATGTGTAGGTGTTATGTACTATTCATTCTAGTGCGCTGTCTGTGAAACCGGCACTTCGCTCCCGAAAAGTGCCACTGGAGGAAGGGGTGTGGTCTCGTGACGCCCCCTGTAAGTCACTTTTGGGGGAGTGCCCAGCGCTTACAAAGATGCTGGGCTGACCCCAAGCTCTCCCTCAACAGTTAATAGATGCTGTGCCCATGAGCATGGCATCTATTCACTGGCGGTGACAATAAACTGCAAGTTTTCCAACCCATGGGACACTGCAGCCCACAGCAGGGGGCAGATTGTTTCAGCAGGGCGCCTTTCCTCTATATAATATCACACATCAGCGTGTGCTGGGAGCGGTGTTATTACTCCTCATATATCACTGTACAGTTCCCTCTACTGTAAATAATAAAAATAACTGCAATTCCAGTGTGTGCTTAGAACTGAACTAAATTAATGCCACCTCCCTATACCATCCCTGCCAGTCAGTGGCATAACTAGAAATTTTTCTCCCCCAAGCCAAAACATTCTCTGGCAATCCCGCTTCCCACCCCACCCCCATAATTGCCACTAGGAAACTAATGAAAGGGGGGGGCATGGCCTTGCTGAAATGGGTGTGGCTTTGCATAAAGGGGCGTGGCATTGCAGGAAAGGACTACCTTATACCCCAGTTTTGCAACCTGCACGCCCAGACATTGGCCACCACAGCGATGTCTTCCCAGGAGGCGGGACTTGAGAAGCGCGGGACCGGACCACCGGACTGCAACGCAGGCCGCAGCTCACTTTACACTGAGGCCTGCCCTGAGCTGACATCCTGCGGAACAGAGTGGAGTGGCGTGCACTTACCAAAACGGCAGCAATGTCTTCCTTCCTGACGGAGGGAGTTGCAGGAGGACCCTGCAGGGCCTGCACTAAAAGCCTCTGAGTCCGTCCGTCTGGATGGTCCGTCTCTCCTCCTCACTTGGTCTCCGTGACCGTGAGTCTGTGCCGCTTGCCATGTGCCGGGGGCGTACCCACCTTCCCTCAGTCACACACAAATAGATTAAGCCGCCCGCCACTCACCAGAAGCTCCTCCCTCACCTCAGTCTAATTGGCTGGCAAATCTATCTGTCAGCCACGCTGCCAGGCCAAGCTTGTCACTCAAACTCTCCGGAGTGGCGGCGCCCCACGCCACGGCGGGGTCTGCGGGGGCAGTAGTTACGCCAATGCTGCCAGTCTCACTTAACAGTCTGTTTTCTTATTCTGGTTTTCAATGCTCCAAGTCTCTTTGGTGCCCTCCTTAAAAAAAAAAAATTTTTTTAATAGATATATAGTATACTGTTTTTACATGTACCTACCTATATGGTAGTTTCTCTGCAAAGTGAATCTCTGAGGAAATTGTCCTCCCTTGGCAGACCGTGTCTTCAGACGGTATTCACTATTCATGTAAGAGATCACATGATTGAAAGATGCCTGTGTTTGTATGAATATAACCAATGTCATCATCATACAACAGATGTTCATCCAGACTTGTGCCCTGTGTCCCCCCCCCATCCTTCTGCCCCTTGTGCCACTCCAGAGCCCTGTTTCTTTCCTGCCACATGCCCTGTGTCCGCTCCAGTCCACTGTGTCACTCCAACCACATGCCCCTTATTATTACTACATTTTTTTAAATTAGGCGCCGCAAGTGTTCTGCAGCGCTGTACATATGGCACACATTAGAACAATACAGGGTATCTCATCTCCTCCACTCCTTGCCACGCTCAGACCCACCGTCACCAGATGCAATCTCTTGACCCTGCTATCCTGTCCTCCCTTGACACTCTCCTTTCTCCTCTATCCACCATGGCCTGGCCCAAACAGGCGACCTCCTACTATAACTCCACTCTCACCACCGCACTCAAGTCTGTTGCCCATATCTCCTCTGTCCCACTCCACAATTTAATTACAGCTCTCTCCTACTCAACGTCTGTCTATACCCAAATCTCCTCTCGCTCGTTACTGTTTATCTCTTCCAATGGCTGCCCATCCCTAGTAGTATGCCGGCTACTCCTTTGCTTCCTTACATCTCTGCTGTATTGTGTACTGAGAATTTTGGTGCTAATTGTTACCTGTGTCTGTTTTACTTTCTCGGTTACTGTAATGTTACGTTTTCATTGCCCTGTATATTTCTAATGTGTGCCTTACGTACGGCACTGCAAAACATTTGTGGCGCCTTATAAATAAAATTTAACAATAATAATAAGGGGCATGTGGCAGGATAGACACAGGGGCATGTGTCTGAAGTCACACAGTGGACTGGAGGAAACACAGGGCATGTGGCTGGAAAGACACAGGGGTCTGGAGTAACACAAGGGACAGAACGATAGACCATTAACCATACCTCCCAACTGTCCCGATTTTCACGGGACAGTCCCGTTTTTTGGGGACTGGCCCGCTGTCCCACCCACGGGCCGCAGTGTCCCGCGGTGGGGGGGGGGCAGTTGGGAGGCTCCGTCTCTCGCTGCTCTGCTTAGCAGAGCAGTGGTGAATAGACGCTGTGCGCATGCGCACAGCATCTATTCAGTGCAGACAGAGGGAGAGGAGGCATGCCAGCGGCTCACAGAGCGCTGGGCATGCCCCCTCAGTGACGAAAATGGGGCGTGGCTTGCGATCGCGGGTCCTCCCACGAAGCCACGCCCCCTTTTCCATAGACCACACCCCTTTTCGGGGGCGCACACGGCTTCGCCGCGCGTGTGTCCCTCTTCAGGTAGGGTAAAAGTTGGGAGGTATGCATTAACCTCTCTAACACTGTCCTTGCCTGGTTTACCTCTTACCTCACTAACTGCTCCTTCTCTGTGGCTGCCTCTGGCTCCAACACCCCCTCTTCCATACTCCCTGTCTGTGTTCTCCAGGGTTCTGCCCTAGGCCCCATTCTGCAGGTTTCAGAGGAGGAGAGGATGATTCACAGTGTCAAAGGCATCAGACAGGTCCAGGAGGATGAGCAGAGAGAAGTGACCCCTGGATCTGACCAAAAGCAGGTAATTGGTGACTTTGACAAGGGCAGTTTCAGTTGAGTGGAATGGGCGAAAGCCAGATTGAAGAGGATCAAGGATGGAGTTGTCAGAGAGGTAGCTGCTGAGTGGGCTATGGGTGTCATTCCGAGTTGTTCGCTCGCTGCCGTTTTTAGCAGAAATCCGATCAGGCTAAAATCCGGCAGTTCTGCGCATGCGTATGGGCCGCAGGGCGCACACGCTAAGTACTTTCACACAAAACTATGCAATTTTACAAAGGGCCGAGCGATGCTTTTCAGTCGCTCTGCTGATCGGTGAGTGATTGACAGGAAGTGGGAGTTTCTGGGTGGCAACTGAGCGTTTCCAGGGAGTGTGCTAAAAAACGCTAGCGTGCCAGACGAAAACGCAGGAGTGGCTGGGGAAACGGGGGAGTGGCTGGCCGAACGCAGGGCGTGTTTGTAACGTCAAACCAGGAACCAAACAGTCTGCAGTGATCGAAATCTAGGAGTAGGTCTGGAGCTACTCAGAAACTGCAGGGAAATATTTAATAGCAGAACTGCTATTAAATATAGCAGTTCGTTAGCAATTCTGCTAAGCTATGATACACTCCCAGAGGGCGGCGGCCTAGCGTTTGCAATGCTGCTAAAAGCGTGCGAACAACTCGGAATGAGGGCCATTATACCAGCTGTTTAAGTAGTTTGAAAGTGTACAGGAGAAGACAGATGGGGTGGTACCTAGCAGGTGAAGAAGGGTCAAGGTTGGATTTTATAAGAATAGGTAAGCCAAGAGCATGTTAGAATGGTGAGGGAAAGATGCTGATAGAGAGTGATAGGCTGCAAAGATGAGCAAGGTGGGAGCAGGCGGTGTGGGGGAGAGTGAGCCACCCACAATGCCGACACTCCCGCCCTGAGGATACAGCTAGCCAGGGGTGTATCTACCCATTGGCCAGGATGGCACTCGCCAGGGGCGCCAGGCAAGGAGGGGGCACCACCTGGCGAGTGACACCCGCTGCCAAAGGATAGAAAAGCAGTACTGTCAGACTGTACCTGGTAAGAGTCTGTTACTGCTGGAGCAGCGCCGGTGTCCGGCAGCACCACACTTGTAATCAGACTCAAAATAAACTACAGTTCCCAGCAGCCCTTGTTGCTGGGAGCTCCCGGCAGCAAGGGCTGCTGGGAACTGTAGTTTATTTTGAGTCTGATTACAAGTGCGATGCTGCCGGACACTAGTCTGATCACTAGTGCAGTGCGGTGCTGCCGGACACCGGCGCCGCAACGGCAGTAACAGACTCTCACCAGGTACACAGTAATTGTTATATAGCACAGTGCTACAGATCTATTAGTTGTTGAAGATAATAAAATAGTGGCAGTGTTTGGGAGAAGGGACTGTAGCACCTGGAAAACTACATGATTTTCATGCATGTTAGATGTAAGTAAGTAATAAGTAAGCGAAAACTTTAACTTGTTGAGTGTAATAAAGAAAATACATATCTTACCTATTTCAAGGCCAGGTTCAAGGAAATGCATATCAGTTCAGTGGCGCACCCAGGGGGGGGGGGTTTCCGAGTACCCAGAAACCCCCCTCCACTAAAAAAAAAAATTTTTTTTTTTTTTTTTTTTTTTTAGCTGCATGAGTGTTATTAATGATTGTCTAGCGTCCTCTGCAGCCTGCTGTCTTCCTGGTGGCACTCGTAAGTGCAATAAAAGTTTACTTTATTTTAATTATAGTACATATATATCCATGTGCATACATATATACACATGTATATACATACAAACACACACACACACACACACACACACACACACACACACACACACACACACACACACACAATATATATATATACATGTGTATATATATATGTGTACTGTATGTGTGTGTACATATATATATGTATGCATGTTTAATATGCTATGTATATGTGTATATGTATGTGTGTGTGTATGTATATATATATATATATATGTGTAGATATATGTATATACTTATATATATATATGTATATATATATACACACACACAGACACACTAGTTTTACGGACCCAGCATATACTGGGTCACCAGTCCCCACCCCCGTGATTGGCTCCGCCCAGTTCTGGAAACCCCCCCATGCAAATCCTGCGTTTGCCACTGCAGTTAATTGTATTCTTGATAATTTTATCTTGGAAGTGATGGCACCCTGATGTTTCTTCTGACAGGAAGCACTTCTACCATCCATCTAATGGTGTTTGGTTAATGGCTGGGTCCATTTGAGGCTCATCTCACAGCATCTCATTAGCATTTCATTTGGGGTGCAGTTAAGATGCCGGCGTTTGACATCCCGGCGGTCGGAAAGCTGACGCCAGCATCCCCAAACTGCTCGGAATGCTGATGCTGACATCCCAACATAGATAGCGATGCAGAATGCCAAAATCCGGATCAAGTTGGTGCCAAAGTCGCTACTGGCAAGCCGCGCGGGAGGGTTAGGGTTAGGCTGCAGGGATGGAGATTAGGAAGGGTGGGTTAGGGTTAGGCACCACTGAAGATGCTGGGGGTGGGCGGGTTAGGGTCAGGCTGTGGGAAAGGTAGGTTAGGGGGGAGGGACGGTGTAACGTGAATACGAGACACTACTGTGCGGGGTAATGTAATGGGCAGTACGGATGGTGTAATGGTTAGCATTACTGCCTCACAGCACTGAGGTCATGGGTTCAATTCCCACCATGGCTCTAACTGTGTGGAGTTTGTATATTCTCCCCGTACTTGCGTGGTTTTCCTCCGGGTACTTCGGTTTCCTCCCACAATCCTAAAATATACTGGCAGGTTAATTGGCACCCAACAAAATTAACCCTACGGTGAATGTGTCTGTGTGTGTACATGTGGTCGGGAATATCGATTGTAAGCTCCACTGGGGCAGCGACTGATGTGAATGGCCAATTCTCTGTAAAGTGCTGCGGAAATATGTGTGCGCTATATAAATAACTGGTAATAAATAATAAAATAGGACTTTAATACCTATCGGTAAATCCTTTTCTCCGACGTCCTAGTGGATGCTGGGAACTCCGTAAGGACCATGGGGAATAGCGGCTCCGCAGGAGACTGGGCACATCTAAAGAAAGCTTTAGGATCACCTGGTGTGCACTGGCTCCTCCCCCTATGACCCTCCTCCAAGCCTCAGTTAGATTTCTGTGCCCGACGAGAAGGGTGCACACTAGGGGCTCTCCTGAGCTCTCTGTGAAAGATAATATTTCAGGGGTACAAATTGGAATTCGAGACGTATTCCCCTCGCCGTTTCCAAAAGTCTGTTTTACCGACGTCTCCCGCTGACAGGGAGGCAGTTTTGGAAGCCATTCACAAGCTGTATTCCCAGCAGGTGATAATCAAGGTACCCCTCCTGCAACAGGGAACGGGGTATTATTCCACACTATTGTGGTACCGAAGCCAGACGGCTCGGTGAGACCGATTTTAAACTCTAAAATCAAAAATCTTTGAACACTTGCATACAAAGGTTCAAATTCAAAATTGAGTCACTCAGAGCAGTGATTGCAAACCTGGAAGAAGGGGACTACATGATGTCTCGGGACATCAAGGATGCTTACCTTCATGTCAAAATTTACCCTTCTCACCAAGGGTATTTCAGGTTATGGTACAGAACTGTATCAGTTCGGACGCTGCCGTAGGGATGGTCCACGGCACCCCGGGTCTTTACTGAAGTAATGACCGAAATGATAATATTCCTTTGAAGGAAGGGAATTTTAGTTATCCTTTACTTGGACGATTCCCTGATAAGGGTAAGATCCAGGGAACAGTTGGAGATCGGTGTAGCACTATATCAGGTAGTGTTGTGGCAGCACGATTGGATTTTCAATATTCCAAATTCGCAGCTGGTTCCGACGACTTGTCTTCTGTTCCTAGGGATGATTCTGGACATAGTCCAGAAAGAAGGTGCTTCTCCCGGAGGAGAAAGCCAGGGAGTTATCCGAGCTAGTCAGGAACCTCCTAAAACCGAACCAAGTCCCAGTGCATCAATGCACAAGGGTTCTGGGTAAAAATGGTGGCTTCCTACGAAGCAATCCCATTCGGCAGATTCCACGCACAGTGGAACCTACTGGACAAATGGTCCGGGTCGCATCTTCAGATGCTTCAGCGGATAACCCTGTCACCAGGGACAAGGGTATCCCTCCTGTGGTGGTTGCAGAGTGCTCATCTTCTAGAGGGCCGCAGATTCGGCATTCGGGACTGGGTCCTGGTGGCCACGGATGCCAGCCTGCGAGGCTGGGGAGCAGTCACACAGGGAAGGAATTTCCAGAGCTTAGGGTCTAGCCTGGAGACATCTCTTCTTATAAACATTCTGGAACTAAGGGCCATTTACAATGCCCTAAGTCAAGCGAAACCCCTGCTTCAGGGTCAGGCGGTATTGATCCAATCGGACAACATCACGTCAGTCGCCCACGTAAACAGACAGGGTGGCACGAGAAGCAGGAAGGCAATGGCAGAGGCTGCAAGGATTTTCGCTGGGCGGAAAATCATGTGATAGCACTGTCAGCAGTGTTCATTCCGGGAGTGGACAACTGGGAAGCAGTCTTCCTCAGCAGACACGACCTTCACCCGGGAGAGTGGAGACTTCACTCAGAAGTCTTCCACCTGATTGTAAACCGTTGGGAAAAACCAAAGGTGGACATAATGGCGTCCCGTCTAAACAAAAAACTAGACAGATATTGCACCAGGTCAAGGGACCCTCAGGCAATAGTGGTGGACGCTCTGGTAACGCCGTGGGTGTACCAGTCAGTGTATGTGTTCCCTCCTCTGCCTCTCATACCAAAAGTACTGAGAATCATAAGAAGGAGAGGAGTAAGAACTATACTCGTGGTTCCGGATTGGCCAAGAAGGACTTGGTATCTGGAACTTCAAGAGATGCTCACGGACGAACCGTGGCCTCTATCTCTAAGAAAGGACCTGCTCCAGCAGGGGCCTTGTCTGTTCGAAGACTTACCGCGGCTGCGTTGGACGGCATGGCGGTTGAACGCCGGATCCTGAAGGAAAAAGGCATTCCGGATGAAGTCATCCCTACCCTGGTCAAGGCCAGGAAGGACGTAACCGCAAAACATTTTCACCGCATTTGGCGAAAATTTGTTGCGTGGGGTGAGGCCAAGAAGGCCCCTACAGAGGAATTTCAACTGGGTCGTTTCCTCCATTTCCTGCAAACAGGACTGTCTATGGGCCAAAAATTGGGGTCCATTAAGGTTCAAATTTCGGCCCTGTCGATTTTCTTCCAAAAAAGAACTGGCTTCAGTGCCTGAAGTTCAGACATTTGTAAAAGGGGTACTGCATATACAGCCTCCTTTTGTGCCTCCAGTGGCACCTTGGGATCTCAATGTTGTGTTGAGTTTCCTAAAGTCACATTGGTTTGAACCACTCACCACTGTGGACTTAAAATATCTCACATGAAAGTGACGAGTTAGCCCTGGCTTCAGCCAGGCGTGTGTCAGAATTGGCGGCTTTATCATATAAAAGCCCTTACTTAATATTTCATTCTGACAGGGCAGAATTGAGGACTTGTCCTCATTTTCTACCTAAGGTGGTTTCTGCATTTCACAGGAACCAACCTATTGTGGTACCTGCGGCTACTAAGGACTTGGAGGATTCCAAGTTGCTTGACGTGGTCAGGGCCCTGAAAATATATGTTTCCAGGACGGCTGGAGTCAGAAAATCTGACTCGCTGTTTATCCTGTATACACCCAACAAGCTGGGTGCTCCTGCTTCTAAGCAGACGATTGCTCGTTGGATTTGTAGTACAATTCAGCTTGCACATTCTGTGGCAGGCCTGCCACAGCCAAAAAATCTGTAAATGCCCACTCCACAAGGAAGGTGGGATCATCTTGGGCAGCTGCCCGAGGGGTCTCGGCTTTACAACTTTGCCGAGCAGTTACTTGGTCAGGAGCAAATACGTTTGTAAAATTCTACAAATTTGATACCCTGGCTGAGGAGGACCTGGAGTTCTCTCATTCGGTGCTGCAGAGTCATCCGCACTCTCCCGCCCGTTTGGGAGCTTTGGTATAATCCCCATGGTCCTTACGGAGTTCCCAGCATCCACTAGGACGTCGGAGAAAATAAGAATTTACTTACCGATAATTCTATTTCTCGTAGTCCGTAGTGGATGCTGGGCGCCCATCCCAAGTGCGGATTGTCTGCAATACTGGTACATAATTATTGTTACCAAAAAATTCGGGTTATTGTTGTAGTGAGCCATCTTTTCTAGAGGCTCCTCTATTATCATGCTGTTAACTGGGTTCAGATCACAAGTTGTACAGTGTGATTGGTGTGGTTGGTATGAGTCTTACCCGGGATTCAAAATCCTTCCTTATTGTGTACGCTCGTCCGGGCACAGTATCCTAACTGAGGCTTGGAGGAGGGTCATAGGGGGAGGAGCCAGTGCACACCAGGTGATCCTAAAGCTTTCTTTAGATGTGCCCAGTCTCCTGCGGAGCCGCTATTCCCCATGGTCCTTACGGAGTTCCCAGCATCCACTACGGACTACGAGAAATAGAATTATCGGTAAGTAAATTCTTATTTTCTCTTAGTCCGTAGAGGATGCTGGGGATGCTTCAAGAACCATGGGGTATAGACGGGATCCGCAGGAGACATGTGCACACTATAAGTCTTTGAATGGGTGTGAACTGGTTCCTCCCTCTATGCCCCTCCCCCAGACTCCAGTTATAGGAACTGTGCCCAGGGAGACGGACATTTCGAGGAAAAGGATTTATTTAACGTTTTTAAACTAAGGTGAGATACATACCAGCTCACACCACAAACACGCCGTACAACATGGCACTCAACAACAACGTATGCAACGGCATGATCAACATCAGTCATAGACTGACAGAACTCAGCACAACATGTGCGTAACTATAACCAATAACTGCAGAAACAGCCCGCACTGGGACGGGCGCCCAGCATCCTCTACGGACTAAGAGAAAAGGATTTACCGGTAGGTATTAAAATCCTATTTTCTCATACGTCCTAGAGGATGCTGGGGATGCTTCAAGAACCATGGGGTTTATACAAAAGCTCTAGAAAGGGCGGGAGAGTACGGATGACTCTGCAGCACCGATTGACCAAACAAGAGGTCCTCCTCAGCCAGGGTATCAAACTTGTAAAACTTCGCAAAGGTGTTTGATCCTGACCAAGTATCAGCTCGGCAAAGCTGTAATGCTGAGACCCCTCGGGCAGCCTCCCAAGATGAGCCCACCTTTCTGGTAGAATGGGCCTTCACCGATTTCGGTAACGGCAATCCTGCCGTAGAATGAGCCTGCTGAATTGTATTACAGATCCAGCGTGCAATAGTCTGCTTGGAAGCAGGAGCCCCAATCTTGTTGGGAGCATACAGGACAAACAGATCTTCTGTTTTCCTAACCTGAGCCGTTCTGGCGACATAGATCTTCAAAGCTCTAACCACATCGAGATATTTCGATTCCGCCAAGGCGTCAGTAGCCACTGGCACCACAATAGGCTGGTTTACGTGAAATGATTGAACCACTTTTGGCAGAAATTGTTGATGAGTTCTCAACTCCGCTCTATCAGCATGGAAAATTAAATAGGGGCTTTCGTGAGACAAAACCGCCAATTCAGACACTCGCCTAGCGGACGCCAAGGCCAACAACATGACCACTTTCCAAGTAAGGAATGTTAACTCAACCTTGCGCAAAGGTTCAAACCAATGCGATTGCAAGAATTGCAACACCACATTAAGATCCCACAGTGCCACAGGAGGCACAAATGGAGGTTGGCTGTGCAGCACACCTTTTACAAAGGTCTGAACTTCTGGAAGAGAAGCCAGTTCTTTCTGAAAAAAGATCGACAAGGCCGAAATCTGTACTTTAATAGAGCCTAACTTAAGGCCCGCATCCACACCAGCTTGTAGGAAATGGAGCAAACGCCCCAGGTGAAAATCTTCCGTAGGAGCCTTCTTGGATTCACATCAAGATACATATTTTCTCCAAATACGGTGGTAATGCTTTGCCGTTACTTCTTTTCTAGCCTGAAGAAGTGTGGGAATGACTTCACTGGAAATACCCTTTCGGATCAGGATTTGGCGTTCAACCGCCACGTCGTCAAACGCAGCCGCGGTAAGTCCTGATACACACACGGCCCCTGTTGTAACAGGTCCTCCTGAAGAGGAAGAGGCCAGGGATCTTCTATGAGCAAATCCTGAAGATCTGGATACCAGGCCCTTTTTGGCCAATCCGGAACAATGAGGATCGCCTGAACCCTTGTTCTTCTTATAATCTTTATCACCTTTGGAATGAGTGGAAGTGGAGGGAACACATATACCGACGGAAACACCCACGGTGTCACTAGGGCGTCCACCGCTATCGCTTGAGGGTCCCTTGACGTGGAACAATGGGGGTCATTCCGCTATGCTGCAATTTGCTGCAAATTGCGCTTGGTATGCAGAGCACATGCGCTTAGTTATTTTAATAAGAACTTAGTAGATCAAGCTCGAGCGACATTTTTTCAATGCTCGAGTGATCGTAGTGTGATTGACAGGAAGTGGGTGTTTCTGGGCGGCAACTCAGCGTTTTCACGGCATTTGCTAAATAACGCAGGCGTGCCAGGGAAAAACGCAGGAGTGGCTGGTGAAACGGGGGAGTGGCTGGCCGAACGCAGGGCGTGTTTGTGACGTCAAAACAGGAACGAAATGGACCGAGGTGATCGCAATCTAGGAGTAGGTCTGGAGCTACTCAGAAACTGCTAAGAATTATTTCGTAGCAGTTCTGCTAATCTTTCGTTCGCTATTCAGCTAAGCTAAGATTCACTCCCAGAGGGCAGCGGCCTAGTGTGTGCAATGCTGCTAAAAGCAGCTAGCGAGCGAACAACTCGGAATGAGGGCCAATATCTCTGAAGTTTCTTGTTGAGGTGGGACGCCATCATGTCTACTTGAGGAACTCCCCAACGACTTGTCACTTCTGCAAAGACCTCTTGATGAAGACCCCACTCTCCTGGATGGAGATCGTGTCTGCTGAGGAAGTCTGCTTCCCAGTTGTCCACTCCTGGAATGAAGATTGCTGACAGCGCGCTGGCATGTCTTTCCGCCCAGCGAAGAATCTTCGTGGCCTCGGCCATCACCGCTCTGCTCCTTGTTCCGCCCTGGCGGTTTATGTACGCCACTGCTGTCACGTTGTCTGACTGAATCAAAACAGGCAGACCTCGAAGAAGATCTGCTTGAGTTGCAGTATGCCGTTGTAAATGGCCCTTAATTCCAGAATGTTTATGTGTAGAAAAGCTTCCTGGCTTGACCACTTTCCCTGTGTGACTGCTCCCCAGCCTCGGAGGCTTGCATCCGTGGTCACAAGGATCCAATCCTGAATTCCGAACCTGCGTCCTTCCAGAAGGTGAGAACTGTGCAGCCACCACAGAAGGGATATTCTGGTCCTGGGAGATAGAATTATTTTCCGGTGCATGCCCAGGTGAGACCCGGACCACTGGTCTAACAGGTTCCACTGAAACACCCTGGCATGGAACCTGCCATACGGAATGGCCTCGTAGGCAACCGAGTGCATTGAAGAACTGACACCTTTGCTGGTTTCAAAATCTGTTTTACCATGTTCTGTATTTCCAGAGCTTTTTCCATTGGGAGAAAAACTCTCTGCAATTCTGTATCCAGAATCATACCCAGGAACGACAGCCATGTCGTCGGATCCAACTGCGATTTTGGCAAATTTAGGAGCCAACCATATTGTTGCAGAATCGTCAGTGAAAGGGCAACATTCTTCAGAAATTGCTCCTTGGACCTCGCTTTATGAGGAGATCGTCCAAGTACGTGATACTTGTGATTCCCTGCTTGCGCAGGAGAACCTCATTTCCGCCATTACTTTGGTGAAAATCCTCGGAGCCGTGGACAGACCAAACGGCAACGTCTGAAATTGGTAATGACAATCCTGCACAGCAAACCTCAGGTAAGCCTGATGTGGAGGATATATGGGGACATGCAAGTAGGCATCCTTTATGTCGACCGACACCATAAAATCCCCCTCTTCCAGAATGGAGATCACTGCTCGGAGAGATTCCATCTTGAATTTGAATTTTTTTAGAAAGAAATTGAGGGATTTTAGGTTCAGAATCGGCCTGACTGAGCCATCCGGCTTCGGGACCACAAATAGGCTCGAATAAAAGCCTTCCCCCTGTTGTGACGGGGGCACTGTGACAATTACTTGATTTTGACACAACTTTAGTATTGCAGCGCTTACTATCTCTCTTTCTAGAAGAGAAACTGGCAAGGCCGATTTGAAAAATCGGTGAGGGGGCACGTCTTGAAACTCTAACCTGTATCCTTGGGTTACTATTTCTACTATCCAAGGATCCAGGTCCGAGTGCACCCAGACCTGACTGAAGAGTTGGAGACGTGCCCCCACCGGTGCGGACTCCCGTAGAGGAGCCCCAGCGTCATGCTGTGGATTTGGTAGAAGCCGGGGAGTACTTCTGCTCTTGGGAACTTGCCACAGCCTGTGACCTTTTTCCCCTTCTACTCCCCCTGGCAGCAAGGAAGGAGGACCCACGTCCTTTTTTGAATTTATTGGGCCGAAAGGACTGCATCTGATAGTGAGGCGATTTCTTCTGCTGTGCAGGAACATAAGGTAAAAATGAAGACTTACCCGCGGTAGCCGTAGACACCAGGTCAGTGAGGCCGTCACCAAACAAGACCCTACCGTTAAAAGGTAGAGACTCCATCGCCTTCTTAGAGTCAGCGTCAGCATTCCATTGATGAATCCACAATGCTCTCCTAGCTGAGACTGCCATGGCATTGGCCCTTGATCCCAAAAGGCCAATATCCCTTACAGCTTCCTTTAAATATGTTGCAGAGTCCCTGATGTGACCCAGAGTCAAAAGCACACTATCCCTGTCTAAGGTATCTACCTCAGATGACAAGTTATCTGCCCACTTTTCAATAGCGCTACTCACCCATGCCGAAGCAACGGCAGGCCTGAGTAGCGACCATGTAGTGACATAAATGGATTTTAGGGTATTTTCCTGCTTACGATCCGCAGGATCCTTTAGGGCAGCCGTGTCAGGCCACCTTTTTGGATAGACGCGATAATTTAAAAAAGTGCGTTCAGTTCATGAGAGGGAGGAAACGTTACCTCAGGTTTCTTTCCTTTAAACATACAGACCCTTGTATCAGGGACAGCAGGGTCCTCCGTGATATGTAGCACGTCTTTTATCGCCACAATCATGTACTGAATACTCTTAGCCAGTTTTGGATGTAATCTGGCATCACTATAGTCGACACTGGAATCAGAGTCCGTGTCGGTATCTGTATCTACTATCTGGGGAAATGTACGTTTTTGTGACCCCAAAGGGGTCTGGGCTTGTGATAAAGCATCCTCCATGGATTTTCTCCATGTCTGGTTCTTAGACTCAGATTTATCAAATCTCTTAGTCAACCTAGTCACATTCGTGTTTAAAACACTCAAATATTCACTCAATCATTCGTCGGCGGTGCCGACACGGTCACTCTCACAGTATTGTCTGTCCCCACTCCAGCCTCTTCCTGGGAAGAGCATTCAGCCTCAGACATGTCGACACACACGTACCGACACCCACCACCACACTGGGGCTATAGGAGACAGACCCACAACAAAGCCTGTAAGAAAGATACAGAGGGAGTTCTGCCAGCTCACACCCAGCGCCTATCCCGGTACTAAAGCCAGTAAAAAGACTGCCCAGACCTGTTAGCGCTTTTTATATATATAATGTAGCACCAAATTACTTGTGCCCCCACCCGTTTTGCACCCTTGTACAGCAGTGTGGAGGTCAGGGCCAGCGTCTCTGCAGCTTCTGTGAAGAGAAAATGGTGCTGGTCAGAGCTGTGTGGGCTAAGCTCCGCCCACTACATGGCGCGCTTCAGTCCCGCTTAAAATTATCTTCCACCGCGTGCCAAAGACTGGAGTGCTAGCAAACACTCATGAACATGCCCTGCCATCAGCTGAAGCAAGAGGTGGTAACGAGGTGAAATTCAACACTCTATATGCTTCAGAGGATGGAGGAGCAGCAAAAGGCCATTCAAGCCTATACATCTGCCTATGATATAGGCAAAGGAGGGGGAATGCACCTGACTCAAACACAGTGGAGAATGATTTCCATGTTGTGTCAGGTCATTCCCCTCATCAGAATTTTGCAAAAGCAGCTGGAGAGATTGAAGGAGGAGCTAAAACGGAGCGATTCCGCTAGGCATGTGGGACTTGTGGATGGAGCCCTTCATTCGCTTAACCAGGATTCACGGGTGGTCAGTCTGTTGAAATCAGAGCACTACATTTTGGCTACCGTGCTCGATCCTAAGTTTAAAGCCTACATTGTATCTCTCTTTCCGGCAGACACAAGTCTGCAGATGTTCAAATACCTGCTGGTGAGACAATTGTCAAGTCAAGCGGAACATGACCCGCCAACAGCTCCTCCTTCATTTTTTACCCCCACTGGAGCTGCCAGGAAAAGGATACAATTTCCAAAACCACCCACTGGCGGTGATGCAGGGCAGTCAGGAGCAAGTGCTGACATCTGGTCCGGACTGAAGGACCTGCCAATGATTACTGACATGTCGTCTACTTTCACTGCATATGATTCTGTCACCATTGAAAGAATGGTGGACGATTATATGAGTGACAACATCCAAATAGGCATGTCAGACAGTCCGTACGTATACTGGCAGGAAAAACAGGCAATTTGGAGGCCCTTGCACAAACTGGCTTTATTTTACCTAAGTTGCCCACCCTCCAGTGTGTACTCTGAAAGCGTGTTTAGTGCAGCCGGTCACCTTGTCAGCGATCGGCGTAGGAGGTTACTTCCAGAAAATGTGGAGAAGATGATGTTCATCAAAATTTATTATAAATTCCTCCGTAGAGACATTTACCAGTAATTGCCTCCAGAAAGTACATAGAGACCTGTGATGGTGGATGGTGGATTCCAGTGGGGACAAATTAATACTCTGTGAGGAGGAGGATGTACACAGTGAAAGGGGTGAGGAATCAGATGATGAGGATGAGGTTGACATCTTGCCTCTGTAGAGCCAGTTTTTGCAAGGAGAGATTAATTGCTTCTTTTTTGGTGGGGGCCCAAACCAACCAGTCATTTCAGCCTCTGTCGTGTGGCAGACCCTGTTGTTGAAATGATGGGTTTGTTAGTGTGCATGTCCTATTTATACAACATAAGGGTGGGTGGGAGGGCCCAAGGACAATTCCATCTTGCACCTCTTTTTTTTATTTATCTTTGCATCATGTGCTGTTTGGGGACTATTTTTTGAAGTGCCATCCTGTCTGACACTGCAGTGCAACTCCTAGATGGGCCAGGTGTTTGTGTCGGCCACTTGGGTCACTTAGCTTAGTCATCCAGCGACCTCGGTGCAAATTTTAGGACTAAAAATAATATTGTGAGGTGTTCAGTGTTCAGAATAGACTGGAAATGAGTGGAAATTATGGTTATTGAGGTTAATAATACTATAGGATCAAAATTACCCCTACATTCTATGATTTAAGCTGTTTTTGAGTTTCTTTTGAAGAAAACACCTGAATCCAAAACGCATCCGAATCCGACAAAAATCCGAAAGGGTGGTTTTGCCAAAACGCGTCCGAATCCAAAACACGGCCGCGGAACGGAATCCAAAACACAAAACACGAAAAATGCCCGCTGCACATCTCTAATTATTATTATTTTCGCCAATTATTTTTTGGCAATGTATGGGTTAATCAACACTTTCTCCCCAACACACCAGAATAAATGTAAGAAAGATGGATGAAGGGGGAAGGGGACACAACTTTTAGGAGACAGATGGTCACATCCTCAGCTCAGTACTGTCAGTGGGAATTTTCCACTGTTATGTGGGCCACTGTCTGATCCTGTGGAACTCCATCAGCGCTAAGCCACAGAACACTTCAAGTTCTGTGTGTGGGTTGGCGGGCCGCGGGCTGGAGGACAGGACAGCGCAGGACGGGCGGGCATAAGGGAGCACGGTGTGACGTCAGCACATCACACCACGACCAGGAACACAGCACAGGGAGGCCAGGAGCACAGCGCAGGGTGGGCAGGAGGGAGCGCAGTGTGACGTCAGTATGTCACATCACAAGCCGGTCGGTGCTGGGCGGGGTTGTGTCTCGGCAGCGCAACCGTCCATTACCCCAGGAATTTAAGTTTTACCCCATTTGGGGTAATTTACTCCTGTTCCCTGACCACTGCACTAGACTATGCGCTAATAACAGTGACATTCAAAGACAGAATAGTGATTGGTTTAGTCAAGGCTAACATGACAGTGGTTGACACACAAATGGTAGACAGTGACACAAGTTTTTTTTTCCATTTTTGTAAACTTTTACCTGATTTACCATCCATGTATACTACGATTGTGAATAATAATGAGGCACCCTGCCCGAAGTGTAGTGGGTAAAGCAAGTGCACAAGGGTACGCATTTACACTAATTGTGGTCAAAAGTGATGACATATACAAAATGACACTTAAAAACCATTTGTTGACCGTTTTTGTGTCGACCATTTCCAAGTCGACCTTTTGTACCTGCCAACCTTTTGTACTGTCTACCTTTTCCATGTTGACCTTTTGTACCTGTCGACATATTGCATGTCGACCATATGGGGTCAACCTATTAACTGTCTATCTAAAACCTGTAGATTACTTATAACACATCCTTAAAATCATGGGACCTCTAGGTTTCATAGTAAATGGAGTAGACAGGCAATCACCAGTCCACCTGTCATGCAATCGACTCCTTTCCACCAGTATCTCTCCTAAAGAAGGACATCTGTAATCTTTTGAGATGACCCAAAACTTTTTACATTTAACTGGGAAATTTAACCCCACACACATTCCACAATGTGATAGTTAGAGGCGCACGTTGAGAGGTAGACAGAGAAAAGTGAGGCGGAGGAGGCTCAGCTAGTCTATCTCCACAATAGAGAAAGCCGCAAATCAGCAGGTTTTATGTCTAAGGCCAGGTGCACACTAGAACAATGGGCAATCAGGCCAATGGTCGATATAATTTCCCTTTGTCCCAGACTGTGCCAGATTGCCTGTACACACTGTCCGATGTAATAAATGATGGAACGATCTTGCATTCTGTACTTCACCGGGTTGCACACAGTGGCCCTCATTCCGAGTTGTTCGCTCGCAAGCTGCTTTTAGCAGCTTTGCACACGCTAAGCCGCCGCCTACTGGGAGTGAATCTTAGCTTATCAAAATTGCGAACAAAAGATTAGCAGAATTGCGAATAGACACTTCTTAGCAGTTTCTGAGTAGCTCCACACTTACTCGGCAACTGCGATCAGTTCAGTCAGTTTCGTTCCTGGTTTGACGTCACAAACACACCCAGCGTTCGGCCAGACACTCCTCCGTTTCTCCAGCCACTCCCGCATTTTTCCCAGAAACGGTAGCGTTTTTTCGCACACACCCATAAAACGGCCAGTTTCCGCCCAGAAACACCCACTTCCTGTCAATCACATTCCGATCACCAGAACGAAGAAAAAACCTCGTAATGCCGTGAGTAAAATACCTAACTGCATAGCAAATTTACTTGGCGCAGTCGCACTGCGGACATTGCGCATGCGCATTAGCGACTAATCGCTCCGTTGCGAGAAAAATATAACGAGCGAACAACTCGGAATGACCCCCAGTATCTTCTGGTTGGCCGTGCTGCATGTCCGATCAGAAGATGGCGTATGTGCCCTGTGGGAGCATGCACTTCAGACATACACACTAGCCGACATGCACAATTTTCCCAGCATTACAGATCGTGCCGATATCGTTGTAGTGTACCTGGACTTACTACCATTCCTATCACCCTTCCCCGCATGCTGTATAACCATGCCACCAGCATCATGTCACTTTTCATGAGTGATAATGGCCATGTTTTGGGACTGGTTAATATAATTGATATTGATTTGTCGTATTGAATTACATTCTCTTTACAGATAACCAGATAGGCTGTGATATTGGGAAATAATTTTAATAAATATATATGTGTGTTTGGTCCCTTAACAAATCTGATTTCTGAGTAATAATTTCCCCAGTGTGTTTCATGACCTCCTACAGAACAGTATTTAAGTTTGCAAGTGTTAGGGATATTTGGGGGATCACCAACAGTCATAGACCAAGAGACTTGCTACTCATGTGGTAGAATTGTTCATGATATTCCAAAAGTGATCACCGTCCAGTGTTCATATGGGTAACGGAATCATGACGATAAATTGAAAAACATAATAGTTCAAAGAGTCTCCAATATATATAAATATGTTTTTTACTTGACCTCTCTCCTCAAAATAATAGTGCTTTGGTAGGGGGCCCTTCTGTATGATCCGTCACACTGTACAAATGCCCTTATTTATCAGTGAGTGATAAAGTGCACCAGCCAATCAGCTCCTAACTGCCATGTTACAGACTGTTTGAAAAATGACAGTTAGGAGCGTATTGGCTGGTGCAATTTATCGCTCACAGTGAAATAGTATTCCCGGTAGGTTGCAGCCGGGCAGGACGCTCGGGAGCAGGCAGGGGTCCTATGGGAAAAGGGGGCGTGGCTGGCAGAAGAGGGGACCCATCGCCGTCAGCACTTACGAACATGCTGGGCTGCCTCCAAGCCTGCCCCACACTGTGAATAGATGTTGTGCGCATGCCCACAACATCCATTCACCGGGCACTGGTGATCGGTAAGAGCAGGTTTTCCCACCCGCGGGACACTGTGGTCCGTGGGCAGAATGGCACAGGCAAGCTGTTTTAGTTGGGCGCTGCTAAAAGGGAAGAGAGCATTTTGCAGTTTTCAAAATAGGTAGTGTGTGGCACACTGCTGAAACAGCCTAGTGTGTACACTATGTACATGTACTATGATACCATCACTTTCAAAGTAGGGACCTTTCCTCACCACCTCTGATGCTACCTGTCTATGTGCGCAGGAGAGGAGACCAACATACAGCTGTAAGGCTTTCCTGGCTCATGTCTACTGTACATAATACATTTGGGAATTATGGGCCTGATTCAGAAGTGTACACTAATGCATTCACAGCTGTGGATGTGTGAACTGTGCAGATGGCACACGACTGGATTTCTATGGAGTCGCCCTCCAGCGGCTTCGCAGCTCCAAGCAAATGGGCACAACTTTGAATCAGGCCCTATGTTCTCCTAGAGTGCATTGTGTGTATAGCGTATAGATATATTTGCCATGGTCGTGTCAAAGTACAGTATTGGCAGCTGCAGTAAATCCTATTGGCATTAGTTACTTGTGCTCATTTCCTATATATTAGTTTTATGTTACATAGTTGGTGAATTACAGCTCCCATAGTGCTCTCTGCCAGTTAGATGAGCAATCTAATTCAATAGCAGATGAAGAGCCTCAGGTGATGTACACAATAGTACACAATTGCCCCCTGTATGTCACAATGTAAATTGGGGGTTCGGTACTGTATGGCATAAAGTGTACTGGCAGCCCTATGGTTCATAAACTAGGAGGTGTCTCTATAAAACATTGGGACAGGGGCCCTTCAAAATGTTGCCACGGGGCCCACAAAGTTCTGTCTACGCCCCAGAATGTTGTTGTTAATTTAACTATCTAGATAATGAACCATTTGCTGTGTTTATTAAATGAAGTTTGTGCTCTGTTATTCAGTACTTCAGTTCTAATTTTTAACTTGGTAGAAAGTCTTCAATAGTGAATGCAGTTACATGATTTTTATGGCCGACTCAAAAATGTGATTATTGGGGATGCTGGTAAATGTGGGCAGAAGATGACCTGTTTATTATCTCACCACAGTAACACCACCGACAGTGATTTGGCAGCTTGGTACAAGTGCTCAGGCTGAGCTGTAGGATTACTACATGTGTATTACTTATGTGTTACTTTCACAGCTATGGATTAACGTTTTTTATCTTTCTTTTGAATTCTCCAGTAAATAGCTGATCCATTATTTAACCCATTAAGGAGGTTATTCAGAGATGGACAAAGATCTTGCTTCCCGCAGCAAGACCTGCGCATCTACTCACATGATAGGGGCCGCCCAGCACAGGGCAAAGCCGCCCAGCATGTGTGTGGCGCCACCTCGTGATGCATCTGCAATTAAGTTGCGGATGCATAGGTTAGAGGACGACCTCCGGCTGCGCTGGCAGGTGGTCTGGCAACAAATCTTTATCGGAGCAGCTGCGTGTGACATCAGACAGCCACCCTGAAAATGGTCCAGACACACCTGCGTTGTCCAGACCACATCCACAAAACACTACTATGACCCCCCCCCCCCCCCGGCCACCGCTGTTAGTCACTTTGTGGCCGTAGCCTGGAGAGATACAGCTGCATGGTGAAGGGTTGCACATGCACATTACGGCCAGTATACATGCGCAGACCCCCTGGATGCGGCTGCTCAGTGCGAATATGCGGCTGCGTCCAGGTCTGAATGGACCCCTAAGGCCAGTACACATGGGCATTGAAAAATTCACCTGATAATAAAACCATCAGACATCTGAGCCACCCTCCGCTTGCTCAGGATAGGTGCCACAGCTAAGCTGAAGCCAGTAATCTGTGTCTTCAGTCCTGGCTTTGGCACTATTTCAGTGACAGCATCTTATGCTCCTCCAAACGCCTTAAACTTGTCAATCAAGTTGTAGCGCACTGTGACCAGGGTCGCAGCAACATCGCGGAACATGCACACTCCCAAAACTGGTAATTTCTGTCCAAATCAGCACTGCGTCCAAGGCTGAATCAGGCCCAGAGCGTTTCATGCATGTACATGCAAGCAATTAGAGCGTGTCCTTATCCATGTACACCTAAAAGTGAAAACCTCTTCTGCCTGGACCAGCACCCCTCCCACCTGCATTTACTACATATTAGAATGCGCACTATTATAAGGAAGTTCTGGATAATTTGTATAATGTATTATTTATATATATATAATATATATATATATATATATATATATATATATATATATATATATATATTGTATTAGGGATGGTAGCAGAGCCGGCCCTACGTATAGGCAAAGTAGGCAATTGCCTAGGGCATCTGGTATGCCTAGGGGCACAATCAGCTTCTGCTGATTAAAATGATATGCGGCATGCCTATATTCTGTGTGTAGCATTTCGTATGCAGATACAGCCACAATCGCACACAGTATATAGGCATGCCACATATCATTTTAATCAGCAGAAGCTGCTTGTGCATCCTAGCCACATTGCAATGCAAATAAGATACATTTTCATAAAAAATAGGCACCCGACATTAGCAAAGCAGCCAGTTGACTCACGCTAGGATCTATATGTGTCATTATGTGTATAAGGACATTAATAATGTGTAACATATGTGTAAGGGGCACTATGTGTGTCATTATGTGTAGAAAAGCACTAATAATGTGTGGCATATGTGTAAGGGACATTATGTGTGTCATTATGTGTATAAGGGCATTAACAATGTGCGGCATACGTGTAAGGGAAATTATGTGTATAAGGGCATTAATAAAGGTTGGCATAATATGTAAGGTGCATTATGTTTATAAGGACATTAATAATGGGTGTCATATGTGTAAGGGGCATTACTGTGTGGTATTGTGTATAAATGCATTACCAATGTGTGGCATTATGTGTATAAGGTGCTCTACTGTGTGGCGTAACGTATAGAAAGGGCACTACTGTGTGGTCTAATGTGAATAAAGAGCAATATGGTGTGGTGTAATGTGAATAAGGAGCAATATGGTGTGGTGTAATGAGAATAAAGAGCAATATGGTGTGGTGTAATGTGAATAAGGAGCAATTTAGTATGATGTTATGTGAACGAGGGGCACTACTGTGAGGAGTAACATATATAAGGTAAAGTGGTACTACTGTGTGATGTAATGTGAATAAGGGACACTATCGCATGATAAATTGTGAATAAAGTTGCACTACTGTCAGGCATAATTTGAATTGGGGGTACCATTGTGTGGCCATGCCCCTTGCCAGCAAAAACACATACCTTTTTGGGCTGTGCGCCAAATGTGCACACTGTTCTTATTTCAATTACAGGGGGTAGGAAAACAAAAAAAGATCTGCTATGGGTGAGGGGTGATGGTGCTGGGAAAGGGGTGTAGGGTCAGAGGCGGAACTAGCGGTGGTGCTAGGGGGCACCAGACAAAATCTTGCCTAGGGCATCATATTGGTTCGGGCCAGCTCTGGATGGTAGAGACCCTTGACATGGTAAGTGGGCATGCATTTTGGCATGCATGTGGTAAGAACCTTATTGTACTTTATTTCAATATAGTTTATTATAAGTATTCTTAGTGCTAATAGTGTGCACCTGCATCTTCTTTTTTTCTGCATGAAACTACAGGTCTCAGCATGGTAGCACCCCTTTAAAATTAGGGTGTACAGTCCAGACTCCCCCTTGTTTGATAAATTATCTATATTTGTATTTTGAGTTGATTTAAGTACTTTCCATAGTAATGGGACGCTAAAGGACACAAACACATCTGCTAGCAACTCCTGCAGTGATCTTTCCAAAACTGTGCAACAACCGAGTTCTCCCTGACCCAAACTGATTAATATTTGCCCAACTGCCCCTCTAACCATTTGGAAAAATTAGCCGTGTTCCACCAAAATATTCTCGGTCTCTAATGACAGCTTGGCTACTTGGACCCATTTTTCTGTAGGGCAGGGCAGTAACTAGGTCCTGTGTAGGGGGCGCTGTTGGCAGCACTTGTCAATTTTATGTTTTAATTACTTTCACTTGCATCTTCCCCCCATTTTTTGAAGACCAGCATCTACTGGCAGCCACTGTCTCCTTCCCCTAACAATTCCGTTGCTAATACCTATACAACATTCATGAAGTTAACTTGAGAACTCTGTTATTCAGTCACAATATCCTTTATTACATTTCAAGATGCCGACATACTCAGGATTCAAACCCATTGCCTGTGGCATTGCAGTCAGACACTCTATTAATTTAGTTGTCTGTCCTTACATAGAAAGGCACCTGAGCAGATCTATGTAGTGTGTGGCTGCAAGGGACTGGATGTGTGGCTGCACACTACATGACCTACTCAATTGCAATGCTGATTATTTTATACAGAGTGTAAGTAGTTACATATAGTTAGAAAGCTCATAGATTTTATGCAGGATCAAATCGCTCAATGAGTAGGGTGTTTGACTGGAATGCAGCAGGTTATTGGTTTGAATCCTGGGTATGGCAGTATATTGAAATGTGTTATTTACTAAGGGGTATTGTAACTGAATAACAATGAGCTCTCAAGTTAAGTGCTTGAATGTGGTAAAAAGAGGATTTTTGTCATAACCCTCCCACACGAGAGCATTCACCTTATGTCCCTATTGGAAAATTGGGGGGGAAGGGGTGACACGCCAATTCTCTTTCTGGCACATGGCACCAAAAAGTCTAGATACGGCTCTGCTGCAGGGTGTGGGGATTAAGCCTAATGCCGTCATTCTCAGGTTAGCACTTATAGAGTCAGCCACCATTATATCACTGGGACAAATCCGGCTGTTTCTGTGCACCCAGAAACAGCGGCAGAACCTGTTAACATATTACTTATCCAGCTGTTTGCAAGGAACCAATAACATCAGGGACTAATCCAGTTATCTTTTATCACCACCTCGCTACCAATAACTTACCTGCAGTTTTTCCACTACAAAGACAAACAATGCTGGTTCCACAGCCCAGTTGGCACACCACGACTCCTTTGGCCACTCAGCTCTCTCTGCAGCATACCCAGCGGCCGTACACTCCAGTGTTTTCACTCTGAAATCTCAGACTTTCCCTTTCGCAACTTTTTTCCTGGTTAGTATCAAAATTCCCAGGTTTTTCCCGGTCCTTTTTTTCCCATTAAAATACTATGGCACATACTGTACTTGTAAAGCTAAATTTAATCTCAAAGGTACCTGTGTAATTTCCTTTGTTTTTGTAGTCTGCAAATAAGCTAAATGTGACTGCTGCATGCAGAGTCCAACTTCTCCACCCTCCTCCCTGCTCCTCTTTGGTTTTTCTGATGCCAATTTCATTATTACATTATATTTTATGTTTTTCAAACACACATAATTATCACGTTACACAGGTTATAGAATAGAGAGTAATAATTTTATCTAAGAGGCAGAAAGTCATTTCATTGTGCAGTCAGTCAATATAAAAAATTAGGGACTTTCTGGCTAGTAATTTGCAGTATGGGGTTACTAATGTCAGCGGCATCCCAATGGTTAATCCCGTTAAGTATTTAACCCTACCCTTAACCCACCCCTCCCGATGCCTAACCCTAACCATCCCTCTCACAGCCTAACCCTAACCGCCCCCCCTTCCCCCGCAGCATAATCCTAACACTCCCCCTAATGCCTAACCCCATTACCTACCACCGGGATCCATTTGGGTTCTGACTGTTGGGATCCCGACTGCCATGATCCCAACCACATCCTGTTACTGCAGCTCCACTTACATTACTTAAATGTAATTTATTATTTATTTATTACCAGTTATTTATATAGCACACACATATTCTACAGCGCTTTACAGAGAATATTTGGCCACTCACATCAGTCCCTGCCCAAGTGGAGCTTACAATCTATATTCCCTATCACATGTACATACACACACATTCATGCGAGTGTTAATTTTGTTGGGAGCCAATTAACCTTCCAGTATATTTTTGGAGTGTAGGAGGAAACCGGAGTACCTGGAGGAACCCCACACAAGCATGATAGAATAAACAAACTCCACACAATTAGAGCCATGGTGGGAATCGAACCCATGATCTCAGTGCTGTGAGGCAGTAATGCTAACCATAAATGTAATCAAGCATAGTATAAAGGTGGAAGGGCCATGATTACACAATCACCGTGTCACATGCACAGCCCATGTGGCCACACCACGTGGCACACCTCGACCACCAGGAGAGATCCTGGAAGGGAGATGCAGCACTGAAATTGGTATAATGCTGTGAATTGTGTGTCCATGAAAAGGGTAGGCCAAGATATTGCAATTCTCTGAGAATTGCATAATCACACACCCTGTCCCACCCATTGGACTATGAACTTAGAGGACAGGATGCAGGAGAGTGACCTAAACTTCAGGGGGTCTATTGACTCACAAAAATTTGAAGGCAAGTATAGAATATCAGTGTCAGTCGAAAGCATCCACTTTTTTTTATATAAGTGTTTAACTAATGGGTTGCAAACACAATCCTGAACAGATCATTCTAATGTGACATAAACTGTATGGGACTGATTCAGATGTTGCGCACGCCCCCTACTGGGTAATTACAGGAACGGGCGTCGGAGCCAGAGTTGGACTGGCCCACAGGGGTACAGGGGACACCACTGGTGGGCCCCACTGTCTATGGGCCAACCACCTCCTCTAAGGATCAGGTTTCAGGCTGTGCACTTGAATTATACGTGTTACTTATACTTAGGGTTACCACCTCATCCCCTTAATTCTGGACACATATTAATTACACAGATTCTGTGGCTGGTTAAAACCAGGTGAAATGGAGTCTTGAAGTCAGCCAGCGTCAGAACCTGTGTAATTAATATGTGTCCAGAATTAAAGGGATGAGGTGGTAACCCTACTTATACTGCACTGGACTATGGTGTATTTTCTACTATGCATTGCTGTTATTTATCTGGTACATTATCATGTATGCAGTAGCAGTGTTTACTATATACACACTGTTCAAAAAAATAAAGGGAACACTAAAATAACACATCCTAGATCTGAATGAATGAAATATTCTTATTAAATAAAATACTTTGTTCTTTACATAGTTGAATGTGCTGACAACAAGATCACACAAAAATTATCAATGGAAATCAAATTTATTAACCAATGCAGGTCTGGATTTGGAGTCACACTCAAAATTAAAGTGGAAAAACACACTACAGGCTGATCCAACTTTGATTTAATGTCCTTAAAACAAGTGAAAATGAGGCTCAGTAGTGTGTGTGGCCTCCACGTGCTTGTATGACCTCCCTACAATGCCTGGGCATGCTCCAGATGAGGTGGCGGATGGTCTTCTGAGGGATCTCCTCCCAGACCTGGACTAAAGCATCCGCCAACTCCTGGACAGTCTGTGGTGCAACGTGGCATTGGTGGATGGAGCGAGACATGATGTCCCAGATGGGCTCAATTGGATTCAGGTCTGGGGAACGGGCGGGCCAGTCCATAGCATCAATGCCTTCGTCTTGCAGGAACTGCTGACACACTCCAGCCGCATGAAGTCTAGCATTGTCTTGCATTAGGAGGAACCCAGGGCCAACCGCACCAGCATATGGTCTCACAAGGGGTCTGAGGATCTCATCTCGGTACCTAATGGAAGTCAGGCTACCTCTGGCGAGCACATGGAGGGCTGTGCGGCTCCCCAAAGAAATGCCACCCCACACCATTACTGACCCACTGCTAAACCGGTCATGCTGGAGGATGTTGCAGGCAGCAGAACGTTCTCCTTGGCGTCTCCAGACTCTGTCACATCTGTCACATGTGCTCAGTGAGAACCTGCTTTCATCTGTGAAGAGCACAGGGCGCCAGTGACGAATTTGCCAATCTTGGAGTTTTCTGGCAAATGCCAAACGTCCTGTACGGTGTTGTGCTGTAAGCACAAACCCCACCTGTGGACGTCGGGTCCTCATACCACCCTCATGGAGTCTGTTTCCGATCATTTGAGTAGATACATGCACATTTGTGGCTTGCTGGAGGTCATTTTGCAGGGCTCTGGCAGTGCTCCTCCTGTTCCTTCTTGCACAAAGGCGAAGGTAGCGGTCCTGCTGCTGGGTTGTTGCCCTCCTACGGCCTCCTCCATGTCTCCTGATGTACTGGCCTGTTTCCTGGTAGCGCCTCCATGCTCTGCACACTACACTGACAGACACAGCAAACCTTCTTGCCACAGCTCGCATTGATGTGCCATCCTGGATGAGCTGCACTACCTGAGCCACTTGTGTGGGTTGTAGACTCCGTTTCATGCTACCACTAGAGTGAAAGCACCGCCAGCTTTCAAAAGTGACCAAAACATCAGCCAGAAAGCATAGGAGCTGAGAAGTGGTCTGTGGTCACCACCTGCAGAACAACTCCTTTATTGGGGGTGTTTTGCTAATACAGAGCCGTTTCCAACACTTCATGCTGCTTGTATGTGCTTAAAGAGAAGTAAGACTTTTTTGCAAATAGTGATTTACATTAGAGGTACCTCTTATAAGTTTCCCACTTATATTTCATGTTTATCCGTGGACGCACGGTTGAAAAATCATCAAGCATCATTGCACCCTTTCAATAAGGTTCAACAAGACTTATTCCATGTATGTCTTTTCAGGTGCTTTATTTCAGTCATATTCACCATCATATATTTATATGATTTTTTATTCATTGATTAATGGGTCATTTTATGTATGAACATTTTTATATTTATTTCTGTCTATGTGTTTAATGAAACACTTTTATTCATTATAATAATAAATTTGCTCTATAGACTCATTCAGCGCTCCCATTTTTTTCCATTATCGTGTTTTGCTAATTGCCTATAATTTCCACCTGTTGTCTATTCCATTTGCACAACAGCATGTGAAATTGATTGTCAATCAGTGTTGCTTCCTAAGTGGACAGTTTGATTTCACAGAAGTGTGATTGACTTGGAGTTACATTGTGTTGTTTAAGTGTTCCCTTTATTTTTTTGAGCAGTGTATATATATATTTATATATTTATCAAGGGGTCAGACCATGCACTCTCTCATGGTTGGGCAAACCAATGTGGCTGCTGGCCAAACCCCCTCTGTAGACTAACCACACCCCTAAACATGGGCCCCTACCACTACATTCCTTTTGTGGGCCTTTCATGCCTCAGTCCTACACTGGTTGGAGCTATTCAATTGTTGCTCCGATTAGACGCCCATTAGCTGCGGCAGTCACATTTTTTCTCGCAGACTCCAGAGGTGTGAGAAAAAATGTTTTAAAAATAACATAGTTTGGGCACCCAAACACCCAAATCCAGACATTAGATGCCCAGTCAATCTCCATAGACTTTGGCACTTTTGGGTGCGTTAACTGCTAATGGGTGGCAGATCAGAGCAACAATTGAAGAGCTTCGATAGTTGTCCATTACTAGAGACACCCAGCAGGGGGCACGAGTCACAATTGAATTGGCCCCTATTTGTCTAACCAGCAGAGGATATTGCAAATCAGGAACAATTGTATATGATAAATGAATCCTGAAAGTCTGACTAGTTACATAAGTAATGCGTGGAATATATCACAATTGTATAAATTATGATATAATACTGCACAAATTCCTCCTGTAAAATAATATAACATAACCGTATCAAGGCTCAACAAAGTCTAAGGCCAAATAATTATAATTTCTTTGTCAAGGTGTGTATTGTGGGATAAGAAGTTATTAGTACACAATACACACCTTGACAAAGACTCCTAAAACAGGACAATGGGGCTAATTCAGGCTAATTCAGACCTGATCACTGCTGTGCGTTTTCGCATAGCGGGCAATCAGGTCTGAACTGCGCAGGAGCTGCGCAGGTAGGGAGCTACTTGTCAAGTACACAGGCACCGCCGCTGTGCGATGCTTTTGTACTTGTGCAGGGGGGTGTGTGTGTGTGGGGGGGGGTTAGGACCTGGGCACCCCCCCCCCCTTCCCGCATGTCAGAGTAAATTATCGTAGATATGCTAAATTTAGCACATCTATAATCAACTCTGAATTAGCCCCAATACCTCTTTGCTGGACACTATTATTTGGAGTACTCAGAGGAAAGCTGCCACTTTGGGAAAATCTGATCCCTAAGGACTGATAACCAGAAGAGTCAGTGACTTTAGTCCAGTAAAAGCTGTATTTTTCCTGTGGTGTCGGAATTAAATTGCCGCATGTGAACAAATCTATTTGTCTATATCCGGACAAATCAATTCTAAAGGTGGTGTCTAAAGATTAAGGTCTCCAAGATACATTCAATGCTGTTATTACCCTTGAAAATGGTGAGTGTAATATATCAGAATGTTTGTTTTATTTTTTTGTATAATTGATGTGTCAGGTGACAGATTATTGATATAACTACAGGGTCGCAGTAACATAGAAACATAGAAACATAGGGGGTCATTCCGAGTTGATCGCTAGCTGCCGTTGTTCGCAGCGCAGCGATCAGGCTAAAAATCAGCATTTCTGTGCATGCGTATGCACCGCAATGCGCAGGCGCTTCATACGGGTATAATGAGCATCGTGAGTTTGCACAGAGTCCAACGAACACTCCTGTCGCACGGCAGAACGCAGGAAGATTGACATGAAGTGGACGTTTCTGGGTGGAAAACTGACCGTTTTCAGGGAGTGTTTGGAAAATGCAGGTGTGGCTAGGCGTTCGCTGGGCGGGTGTGTGACGCCAAAAGCCGTACCTCCGTCATTAGAATCAACGCACACGAAGAGTAACTACAGGGCTGGACTTGTTTTGCACAAAAAGATTTTGCAGGCGCTCTGCTGCACAAGCGTTCGCACTTCTGCAAAGCAAAAATACACTCCACAGTGGGTGGCGGTAATGCGTTTGCACAGCTGCTAAAAACTGCTAGCGAGCGATTAACTCGGAATGACCCCCATAGAAACATAGAATTTGATGGCATATAAGAACCACTTGGCCCATCTAGTCTGCCCCTTTTTTATCCTTTAGGTAATCTCAACCCTTTTTGAACCTTAATTCTTTGTAAGGATGTTCATATGAAACATGTTTAAATTGCTCTACATTCATAGCCTCTACCACCTCTGATGGGAGGCAATTCCACTTGTCCAATACCCTTTCTGTGAAGTAATTTTTCCTTAAATGTCCCCTGAACCTGACTCCCTCCAGTTTCAGTGTATGTCCTCGAGTTCTAATACTTCTCTTCCTTTGAAGAATGTTTCCCTCCTGAACTTTGTTAAAAGCCTTGGTATATTTGAAAATTTCTATCATGTCCCCCCCCTTTCCCTTCTCTCCTCCAAACTATACATGTTAAGATCTTTTAGCCTTTCTGGGTAAATTTTGGGATGTAAGCCATGCCCCATGTTAGTTGCCATTCTTAGTACACTCTCTAATGTATTTATATCCTTCTGGAGATATGGTCTCCAGAACTGGACACAGTATTCCAGATGAAGCCATGCCAATGACCTATACAGTGGCATTACTACTTCTTTTTTCCTGCTACTGATTCCTCTCGCTATGCAACCAAGCATCTGACTTGCCTTTCTCATTGCTTTGTTGCATTGCTTTCCTGCCTTTAAGTCACTTGAAATAGTGACTCCTAAATCCCTTTCCTCCTCAGTAGTTTCCATTATGGTACCGTTGATACTATATTTAGCCTTTGGTTTTTTGAGACCCGAGTGCATGATTTTTGCATTTTTTTGCATTAAACTGTAGTTGCCCCGTTTTTGACCATTTCTCAAGCCTAGCTAGGTCATCAATCATTTGTTTTAACCCTCCTGGTGTGTCTACCCTGTTGCAAATCTTTGTGTCATCTGCAAAAAGGCATACTTTCCCTTTAATACCATTTGCAATGTCACCAACTAAAATATTAAAGAGAACTGGTCCAAGTACAGATCCCTGGGGTACGCCACTGGTAACATTTCCCTCCATAGATTGTATTCCATTTACTATAATTGTCTGTTTCCTATCCTGCAACCAGGTTCTTATCCATTTAACGGTTTTATAATCCACCCCTATGCTTTCAAGTTTATTTAGCAGTCTGCGATGTGGGACAGTGTCAAATGCCTTACTAAAGTCTAGATATGCTATAGCTACAGCTCCCCGTTGATCTATTATTTTCATCACCGGGTCAAAAAAGTCAATAAGATTTGTTTGGCATGATCTCCCACCAGTAAATCCTTGCTGTTTTGGATCCTGTAATTTGTTTGATTTAAGATATTTCACAACTCTTTCTTTTAATAGTTTTTCCATTACTTTCCCTACTACTGATATAAGGCTTACTGGTCTGTAGTTACTTGCTTCTTCCTTGCATCAACTTTTGTACAGTGGTACTACATTCACTCTTTTCCAGTCCTCTGGAATGGCCCCTGTATTTAGTGACTGGTTAAATAATTCTGTTAATGGTGCCACCAGTACATCTTTTAGCTCTTTTACTATCCTTGGGTGAATCCCATCTGCCCCCATTGATTTATCTATTTTTAGTTTTGAAAGTTCTTTTAGGACCTTCTCCTCTGTAAATGTAGTTTAATCTGCCTTATTTTTATGAATGTCCTTGCAACCTAACTGTGGCCCCTTCCCTTCTCCTTCTGTAGTAAATACTGAGCAAAAATAATTATTTAGGTGATCTGCTATTGCCTTGTCTCCCTCCACCAAATTCTCACTCTCTATCTTAAGTCTTATTATCCCTCCATTTGATTTTCTCCTTTCATTTATATACTTTAAAAAAATGTTGCCCCCTTTATCTACTGACTGGGCCATTTTCTCCTCAGCTTCTGCATTTGCACGTCTGATCACTTTCTTAGCATCCTTCTGTATGTAAAGATACACCTCTTTGTTATTATTTTGAGTGTGTTTGTATTTCCTAAAAGCCATCTTTTTTGCTTTCACACTAGTTGATACTTCTTTTGTGACCCACACTGGCTTCCTTTTCCTGGTGCTTTTCCTAACCCTTTTGATACAAAGGTCGGTTGCCCTTAGTATCACACTTTTCAGTTTTTCGCACCTCTCCTGCACTCCTTCCAAGTCCCTCCAGTCCGCCAATGAACCACTTAAACATCTCCTAATTTTTGCAAAGTCAGCATTTCTAAAATCCAACACCTTTGTTTTTGTGTGACAGGAGTTGGATCCTGTCTTTATACTAAACCATACTGCTTGATGATCACTGGATCCCAGGCGCTCACCCACATATATGTCTGATATCCTGCAAGAAAAAATCCCGCACCTGGATCTACAATAATAGTGAATTTTAATATTAGGGATTGTATATTCGCTTGTTAGTGTATCTAATACCCATATATATGTGAATATCTGTGCTACCCACTGATCTAAAAATAGATATGAAAAAGAGAGATTGCAACAGAGATCAGCTTCCTGGGGTGCACTCCATCCCATTTACAAATGGTTTAGTAATTCCATAAACTCATTACTGGATACATGTCCTCCAGCAAAAATAGCCAATATCCACGTGGAATATTCCTAACTTGTGTTCCACATGTAATATTATTATGGCCTTATTATTCGGCCATACTAAAGCGAAATATTTAAAATTAATAGAAATAGAAAAACGTGCAGAAAGAAAAAATCTTTATTAGACAGATTTCTGTCTTGTGTGAAAATAAAAATATTTAAAACCAAATTGTGTGCCGCCTATTGATACTTCTATATTCTCAATATACTCTTATGATGAGTACAATGTATATAGCCTTAATTATTCATGTGTATATCCACTATAGATAATAGTATAATTCCATCCTTGTCCTGGATTTCTGTGTATAATATATACTTGCACCTATACCCAAATGGTATTCTGCTTGTTATATATCTTTATATTGTGTATTGATCACACAGATTAACCACATAAAATGGAAGAATGACCCTCAATTTAACGTTTAAATCACAGCCTTTGTGCTTATAATGTGTCCATTCACTTTCTTATTCTGGTAACTCTTGTTTTTCAGTGTAATATTGGGGGTCATTCCGAGTTGTTCGCTCGCAAGTGGATTTTAGCAGATTTGCTCATGCTAAGCCGCCGCCTACTGGGAGTGAATCTTAGCATCTTAAAATTGCGAACGATGTATTCGCAATATTGCGATTACACACCTCGTAGCAGTTTCTGAGTAGCTCCAGACTTACTCGGCATCTGCGATCATTTCACTGCTTGTCGTTCCTGGTTTGACATCACAAACACACCCAGCGTTCGCCCAGACACTCCCCCGTTTCTCCAGCCACTCCTGCGTTTTTTCCGGAAACGGTAGCGTTTTTTCCAACACGCCCATAAAACGGCCTGTTTCCGCCCAGTAACACCCATTTCCTGTCAATCACATTACGATCGCCAGAACGATGAAAATGCCATGAGTAAAATTCCTAAGTGCATAGCAAATTTACTTGGCGCAGTCGCAGTGCGGAAATTGCGCATGCGCATTAAGCGGAAAATCGCTGCGATGCGAAGATTTTTACCGAGCTAACAACTCGGAATGACCCCCGTTGTCAAGTATGTAAGAAATGGCAACAACTGTTTAGTAACAGCCTTGGTGTTTCTACTGTATCAGTTCAGCATCATCTGCAACAAATGTTGCCATGTGTGTTGTATTTCAAGTTCTTAACATCCTGCCCCTATTAGTATGCTTGGGACACTCGTGCAGACTTTACACCAGTGCTTAAAGTGGTCTTAGAGAGGTGGTGGAACTCACCCCCCCTTCCCACGGTGGTTACTCAACAAAGGTATTGCGCGCGCCGTAGGCTGGTCTCAGAAAAGGGGCGTGTTACACAATAGTAATAACGCCCACAGTAGTAGCACCCCATAATACACATAATGCCTACAGCAGTAGCGCCTCTTATACAATGCCCACAGTGGTAGCGCCCCTTATATAGAGCCCATAGTAGTGGTGCCCCTTATGCAATGCTCGCAATAGCAGTGCCCCTTATGACCCCAGGAGTGATGCCCCTTATGAAGTGCCCCCTTTACAATGCCCTCATTAGTAGTGCCCCCAGTAGTAATGCCCTTAATGGTAATGCCCCCAGTCGTTTAGCCCCTGTAGTTATGCCCCCTTGTAGTTTAGCCCCCAGTAGTAATGCCTCCAAGTAGTAATGCCTCCAGTAGTTTAACCCCTGTAGTTACGCCCCCAGTAGTAATGCCACTGTAGTTATGCCCCCAGTAGTAATGCCCTCCTGTAGTTTGCCCCCTGTAGTAATGTCTCCCAGTAGTTTGCCCCCAGTAGTAATACCCCCAGTAGATGCCCCCCAGTAGTAATGCCCCCCCAGTAGTAATGCCCTCCTGTAGTAATGTCCCCCAGTAGTAATGCCCTCCTGTAGTAATGTCCCCCAGTAGTAATGCCCCTCAGTAGTTTGCCCCCCAGTAGTAATGTCCCCCAGTAAATGCCCCTCAGCAGCTTGCCCCCCAGTAGTAATGCCCTCCTGTAGTTTGCCCCTTGTAGTAATGTCCCCCAGTAGTACTGCCCCTCAGTAGTCTGTTCCCCAGTAGTAATGCCCTTCTGTAGTTTGCCCCCTTGTAGTTTGCCCCCAGTAGTAATGTCCCCCAGTAAATGCCCCCCAGTAGTAATGACCCCAGTAGATGCCCCTCAGTAGTTTGCCCCCCAGTAGTAATGCCCCCATAGTAATGACCTCTCTGTAGTTTGCCCCCCAGCTGCTACACAAATAAAAAAAATAAAAAAACACAGCACACACCATACTTACCAAGCCCCGCTCCGTGTCCGGCCGCTGCAGTCTTCTCGCCGCCCGCTCCTCTGCACTATGAGAGAGACGTCATGACGTCTCTCCCATAGCGCGCACTGACTGAGCCGGAAGGCGGAGCTCAGTACTGAGCTCCTGCCTCCGGCTGCCGCTGTGCGGGAAGACGGGCGCCCACTGGTAACACACTCTCAGCGGGCGCCCGTAATCTCCTTGCAGCGACGGGGACACATCGCCGGGTTAGGTGAGCCAGAGGAGGCGGAACTGCGTTCCGTCTCCAAGTGGAACTGAAGGAACGCAGTTCCGCCCCGTTCCGGCTCACTTTAACCCCTGCTTTACACATACAGGTTTATTAATTGTGCCTTAATTTTAATGTCCCTATTGTTTTCTGTGTATAAATGTTCCCCTACACTTCCAAATGCTTGTGATCTTATGTACTTAGGCACCACGTTTAGTGATGAAATATGTACAAGAGTTAAATAACCTGCATGAATTCATAGACAGTTGTGCTGCAGAACAGATTATGCTGACCCTGTTTGCAGTGGCTCTCTATTATTGTGCATAGCCTTTCATTATAAATAGTGAATGGACAGTGAACAGATTCTACTATACACGCACAGCTTGGCTTCCTATAATAGAGTCTCCTTCCTATACTATATAATATGAAGATATACAGTGCAAGTAAGTGATTATAAGGCTAAACATTAAATAAGCATCGGCGGCACACGGCTAACCAATGCGCATTTCGCTCTATGATAGAGCTTCCTCTGGGCTCTAGCGTCGCTAGAGCCCAGAGGAAGCTCTATCATAGAGCGAAATGCGCATTTATAATTTATAATGCGCATTTATAATTTATAATGAAAGGCTATGCACAATAATAGAGAGCCACTGCAAACAGGGTCAGCATAATCTGTTCTGCAGCACAACTGTCTATGAATTCATGCAGGTTATTTAACTCTTGTACATATTTCATCACTAAACGTGGTGCCTAAGTACATAAGATCACAAGCATTTGGAAGTGTAGGGGAACATTTAGAAGGAGTTGGGGACGATATCAGTAATTATAGGTGTATCTTGATTATAAATATCATCACCAGCAAATATATGGAGAGTAATTACTGACTTCTGTGGACCTTAACATGGTGTGTTTGTACTAGCAATAAAACAGCAGTCCCCGGAATAAACAGTGTGTGGAGTGTCAATAAAGATATACATATAAACTTTAGATTCCTGTAAATATCACCACAGCTTGTGTGTATCAGTAACAAACAGCAGTAACAAACAGTAATCCCTGTAATAGGGAGGGTGTGGAGTGCCAATACAAATATTTACGTATAAATTTTTTTTTGACTCCTGCAAATACTATTATAATTTGTGTGTACCAGGAATAAACAGCAGTCCCTTCAGTAATCAGTGTCTTGAATGCACATGATCCATGAGGAATTACAGAGTATTGTGCAGATAAGCACAGGATCAGATGTGAAGAAAACACACTGGGATATTTAACATTATTGATATAAATAGGTTGAATCACTATCTGGGACGTATTTTTCTGTTTGTGGAATAGTGTCAACAATCAGAGGTGTGTAATTATATGCACCTATGTTACGTAATTATATACACAGAAAACAATAGGGACATTAAAATTAAGGCACAATTAATAAACCTCTATGTGTAAAGTCTGCACGAATGTCCCAAGCATACTAATAGGGGAAGGATGTTAAGAACTTGAAATACAACACACATGGCAACATTTGTTGCAGATGATGCTGAACTGATACAGTAGAAACACCAAGGCTGTTACTAAACAGTTGTTGCCATTTCTTACATACTTGACAATATTACACTGAAAAACAAGAGTTACCAGAATAAGAAAGTGAATGGACACATTATAAGCACAAAGGCTGTGATTTAAACGTTAAATTGAGGGTCATTCTTCCATTTTATGTGGTTAATCTGTGTGATCAATACACAATATAAAGATATATAACAAGCAGAATACCATTTGGGTATAGGTGCAAGTATATATTATACACAGAAATCCAGGACAAGGATGGAATTATACTATTATCTATAGTGGATATACACATGAATAATTAAGGCTATATACATTGTACTCATCATAAGAGTATATTGAGAATATAGAAGTATCAATAGGCGGCACACAATTTGGTTTTAAATATTTTTAATTTCACACAAGACAGAAATCTGTCTAATAAAGATTTTTTCTTTCTTCACGTTTTTCTATTTCTATTAATTTTAAATATTTCGCTTTAGTATGGCCTAATAATAAGGCCATAATAATATTACATGTGGAACACAAGTTAGGAATATTCCACGTGGATATTGGCTATTTTTGCTGGAGGACATGTATCCAGTAATGAGTTTATGGAATTACTAAACCATTTGTAAATGGGATGGAGTGCACCCCAGGAAACTGATCTCTGTTGCAATCTCTCTTTTTCATGTCTGATATCCTGTCACCATTTTTAAGAATTAAATCTAATATTGAGTCTTTGCGAGTGGGCTCCCTCACCAATTGCTTGAGAGATGCTCCCTGTAAGATATTTGCCAGCACACCCTTTTGTTTCAAAAACTGTGCAGGAAATGGGAAACCTGAATACCCCAGTAAGGTATGGGTGAGGTGGGCTATCTTTTAGGGTATGTACCGAACATGGGCTCCATCTTGAAATCGACCATCTTGAATCTAAGTCAGTTTTTTCAGAAGGAAAGGAAAGGGGGTCGTGTAACATGTCAAACAACATCAGAATTTGCTGAAAAGTTTATTGCTGTAAACAGATTTGAAATAGCCATTATGGTTCACAAGTTACAACACTTTTTGTTGTTGCAGGTAACTGAAGATGGCTTTGACAAAAGAAGAGAGAATTGAGGTCATTTTGATGTCTGGAGAACAAAGTTTCCATGTCATAGCTGCAGATTTAACAACCAGCACCCAGAAAGACCTCCAATTTCACATAACCATTGTTGAGGTTGTCTCGTCAGTAGCACTTTTTGAACAACCACTCCGTAATTTGTCAGCCACAGTCCTAGTTTCTCGGAATTTGGAAATTAGGCACCAGACAGTGTTATGTGAAATTGGAGGTCTTTCTGGGTGCTGGTTGTTAAAATCTACAGCTATGACATGGAAGCTTCGTTGTCCAGACATCAAAATGACCTAAATTCTCTCCACTTTTGTCAAAGCCATCTTCAGTTACCTGCAACAAAAAAGTGTTGTAACTAGTGAACCATAATGGCTATTTACAATCTGTTTGCAGCAATCAACTTTTCAATGTTGTTTGACATGTTAAACAACCACCTTTCCATTTGAAAAAAAAAAAAATGATTTAGATTCAAGATGGCCAATTTTAAGATGGCACCCATGTTCGGTACATACCCTAAAAGATAGCCCACCTCACCCACACATTACTGGAGTATTCAGTTTTCCCATTTCCTGCACAGTTTTTGAAACAAAAGGGTGTACTGCGACTCTTGAATCACCCTGTATAGCGCGGCTCATGGAGTGTGCAGTGATTTTCTGTACTCTTCTTTGTTGTCATAAATGACCATTTCTCATCACAGCTTATTGTGGCAATAAATGATGTATCACCTGAATATATGAAAAATCGCATCCAGGAGCAATAGTTCTGAGCCTGTCCCTGCGTTGTGTTACATGTGGTCGCGATGTGATCACTTCTCTCATTCATCAGGATGCTTGTGTGCTTGTCCATATGCAAAGTCTGCTGACCACCATGTATGGACCCCCTTCGTCATCAGCTCAAAACTTGCAACAGGATTTTAGTACCCACAAGTGCTGTCCCTTCAAACAGGCAGACACGCACCAATAGGGCGTCTACCTTGGGCACATTATCGTCAACACATTGACAACACACTCTTACTATACTATGGCCACATCCACAAGCCCCTTCCAACCCCTGCCCCAACTCTTTGGGCACAGGCAGTGGAAAGTGTGATCTCTGGCCAAGTCGCAGGAGTAAATGTTGCGTAACGTGAAAGGACATGCATGTACAGTAAGGAAAAGAGCAAGGTGCTGCCACAAAGCCACAACCTGTGTTTATGTCCATCTATGAATTAGGTCTACAGTGTCAAAATAATTATCTAGAGATCATCACCTGTAATCTGATAGTAATACGGTACATATAGATGTATTCCTATATTAATACAGACATTTTACATGGTGCAGTGCAGTAAAATCACACTTATCACAATGGGATGAAATCAGGATTTATTTACAGTGATTAACTATTTACAATCGCCTTGCCCGTATCCTGCAAGAAAAAAAATAACATAGTGGTCAGTTTAGATGCAGACAAAATATTTAACAATACTCATTGGTCACGATTCAATTATGAGAGAGTTGAATAGTGCTGGGAATTAGCTCCCAGTGCTATTCAATACAGCACCCTGTGCAGGGCCATAACTAGATATGTGCAGGGTGTGGCACCGCACATAGCGCTCCAGGCGCTGGGGGCGCTGTTGGCAGCACTTGTCAATTTTCTGTTTTTATTACTTTCACTTGTATCTTCCCCCACTTTTTTGAAACCCAGGATCTCTGGCAGCCCATCTCCTTTCCCCTAACCCTTCCGTTGCTAATACCTATACAACATTTATGAAGTTAACTTGAGAACTCTTTGTATTCAGTAACACTATCCTTTATTACATTTCAAGATGGCGACATACTCAGGATTCAAAACTATTGCCTGTGGCATTGCAGTCAGACACTCTATTCATTGAGCTGTCTGCCCTTACATAGAAATCTAGAGAATTCTAACTCTTTGAAGCTTTCCTTGTACTTTGTGAAAAAATTATCAACATTGCACCTGAGCAGACCAATTCTATTTCTGGCACAGGGCACCAAAAAGTCTAGTTATGGCTCTGGCACTCTGACACCCAACGACAAAATTTCTTCTCGATGGGTGCGAGCAGAAATCCGACAAAAGTGTCGCTACAATGCTGATTTCTTTCTACCCTTAATTCAGCGGAAATAGCTTTGTGACGGACACTTAAGTCGGAGAATGCCAGTACTCCTGACAAAACACCCTGTTTAGTCAAGAAAAAATGGGCATTCTCTGACTTACCACTGCTCTGTATTACATAGCCTCGGGAGCTAATTCCCGGCGTTATTCAACTCTCTTGGGCGAATTCAATTGTTTCTTCCGACGGCCGCCGTTAGATGGCGCCCAACAGAGCAGTTCAACTGTTGCTCCATTCAGGGCATGATAAGCCGGGGGGAGACAAATTTCAGCTCGCAGCCCCCCCATGCAGGCGTGCTGAAATGTGCGAAAAGTGACCTGTATTACAGTACCTCAAATATTACCTCTTCATGCAAATACATGAGTCACCCACATAACCTCCATAAACTATGCTACCCAATGATCTGCCCTTTACACAGTTCATACAGAACTTCCATATGTTCTGTACTACACTTACATAATCCACTAACCCCGGGCCAACATTGCTTTGTCACTGGATAGTGTATAGCCCAGCAAGACATGTTTACCTTTGTAATCTGCTGGACCAATATGCAATATGCAGCATGTACCCTTATGTATCATAGCTTGGAAGCCTTACCTCTTTCTCTATCTGTTATTGCACATTCTCATGTTATTACTGATGTGTTCCCAATTTTAAAGCATAATTGAATATGTTGGTGCTATCCCCCCGCGTGTTTCCCTTCCTTTCTCCCAAATCACTTCTCCACCCCCCATGTCTGGCATAGGTTCTTCCTCTCGCCCGTCCTACCTCTTGTTGCTCCGTTGTCTGCCTTGTCCGTCTTGAACAGGAGTGAAATACAGGAGATCCTCTGTAGCCCGTTTCAGATCATAATTATGCCATTGTAGCATTCCGAGGGCCTGTCAGTGACCAGAGGACACAGGGCACAGTGAGAACAAAAGGACAGAAAGGGACACAAAATAGACACAACATGAGTTTGAGGAACAGGAGTGTGATATGAGGAGAAGTGAAGATGTGGGGTGTTCGGGTGAAGAAACACATCATCAGTATTTCACATACTAATTATGGTAAGCTCTGGAAACATTGGGGGTAATTTAGAACTGATCGCTGCTGTGCGTTTTCGCTCAGCGGGTGATCAGGTACTTAATGCACATGCGTATGCACTGCAATGCGCACGCACATCGGTCAACAAGAAAGGGCATTGCTGGTCAGCGGTGGGATGATGCGAAAAATCAGTTTGCACAGGCGTTCACAAGGTGATTGACAGGAGAAAGGTGGTAACTGACCGTTTACAGGGAGTGTTTGGAAAAATGCAGGCGTGCCCAAAGCGTTTTCAGGGAGTGTGTATGACATCAGCTCTGGCCCCGATCATCCTGATGTGATTGCACTGGATAAATCTTGGGCTGCGCAGAGACAGCGCACACTGAATTTTAGCAGCTCAGTGTACACATAGCATCGCACACTTGCACAGGGAAAATACACTCCCCTGTATGAGGCGACTATCCGAACGCAGGACAGCAAAAAATACAGCCCAGCACTTACCCCCATTCTTCCTAAACGGCTGATACCAAAACCTAACCCAGGGACTAATTCAGACCTGATCGCAACAGCAAAATTGTTCTCTAATGGTCAAAACCATGTGCACTGCAGGTAGGGCAGATGTAACATGTGCAGAGAGAGTTAGATTTGGGTGGGTTATTTTGTTTCTGTGCAGGGCAAATACTGGCTGCTTTATTTTTTACTAGAGATGAGCAGGTTCGGTTCCTCGAGATCCGAACCCCCCCAAACTTCACCTACACGGTTCCGAGGCAGCCTCGGATCTTCCCGCCTTGCTCGGTTAACCCGAGCGCGCCCGAACGTCATCATCCTGCTGTCGTATTCTCGCGAGATTCGTATTCTATATAAGGAGCCGCGCGTCGCCGCCATTTCCAATCGTGCTTTGGAGATAATAGCGAGAGGACGTGGCTGCGTTCTCTCAGTTTCTGTGTTCACTGTTCAGTGTGCTGCAAATATCTGTGCTCAGTGTGCTGCAAATATCTGTGCTCAGTGTGCTGCAAATATCTATGTTCTCTGCCTGAAAACGCTCCATATCTGTGCTGCATTGTAGGAGGACAGTGTAGAATTTTGCTGACCACCAGTATATAATATATAGCAGTACGGTACAGTAGTCCACTGCTCTACCTACCTCTGTGTCGTCAAGTATACTATCCATCTGACAATGCTAAATTCCTTTGTCGTATAAACAACCCTTTATGAAGCTAAGAACACTGTACGCTGTTTACTTAAGAAGTACCGTAATGGTACGCTATCTGCGTAGCGATCGCTCAGCCGTAGGCGAGACGCTCAAGCGTCACGTTCGCTCACGGCCCAGTGATCACAGGACACGTTATTGGTTATGTCTAGGGGAATGATTCGCTGTAGCGTAGCATACGCTCGAGACCACGAGGAGGTCACCAGCGGCGCAGACGCTCACAACGCTATACCTTTATGTTAAAACCTTATACCAATGAAATACACTGAATACCTTAATGTGAGTACAGGGTGTAAATGCAACCTTGTGTAACCTGACTAACTACAAAGCTGCTTGAGCGTCACCGACGCTCAAGTGAACACTTAACACTATAGAAAATACACAGATACTGGTTTAGGTTCCAAAGCCTATTAACTGTATTATATCTAATATACTTGTAAAAGGGGATAACAGTACAAATGATACACTACAATATAACAAAGACTTCCTAACCACAGAACTAAACAATAAATACAAAAAGACAATACTACACTGACCTAAATGCAATACAATACAATACTATAATACTATGAGAGATATAAGGGAAAAGAGGAGAGAGAGAGATAGAGAGAGAGAGAGAGAGAAATTGGCTCACAGAAAGACAATGATAACATTAAATAAGAGACAACATGGTTGCAGATAAAACTACACATGTGAGAGACAATCGCTGCGCAGTTAGTCAATGCTGAATACAGCATGGGATGGAAGCTAGACTCCATTTTGAGAAACCTCCCATAATTCTAAAGACTGCACCACATGCCTGAAAGGGGGAGGGGAAGACATCCAGCAGCAGCCATTTTAGATTTGCAGGTCCAAACACATGGCACTCTATACTAAACCACAATCACATAGCAGAAAACACAAGACTCCATTTTCTTCCAAAATGTCCAAGCCTCAAAACAATGCATATGTTCTGATTTTACAATTCCAAACCATCTAAAACACCTTTCACAATGTAATCCAACTTCCTAGAACCATCTCATAATTTCACATCCCAAACAACTTCAGTATCTCAATAACCAGAGCATATTCATCACAAGACCAGATCACAATGTAATTAACACAAACGTAACTGCATGGTGGTATTTATGATTAACAGGATATATAGTATAACTAACCAGCACAATCTATTTTAAATTTCCATAGGCAAACAAATACCACAAATCCTATGCTACCGATTGTATACTGTTCCAATTCATCACGGACTTCACAGAGTATCCACAAACACCCAACAATCACACAACCAAGTTACAATATCCTATTTAAACCAGAAAGCAATCTATCTGTTTCCTTATCTAGCCATGTGAGGTTCAATACTTAGCCTTTAGTTTGGAGGATGTCCTGGGGATTCAGCCGCCATGCTGCTTGGTGCCAGGTAGCTGTGTGTGTGTCTGTGAGTGTAGCTACATTACATCTGTTCTCTGAGGCCACACCTGACCACTACCTTCCTGTTTGACCAGTACCTGGGGGAGGGGTCTTTCTTTCTCCTTTGTATTGAGTCACCATTCTCTTTGTATATGCTAATCAGGTTCAGCCCTGAAAACTTAGTAAAAGGTTGTCTTGAGCATCCATTGTTCTAACAATATGATCTTAGCTTTTATTCATATAATCATATCTATCCGCTGCAATGTCCCACAACAACACAACAGGCCTCAAACTAACCCACACCTGATTCTGCTTGCTTCAATACCAAACATGATGTGTTTATCTGGTTCGGTTCGAATGATACACATCCATGACATTAATTCATTAGCCAATTCTAAATCTCCATGATGTCTGGTGCTGTTCATTATTATAACCATGTACTGTATGAAACAAGTGCCGAATCCATCTCTGTGCCATGTCCGAGCAAATGCGTGTGTTTCCATATATTGCTGTGCTCGCTGCGCATATTTGCAAGTATAGCGACTTATATGTGTGCAGTTTATATGGTCTCTCTATGTAATATTTTTGACTTTGACAGTCCACCCTTTGGCAGTCACCAATAACTGCCACTTCCTAAAACATTTCAAAAAGAGAAAAATATATGTCAGGGGTTAATACATTTCCATGGTTGGGTAAGGGAGGAGAGAGGAGAAGGTGTGAAGAGGGTATGACCTAGTGAGAAAGCAGAAGCATGTGTGTATGAATCCATGTTTGGGGGGTGTCATGTATCATCGTGCCGTACGTGTTGTACATCAAGCTTCGAGGTATTGCGAAGTATACATTTGAATTCCTTCTTATCCCGTACTAAGGGTCTGTGGATGGGCTGTCAAACTTTACCGAGCTCATTTCGGCTGTGGTTGTAACAAAATGGGGGAGCACATTTTAGTTGATGATACATGAATGGGGGAGGTATGTGGTTGCTGATATCTGTGCCTGTATTCCCTGTCGACTATGTGTGTTATTACCTGAGGGTTGTAGAGATGAAGATAAAGAACACTTATGGAGAATGCAATGATATTCTATGTCAGGGAAATGTACATCTGTCGTTGAGGTTGTGTTCGGTATCTGTTGAGAGTCGTCTTCTTTGCGCTGTATTGCTCCTTAGGCATGAGCAAATAGCTTTGTCTGAGCCATCAGATTTACAAAAATGTTGGGCTAGCGTGAGTTTAAAGATACTAGGGAAACTGGGGATCCATGGCAAAGTTCATCAAGTGTCCATATTTAAAGTTGTCAAATCTTCTTCTTTGGTCAATCCGTTGTCTGTATACATCTCGTCTCGTCAGCTTCCTCGTCCAAGGGGGTCTTTGTATCTTGGAGAAAAGCAGAAAAGCAGGTGAAAGAAACGGACCGTATAATCGCATTTTCATCACATTCTGGTTTCTATCATTGGGTCATAAATCAAATCCAGGTTAATTACAGTTTCCTCACTCCTCAAGCTCATCACTTTTGTACTTTGTTTGCACCTCATTAAAGCCTGCCCGCATCTAAATATCAATCCAATCGATATAACGACACCTAAGATACATAGTAGAAACTTTCCAACATCCATTATGACTCCTTGAGCCCACTCTCCTAAACCGGAGAACCAATTTCGCGGGTTCAACCATGACACCCAACCAGTCAGCTCATTACCTACAGCAGCAAGGGTGAGATTGTGTTTTCGACGAAATTCCCACTTCAATTGGAGAATATCGTCCATCTTTTGGTCTATGACCTCTACCGGATCCTCGGTGCTATTTGTGATATACGTGCAACACTTTATGCCGTACTGTGTTGCCAATGTAACACAATATCCGCCTGTTACTGCTGTAAGATAATTAAGAACCATCCTATGCTGAACTAGTTCTGTTTTATAAGCTTGAAGTTCTCTTCCAGTGTATCTAAACGTGTCATCATACATTTCAGTGATATTATCTAACAAATTGGCGAGTGCGGAAATGTATCTATAATTCATCACTCCCCGAGCGGTACGAGTGAAATCTAACGCTACCAGAACCTGAATCCCGGTGGATTCATGGATAAGATCAGAGGCCGGATGCTCTAACCTTTCTGACAGTTGTCTTTTAACCCGGTGCTCGTAGTGAGTGTGAGTATAAGGAGCTTGGGCACCACGGTGTATGTCCTTCATTTTGTCATGTGTAACAGTCATCACTTCAGGCAATACTTTTCCAATATAACACAATCCTTCAGAGTTTGGGGCAAGCCATTTGTACGCCTTTCTCCCGCATATGAAATATGCATCATCGGGGAGAACATAAGGGACGGAGAAGGACATGACCATGTTACAAACCTTCCAGGTGAAATCTCCTGACCCTAATTCTTCCAACTGCTTAATGCACGTATCGGTTTGTACGATATGTGCACAGTATCCTGGTGATACCTCTCCAACTCTAGTAATCCTATTCCCTAAGGTATATCGATACCGGAAAGATTTTCCTCTACTGGCTATGTGGCGTACGAGCTCTGTATCTGTAGGCATTCTATCTGCTCTGTGTGAAAAGGTCATGGTAAGGTTGCTCCATGACACTTCCCAATTTCCCGGTTTTCTAGGATTGGAGATGTTAAAACATAAGAGGGACCTATCCACATGGTATTGGTGGAGCTTCAAACTAGGAGGGCTGGAGATGTTAAACCTCCGGTCCACCGGTCTCCCACCCTTTAGCTCAAGTACCTCCCCTACCGTTAAAGGAAATGGTACTAGCCCTGATTTACTATGACCCTGAGGTACTTGAGAGCATACCCAACAATCTGTTTGGTTTAACACGTTACCCACTAAGGAGTGATAGTCACTCAATGGATGCCGGTCTATATGGATATTAAAACTAGATTGGCATTTCTTTATGCATCCATCTTCAACCAGATTATCACAGAGCCTACAGATACAATTTTTCTTTTTTTGAACTAACAATCCTTCAAAGAAAATGTTTACAGATAACATGGTTGTTAGATCGTGCCCGGTACTCGCCTTTGCTTGGTGATTGGGTTGCTATTGGAAATTTACACCTCCGTCTCAGTCATCAGGACCTTTCTGGATCCTTTCTCGACCTCACTGGTACTCTCACCGAAACAGACTGCTCTGGTCAACATCATGGTTAGCGGGAAAATCCATGTCACAGTCTCTTGGGGCAAGTCCATCTTACAGGAGGAGAAAAGAAGAAATTTGTAATGGGGGTATAAGAAAACAGTTTGAGGGGGAGAGAACTTGTTACGATAATAAGTTCTCTCGTCTTGTTGTTCTTCTTGTTCTGCTGTCCTCTCAAAGGTGCTGTCTCTCAGTCTTCAAAAACGATCATTCTGGTGATGCAATATTCCTTCCTAACCGACGATCTTTCTGTAAGGAGCAAAAATCTGGCATTACCATTGGTCCAACTGAGGGGTGACATACCATCTTTAAATCATGGAAACATGAGTGAGAAGAGAGAGAAAATAAAAACAAAAGAGATAGAGAACAATTCATGTGCATATATACATTACATAACTCGACAATAACCATCAATAAGAGAAGAGAAACAAAGCATTTTTAAACATTGTCAACATTAAGAAAACATTGTCAGACTATTTGGCTGTCGTATCTACGTGTCTAATGGTTTCCTTGAGCAGTCCCTCCCCACCAGCACTTGCATTATTCCACTGTCTGTATCTGGCCAGAATACATTGTGGTGGATAGGTCATGCTGGGGTTTGGTAGACTTCTGCAAGGACCAAGCGAATATGCAATGTTTGAATTCTTACCAATAATCGTCAGAGATGGGGATAGAGAGAGAAAGAAAAAACATTTTTCACAAATACATTTACAACGTTTAACCTGGTCATTCCTGTGTCTTCAGTGAATGACCTCCCAATTTATTAACCGTTACCTCAGGCTTACCATCAGTCCTAATGATCACCTTTCCTAACTATATATTATGGGTGTGGCCCAAAATTCTTCCTATATGATCCCTGCTTGTAATTTGGTGTGTCATAACTTTTGAAGTTCCTCCATGTGCCAATGGCCTGGGGTTTTGGTTGATTTGATGCCTCCTCAAACGCTTGGATGCTCATCACCATCAACCGCTTTCCCTGTACCTACCTGATTCCTTGGATACCATGATTATGTCGTTGTCTAGGGAGTTGATATGCCTTCTGTGAATCTTTGATCATACAGTTAGATCTTTCCTAGGATCTGGGTAATCAGACATGATTGATCTCAATTCTGTCCGGGACCAGGGATGGCGCATTGCACTGTCCTTGACGGGAATGGTTCCCTGATCATCAGTCTTCCCATTGGGGACTGTGATCACCCTGACAGGACTAAACTCAATCACATCACCTTGTTTTGGTCTTACAATATGGGGTACATTTGTTTGTGCGTGATATAAAACATTGTACGTACCTGTGGACACGACCTCACCTGACCCTCCGTTAGGGGGTTTGATTATTGCCTTTACCAATTTGGTCGTGTCCACCTGGATGTCTTGTAGGATGGCTTCTGGAAGAGGCGCCGACATCGTTCTGGGCTCACTTTCTTGTTTGTATTCCTGAGGGAGGTTTGACATGGGGTGCAGCTTGCACAGGTTAATAGTTGTACATTCAACAGTATTACAATAATCATTGTTACATTTATTACACTTATTCTTATAATCTATATTACAGTTGCTAAGAGCGTTTTTATTGTTCCACCTTTGTGCTTTTCTCTCCGCAATCAACTCCTCTCCTGCTGCCATATCTCTCCTCTCAAGATAAGAGTCAGAAAAGTCAATAGACTCTTTTTGTAATTCACTTTCCTGTTGCCATAACTGTAAATATTCATAATGTTTATTTTGTCTCTTCGTTGGTTCAACGAGACTTATCCTCCTCCTTAAATTTTGTAACACTACTGGACTGAAGCTACCTATTCTTGGGAATTTGTCCCTGTCTTGTACAGTCATTCTCTCCCATTCATCACATAAAACTTCAGCGTGATTTCCATATTTCTTACACATCACATATCGTGCCGACCCGATGGATCGGTTCTCTGAATCAACCCGAACCGAGGTTGATCGCCCCCTACCTGAACAAATGGCCCCCATAATCTGCAGGCGTTGCCTATTCCTCCTTGAATATCAAGGCTTTCAGCGAACCCTTACAAACAAACCAAGATGTCCTTGGGCAGGCCGGCGGTGGTGGTTTATCAAGTACCCCACTTACTTCTCGCCCACGTTGGCCTGTGCTGCAATCACTGTAGCCAGAGCTGCTGGACCCAACCTAGGGCCCCTGTGAACCTTTAGTTTACTGGAACATATGAGGGTTACCCGCAGGACACTTACTCTTTCCAGTAAAGTTGGGGTTGTTAGATAGTTCCTGAGTGACCAGCGAACTTCCCTTCCAAAAATAAAAAATTACACAAATCACGTCAGAATGTACAGATAGCGTTTGTGACCACTTTACTCTAATGGTATTAGGTCAGATTACTAACTACTGCACACAATAACGTGCGGTCCAATCGTTCAGTATACGAGCACTACTTGTCATGTACTGAAAGATCAATGGAATCTGTGTTTCCGGCTGCGATTCCTTCAGCCAGAGCTTGTATGGCCTATATGGGTTCTGCACCAACACCCCAGGCGTTGTGCCACTGGACTTTTATAGCGGACCTTTTACCTTACGACCTCCTGGTCTTGTTACCTTATGACCTCCTGGTCTTGTTACCTTATGACCTCCTGGTCTTGTTACCTTATGACCTCCTGGTCTTGTTACCTTATGGTCCGCTATACTCTAATGCTCAAATATTATTTAACCAGGGATGCCTCCCTGGCCACCGTATATGTCACTTACACGTATGTCCCTTGACGAGTACCCGGCTTTCCTTTTGGTTCCACCTTAAAGTTATATAAACTTTTGTATACAAAACACACTCACTCAACACATGTACACTTTTGTTTCTATATCTATTTCTGCGCAGAAATTTGTCTTTAGCCCAACAGTGTTACCAATTAGGAGCAGGATCTGTTAAACTAAATTTCAGATTTTCTAAAAATAGATTTGCGTTATTTACCGCTTCGCGTTATCTACCGCTGTGCGTTACTTATCGCCTTTGCGTTACTTCACTTTATCACAACTTGAGCTACGTGGGCGTAACCGGACGCTACGTTGCGTAATGAACGCTGCGTGCGTCTGCCTTTTGGATTGCGTACGCTAGTCTTTGTTAGCGACACGTGTACGCAATGCAAAGGATCCACCGTAACACAATATATTTATTTATCAATGTAGGTGATCCCTGATCATCTACCGCAATCCACACTGACTGCCTTGTATCTCAGACAAACCGTGTGTTTGTTCTATACTTTAACTATTACCTCTACTATTAAATAACAGCAAATCTCTTTTTAGCACTTTCTATCAACTATAAAATTGGCAAACAGGAATAGTGATATGTGAAACTTACACAGATGAAAATGCAATTCTAAATTTAATCTAATAACATACATTGATGTAAGCACACGCATATGAAATTACATATAAGTACCAATCACTATTACTTATGATTGACTATGATATAGATTAAATAAATGCATAAAAAAAAAAAACCTCATTAAATGATGATTTCTTTTTGACAGTGGATGGCTGATTGTTTCCTGAGTCAACTGAAAACCAGCCGCTCAGAAAAAAAATTTTTTTTTGACCTTCCCAAAATGGCCGCTGCTCCTCCCCCTTCCACCTCCATGAGGGTCACACAAAATGGTGGACAGACCATGCGGCCTCTTGTCACAAAGAAAGTCATCATTCAAAACTCCTAAAGTTATTCTAGGCCTGAGTGTGTAGTTGGCACCAAATTGAAATAAAAACCAGATTTTCAAAGACAATAGCGTACTGTTCTTACCTCCGGTTACCGGGTTCCTTCAGCACTCTTTATCTAAGCGAAGCAGACGCTTATCCCGTCAGCACTGTGAGACAACCTCCCACCCTTTGCTGGAGGGATAATGTCTGCTGATCTACCTAGTGCAGATATGAGAAGTATAGGACGAGCCCGCAATTGACAATGCTAAATTCCTTTGTCGTATAAACAACCCTTTATGAAGCTAAGAACACTGTACGCTGTTTACTTAAGAAGTACCGTAATGGTACGCTATCTGCGTAGCGATCGCTCAGCCGTAGGCGAGACGCTCAAGCGTCACGTTCGCTCACGGCCCAGTGATCACAGGACACGTTATTGGTTATGTCTAGGGGAATGATTCGCTGTAGCGTAGCATACGCTCGAGACCACGAGGAGGTCACCAGCGGCGCAGACGCTCACAACGCTATACCTTTATGTTAAAACCTTATACCAATGAAATACACTGAATACCTTAATGTGAGTACAGGGTGTAAATGCAACCTTGTGTAACCTGACTAACTACAAAGCTGCTTGAGCGTCACCGACGCTCAAGTGAACACTTAACATTATAGAAAATACACAGATACTGGTTTAGGTTCCAAAGCCTATTAACTGTATTATATCTAATATACTTGTAAAAGGGGATAACAGTACAAATGATACACTACAATATAACAAAGACTTCCTAACCACAGAACTAAACAATAAATACAAAAAGACAATACTACACTGACCTAAATGCAATACAATACAATACTATAATACTATGAGAGATATAAGGGAAAAGAGGAGAGAGAGAGATAGAGAGAGAGAGAGAGAGAAATTGGCTCACAGAAAGACAATGATAACATTAAATAAGAGACAACATGGTTGCAGATAAAACTACACATGTGAGAGACAATCGCTGCGCAGTTAGTCAATGCTGAATACAGCATGGGATGGAAGCTAGACTCCATTTTGAGAAACCTCCCATAATTCTAAAGACTGCACCACATGCCTGAAAGGGGGAGGGGAAGACATCCAGCAGCAGCCATTTTAGATTTGCAGGTCCAAACACATGGCACTCTATACTAAACCACAATCACATAGCAGAAAACACAAGACTCCATTTTCTTCCAAAATGTCCAAGCCTCAAAACAATGCATATGTTCTGATTTTACAATTCCAAACCATCTAAAACACCTTTCACAATGTAATCCAACTTCCTAGAACCATCTCATAATTTCACATCCCAAACAACTTCAGTATCTCAATAACCAGAGCATATTCATCACAAGACCAGATCACAATGTAATTAACACAAACGTAACTGCATGGTGGTATTTATGATTAACAGGATATATAGTATAACTAACCAGCACAATCTATTTTAAATTTCCATAGGCAAACAAATACCACAAATCCTATGCTACCGATTGTATACTGTTCCAATTCATCACGGACTTCACAGAGTATCCACAAACACCCAACAATCACACAACCAAGTTACAATATCCTATTTAAACCAGAAAGCAATCTATCTGTTTCCTTATCTAGCCATGTGAGGTTCAATACTTAGCCTTTAGTTTGGAGGATGTCCTGGGGATTCAGCCGCCATGCTGCTTGGTGCCAGGTAGCTGTGTGTGTGTCTGTGAGTGTAGCTACATTACATCTGTTCTCTGAGGCCACACCTGACCACTACCTTCCTGTTTGACCAGTACCTGGGGGAGGGGTCTTTCTTTCTCCTTTGTATTGAGTCACCATTCTCTTTGTATATGCTAATCAGGTTCAGCCCTGAAAACTTAGTAAAAGGTTGTCTTGAGCATCCATTGTTCTAACAATATGATCTTAGCTTTTATTCATATAATCATATCTATCCGCTGCAATGTCCCACAACAACACAACAGGCCTCAAACTAACCCACACCTGATTCTGCTTGCTTCAATACCAAACATGATGTGTTTATCTGGTTCGGTTCGAATGATACACATCCATGACATTAATTCATTAGCCAATTCTAAATCTCCATGATGTCTGGTGCTGTTCATTATTATAACCATGTACTGTATGAAACAAGTGCCGAATCCATCTCTGTGCCATGTCCGAGCAAATGCGTGTGTTTCCATATATTGCTGTGCTCGCTGCGCATATTTGCAAGTATAGCGACTTATATGTGTGCAGTTTATATGGTCTCTCTATGTAATATTTTTGACTTTGACACATCCATACCTGTGGTGCATTTTAGTTGTTGTGCGCAGTAGTAGGAGGACAGTGCATAATTTTGCTGACCACCAGTATATAATATATAGCAGTATGGTACAGTAGTCCACTGCTCTACCTACCTCTGTGTCGTCAAGTATACTATCCATCCATACCTGTGGTGCATTTTAGTTGTTGTGCGCAGTAGTAGGAGGACAGTGCATAATTTTGCTGACCACCAGTATATAATATATAGCAGTACGGTACAGTAGTCCACTGCTCTACCTACCTCTGTGTCGTCAAGTATACTATCCATCCATACCTGTGGTGCATTTTAGTTGTTGTGCGCAGTAGTAGGAGGACAGTGCATAATTTTGCTGACCACCAGTATATAATATATAGCAGTATGGTACAGTAGTCCACTGCTCTACCTACCTCTGTGTCGTCAAGTATACTATCCATCCATACCTGTGGTGTATTTTAGTTGTTGTGCGCAGTAGTAGGACAGTGCATAATTTTGCTGACCACCAGTAAATATATATATATAGCAGTACGGTACAGTAGTCCATTGCTCTACCTCTGTGTCGTCAAGTATACTATCCATATCTGTGCTGCACTGTAGTTGTGCACAGTATATATAGTAGGAGCACAGTGCAGAATTTTGCTGACCACCAGTAAATATATATAGCAGTACAGTACAGTAGTCCATTGCTCTACTTCTGTGTCATCAAGTATACTATCCATATCTGTGCTGCATTGTAGTTGTGCGCAGTATATAGTAGGAGGACAGTGCAGAATTTTGCTGACCACCAGTATATATATATATATATATAGCAGTACGGTACAGTAGTCCATTGCTCTACCTCTGTGTCGTCAAGTATACTATCCATATCTGTACTGCATTGTAGTTGTGCGCAGTATATAGTAGGATAGTGCAGAATTTTGCTGACCACCAGTATATATATATAGCTGTACATTACAGTACTCCATTGCTCTACCTCTGTGTCGTCATGTATACTATCCATATCTGTGCTGCATTGTAGTTGTGCGCAGTATATAGTAGGAGGACAGTGCAGAATTTTGCTGACCACCAGTATATATATATATATATATATATATAGCAGTACGGTACAGTAGTCCATTGCTCTACCTCTGTGTCGTCAAGTATACTATCCATATCTGTGCTGCATTGTAGTTGTGCGCAGTGTATAGTAGGAGGACAGTGCAGAATTTTGCTGACCACCAGTATATATATATATATATATATATATATATATATATAGCAGTACGGTACAGCTATTGATATATTACTGGCATATAATTCCACACATTAGAAGATGGAGAACAAAAATGTCGAGGGAGGCCGGCAATTTGGGTCGCTTAGATTAGCCATCCAGCGACCTTGGTGCACCTCTTTTTTTCTTTGCATCATGTGCTGTTTGGGGACTATTTTTTTAAGTGCCATCCTGTCTGATACTGCAGTGCCACTCCTAGATGGGCCAGGTGTTTGTGTCGGCCACTTGGGTCGCTTAGCTTAGCCATCCTGGGACCTTGGTGCACCTCTTTTTTCTTTGCATCATGTGCTGTTTGGGGACTATTTTTTGAAGTACCATCCTGTCTGACACTGCAGTGCCACTCCTAGATGGGCCAGGTGTTTGTGTCGGCCACTTGGGTCGCTTAGCTTAGCCATCCAGCGACCTTGGTGCACCTCTTTTTTTCTTTGCATCATCTGCTGTTTGGGGACTATTTTTTGAAGTGCCATCCTGTCTGACACTGCAGTGCCACTCCTAGATGGGCCAGGTGTTTGTGCCGACCACTTGGGTCACTTAGCTTAGCCATCCAGCGACCTTGGTGCACCTCTTTTTTTCTTTGCATCATGTGCTGTTTGGGGACTACTTTTTGAAGTGCCATCCTGTCTGACACTGCAGTGCCACTAATAGATGGGCCAGGTGTTTGTGCCGACCACTTGGGTCGCTTATCTTAGTCATCCAGCGACCTCGGTGCAAATTTTAGGACTAAAAATAATGTGTGAAGTGTTCAGATTAGACTGGAAATGAGTGGAAATTATGGTTATTGAGGTTAATAATACTATGGGATTAAAATGATCCCCAAATTCTATGATTTAAGATGTTTTTTAGGGTTCTTTGAAAAAAAAAATACCCAAATCCAAAACACACCCGAATCCGACAAAAAAATTTCAGGGAGGTTTTGCCAAAACGCGTCCGAATCCAAAACATGGCCGCGGAACCGAATCCAAACACAAAACCCGAAAAATTTCCGGTGCACATCTCTAATTTTTACGCTGCAATTTAGATTTCAGTTTGAACATTCCCCACCCAAATCTAACTCTTTCTGCACATGTTATATCGGCCCCACCTGCACTGCACATTTTGCCCATTAGAGAAAAATGTTGCTGCTGCGATCAGGCCTGAATTAGTCCCTCAGTGTTTCCTATATCCAGTGCCCGGGGCACCCTAACAGGGCATGTTTTCCATATCTCTTTACTGGAGCACAAGTGTATTCATTACAGACTGACATTATAAAAGTTCAGCAGGTGGTATTAGCTGTTTCCCTTGTGATTATTGGGGTCATTCAGACTGATCGCTGCTACGCATTTTCGCACAGCGGGTGATCAGATCCGAACTGCGTAGGTGTATGCACCGGGATGGTGCTAAGAATCCATTTGCACGTACATTCGCAAGAAGATTGACAGGAAGAGGCCGTTTGTGGGGGCAACTGACTGTTTTCAGGCAGTATCCAGAAAAACACAGGCGGGCTCACGCGTTTTCAGGTATGGTGTCTGACGTCAGCTCCGGTCCCGATCAGCCTGTTCTCATCACACTGGAAGAGTAAGTCCTGGGTTGTGCAGAGACTGCACAAAATCAGTGTGTGCAGCTCAGCTACACATGCAATCGCACAATTGCACAGCGAAAAAACACTCCCCCTGCAGGCGGCGACTATCTGATCACAGGACTGCAAAAATCACTGCCCAGCGATCAGATCTGAATTAGGCCCTATGTGAGGAGACCTGGAAAACATACTGAAGACTGGATTTGGAAAGCACTGATGTAACTGTAATACGTGAGAAATAACTGGGTAACAGCAAAGGTAATATTTATGTTGTGTTATCTTCAACTGCAATCAACCGAGACTTCAGCATTACTTAATAGATTTCTAGTAGTTAAAAAAGTCTAGATGTATTATGGACACCTGCCTTTATGTAAGTGAGGTGTGTTCAGGTGAAGAAACCATTATCATTTACGTTAAAAGATACCTTTACATTTATCATCTGACGACTCACATTGTAAGTGAGGTACGCTGGATGAGATTGGTGAAGTTTTTTACCATTTTGTACGTAACAATACTACACATTGTGTATTTTTATTTCTATCCCCCTGCCCCTGGTCGAGCGTTCCATCGAGGACCCGAACGTAGAGCCTTTCCGGTCAACCACTGGGACATACAGAGCATAGCTAAGTATTCCTATTCCCTCACAATTTCCACTCTTGCATGAACGTTAGCGCCATCTAGTCCACAAAACCACTTTTTTCTGTCCAAATTCGTGGATCTTTTTTGGGATAGGTCCAATTTTGGATTTAGAAGGCAGCTAACGGTAGACAAGCAGCGCCCAAAAGGATTTTCACTTTTTCTATAGTATTATGGATTGCAGTGTAGTTTGATTCATTTGGGATAGGTAAAAATAGATTGTAGCCACAGAACTACTAGCAGAGATGAACAGTTCCTTATCTCAATAAGGGCTGATGCTGCGTTCTTCTTATGCAGATTGTTAGTACATTGTGAGCAGTAGCGGATCTTGCCACGGGCAAGCAGGACTTTTGCCCGGGGCGCCGCCTTCCGGAGGGCGCCGGCGCCATCCGGAGGGCGCTGCACCATGGCAAGATCTGCTACTGTGCCCCCAGCTGCTGTGCCCCCCCGTTGGTCCCCCCCCGACGCTGTGCCACCCGCTGGCCCCCTGCTGTGAAGGGAACCAGACACTAAGCGTCTAGTTTCCTTTTGTGGAGAAGACCTTTGCTGTGCGGTGCGCGATGACATCCCTTACCCTAACCCTCCCCCCTTACTTACCTTCAGGATTCCGACTGTCGGGATTCCGGCGTCGGAATGTTGACTTGTTTGGGATTCCGACACCTGTGTTCGGGTGGTATTCATGTGACCGCCGGTCAGCTGACCGACAGTCACATGACCTCCTCCACCAGCCCAACGGGTCACTATCCCGATGGTCGGCATGCCGACCAACAGGGACTATTTCCACTCGTGGGTGTCCACGACACCCATAGAGTGGGAATAGAACCCGTGGCGACCGCAGGTCGCCACCGAGCCCGCAGTTTGGCGTGCGCAGCGAGCCCGCAAGGGGCTTGCTGCACTCGCCCCTCCCCGCCGGGATCCCGGCGTCGGTATGCTGCCGGGATCCTGGCGTCGGTAAGCTGACCGCCGGTCTCCTGACCGCCGGTCATCAGTACTACACCCCCTGTGTTCTGATGGGTGCTGGGATTCAGACATCGGTATTCCGACTGCTGGTATCTTGAACGTGTACTGTGAGTACATAACATGATTCTACAGAGTCGGGTTATCCCCAAGTAATCAGCTGAGGCCACACTTGCCCCGAGTCATATTATATAACATTAAAATGCCCTCCAGTTAATTTTATACCACACTACAATGAGCAAGTCCAGGGGCATACCTATATATATTGCAGGCCCCAAGAAAAAAAGTTTGAAAGGACCCCTACGTACCACCCAATAGCGAATAATGTATATAACACGTAACTTTGACAGGTAAGGTGGGCCCCTCTCAGCTCTGGGCCCCATAGCAGCTGCACTGCCTGCACCTATGGTAGCTATGCCCTTGCATGGCCCATCTCTGCATTCTGCCCGTCCCTTCTTACCTGCTCCTCACTGTAGCCGTGATATTTTTGGGCCAGGCTGATGTACTCTTCCACTGCAACAGAGGAAGGGGCATTACAGTAACTGATTGGTGTATGCACAAGGCACAGTTCAGCCTATTGGTTATCCATTATTGTATCTTGGCAAAGTCAGGAAACTAGGGGCAGTGTTCTCTTAAAAATCACTGCATAGAAAACTCCTATCTTTACAGCTAGATGTAATAAGTTGCTGATAGTTCCGTTTACTGCTGCTTTCTGATCTCTTCTGCAAGATGGGACATATATAAACTGTACAGTAGACACGTCTGTATAAATGACACTACTAAAGATCCTTAAGGGATGAAGTAAGATTGTAAATGGTTACAACATGATCTATGGCAGTGGTGGCCAACCCGCAGCTCTCGAGCCGCATGTGGCTCTTTCATCCTCCGCATGTTTGCACGGTCAGCTCCTGGCCACCGCTGCCTGACACACATACTTCTTAGACTCCCCCCCACCTCCAAGTGCTGCTCACCGCGCTGCTGCTGTGAGGGGAGTAGAGCGCAGTGTGCTCCTCTCCTGCCCCTCAGCCAATCAGAGCTCGCAGACCAGCAGCTAAGGCTCCTGATTGACTGCCAGACTGCGAGCTTTGATTGGCTCACGGACCGGCGCCTAATTGAAGATAGACACCTGCACCACCGCCGGAGACTGATGGGCAGGAGAGGCGCTCGCTGCGCTCTCCTCCCCTCACAGTAGCAGCGCTGTGAGCAGCACACTGGCACTATGGGGACATGTCTATCTGGCACTGGGGGCATATCTGGCACTGTGGGGATATGTGTATCTGGCACTCGGGGCATATCTGTATCTGGCACTGGGAGCATATCTGTATCTGGCACTAGGGGCATATCTGGCACTAGGGGCATATATGTATCTGCACTGGGGGCATATCTGGCACAGGGGGACATGTGTATCTGGCACTAGGGGCATATCTGTATCTGGAACTGGTCTGGGGCATATATGTATCTGGCTCTGGGGGCATATCTGGTACTGTAGGGACATATGTATCTGGCACTGGGGGCATACCTGTATCTGGCACTAGGGGCATATCTGTATCTAGCACTGTGGGGCATATATGTATCTGGCACTGTGGGGCATATATGTATCTAGCACTGTGGGGTAAATATGTATTTGGCACTGTGGGGCATATATGTATCTAGCACTGTGGGGTAAATATGTATTTGGCACTGTGGGGCATATATGTATCTGGCACTGTGGGGCATATATGTATCTGGCACTGTGGGGCAGATATGTATCTGGCACTGTGGGGCATATATGTATCTGGCACTTTGGGGACAAATGTGTATCTGGCACCCGTGTTTGGCGTTTTCATATGTATGTGGCACTGTACTGGGGCATTATATGTGTGTGGCACTGTACAACATGACTAAAAATGTGGTTATGACACAAGGTCATACTCCTACAAATGTCATACCGAAAGCTGTGCACACAAAAATGGGTTGTGGCTTTGTGACAAATAGTCACAAATGATAGCATGATAGTCCCTCTTGCCCTTGACTACAAATCTTTTCTGGATCTTTGCCTGTGACTGGTTTGCCACCCCTGATCTATGGGAAGAATGAAATGGCAGCTCCATTACTGTAACACGCTTGTAATGCTGCCAACCACATTTTACAGGGGACAGCCAGCATTACACATTTATATGCTGCTTTACCATTAACCTTATAATGCCATCCCCTTTAAAATGATGTTAGCAGCATTACAAGTGTGTCACACTAACGGAACCAGAATTTCAGTGACCCCATAATGATTGACAATATCATGATTGAATTCAAAATCATATTGAACCTGATCCTTAGGACATAAGTAATACAAATTTGAAACCCACATTGTCCAAACTCCAGGTCTATTTGGTGAGATCACCCTGCCTTTATATATAATTGTATACTAGCTTAGGGGATATGGGCCTGATATAGAGGACACATTAACAGCTGCAACTTTTGTCTCAGCCTCTACTGTACCTGTACCGTAGTGCCAAAGGCAGTGGGCCCAAAGGCTGTGGCATGATTTTCATAATGTGCATGGAATGGCGCACTATTGATCAGATATCTGATGCATAAACAGCATAATTGGACATTAAAGCAACACTATAGTTGCTCACAATGTAAAAAAAGATAGCTGTCCACCGGTGCTGGTGGGACTTCATCTTTTGACACTGTTCCCGATACTAACACACCACCAACACACCCACTGCTGAGAGCCAGGATCCCAGTCACCACCCAGGATTGCCTGTCAAAATTCCATGGATCTCCATGCAATTTTCTACCAGTGCCCTACTAAAACAGCCTGCAGCTGCCGCATGAATAGATGGCATCCGCATGTGCACAGCATCTTTTGACATTAAATGGAGAGCTTGGGGAAATATGGGCACTCCCTTATTTGTGACATTGACTGCATTTCCCCCAATAGTTTCCCCAATGGGGGTGCGTCTTCTTCCTGGCCAGCCGTGCCCCCTCTTCGAGCATGGGCATGCACACATTTTCCCCACTCCCCTGCGCCCTGCTCTGCCCGCAACCTAGCGGGATCACTACTCAAATCATGCGGTAACTGCAGTTTTGCTTGGTTTTACGGAGGGATTTTACATTAATGAACAGCCTCCTATATCTACTAATACACACATTATATCTGCAGATAGTAGGCACACACAGGTCACCAAACAGATCGAGTATGCGTTACCATCGCTGGGGATCCCGGTGGTGGAATGCCGGCTGGGTGTGGGGGGGGGGGGGGGGGGGTTTGAACACAACAAGCCTCCTGCGGGCTCACTGCACTTGGCATGCTGCGGGCTCGGTGGTGAGCTGCACTCGCCACTGGTTCTATTTCCAGTCTATAGGTGTCATGGACAATCACGAATGGGAATAGTCCCTGCTAGTCACCATGCCGACTGTCGGGATTTAGAGGGGGGCAGGATGTAGGTGTCGGTAATGTGTCCAGCGGTCTCCTAACCGCCGACACATAACTACATCCCCACCAAACAGCTTCACACAAAATAAAAATCTATCCACAGTAACATGAGTTTGCAACTTTTATGATAATCTTTCTAGTATATATTCTACATCTGTATGTGTCAGTAATTCCCAAAGTGCGTGTATATGTGAAGGAAGGAGAAGAAAGGAGCGGGCATCACCAATGGGGCGGATTGGATTTAGAATCATGTTAAATTAATAGTCACAGGGTTGTGTTATTACCAGGAAGCAGCGGCCAGAACGTGTGGGAATCACTGACATATGTACATACGGTGCATCTGCCCTATAAAATGCTTGTGTTACAAAACGCTATAGACCTAGCATAGGATTATCTATAAGAAATAACAGAAAGAGAAAGGCTCAAACATACGTTCTGCATCAGACACTGATGAAGATGGTGCCCACAATAATATGTCTCCCATGTCCTGTGTCTCAGTGTCTGTGAATAGAAGCAGAGACAAATGGTAATAACATGTCCATGGGTGTTACTCTACAGGAGGAAACAAAAAGTCGAAGGTATATATAGTACAATTTATTTCTTAGCTGGAATGATGTAAAAATGATACATTTACATAGATATAATAGCAGCACTTGGACACAAAATAGACATAAACACCATCTACTTTTCAGTCAGTCAGTCAGTCAGTCAGTCAGTCAGTCAGTCAGTCAGTAAGTCTCTGAAGCACTGGGGGAAGCAAAGCCAAACATTGTATTTATTTATTTTATATTTCTAAAATATAAAAGATGTTAGTGATAGCTGGTCTTCCTGGGATGCTCCGGGTCGCTCTGTAGCAACTCTGCTTCCTGCAGGAAGACAGGGCAGGAATGCTGCTAGCCACATGCAGGGGGTCCCCAGGTCACTGTGCTCGTTGCAACGGCGGGTTGGGTTCGCATGACTGCCGGTTGGGAGACCACCGGGGTACCATATTGATGCTGGGATCCCGGCTCTTAGATTCCCCGGGGTGGGGGGGAGCGAGCACAAATAAGCCCCTTGCGATCTCGCTGCGCTCGTCACATGTGCTATTCCTACTGTATGGATGTCGTGGACATGGTTCCTGTTAGTCGGCATGCCGACTGTCGGGATTTGAAGGGGAGGGATCTTGGCGTCGGCCTCGTGACCCCAGTCACATAACTACATCCCGCAATGGCACTGTACACACCTAGTTATGGCCCTGCTCTCAAGTAAGTTGTAACAAACATCTGTTACCATTACATATACATTTATTAGTAGCCCATTTATAAGACTTACAAAAGAAGACTAAAGATTTTAGTGACCATACCTTGTTGTTTACATACTGGGATCTCAGCCTGGAATTCAGGCCCCACTCGGATCATGTTGTCTAGTGACAAAACAAAGAGAGAAAGAATATAAAATATAAACACAAAAAGTGAGCAGAAAAGGTATAATAAGGGTTACTAGGATACTAAGGCGTCTATTTACTAAGCCTTGGATGGAGATAAAGTCGCTGGAGCTAAAATACCAGCCAATCGGCTCCTAACTGTAATTTTTCAAACACAGCCTGTGACATGTCAGTTAGGAGCCGATTGGCTGGTACTTTATCTTCAGAGATTATGGGGTATATTCAATTAGCAGTGATAACGGACTTTTCCCTCGAAACGCAATTACAGCCTATTCAATTTTCCAGGAAAATTTATCGGTCATAAGTTTTTCACTAATTTAACTTCACCTACTCTGAAGGAGGCGAAAAGTTGGGAAAAGTCACTATTTTAAGGTAAAAATGTTTGGATACAGAACTCCTGGGACACCCCCCTTAATGACTAATTAGGCACGTTGAAGTTTTTAATTATTTTTAATTGGCCAATAATGACATGTCATTTTTGGGGTGAAAAAGTAAAAAGTGATGGAAATTGGGGTTCAAGGTATGGGACAGGTATATTGGGGTGCTTTATGAGTGGGACGGGTGTTTTTTTAAGTACCCTAAAATGACCCAAATATATACTTATACCCATTTTCATGTACCCCAAATTTAATGAGAGCATTTATTTTGCTCAAAAAAACTTGCTTTCTATCATTTTTTTACATTTTAAAAAAAAAATGCATATAACAGCCATTTCACGCAATTTAAGTCCCCAAAAACTCTCTAATGTAATCTCTAACACACTTCTCTTCTGTTTTCCTATGTTAGTTTAGCATTTTTTGGGGTACAGGCTGATTTCCCCATTTTCACCTGCACTTTTCACTGCAAGAATTTTCACATGAAACCCGTTTGGAATTGAATAAGTCAAAAAACGGAGCGTTTTCGCGGCAATTTTCGCCCGATTGCCGCGAAAAATTTTCAGCCGAAAAATTGCCGCGAATTTGCGGATAATTGAATATCCTAGTATATCTCCATCCAAGGCTTAGTAAATAGACCCCTAAAAGAGTTGCCAAATACAAGAAAAAACCCATTGGCACAGGCAAGTGGCACCAGAGCAGGAGAAGCCAAGCAGCACCTGAACTACTCTGTTTATTTGTGTCAGCTAGAATTAATGAGTATAAGTAAAAGACATAGGGGGCTATTCAGAGATGGACACAGATCTTGTATAAGCAGCAAGATTTGCATCTATTTACTCACATTCTGGGGCCGTCTAGCGCAGGGCAAGGCCGCCCGCATGTGTGTTGCACTTCCCTGCGATGTGCTAACACTTCAATTTAAGGTTGAATCCTGGCTGCGCAGGCGGTCCAGCACCATTTTTTCCCCTCAAATCGGCTGCGTGTGACATAACGGAGCCACCCTGAAAACAGTCTGGGCACACCTGCGTTGTCTGGACCACGCCTGCAAAATGCCACATCGCCACCCTACCAGACATGGGAGTTCTATTTAAGATGGGATATTTCCCATAGCAACCAATCAGATTTTACTTATTATTATCTAGCACCTTCTAGATAATAATACCTGGAATCTGATTGGTTGCTATGGGCAAAATCTCATCTTAAATAGAACTCTCATCTAAGTAAATTTACCCCGATATATCGATAGTATAACTTACCAGCTACATCGCTGACAGACCTCTTCCTCTTTCTTTTGTTCTGAAAAACAATATAGTGGGAATTATCACACCAATGGAAACTGTGCATAAACTCATAAGAAACAAGCCAGCTATTGGTCACATACTCCGTAAATGAAGTATATTTTTCTAGGAACTATGCGATAAATAGTTGCTCCTAACACAGCACTGCTGCCCCTTTGTGGGCACTCAGCCTGACTCTGGGTCAGACGCAATTGTTGCTGTCATTTCACCTTTTGCCACAGTTGTGTCTCAGCCTGACTCTTGGTCAGATGCAATTGTTGCTGTCATTTCACCTTTTGCCACAGTTGTGTCTGTGACTTTATGCTAATGCTGCTACATAGCCCTTCCCTAGTGTACATCTGTGTGTCCGAATGTGCAAGGACTGAGACCTCCACTGTCAGAGTCTATGGACGCTGCATTACCATCTGATCATCAGTCGCAACATCGAAACTTGCACCTACCCTGTGGTAAGTGCAGTTACTCCATCTGAGTACAGCCTCCTGTGTGAGTGGTTGAGCGTCTTTGTACTCAACCACACTCAGAAACACGCCTGCGTCACTCCCAAAAGACGCAACATCTCTGTACGTCTCTCTAGCCACCCCCATTTCCTCCCAGTCATATATTTATAATGCACAGAATGGAGTCCATCAGGTAATATTTACTGTTTCTGGTGCTTAAACCTATATTACCATGATATTGTGTTTAATGTACATCTAATGATGAAGTCAGTAACTAAAGACCTCAGTAATACATATAAATTAATAATATTGATGCCACCCTATAGTTTTCTTTAAATTATAATAATAAAATGTGTCCATGGTATGTTTGTAGTATGCAGTAAAGGAGAATCATTTAACAACCCAATATAACACAATATACCCAATTTCAGAACACACAGAACAATATTTCAAAGAATCACCCCAAACAGACTATTTTTTTTATAAAATACTATTTTCAAACAGATAATTACAAAGCAGACATGGGTCCTGTATCTAATTAGTCACCAAACCAGGCATTTTATTAGCTACTGCAGTGGTTCCCAAACTGTTTCTCTTCCAGAGCTATTTTCTGCAAGGATTGGATATACACTTTAGTGCTGACTATTGAGGGGGACACTTAGCCCTGTTTTCATGTAGATATAATTTTTATTTAAAAAAATTACCATATATTTTACGTTATCCAAAACTACTATAACAGAGATTTAGAGCCATAAAAACAAGTTATGTGCACCAAAAGACAAGATTTATCATGTATATCATTATTGAGAATGTCCAACACATGTAGTAGCTTGAAGAGAAGTTATGATATACAATAGCTGAGGTTTACAATAATTAGTGATGTGCACCGTAAATTTTTCGGGTTTTGTGTTTTGGTTTTGGGTTCGGTTCCGCGGCCGTGTTTTGGATTCGGACGCGTTTTGGCAAAACCTCACCGAGATTTTTTTGTCGGATTTGGGTGTGTTTTGGATTCGGGTGTTTTTTTAAAAAAACCCTCAAAAACAGCTTAAATCATAGAATTTGGGGGTCATTTTGATCCCAAAGTATTATTAACCTCAATAACCATAATTTCCACTCATTTTCAGTCTATTCTGAACACCTCACATCTCACAATATTATTTTTAGTCCTAAAATTTGCACCGAGGTAGCTGTGTGACTAAGATAAGCGACCCAAGTGGCCGACACAAACACCTGGCCCATCTAGGAGTGGCACTGCAGTGTCACGCAGGATGGCCCTTCAAAAAAATACTCCCCAAACAGCACATGACGCAAAGAAAAAAAGAGGTGTAATGAGGTAGCTGTGTGACTAAGATAAGCGACCCAAGTGGCCGACACAAACACCTGGCCCATCTAGGAGTGGCACTGCAGTGTCACGCAGGATGGCCCTTCAAAAAAATACTCCCCAAACAGCACATGACGCAAAGAAAAAAAGAGGCGCAATGAGGTAGCTGTGTGACTAAGATAAGCGACCCAAGTGGCCGACACAAACACCTGGCCCATCTAGGAGTGGCACTGCAGTGTCACGCAGGATGGCCCTTCAAAAAAATACTCCCCAAACAGCACATGACGCAAAGAAAAATTAAAGAAAAAAGAGGTGCAAGATGGAATTGTCCTTGGGCCCTCCCACCCACCCATATGTTGTATAAACAGGACATGCACACTTTAACGAACCCATCATTTCAGCGACAGGGTCTGCCACACGACTGTGACTGAAATGACTGGTTGGTTTGGGCCCCCACCAAAAAAGAAGCAATCAATCTCTCCTTGCACAAACTGGCTCTAGAGAGGCAAGATGTCCACCTCATCATCATCGTCCGATTCATCACCCCTTTCACTGTGTACATCCCCCTCCTCACAGATTATTAATTCGTCCCCACTGGAATCCACCATCTCAGGTCCCCGTGTACTTTCTGGAGGCAATTGCTGCTGGTGAATGTCTCCACGGAGGAATTGATTATAATTCATTTTAATGAACATCATCTTCTCCACATTTTCTGGAAGTAACCTCGTACGCCGATTGCTGACAAGGTGAGCGGCTGCACTAAACACTCTTTCGGAGTACACACTGGAGGGAGGGCAACTTAGGTAGAATAAAGCCAGTTTCTGCAAGGGCCTCCAAATTGCCTCTTTTTCCTGCCAGTATACGTGCCTACTTGGATGCGGTCACTCATATAATCCTCCACCATTCTTTCAATGGTGAGAGAATCATATGCAGTGACAGTAGACGACATGTCAGTAATCGTTGGCAGGTCCCTCAGTCCGGACCAGATGTCAGCACTCGCTCCAGACTGCCCTGCATCACCGCCAGCGGGTGGGCTCGGAATTCTTAGCCTTTTCCTCGCACCCCCAGTTGCGGGAGAATGTGAAGGAGGAGCTGTTGACGGGTCACGTTCCGCTTGACTTGACAATTTTCTCACCAGCAGGTCTTTGAACACCTGCAGACTTGTGTCTGCTGCAAAGAGAGATACAATGTAGGTTTTAAATCTAGGATCGAGCACGGTGGCCAAAATGTAGTGCTCTGATTTCAACAGATTGACCACCCGTGAATCCTGGTTAAGCGAATTAAGGGCTCCATCCACAAGTCCTACATGCCTAGCGGAATCGCTCTGTTTTAGCTCCTCCTTCAATGTCTCCAGCTTCTTCTGCAAAAGCCTGATGAGGGGAATGACCTGACTCAGGCTGGCAGTGTCTGAACTGACTTCACGTGTGGCAAGTTCAAAGCGTTGCAGAACCTTGCACAACGTTGAAATCATTCTCCACTGCGCTTGAGACAGGTGCATTCCCCCTCCTTTGCCTATATCGTGGTCAGATGTATAGGCTTGAATGGCCTTTTGCTGCTCCTCCATCCTCTGAAGCATATAGAGGGTTGAATTCCACCTCGTTACCACCTCTTGCTTCAGATGATGGCAGGGCAGGTTCAGGTATTTTTGGTGGTGCTCCAGTCTTCTGTACGCGGTACCTGAACGCCGAAAGTGGCCCGCAATTCTTCGGGCCACCGACAGCATCTCTTGCACGCCCCTGTCGTTTTTTAAATAATTCTGCACAACCAAATTCAAGGTATGTGCAAAACATGGGACGTGCTGGAATTTGCCCAGATGTTATGCACGCACAATATTGCTGGCGTTGTCCGATGTCACAAATCCCCAGGAGAGTCCAATTGGGGTAAGCCATTCTGCGATGATCTTCCTCAGTTGCCGTAAGAGGTTTTTAGCTGTGTGCGTATTCTGGAAAGCGGTGATACAAAGCGTAGCCTGCCTAGGAACGAGTTGGCGTTTGCGAGATGCTGCTACTGGTGCCGCCGCTGCTGTTCTTGCAGCGGGAGGCAATACATCTACCCAGTGGGCTGTCACAGTCATATAGTCCTGAGTCTGCCCTGCTCCACTTGTCCACATGTCCGTGGTTAAGTGGACATTGGGTACAACTGCATTTTTTAGGACACTGGTGAGTCTTTTTCTGAGGTCTATGTAAATTTTCGGTATCGCCTGCCTAGAGAAATGGAACCTAGATGGTATTTGGTACCGGGGACACAGTACCTCAATCAAGTCTATAGTTGGCTCTGAATTAACGATGGATACCGGAACCACGTTTCTTACCGCCCAGGCTGCCAAGGCCTCAGTTATCCGCTTTGCAGCAGAATGACTGCTGTGATATTTCATCTTCCTCGCAAAGGACTGTTGTACAGTCAATTGCTTACTGGAAGTAGTACAAGTGGTCTTCCGACTTCCCCTCTGGGATGACCATCGACTCCCAGCAGCAACAACAGCAGCGCCAGCAGCAGTAGGCGTTACACTCAAGGATGCATCGGAGGAATCCCAGGCAGGAGAGGACTCGTCAGACTTGCCAGTGACATGGCCTGCAGGACTATTGGCTTTCCTGGGTAAGGAGGAAATTGACACTGAGGGAGTTGGTGGTGTGGTTTGCAGGAGCTTGGTTACAAGAGGAAGGGATTTACTGGTCAGTGGACTGCTTCCGCTGTCGCCCAAAGTTTTTGAACTTGTCACTGACTTATGATGAATGCGCTGCAGGTGACGTATAAGGGAGGATGTTCCGAGGTGGTTAACGTCCTTACCCCTACTTATTACAGCTTGACAAAGACAACACACGGCTTGACACCTGTTGTCCGCATTTGTGTTGAAATAATTCCACACCGAAGAGCTGATTTTTTTGTATTTTGACCAGGCATGTCAATGGCCATATTCCTCCCACGGACAACAGGCGTCTCCCCGGGTGCCTGACTTAAACAAACCACCTCACCATCAGAATCCTCCTAGTCAATTTCCTCCCCAGCGCCAGCAACACCCATATCCTCATCCTGGTGTACTTCAACACTGACATCTTCAATTTGACTATCAGGAACTGGACTGCGGGTGCTCCTTCCAGCACTTGCAGGGGGCGTGCAAATGGTGGAAGGCGCAAGCTCTTCCCGTCCAGTGTTGGGAAGGTCAGGCATCGCAACCGACACAATTGGACTCTCCTTGGGGATTTGTGATTTCGAAGAACGCACAGTTCTTTGCTGTGCTTTTGCCAGCTTAAGTCTTTTCTTTTTTCTAGCGAGAGGATGAGTGCTTCCATCCTCATGTGAAGCTGAACCACTAGCCATGAACATAGGCCAGGGCCTCAGCCGTTCCTTGCCACTCCGTGTCGTAAATGGCATATTGGCAAGTTTACGCATCTCCTCAGACGCTTTTAATTTTGATTTTTGGGTCATTTTACTGACCTTTTGTGTTTTGGATTTTACATGCTCTCTACTACGACATTGGGCATCGGCCTTGGCAGGCGACGTTGATGGCATTTCATCGTCTCGGCCATGACTAGTGGCAGCAGCTTCAGCACGAGGTGGAAGTGGATCTTGATCTTTCCCTATTTTTTTAACCTCCACATTTTTGTTCTCCATATTTTAATGCGCACAACTAAAAGGCACCACAGGTATACAGTGTAGATGGATGGATAGTATACTTTATGGATGACGAGTGACAGCACAGAGGTAGGTACAGCAGTGGCCTACCGTACTGCTATATACAGTATAATGGACCTGGTGGACACTGTCAGCAGACTGCGTTTATAGTATAAAAAAAAAGACACCACAGGTATACAATGTAGATGGATGGATAGTATACTTATGGACGACGAGTGACGACACAGAGGTAGGTACAGCAGTGGCCTACCGTACTGCTATATACAGTATAATGGACCTGGTGGACACTGTCAGCAGACTGCGTTTATAGTATAAAAAAAAAGACACCACAGGTATACAATGTAGATGGATGGATAGTATACTTATGGACGACGAGTGACGACACAGAGGTAGGTACAGCAGTGGCCTACCGTACTGCTATATACAGTATAATGGACCTGGTGGACACTGTCAGCAGACTGCTAAACTAGTATAAAAAAAAGCCACCACAGGAGTGTTTTTCAGGCAGACAAACGTATACTGGTGGTCACTGTCAGCAAAACTGTGCAATGTACTCCTGCTATAGCTGCTCCCCAGTACCCACAATTAAGCAGTGTGAGCACTCAGCACAGATATATCATGCAGCACACTGAGCACAGATATGGTATGGAGCGTTGTTTTCAGGCAGAGAACGGATAAAAAACTGGTGGTCACTATTAGCAAAACTCTGCACTGTACTCCTCCTAACAGCTGTTCCCCAATCCTCCCCACAATAAGCTAAGCAATCAGATCAACTGTGTAGTATATAACTATATAAACGGAGAGGACGCCAGCCACGTCCTCTCCCTATCAATCTCAATGCACGTGTGAAAATGGCGGCTGCTTACATAGAATCCGAATCTCGCGAGAATCCGACAGCGGGATGATGATGTTCGGGCGCGCTCGGGTTAACCGAGCATACAGGAGAATCCGAGTATGGCTCGGACCCGTCTAAAAAGGGTGAAGTTCGGGGGGGGGGTTCGGTTTCTCGGAAACCGAACCCGCTCATCACTAACAATAATGCGTCCAGTGGGAGTTTTGTTGTATAATTTGCAATGTTCCAGGCCATGTCCTTAAGTGTTTCATCACAAGGGCCTTTGTCAGGGCTGGCCTGGATCTTGGCACAATAAATCTAAAAATGGCTTTGTAGCCAATCAGAACCAAAAGCATTGTTATAGTAAGCCAATCCAGAACAGGTTTGTAATGTTGGAGGAGTGCATTTGAGGGAAGATAACCTGGTCCTCATAGTACAAATCTATTCAGCATAACAGTAAAAATGGCGGTCCTCATATTATATATTCAATATAAAATATACAGCTAAAATCAATATATCCATGTATATCAACTAGAGAAGTGTGGTTCGGTTTTACTCAGTTTCGCCAAAACTAGTTTGGATTTATCCGGATTTATCTTATTGGCTATCCAAAACACGTGGGAGCCGATAGCCAATAAGATGCCAATTTTGAAATTTCGAAGTTAACAAAGAAAAATCTGAGTAAAATCGAACCCGCACATCTCTAATATCAACCTATACATCATATTTCTGACACAATTTGAAGAACATTAAATCTTACCTTCCCCATCAAGCCTGGTGGGGAGTCAAACTATTATTTTTCCTAAATGGCAGGCTTACTGTACCGTTGCGAATACAACGTTTAAAACTATAAGTTTAAAAAGATGCTCTGTGTAGCGTCCACTGTGGTAGAATGCACACCGCAACAAGACCGTCACTCTATTGTTTACTGTTGCTAAGCAACTATTTTGATATTATGAAATCACAATTGTTTGAATAGTCACATGGTAGGCACTTTGTTTACTGATGCTAGGTTGCTATTATCTCCTTAGCCAATCACCTGTTTCACTGTACAGATTAGCAGCCTATATCTGCTTGTATATAAAATATTGGACATAACACATTAAAGTTATTGTTCAACATAGATTATCTGTACTTTTACATGAAGCTTCTATTCTTGTGATTCTCTCCATATCAACGCACTGCAGCCGGAAGCATGAATAATACTTTGTTTATGCAAATTAGCAGCCATTAATTACTGTATTTAATTAATAAAACACAATAAATCATAGACTGAAATTGATGGGGATTAAATAACCAAATTCTTATTCATAAAATCAAAATGTATGGCTGAGGGAAATTACTCCATGCTTCATACTCTAATATAAGACAAGTCTCTCTATTTAGGTACAGTAGTCATTACATCACTCTGATATTTGCATTTTGTTATATGCATCTATGCTATCTGTTGTCTCGTCATTGTAATCCTCAATGCAGTTCAATAATTTACAATTCTTGAACTGGTCTTTTCACTAGTCGTTTATTAGGATACAGTAGATCACCTGTAATGTCAAAAACATATTATTAAATTCAATTCAACAAACAAAAAAATAGTTCTAATTAGTGATGAGCGGGTTCGGTTCCTCGGAATCCGAACCCCCCCGAACTTCACCCATTTTACACGGTTCCGAGGCTGACTCGGATCCTCCCGCCTTGCTCGGTTAACCCGAGCGCGCCCGAACGTCATCATCCCGCTGTCGGATTGTCGAGAGATTTGTATTCTATATAAGGAGCCGCCATTTTCACACGTGCATTGGAGATGATAGGGAGTGGACGTGCAGCGTTCTCTCAGTTTCTGTGTTCAGTGTGCTGCAAATATCTGTGCTCAGTGAGCTGCAAATATCTGTGCTCAGTGTGCTTGAAAATATCTGTGCTCAGTGTGCTGAAAATATCTACGTTCTCTGCCTGAAAAATGCTCCATATCTGTGCTGCATTGTAGTATATAGTAGGAGGACAGTGCAGAATTTTTCTGACCAGTGACCACCAGTATTATATAGCAGTACGGTACAGTAGTCCACTGCTCTACCTACCTCTGTGTCGTCAAGTATACTATCCATCCATACCTGTGGTGCATTTTAGTTGTGCGCAGTATATATAGTAGGAGGACAGTGCAGAATTTTTCTGACCAGTGACCACCAGTATTATATAGCAGTACGGTACAGTAGTCCACTGCTCTACCTACCTCTGTGTCGTCAAAAATACTATCCATCCATACCTGTGGTGCATTTTAGTTGTGCGCAGTATATATAGTAGGAGGACAGTGCAGAATTTTGCTGACCATCAGTATATAATATATACCAGTACGGTACAGTAGGCCACTGCTCTACCTACCTCTGTGTTGTCAAGTATACTATCCATCCATACCTGTGGTGCATTTTAGTTCTGCGCAGTATATATTGCAGGAGGACAGTGCAGAATTTTGCTGACCACCAGTATATAATATATAGCAGTACGGTACAGTAGGCCACTGCTCTACCTACCTCTGTGTCATCAAGTATACTATCCATCCATACCTGTGGTGCATTTTAGTTGTGTGCAGTATATATAGTAGGAGGACAGTGCAGAATTTTGCTGACCACCAGTATATATATATATTAAAAGCATCTGATGAGAAGCATAAACTTGCCAATATGCCATTTCTGACAAGGAGTGGCAAGGAACGGCTGAGGCCCTGGCCTATGTTCATGGCTAGTGGTTCAGATTCACATGAGGATGGAAGCACTCATCCTCTCGCTAGAAAACTGCAGTGCCACTTCTAGGTGGGCCAGGTGTTTGTGTCGGCCACTTGGGTCGCTTAGCTTAGCCATCCAGGGACCTTGGTGCACCTCTTTTTTCTTTGCATCATGTGATGTTTGGGGACTATTTTTTAAATCGGCCATCCTGTCTGACACTGCAGTGCCACTCCTAGATGGGCCAGGTATTTGTGTCGGCCACTTGGGTTGCTTAGCTTAGTCATCCAGCGACCTCGGTGCAAATTTTAGAACTAAAAATAATATTGTGAGGTGTGAGGTATTCAGAATAGACTGGAAATAAGTGGAAATGATGGTTATTGAGGTTAATAATACTATGGGATCAAAATGACCCCAAATTCTATGATTTAAGCTGTTTTTGAGCGTTTTTTGTAAAAAAAACAAAAACAAATCCAAAACACACCCGAATCCAACAAAAAAATTTCAGGGAGGTTTTGCCAAAACGCGTCCAAATCCAAAACACGGCCTCGGAACCGAATCCAAAACCAAAACACAAAACCCGAAAAATTTCCGGTGCACATCACTAGTTATAATAGAAAACAGTCTATTATGTAGAACATGTGCAGTACCAATTAATGTTAGGAACTCTGCATAGGCTCCATGTCTCTTCTAAATTGTCTTGTTACCCAATGATTTTATATACCAATTGTAGTATTTCCAACAAGGGCCCTCATTCCGAGTTGTTCGCTCGCAAGCTGCTTTTAGCAGCTTTGCACAGGCTAAGCCGCCGCCTACTGGGAGTGAATCTTAGCATAGTAAAATTGCGAACGAAAGATTCTCAAAATTGCGATTACACACCTCTTAGCAGTTTCTGAGTAGCTCCAGACTTACTCGGCATCTGCGATCAGTTCAGTGCTTGTCGTTCCTGGTTTGACGTCACAAACACACCCAGCATTCGTCCAGACACTCCTCCGTTTCTCCAGCCACTCCCGCGTTTTTCTCAGAAACTGTAGCGTTTTTTCGCACACACCCATAAAACGGCCTGTTTCCGCCCAGAAACACCCACTTCCTGTCAATCACATTACGATCACCAGAACGAAGAAAAAACCTTGTAAAGCCGTGAGTAAAATTCCTAACTGCATAGCAAATTTACTTGGCGCAGTCGCAGTGCGGACCTTGCGCATGCGCACTAAGCGGAAAATCGCTGCGATGCGAGGAAATTTACCGAGCGAACAACTCGGAATGACCACCAATGCTCAACAATGTATTTTTTTAAGGATCGCCCTATAATATTCCCTGTAATGAACTCTAGCATATGTATTACACTGGCGGTATTACAACCTATGTGACTGTTGGATGTAGCTACGTTGCTTCCTTCCTCTGTTAGAATCCAGGCCTAAGAAAATCTTTGCTAAATTAACGCTAAATGTGCATGTCTCACAGGGAAAGAAACCTCTCAGAGATTAACTGGCTAAAAACTGTGATACTGGAAAAGCAACTAGTAGATGAATAGCACATTGCCTTCTTATACTCCATGCTAGGTTTATCGGGAAAGGGTTTGGAGAGAATTGGATCCACTAAGAAGTGTCAATGGTACCAGTTATATTGTGTAATGAAGGGGAAACAAACAGCGTCTTCTATAGTAGCTTAATTTGTTTTTATAATTCTATATTGTAAAAGATCTTTTCTTTCCATAGTCTTTCTAAAGACATATTTCTAACATGTTCTAGATAATCTCATTCCTTCAAGCAATTAATGTAAGTCATTGGTCTATTTATAAAATGTACTAAAGACTTTTCTCCAGAATTTTAGCCAAAGAAAGAATATACTTCAGTATCTCATATTAAATACCTTAGATAAAACAGTTTCTCCTTTCCCATGGCACTTCCCCTGTTCCTGCAGCCCCCATAGGGAGATGTGCAGATCCCCTGTTCACAGAGATGACAGAGGTTTTACTAATTTTATCTTTTTAATCAAAACATTACAGCGTTTCTGGATGGCCGTATACAGAATGTACTTATTGGTCTCCCTCTGGAAAGAGGCAGGGAAGAGTTCTCTTGCTGCTGTCTCCCACAGTGCATCGCTCCCCTGACTCTCCCAGAACCCACTCTGTGCATGCAGGCAAATTCACAGCGGTCTACAGACATATGTTGACATCTTCCATATTTGCCGGAGGAGGTGGATTTTGGGAGGAATCCCAAGGTCTCTTGTGAAAGTTCAGAGTCTCAACGGAAAATTGTAATTTCTGTTTGTACCTCTTTATCATGTGGGATTGTGGTGTTCAGAGACTTTGCACCATTAAATTATTTTTAATACCTGAAAGCACTCACTTTTGCAAGCAGGGGCGCATCAAAAGAGAAGGAGGCCCCTGGGCCTCTGTCTGGGCCCCCTCCTCTCTAACTGGCAGATAGAGAGAGACCCTAGTCCTGTCCAGAGTCTAGTACGCATGCGCAGGTCTCTGGGGAAATGGTGCAGCTTACATTTTCCTAGTGATTTTCCTACTGCGCATGCGCGGAACGGCGGGAATATGGTCGCGGTATCATTTTCTCAGTGGTTTCTTCAGCGCTGCTTCTGCCGATGCAGGACTCCAGAGGATCAATATTGAAAAAATGGGTGTAGGGTGTGCGGTGTGGACCCTCCTGGACCCCGGGGGCTCATGTGCACAGCACTCACTGCACCCGTTATAGATACGCCAGTGTTTGTAGGACATGTGCAGGATTTTGCATATAAGGCTCTCGGCACATATTATTTTTAATACAGATGTCATATATCCTGAAATTCTCGATTCTGTGTTGTACAGTTTTATTGGCGTGTTACAGCTTGTGACTGCAATCCCGTACACAGTTACTATGGCTCCAGCGTCTTACTTTCCATGGCCATGCTGCACAGCTGTAGACTGACTCAGAAGGTGGATTATCACCAGATGTGCGTACGGTCATTATGTCTTTGTACACAAGCAGCAGATCTCAGACGCCTCCAGTGGGCGTCTCCAGAATAAGCCCCATCGGCTAAAACATTTCCATATGCTCTCACAGTCACTGCGAAGGCATTTGCGTACACCTCTGAGTCTGGACATCAATACTCTTTTGCAGTGCAGTAAACTGAGAACATCCAGCAGACACTTCAACATTAGCAAGTGAAATACCAGTTACTTGAAACTGTATTGCAAAAAGTAGGAGGAATGTTAAAATCTACAGCGATATTATCTGATGGAGGATTACACATTATACTGATTGTAGTAACCTTAGGTCTATTAATTACCCAATGAATTGCTGGGACATCATATATGAGCTACATTCGTCATCGCTTGGAGAGTGATATTAATACTGAGAGAGAAAAAAGCACCAGCTAACCAGCTCCTAACTGTCATTTTTCAAACACAGCCTGTATCATGGCAGTTAGGAGCTGATTGGCTGGTACTTTATCTCCATCCAATTTATCACTCTCCAAGCGATGACGCATCTAGACTTAAAAGTAGATACAGGTCGGGTATCCGTTATCCGGATACCCGTTAACTGAAATATTCCAAAAACCGGAATATTTCAGCCCTGTAGTAATGTCATGATGTGGCTAGTGTCATGACGTCACTGGAGCCTGCAGCCAATAACAGACAGGCGGTGGAGTGGCTTTGCAGCCATTCCCTCACCGTCACTAAAGCCACACTAGCTGCGAACCCCCCCTATCAATGCACCGAACCCGCCGTGTATCCCCGGGACCCCCCGCTGATGCGCCAGACCCTACTGCCATTGTGTCGGATCCGGCGTGGACCCCATGACACATCCCAATAACAGGTATTCTGCTGTCTGGAAATATCCTGGTCCCGAGCATTCCAGATATGGGATACTCGACCAGTACGTATATTTATGAAACACCTAAAAAAAATGTAATTAAAACATTATAAAACATAAAAAAACATATAATGAGGAGTTCCCCTTCAGATTCTACACTTGATAAAGGATAATCTGATCAGAATTACGTCCTGCGGTTGTTATGCTACACTTATTTGGATAACCTTGGAAGACTGTATCACAAAGGCAAAGCTTTGTGATGTGTTGCTGAAGCTTGCCTGTATTTCGGGCACTGGCCATCACACTCTGTTTGCACACACCACCAGCCGGACATGGTATGAGCAGGGGGAACTCCTTATTATATGTTTTATAATGTATTAAATGCATTTTTGTTTGTGCATATCCCCTTTTAATTCTATATATGATGCCCCAGCAATTCATTGGGTAATTAATAGACAAAGGTTACTACAATCAGTATAATTGGTAATTATCCATCAGAGAATAGCGCTGTATACCTCCTACTTTTCGCAATTGGTAGAATAATGCTGTTTGTTTTAAAACTTCAAAATACGTTACCCTAAATGCTGATATAACCGTTTCCCTAGCACAAGAAGAAGGAATATGCATGACCTTCAGCACTGTATTTTATATCTTTTATTCTTTAACTAGCTCAGAAACTGGTCTATAAAGCTGCCTTTTGATTTATGGGAAAAGGGTGGATTTCAGTTTCTGACCACATGATGACATTAATTTATTGTAAGATTCCCAATTTTGAAGAGGTGACGTCGACTTATCAGTAGAGATGAGCGCCGGAAATTTTTCGGGTTTTGTGTTTTGGTTTTGGGTTCGGTTCCGCGGCCGTGTTTTGGGTTCGACCGCGTTTTGGCAAAACCTCACCGAATTTTTTTTGTCGGATTCGGGTGTGTTTTGGATTCGGGTGTTTTTTTTTAAAAAACACTAAAAAACAGCTTAAATCATAGAATTTGGGGGTCATTTTGATCCCAAAGTATTATTAACCTCAAAAACCATAATTTACACTCATTTTCAGTCTATTCTGAATACCTCACACCTCACAATATTATTTTTAGTCCTAAAATTTGCACCTAGGTCACTGGATGACTAAGCTAAGCGACCCTAGTGGCCGACACAAACACCGGGCCCATCTAGGAGTGGCACTGCAGTGTCACGCAGGATGTCCCTTCCAAAAAACCCTCCCCAAACAGCACATGACGCAAAGAAAAAAAAGAGGCGCAATGAGGTAGCTGTGTGAGTAAGATAAGCGACCCTAGTGGCCGACACAAACACCGGGCCCATCTAGGAGTGGCACTGCAGTGTCACGCAGGATGTCCCTTCCAAAAAACCCTCCCCAAACAGCACATGACGCAAAGAAAAAAAGAGGCGCAATGAGGTAGCTGTGTGAGTAAGATAAGCGACCCTAGTGGCCGACACAAACACCGGGCCCATCTAGGAGTGGCACTGCAGTGTCACGCAGGATGGCCCTTCCAAAAAACCCTCCCCAAACAGCACATGACGCAAAGAAAAAAAGAGGCGCAATGAGGTAGCTGTGTGAGTAAGATAAGCGACCCTAGTGGCCGACACAAACACCGGGACCATCTAGGAGTGGCACTGCAGTGTCACGCAGGATGGCCCTTCCAAAAAACCCTCCCCAAACAGCACATGACGCAAAGAAAAAAAGAGGCGCAATGAGGTAGCTGTGTGAGTAAGATAAGCAACCCTAGTGGCCGACACAAACACCGGGCCCATCTAGGAGTGGCACTGCAGTGTCACGCAGGATGGCCCTTCCAAAAAACCCTCCCCAAACAGCACATGACGCAAAGAAAAAAAGAGGCGCAATGAGGTAGCTGCAGGGCCGTTTCTTGGGGCAGGCGAGCAGTGCAACCGCACTGGGCGCCCGCCGTGGCACTAACTGTGGCTCCCTGCTTCCCCCTCCTATTTCTCCCCGAGTAACCCGGTCGGGGGGCGGAGTTTCACGGAATGACGCGGTTGCGCCGTTACGTCACAACGCAACCCCGTCACTCCGCGAAACTCCCCCCCGAGCGGAGTACAGAGTGGGATCCAAGTTAGGAAGAGGGAAAGGCCGGCACGAGGAGCGACTGGTGAGGCGGGCCGAAGAGCGGTAATCGCCTCTGTAAGTATTCTCTCTCTCTTTCAATGTGCAAAATAGGGACACCTGCCATAATGTGTGAAATGGGGACTCTTGCCTGCCGTAGTGTGGGGATTTAATGTATGAAGGGCATTGCGGTGTGTGGCATAATATGGTGCAGGGGGCATTACTGTGTGGGGCTTAATATGGTAGAATTTTTTTTTCATGTGGTGGTCGTGATCTGTTGGAGCAGGGTCAAAAACTGGATTGTGAGGTAGTCTTTTCAGATGAGGCCATGACCATTTAAATGAGGCCACACCCATTTAGATGAGGCCACGCCCCCTTGCCGGGTGCGCGCGCAAGTTGTTTTTTTTTAAATCTAGGTGTGTGGGGGGGACGGGGACATTTTTTTATGTCATGGGGGCGGGGGGCGCATTTTTAAATCTCGCACTGGGAGCCAAATTGGCTAGAAACAGCCCTGGGTAGCTGTGTGAGTAAGATAAGCGACCCTAGTGGCCGACACAAACACCGGGCCCATCTAGGAGTGGCACTGCAGTGTCACGCAGGATGTCCCTTCCAAAAAACCCTCCCCAAACAGCACATGACGCAAAGAAAAAAAGAGGCGCAATGAGGTAGCTGTGTGAGTAAGATAAGCGACCCTAGTGGCCGACACAAACACCGGGCCCATCTAGGAGTGGCACTGCAGTGTCACGCAGGATGGCCCTTCCAAAAAACCCTCCCCAAACAGCACATGACGCAAAGAAAAAAAGAGGCGCAATGAGGTAGCTGTGTGAGTAAGATAAGCGACCCTAGTGGCCGACACAAACACCGGGCCCATCTAGGAGTGGCACTGCAGTGTCACGCAGGATGTCTCTTCCAAAAAACCCTCCCCAAACAGCACATGACGCAAAGAAAAAAAGAGGCGCAATGAGGTAGCTGTGTGAGTAAGATAAGCGACCCTAGTGGCCGACACAAACACCGGGCCCATCTAGGAGTGGCACTGCAGTGTCACGCAGGATGTCCCTTCCAAAAAACCCTCCCCAAACAGCACATGACGCAAAGAAAAAAAGAGGCGCAATGAGGTAGCTGTGTGAGTAAGATAAGCGACCCTAGTGGCCGACACAAACACCGGGCCCATCTAGGAGTGGCACTGCAGTGTCACGCAGGATGTCCCTTCCAAAAAACCCTCCCCAAACAGCACATGACGCAAAGAAAAAAAGAGGCGCAATGAGGTAGCTGTGTGAGTAAGATAAGCGACCCTAGTGGCCGACACAAACACCGGCCCATCTAGGAGTGGCACTGCAGTGTCACGCAGGATGGCCCTTCCAAAAAACCCTCCCCAAACAGCACATGACGCAAAGAAAAAAAGAGGCGCAATGAGGTAGCTGTGTGAGTAAGATAAGCGACCCTAGTGGCCGACACAAACACCGGGCCCATCTAGGAGTGGCACTGCAGTGTCACGCAGGATGTCCCTTCCAAAAAACCCTCCCCAAACAGCACATGACGCAAAGAAAAAAAGAGGCGCAATGAGGTAGCTGTGTGAGTAAGATAAGCGACCCTAGTGGCCGACACAAACACCGGGCCCATCTAGGAGTGGCACTGCAGTGTCACGCAGGATGTCCCTTCCAAAAAACCCTCCCCAAACAGCACATGACGCAAAGAAAAAAAGAGGCGCAATGAGGTAGCTGTGTGAGTAAGATAAGCGACCCTAGTGGCCGACACAAACACCGGGCCCATCTAGGAGTGGCACTGCAGTGTCACGCAGGATGTCCCTTCCAAAAAACCCTCCCCAAACAGCACATGACGCAAAGAAAAAAAGAGGCGCAATGAGGTAGCTGTGTGAGTAAGATAAGCGACCCTAGTGGCCGACACAAACACCGGGCCCATCTAGGAGTGGCACTGCAGTGTCACGCAGGATGTCCCTTCCAAAAAACCCTCCCCAAACAGCACATGACGCAAAGAAAAAAAGAGGCGCAATGAGGTAGCTGTGTGAGTAAGATAAGCGACCCTAGTGGCCGACACAAACACCGGGCCCATCTAGGAGTGGCACTGCAGTGTCACGCAGGATGGCCCTTCCAAAAAACATTCCACAAACAGCACATGACGCAAAGAAAAATTAAAGAAAGAAGAGGTGCAAGATGGAATTGTCCTTGGGCTCTCCCACCCACCCTTATGTTGTATAAACAGGACATGCACACTTTAACCAACCCATCATTTCAGTGACAGGGTCTGCCACACGACTGTGACTGAAATGACGGGTTGGTTTGGACCCCCACCAAAAAAGAAGCAATTAATCTCTCCTTGCACAAACTGGCTCTACAGAGGCAAGATGTCCACCTCATCATCATCCTCCGATATATCACCGTGTACATCCCCCTCCTCACAGATTATCAATTCGTCCCCACTGGAATCCACCATCTCAGCTCCCTGTGTACTTTGTGGAGGCAATTGCTGCTGGTCAATGTCTCCACGGAGGAATTGATTATAATTCATTTTAATGAACATCATCTTCTCCACATTTTCTGGATGTAACCTCGTACGCCGATTGCTGACAAGGTGAGCGGCGGCACTAAACACTCTTTCGGAGTACACACTTGTGGGAGGGCAACTTAGGTAGAATAAAGCCAGTTTGTGCAAGGGCCTCCAAATTGCCTCTTTTTCCTGCCAGTATAAGTACGGACTGTGTGACGTGCCTACTTGGATGCGGTCACTCATATAATCCTCCACCATTCTTTCAATGTTGAGAGAATCATATGCAGTGACAGTAGACGACATGTCCGTAATCGTTGTCAGGTCCTTCAGTCCGGACCAGATGTCAGCATCAGCAGTCGCTCCAGACTGCCCTGCATCACCGCCAGCGGGTGGGCTCGGAATTCTGAGCCTTTTTCTCGCACCCCCAGTTGCGGGAGAATGTGAAGGAGGAGATGTTGACAGGTCGCGTTCCGCTTGACTTGACAATTTTCTCACCAGCAGGTCTTTCAACCCCAGCAGACTTGTGTCTGCCGGAAAGAGAGATCCAAGGTAGGCTTTAAATCTAGGATCGAGCACGGTGGCCAAAATGTAGTGCTCTGATTTCAACAGATTGACCACCCGTGAATCCTTGTTAAGCGAATTAAGGGCTCCATCCACAAGTCCCACATGCCTAGCGGAATCGCTCCGTGTTAGCTCCTCCTTCAATGTCTCCAGCTTCTTCTGCAAAAGCCTGATGAGGGGAATGACCTGACTCAGGCTGGCAGTGTCTGAACTGACTTCACGTGTGGCAAGTTCAAAGGGCATCAGAACCTTGCACAACGTTGAAATCATTCTCCACTGCGCTTGAGACAGGTGCATTCCACCTCCTATGTCGTGCTCAATTGTATAGGCTTGAATGGCCTTTTGCTGCTCCTCCAACCTCTGAAGCATATAGAGGGTTGAATTCCACCTCGTTACCACTTCTTGCTTCAGATGGTGGCAGAGCAGGTTCAGTAGTTTTTGGTGGTGCTCCAGTCTTCTGTACGTGGTGCCTGTACGCCGAAAGTGTCCCGCAATTCTTCTGGCCACCGACAGCATCTCTTGCACGCCCCTGTCGTTTTTTAAATAATTCTGCACCACCAAATTCAAGGTATGTGCAAAACATGGGACGTGCTGGAATTTGCCCATATTTAATGCACACACAATATTGCTGGCGTTGTCCGATGCCACAAATCCACAGGAGAGTCCAATTGGGGTAAGCCATTCCGCGATGATCTTCCTCAGTTGCCGTAAGAGGTTTTCAGCTGTGTGCGTATTCTGGAAACCGGTGATACAAAGCGTAGCCTGCCTAGGAAAGAGTTGGCGTTTGCGAGATGCTGCTACTGGTGCCGCCGCTGCTGTTCTTGCGGCGGGAGTCCATACATCTACCCAGTGGGCTGTCACAGTCATATAGTCCTGACCCTGCCCTGCTCCACTTGTCCACATGTCCGTGGTTAAGTGGACATTGGGTACAGCTGCATTTTTTAGGACACTGGTGACTCTTTTTCTGAGGTCTGTGTACATTTTCGGTATCGCCTGCCTAGAGAAATGGAACCTAGATGGTATTTGGTACCGGGGACACAGTACCTCCAACAAGTCTCTAGTTGGCTCTGCAGTAATGATGGATACCGGAACCACGTTTCTCACCACCCAGGATGCCAAGGCCTCAGTTATCCGCTTTGCAGTAGGATGACTGCTGTGATATTTCATCTTCCTCGCAAAGGACTGTTGGACAGTCAATTGCTTGGTGGAAGTAGTAAAAGTGGTCTTACGACTTCCCCTCTGGGATGACCATCGACTCCCAGCAGCAACAACAGCAGCGCCAGCAGCGGTAGGCGTTACACGCAAGGATGCATCGGAGGAATCCCAGGCAGGAGAGGAATCGTCAGAATTGCCAGTGACATGGCCTGCAGGACTATTGGCATTCCTGGGGAAGGAGGAAATTGACACTGAGGGAGTTGGTGGGGTGGTTTGCGTGAGCTTGGTTACAAGAGGAAGGGATTTACTGGTCAGTGGACTGCTTCCGCTGTCACCCAAAGTTTTTGAACTTGTCACTGACTTATTATGAATGCGCTGCAGGTGACGTATAAGGGAGGATGTTCCGAGGTGGTTAACGTCCTTACCCCTACTTATTACAGCTTGACAAAGGCAACACACGGCTTGACACCTGTTGTCCGCATTTCTGTTGAAATACTTCCACACCGAAGAGCTGATTTTTTTGGTATTTTCACCAGGCATGTCAGTGGCCTTATTCCTCCCACGGACAACAGGTGTCTCCCCGGGTGCCTGACTTAAACAAACCACCTCACCATCAGAATCCTCCTGGTCAATTTCCTCCCCAGCGCCAGCAACACCCATATCCTCCTCATCCTGGTGTACTTCAACACTGACATCTTCAATCTGACTATCAGGAACTGGACTGCGGGTGCTCCTTCCAGCACTTGCAGGGGGCGTGCAAATGGTGGAAGGCGCATGCTCTTCACGTCCAGTGTTGGGAAGGTCAGGCATCGCAACCGACACAATTGGAGTCGGACTCTCCTTGTGGATTTGGGATTTCGAAGAACGCACAGTTCTTTGCGGTGCTACTGCTTTTGCCAGCTTGAGTCTTTTCATTTTTCTAGCGAGAGGCTGAGTGCTTCCATCCTCATGTGAAGCTGAACCACTAGCCATGAACATAGGCCAGGGCCTCAGCCGTTCCTTGCCACTCCGTGTGGTAAATGGCATATTGGCAAGTTTACGCTTCTCCTCCGACAATTTTATTTTAGGTTTTGGAGTCCTTTTTTTACTGATATTTGGTGTTTTGGATTTGACATGCTCTGTACTATGACATTGGGCATCGGCCTTGGCAGACGACGTTGCTGGCATTTCATCGTCTCGGCCATGACTAGTGGCAGCAGCTTCAGCACGAGGTGGAAGTGGATCTTGATCTTTCCCTAATTTTGGAACCTCAACATTTTTGTTCTCCATATTTTAATAGGCACAACTAAAAGGCACCTCAGGTAAACAATGGAGATGGATGGATACTAGTATACTTATGGATGGACTGCTGAGTGCCGACACAGAGGTAGCTACAGCCGTGGACTAACGTACTGTGTCTGCTGCTAATATAGACTGGATGATAATGATATGAAATCAATATATATATGTATGTATATATAATATCACTAGTACTGCAGCCGGACAGGTAGATAATATATTTATTAGGTAATGATGACTGATGACGGACCTGCTGGACACTGTCAGCTCAACAGCACCGCAGACTGCTACAGTAAGCTACTATACTATAGTAGTATGTACAAAGAAGAAAGAAAAAAAAAAAACCACGGGTAGGTGGTATACAATTATGGATGGACTGTCGAGTGCCGACACAGAGGTAGCTACAGCCGTGGACTAACGTACTGTGTCTGCTGCTAATATAGACTGGATGATAATGATATGAAATCAATATATATATGTATGTATATATAATATCACTAGTACTGCAGCTGGACAGGTAGATAATATATTTATTAGGTAATGATGACTGATGACGGACCTGCTGGACACTGTCAGCTCAGCAGCACCGAAGACTGCTACAGTAAGCTACTATACTATAGTAGTATGTACAAAGAAGAAAGAAAAAAAAAACCACGGGTAGGTGGTATACAATTATGGATGGACTGCCGAGTGCCGACACAGAGGTAGCTACAGCCGTGGACTACCGTACTGTGTCTGCTGCTAATATAGACTGGATGATAATGATATGAAATCAATATATATATGTATGTATATATAATATCACTAGTACTGCAGCCGGACAGGTAGATAATATATTTATTAGGTAATGATGACTGATGACAGACCTGCTGGACACTGTCAGCTCAGCAGCACCGCAGACTGCTACAGTAAGCTACTATACTATAGTAGTATGTACAAAGAAGAAAGAAAAGAAAAAAAACCACGGGTAGGTGGTATACAATTATGGATGGACTGCCGAGTGCCGACACAGAGGTAGCTACAGCCGTGGACTACCGTACTGTGTCTGCTGCTAATATAGAGTCTAGACTGGATGATAAATTATTGATAATGAGATGAAATCAATATAATATCACTAGTACTGCATCCGGACAGGTACTATATATATTTATTATGTAATGACTGATGACGGACCTGCTGGACACTGTCAGGTCAGCAGCACCGCAGACTGCTACAGTAAGCTACTATAGTAGTATGTATAAAGAAGAATGAAAAAAAAAAAAAACCACGGGTAGGTGGTATACAATATTATATATATATATATATATATATATATTATATACAATTATATATATATATATATATATATATATATATATATATATTAAACTGGTGGTGATTGATTATTAAACTGGTGGTCAGGTCACTCACGTTGCAACTTGCAACTAGTACTCCGAGTCCTAAGCAGACAATCACAAAATATATTATTATACTGGTGGTCAGTGTGGTCACAACAATGGCAGTGTGGCACTGACTCTGGCAGCAAAAGTGTGCACTGTACGTTATATGTACTCCTGAGTCCTGCTCTCAGACTCTAACTGCTCCCCACTGTCAGTGTCTCCCCCACAAGTCAGATAATACAATACACTTACAGTCACACTATCTAATCTATATCACTTCAGCAAGTAGTATAGTAGTATAGTAGTACTCCTCCTAATAATGCTCCCCAAAATTACTACTACTGTGTCTCTCTCGTCTCTACTGTGTCTCTCTCTTCTCTAAACGGAGAGGACGCCAGCCACGTCCTCTCCCTATGACTCTCAATGCACGTGTGAAAATGGCGGCGACGCGCGGCTCCTTATATAGAATCCGAGTCTCGCGATAGAATCCGAGCCTCGCGAGAATCCGACAGCGGGATGATGACGTTCGGGCGCGCTCGGGTTAACCGAGCAAGGCGGGAAGATCCGAGTCGCTCGGACCCGTGAAAAAAACCATGAAGTTCGGGCGGGTTCGGATTCAGAGGAACCGAACCCGCTCATCTCTACTTATCAGTTCTAATAAATTATTTTTTCAAAGCAAGTTCTTGTATACTGCAAATCAGTATGTATGGTAAACATATTAGCACTAAAGGTTGGTGAGATTTAAAAAGAAAAAAAAATCATACTATTAAAGAGATCACGTCAATCTGCTACAGTATGCTGTAATACTCTATAAATATTTTATTAAATACAATTGATATAATGTTGGACCCTCACAAGAAAATGAATATAGTAAATTAAAGACATTAATGACTGACACAAAGCACAAGTGGGACAGTATGGTCTTTGAGAAGTAGATACAAACCCCACGGACTCTTTATAAAATAAAAACAGATTCGCAGGTAAACCCAAACAATTATAATTTTTTAAGAACTTTGAGACTTTTAAAGATAATTGTTAAAAGATTGAAAGTCAAATAATTGACACAAAATTCAGGAAATTTCAAAGATGATTTCCTGACCAATCAGATCAGAAGTTGGCATACTACACAGATAAAATAGACATTTAAAGGTCAAAAAAATGTAAAGAAATTTCAGTGATACAGATGTAAAAAAAAAAAAAAATAACTGAATTGTGTATATTTCTAGAAGGGTTCCCACCACACATTTTGAAACTTACTCCTTACTTAAGGAACATAAAATGTTGGATTCAAAGAGGTGACAATGCCAAACATACACAAGTTATACAAAAGGAGGCAAAAAGGGAGGCTGAAACATGCAGTGCACAGCTTGGTATTAAATAAAAGAAGTACCCTTTATTCAGTGGCGGAACAAGCAAGCGGTGGGCCCAGGTGCGACAAAATGCTTTGGGGCCCCCCCCCCCCATCCCATCCAAGTCCACCCCATGGGCAGTGCGCGCCGTAGGCGCGCGCAAAAATACATAGTGGCGTGGCTTCGTGGGGAAGAGGTGTGTCCACAAAATAATACCAATTCATAAAACGGTGCACTGTAGTCTCCATTCTTCAAATTACACCACACAGTAGCACCACTACACCAGGTAGAGACCCTTTTACACCTTACAGCGAACAGATTCCCCTTTTTACACATAACGGCAGACAGCGTGCACTTTTTACACATAACGGCAGACAGCGTGCCCTCGTTACACATAGCGGCAGACAGCGTGCACTTTTTACACATTACGGCAGACAGCGTCCCCATTTTACACATTACGGCAGACAGCATACACTTTTTACACATAAAGGCAGACAGCGTGCCCTCGTTACACATAGCGGCAGACAGCGTGCACTTTTTACACATTACGGCAGACAGCATACACTTTTTACACATAATGGCAGACAGCGTGCCCTCGTTACACATAGCGGCAGACAGCGTGCCCTCGTTACACATAGCGGCAGACAGCGTGCACTTTTTACACATTACGGCAGACAGCGTCCCCATTTTACACATTACGGCAGACGGATACACTTTTTACACATAACGGCAGACAGCATCCCCATTTTACACATTACGGCAGACAGCATACACTTTTTACACATAACGGCAGACAGCGTGCCCTTTTTACACATTACGGCAGGCAGATTCTACCTTTTTACACATAGCGGCAGGCAGATTCCCCATTTTTATACATAGCGGCAGGCAGATTCCCCATTTTTACACATTGCGGCAGGCTGATTCCCCCTTTTTACACATTGCGGCAGGCAGATTCCCCATTTTTACATTGCGGCAGGCAGATTCCCCCTTTTTACACATTGCGGCAGGCAGATTCCCCATTTTTATACATAGCGGCAGGCAGATTCCCCATTTTTATACATAGCGGCAGGCAGTCCCCCCTTTTTACACATTGCGGCAGGCTGATTCCCCCTTTTTACACATTGCGGCAGGCAGTCCCAACAAATAAAAAAAGAAAGAGAAAGAAAGAAAGAAAGAAAGAAAGAAAGAAAGAAAGAAAGAAAGAAAGAAAGAAAGAAAGAAAGAAAGAAAGAAAGAAAAATTATACTTACTCTCTCTGTTGGCTCAGGCTCCTTGTGCAGCTTCCCGGGCAGTAGAGAAGAAGGAGGAGGGAGGTGGAGGAGGGAGCCGCAGCAGCGCTGTGTTATTGGTGGAGGCGCTGCTGCTGCTGCCCCTCTGCTTCACTATAGGCTGTTCTCAGAGACAGCCTATAGTGAAGCAGAGGAGCAGCAGCAGCAGCGCCTCCACCAGTAACAAAGCGCTGCTGCGGCTCCCTCCTTCACCTCCGTCCTCCACCTTACCCCGTACCGCTCTCTCCGGGCGGCTGTGCTCTGCGGGCAGCGGTTGCCCGCAGCACACAGCAGCATGTAATGAGTCAGTTTGACTCATTACATGCTTGGGCCCCTGAACAGAGGCGGACCCAGTGCAACGCACTGCTTGCACTGCCGGTAGTTCCGCCTCTGCCTTTATTGGTTCTTCCATAAAATATTCCAAAATGTATTGGAAATAAAAACTCTTGTATCTTTTCTTCATTTGTACTAATTTTTAATTTGATTTTTCTCTTTTTCATTTAAAGACTAGTTAAAGACAGCAGATCGAAAATTGTGTAAATAACTGATTAAAATACATTTTGTCTGGATTGTTATATCTTAGATATTTCACGTAAATTGGTAATATTACACAATAATTATCTATCTATCTATCTATCTATCTATCTATCTATCTATCTATCTAGTTATTCTGTTGTATAGAGGAGCTTATAAATATTCAGTGTAACCCACATATGTTTTATACAAGGACAGTGTTGATGCTAGGTGTTCAATATTTCATGGGGGTTTGATTCTGTAATATTAAATGTATATTCATCTACTGTAATTTACATATATAATAATTTCAAGAAATGTTCTGTTTGTGCTGGTAGTTTATGAAGTATAAAAATTGTAGTAGGGTGGAGAAAACAAAGTAACATAAAATGTTGGATTCAAAGAGGTGACAATGCCAAACATACACAAGTTATACATAAGGAGGCAAAAAGACAGGCTGAAACATGCAGTGCACAGCTTGGTATTAAATAAAAGAAGTACCCTTTATTGGTTCTTCCATAAAATATTCCAAAATCTTTTGTAAATAAAAACTATTGTACTTTTTCTTTTATTTGTGTAACCCGAGTTTGGAGTATTATTATTAAAGAATTACTATATGCGTGCCTCCACCCAAGCGTTATTACAATATTTATATGAGGTATATTGGCTTGCTTGGGTAAGCCGATGTGATACCTATATGAGATATGGTATAAATTATAAACAATTTATTCTCTTTTACCTTTTTCTTTTCTTCTAGGTGTCAATTCCTCTTTCACCAATTACCAGGAACCAGATGGATGGTAAGTAAGTAATATTTAATGTTATAATTTCAATCAACATCAATTTTCTCCTTAACAATGACTATGAATATATTATCGAATAATAATAATTTAAATAATTCTAATTAGATAGAACATAGATTATACCTTATACCTTATAATAGTGATAATTAAACAATAGAGTGACCCGGGTACTCTGAAGTCAATTATGAGCTCGTTGGGGCCCTTAATGTGAATAAGTATGTCTGTTGATGTGAAATTACTTATAACTTCGACTCATTAGCTTTTCTTTACTCTCTGTATGAGTGGTTAGTCTTTCTTTAATCTCTGTATGAGTGGTTATTCTTTCTTTACTCTCTGTATGAGTGGGTATTCTTTCTTTACTAGCGATAACTCTGAATTTTAACACAATCCCTTCTCTTTGTTTTCTGAAGATATTTCTCTATTAATTACGCTTAACTGTCTCCATAGATTCAGCAATCTCAATATTATTTAAATCCTTTCTGACTTTATTACACTCTCCATTTATGTTAGGTATTGACAATAGAGGATATAGTTATTGCTATTAATCCTCTTATAAATGTCTCTGTATTTTATCTTGTGTTTTATACTGAGTCACCACTAGAGGGAGCCTGTGTTCTTTCCATATAAAGAAGATGAGTATACTAATAGGAGAGTAGATGCAAATGAAGTGGGAGGTGATTCATTGGTAACAATTCCAATACATCTAGTGTGTAATTACTCCCCCGACTCCTCCTCTATAGTTATAGAGATTTTCAGAGTCTATTCCTCGCCTGCCATCCCGGAATTGTATTACAGTGGTCGGCCCAGCTCACCTCTGTCGCAATTCTCTTTATATGCAGCGATCATACAGCGATCATACTGAGATCTGTGGCGATGGCTATAAATCAGGTACGGGTTTATAATGTGGCTGCTGTGTCTCCCCGCTGGAGCAGCTTTCAGTCACAGTCCTCTCCACTCTTGGCTCCAATATCAGCCTCGACACTCCTTGTAGATATCACCGCTCTCTACCTCGGTACTCTCCGCAGCTGGTGCCGCTATCCTTGTTCCGGCTCAGGTCCCTCCTTGTCCCGACCTCCTCCGGTGCTATGTCTCGTCTCTCCGCTCTTCTCTAGTCCGTTCAGGTTTGTCCGTTATCCCCCTCCAACGGCTGTCGGCCCCCCTCCTTCCTTCCAGCTCGCGGTGTTTACCTCCTATCCACGAGGGGTTTCCAGCATGTTCTCCCCCGCGAGTCTTTCTTTACAATCCGGGTCTCATACCTTGCTAATATCACATCACAGTCCCACATATTAAACATACCATATATACATTTATTTCTTCTATCCATGTCAATTGTACATATGAGCCTTACATATATATTATATACATTAATTACACTTGTATACTTATTTTATTATTTAACCAGAGGGTTACACTCTCCCCCTGGTGATTTCCTTTAACTTTGAATATGGGATCACCAACATATATTTTCTGATATGTTATCAAAATAAGGCCAATAAGACTCAATATTATAATGAGTGATTACTCTGGGGATAATCTCAGGAGTTCCCAACTGGTCATAAGTAATCATGAGAGGGGGTTGTCTATGTCTTTTGGGCCTACCTATATTGTTCATTTCCCCTCTATCATTACTACAAGACTGATAATCTTCAAACTCTCCCGGTATATAATTTCTTTCTTCCTCTAATAACTTCCAGTCTTCTCCTGAAGAATCATGAAAATTTATTTCTGGCCCCATATGGGATAAATAGCCAGTATTCTGACTATCACTGTTATTCTCGGGTTCACTCTCCTCTTCTATTGTTTCATCAATTTCCTTGTAGTAACAAACCTGACCTTCCTCTGTTTCCTCACTATTTACATTATCATCCAACTCTCCACTCTCCTTTGGTCTTTTGTCCATTTTTCTTTTTTTAGAAGTGTCTGTATCCTCCTTCACTTCCTCTTCATTTTCTAGCCGGACTTCTTTACCTATGTAAAGCAGATTTTGCCTATGATGAGTTAATATAGCTCCTTTCCCATTTTCTAACTGTATTCGGTATACCGGTAGATCTTCAAATTTTTCTATTACTATATAGGGCTCTTCCTTCCATCGGTTTGCAATTTTGAATCTTTTTGGCATTCCTAATTGTCTCAGTAATACTCTGTCTCCCGGAGACAAATTTTGGTCTCTCACCTTCCTATCATAATAGACTTTGTTCTTTTCCCCACTCTTGCGGGCGGCCTGTTCAGCTAATTGGTAAGCTGTAGTTAATTCTTCTCTCAATTTTTTGACATATTTCACATGTGATTTATAAGAACTTTCACCGGACGATACCCCTAGACTTACATCTATCGGGAGTTTCGCCTCTCTCCCAAACATTAGGTAGTAAGGAGAGTATCCTGTAGACTCATTCTGTGTGCAATTATACGCATGTATCAACTGGTCAATATAACGCCTCCAATGATGTATGTCCAGTGGACTCAGGGTTCCCAACATATTGAGTAGTGTTCTATTGAAGCGTTCAGGTTGAGGATCCCCTTGGGGGTGATATGGCGTAGTTCTAGATTTTTGAATTCCACACATTACACAAAGTTCCTTAATCAGCTTACTTTCGAAATCTCTGCCTTGATCCGAGTGTAGTCTATGGGGAAGTCCATAATGAATAAAAAATTTACTCCAAAGGGTGTTTGCTACAGTAGAAGCTTTCTGATTTGGTGTTATGTAAGCTTGGGCGTATCTTGTGAAATGGTCTGTTACTACTAGAATATTACATTTTTTTTCTTGATCTACTTCTAGAGTTAGAAAGTCCATGCAGATTAAATCCAAAGGACCACTGCTTTTGATATTTACTAAAGGGGCCACTTGATTTGGTAATGTTTTCCTCACTATGCACTTTCCACAACTCCTACAGTACTTATCCACTTCTTTGGATATATTTGGCCAATAAAACCTATCGGTTATAAGCTTTAAAGTCTTCTCGAATCCCAGGTGTCCATGTTGATCATGTAAAGCTTTCATACTCCTCATACGGTGTTTTCGGGGTAATACAAGTTGGTACCTGGTTCTACCATCTGGTAGCTGGGTGCATCTGTATAGTATACCTCTTTTCATAATTAAATTTTTTGTTTGTCTCTTCAACAGCTGTATTTCTAATGCCCACTCATTTGTTATCTTATCAGCTTTCTTGTTTAAAGTTCCTGGCATCACCCATCTTATACAAGGATCCTGTAATTGTTCTTGTCTAAGTTGATATCTATTTACCCTTGGTAGATCTTCCAATTCCATCTGACTAATCCAGCAATAGGATAACGGCAAGACCTCAGCGGTTGCTCCCAGGTTGCTTATGGCTTTCCTTACTACCATACTAGTTGTTTGCATACTACGGCATACTCCTTGTACCTCTCTAACGGGTATTTCAATCCACTCTTCATTTTCAGTTTCTCCCACCAATTGTCCAGGGATTCTTGAAAGCAAGTCAGCATCCACATTGCTTGCTCCAGGCCGGTATTTCAAAGAGAAATCATAGAGCGCCAACGCTGCTAACCAACGGTGCCCAGTTGCATCCAATTTTGCTGTAGTCTGTACATAAGTTAAGGGGTTATTGTCGGTGTGTATTTCAAATTTAACCCCATACAAATAATCGTGGAATTTTTCCACCACACACCACTTTAAGGCGAGGAACTCTAATTTGTGTGTGGGATATTTCCTCTCACTTTCGGATACACCTCTACTAGCAAATGATATTGGCCGTAGTCCTTCAGTATGTTGTTGATATAGTACTCCCCCCAGTCCACTAGTAGAAGCGTCTATATGTAGGATATATGGTAGACTGGGGTCAGCATACGCTAGAACAGGTGCATGTGTCAGACTCTTTTTTAACATTACGAATGCCGCTTCACACTCATCAGTCCATCGTTCACCAAATAGTTCATTGGGCTGGTGATACTTTCCCTTCATGGTGAGCTTCGAGGTTTTCTTTTTGCTTGTATTGGGGTATCCCTTAGTCAGATCAGTCAATGGTTTTGCCTGGGCAGAGTAGTTCGGTACAAATCGGCGGTAGTATCCGCAGAATCCCAGGAACGATCTTAACTCCTTCAGTTTGGTGGGTCGCGGCCAGTTCATTACTGCTTGGATTTTTTCTGGGTCAGTTGATACTCCATATTTACTAACGATATGTCCTAGGTATTTAACCTTTGATTGACATAAATGACACTTATCAACTGACAATTTCAGGCCTCCTTCCATCAGCCTATCTAAAACTTTGAGAAGTCGATGGTTATGTTCTTCGATAGTAGCCCCGAATACTATAATATCATCTAAATAGACTATCACTTCCCGGTAATTCATATCACCGATTATCTTTTCCATGGCCCGTTGGAAGGTGGCTGGTGCTCCTTTTACCCCTTGGGGCATTTGTAGGAACTCGAAGAATCCCAGCGGACAAATGAAGGCTGTTTTCTCCCTGTCTTCAGGCCGCATTGGTATTTGATAATACCCATTCCTCAAGTCTAACACCGAAAACAACATACTCCCTTGTAGGCAATCTAAAGCCTCATCTATTCTGGGCACCGTATACTGATCGGCCACCGTCCGGTGATTCAGGGTTCGATAATCTATGCACATTCGGATATTTCCATTCTTTTTTCGTGCTATTACAATTGGGGATGCGTAGGGACTCTTTGATTCCATTATTACTTGGTTCTCCAATAAACCCTTCAGATGTTTCCTCACCTCTTCAAAGTCGGCCGGGGCTATTCTCCGAGACCGTTCTCGAAATGGGGTATTATCCGTAAGTCGGATACAATGTTCCATCCCTTTGGCTCTTCCTAAATCCCACTCTCCTGTGGAGAAAACCGGCCTTCGGGACTCCAATTCTGAGATTAGTCGTGTCTTTTCAGCATACTCAAGCTCACTTCCCAAGAAACAGACTTCAAACGGGCTACTGTCCTCCTTCTGACCATCTCCAGATATACCTTCACTTAAATAGGACAGTACTTTGGTTCTTTTCTCCTCTTTCTCTAACCATTCCATAAGAAGAGAGTAAATCCGGGTGTTTGTTCCTATAATCATATGGGGTTCACCCCTACTCTTTGGGACTTCTGGACAAACTAGTGCTATTAGAGGTAATTGTATAGTCTCTTCCTCTCTCTCTTGATAAATCTCTAAATTGGCCACTATATATCCTAAATATGGATATTTCTCTACGCTCAAACCCCATATCACCAATCCAGATAACGGTTGCAGAGGTACCTCAGCGAGGTGTGTCTTGTACCAGTTTTCGAATATAATTGACACTTGGGAACCACTATCGACTAGTACTTTACAATGGTGTCCGTTTATTTTTGCAGCCAATATCGGAGCCGGTCCCAATAACCCCTCAGGCAGGACCCCATTCCACCAAGTATTCCCCATCGCGCAACGACCAACTTCTAGGAGACCTGTGGGGGGTTCACGGGTCTCCCTTGTCCGTTTCCCCGATCTTGTTCTTCGTTGTCGGAGTTATGAGAGGGATTATTAAACATACGTGTTGAGTTCCGATTTAGGTTACACTCAAAGGCTCGATGGCCAATCCTTCCACACTTAAAACAACCTCTGCTATTAAAACTGCCTCTTCTTCCCCCACCCCGGATTGATTCATTAGAGGGAGTATTCTGGGGTGGATAGTTGTTGTTTTGGGTAGATATAAATTGTTCTATCCTTTTGTTCTGTTCTTCCATTAATTTTAATAGCCTTTCCTCTAATGGGGAAATCTCGGTCACCGTTTGTGCCACCTTTACCTTCTTTACCGTCTTCTCCCTCATCTCAATAAGCACTTCTTCTTGTTTTATTTCTTTTAGTATCTCATTGAATCCAGGGGGTGGTTGGGTTTTATCAGAACACCTCAACTTTTGTGCTACAGGATCATTTGTCAAGGCTCCTCTTAGCACCTGTTTCATACGACTTTTGTCCACCTCTTCTCGGGTGATTCCTTTTTTTTCAACAATCTTATACAATAACTTATCTATTCGTATGATATATGAGCTCAATTTCTCATTGGGTTCCTGAAACGTGTGATGCAGTCTTGATATAAGGTCCCCTACATCTTCCAAAGTGCCATACGCATAATCCAAGGCTTCAAGGTAAGTCTCCAAGGTGGCATTCGGATTACTTCTCCTAGCAGCTTGTATTATCCCCATAGCCGGTCCACGTAGACTTTCTACTACTCTTTGTCGTTTTATTTTATCTGGACACTGCCATTCCTCCGCTTGTTGGACAGCGGCCTCCTTCCAAGATTCATAAGGTTCTTCCCCCGTAGGTACAGGTACTATACCAGAGAATATCCTTAATCTTCGATAACTTCCTTCGTAATGCCATCTCTCAAGTTGGGAAACCACCCTGTCCACCATGGTCTCGAACTGTCCACCATTCACATTGATAGGAGTGTGTCCATTGCCACTAGCTTCTCCTCCATCTACACCCTCCGGCGACATCATCGCCGAGATGGGTGCACTAGTGGTATCTCCTTCCCGAATACTGGGACCAATAATAGACCATCTTCGTCCTGTTTCTTCATCAGCCATTATCATTAATGGGATCAAATTCACGTCTAATTCTTTTTCTGTTTCAACTAAGACAGCAATCTTCTTTCCTACTTCATCATCCAATTTGTCTATTATATTGGGTCTTATAACACCATACAGGTTACTCACTTTTCTTAATACTGTTTCATCCGAAGTATCCGATAAATCTCCCACAATTCCAATACACTTTCTGGGATTCACTCCTTTCCTCTGACACCAGTTACATACTTCTTCTCCAGTTAGCCCCTCCATTTATGTTGATTATTTTAATTATTATTACTGATGTTTACTGGCATCTCAGCAGTGCCTCCATTTATGTAACCCGAGTTTGGAGTATTATTATTAAAGAATTACTATATGCGTGCCTCCACCCAAGCGTTATTACAATATTTATATGAGGTATATGGGCTTGCTTGGGTAAGCCGATGTGATACCTATATGAGATATGGTATAAATTATAAACAAATTATTCTCTTTTACCTTTTTCTTTTCTTCTAGGTGTCAATTCCTCTTTCACCAATTACCAGGAACCAGATGGATGGTAAGTAATATTTAATGTTATAATTTCAATCAACATCAATTTTCTCCTTAACAATGACTATGAATATATTATCGAATAATAATAATTTAAATAATTCTAATTAGATAGAACATAGATTATACCTTATACCTTATAATAGTGATAATTAAACAATAGAGTGACCCGGGTACTCTGAAGTCAATTATGAGCTCGTTGGGGCCCTTAATGTGAATAAGTATGTATGTTGATGTGAAATTACTTATAACTTCGACTCATTAGCTTTTCTTTACTCTCTGTATGAGTGGTTAGTCTTTCTTTAATCTCTGTATGAGTGGTTATTCTTTCTTTACTCTCTGTATGAGTGGGTATTCTTTCTTTACTAGCGATAACTCTGAATTTTAACACAATCCCTTCTCTTTGTTTTCTGAAGATATTTCTCTATTAATTACGCTTAACTGTCTCCATAGATTCAGCAATCTCAATATTATTTAAATCCTTTCTGACTTTATTACACTCTCCATTTATGTTAGGTATTGACAATAGAGGATATAGTTATTGCTATTAATCCTCTTATAAATGTCTCTGTATTTTATCTTGTGTTTTATACTGAGTCACCACTAGAGGGAGCCTGTGTTCTTTCCATATAAAGAAGATGAGTATACTAATAGGAGAGTAGATGCAAATGAAGTGGGAGGTGATTCATTGGTAACAATTCCAATACATCTAGTGTGTAATTACTCCCCCGACTCCTCCTCTATAGTTATAGAGATTTTCAGAGTCTATTCCTCGCCTGCCATCCCGGAATTGTATTACAGTGGTCGGCCCAGCTCACCTCTGTCGCAATTCTCTTTATATGCAGCGATCATACAGCGATCATACTGAGATCTGTGGCGATGGCTATAAATCAGGTACGGGTTTATAATGTGGCTGCTGTGTCTCCCCGCTGGAGCAGCTTTCAGTCACAGTCCTCTCCACTCTTGGCTCCAATATCAGCCTCGACACTCCTTGTAGATATCACCGCTCTCTACCTCGGTACTCTCCGCAGCTGGTGCCGCTATCCTTGTTCCGGCTCAGGTCCCTCCTTGTCCCGACCTCCTCCGGTGCTATGTCTCGTCTCTCCGCTCTTCTCTAGTCCATTCAGGTTTGTCCGTTATCCCCCTCCAACGGCTGTCGGCCCCCCTCCTTCCTTCCAGCTCGCGGTGTTTACCTCCTATCCACGAGGGGTTTCCAGCATGTTCTCCCCCGCGAGTCTTTCTTTACAATCCGGGTCTCATACCTTGCTAATATCACATCACAGTCCCACATATTAAACATACCATATATACATTTATTTCTTCTATCCATGTCAATTGTACATATGAGCCTTACATATATATTATATACATTAATTACACTTGTATACTTATTTTATTATTTAACCAGAGGGTTACATTTGTACTAATTTTTAATTCGATTTTTCTTTTTCATTTAAAAACTAGTTAAAGACAGCAGATCGGAAATTGTGTACATAACTGATTAAAATACTTTGTGTCTGGATTGTTATATCTTAGATATTTCACATAAATTGGTAATATTACACAATAATTATCTATCTATCTATCTATCTATCTATCTATCTATCTATCTAGTTATTCTGCTGTATAGAGGAGCTTATAAATATACAGTGTAACCCAAATATGTTTTATACAAGGACCATGTGCACTGCAGGAGGGGCAGATATAACATGTGCAGATAGAGATAGATTTGATTGGGGTGTGTTCAAACTAAAATCTAAATTGCAGTGTAAAATTAAATCAGCCAGTATTTACCCTGCACGGAAACAATATTACCCATTACTGCAAAGGATGCTAAAGTGGTCACAGCAATGTGCCCTATGGTCTAAAAGTATAAATCCATATGGAGAATCATTCCCCTAGATAGCTCACTGAGATCATGTTCCCCTATTAATATACTCAGACAGGAATCGGAATACAAAAAAGGATCTCACTTCTCTTTTCAGTGATCATGTTAGTGGCTGCACGGCAGCCGCGGGGAGATGCGGGTCCTGGCCGTTGCCTGGTGACCGGCACACCGTGTCTCTTCCAGCCGCTAAGGCCACTCGTCCTTGCCCAGCGCCTAGCAACAGTCTAGTGTCGGGTACTCAGCTTTCTGGGAACCGCCGTGAACCTAGCTACCAGGACGCTGGACGCAGGTGGCGTCCCTATTTGCTAGAATGCTCAGGGAATTGGCGCCAGGATGTTATGTGGATGTGCAGCAGCGCAGCTGCACGTCCTTCAGTAATCACTCACTCCTTTTGATTCTGGTAGCTGATTGGAGCAGTTATCCTACATATTCTCTTCCTGGTCACTCCCAAGCTGCAGGTTATAGTTCCTGCTTCTTATGAGAAACTGCCAGCTGTCACAACTGAGGGTCTGGGCTGACAGGAGGAAGCCTCAGTTGTAGGGGCTGGGATAAACTTAAACTTGGAAGGTTTAATCAGACCCCTGGACATGTAAGTGTAGTGGAAAAGGATCACCCGAAGGTGTGACCATGACAACCAGGGTTTAAAAGTCAATAAAAGTTTTATTAACAAACTCCGTATTTTGCACAGCAGTAAATAAAGAACAAGCAGTGATTAATTGATACAGTTCCTGGATCACTAAGATCTTGGCTGGAGCCACAGAGCACTGGTAGGATATGGATCAGATGTTAAAGTCCCATAGATGGATTGTCCTTACCAGGCCTGTCTGTAGTAGTGAGGATAGCCGAGGAACACGTCAGCAGATGTAATTCTTGGAGCTGGATCACTGTAGCTGAAAGGACTGCTGTGAATGCTGGATGGAACCAGCCAGATGATGAAAACACGGAGTGGATGCTGGATGGAACCAGCCAGGTGAAAGGATGAAGCTAGGGAGCGTGGATACTGGAAAGATGAGAGATGGTTACCGATGGTTTGTGGATACTGCTGATATGGAGGTATCCGTTGGAACAACACCGGCACTTTAAGGAAGCTGGAATAGTCACGGAGGACTGCAGAGTCAGGCTGCACCGCAAGATGGAAAGCAGGTGCGGGTCTCTTAGTGGCTGCTGGTAACAGGAGCTGGAAACCTGAAGAAACAATCACAGGAGAGAGAGAGACTGGAACAAGGTTTGACAACCAAAGCACTGACCACCTCCTGGCCCAGGCACAGGATACTTATACCTGCAGCAAGGCAGGCATTGGCTGGGCAATTATGCAGATTCCAGAAGCAGCGGATTGGTGGAAACTGAGGCATGTGATTGAAACCAACATGGCTGCGCCCATGTTAGCACTTGGAGGGAAAGTTAGTTTGAGAAACCATGTGGAGATTCTGCAGTAATGGCGACACAGACTGCGGAGGGCAGGAGACGTCACACTGGCAACCTGCACACTGGAACCACATGGATGACAGCGGAGATCGCGGCAGACATGAAACACCACACTGACAATCAGTAATCCGGAAACACAGGAGCGGCGGCGGAGGCCGCAGAGGCTGGAGACGCCAAACGTGATGCCGCTGTGACAGCGTCTCAGAGTGACAGGAGGGAGATGTAGAGCATGGACATCAGTAACACAGGTGAGATCCGGCCCTGGAACGCTGAGCCAGCCTCAGGAGACATCTAAATGGCAAAAAATGGCGTCCAGATACCCAGATCGTGACAGCACCCCTCCCTTTAGGAGTGGCCCCAGGACACTTCTTAGGCTTCTGAGGAAATTTAGAGTGGAAATTCCGGACCAAGGCAGGAGCATGGACATCCGAAGCATTGGTCCAAGAGCGTTCTTCAGGACCATAGCCCTTCCAGTCGATAAGATATTGCAACTGACCGTAACGGAAACGTGAATCCAGAATCTTGGCAACTTCATACTCAACTCCCCGTTGAGTCTGGACTTTAGGAGCCGGAGGAAGTGCAGAATGAAAGCGATTCAGAATCAGTGGTTTCAGAAGGGAAACATGGAATGTCCTAGGTATTTTCAAGAAGGGGGGTAACTGGAGTCTGTAAGCAACAGGATTGACGACTTGTTCAACTCGAAAAGGACCGATGTAACGAGGTGGAAACTTCATGCTGGGAACTCTTAACCTCAGATTCTTCGTAGATAACCACACACGATCACCACCTTGAGAGCAGGAACTGCCCTACGCTTCCTATCCGCAAACTTCGTGTATCTAAATGATGCTTTGAGCAGAGCCGCTCGTACATTTTTCCAGTTATTTGAAAACTGGCGTAAGGTGATATCCACTGCTGGTACCGAAGTTGCTGGAAGCGGCTGGAATTCTGGAACTTTAGGGTGGAATCCATAGTTAATGAAGAATGGTGTTGAAGAAGATGAGGAATGATATTGGTTGTTATGGCTGAACTCGGCCCAGGGATGGAGTTGAACCCAGTCGTCTTGAGAGGAAGATACATAGATGCGGAGGAAGGCCTCGAAGTCCTGATTCACCCTCTCAGTTTGACCATTGGTCTGAGGATGGTAAGCTGTAGAAAACTTTAATTTGACTTGGAGGGCTTGACACAAACTTCGCCAGAACTTGGCTACAAATTGTACTCCTCTATCAGAGATGATCTCTTCAGGAAGACCGTGAAGTCGGAAGATTTCTTGAATGAATACTTGAGCCAACTTGGAAGCTGACGGAAGACCGGTGAGAGGAATGAAATGTGCCATCTTGGTGAATCGGTCAACTACCACCCAGATGGTATTAAACTTGTTGCACATAGGCAGGTCTGTAACAAAGTCCATCGACAAATGGGTCCATGGTCGACGGGGAACGGATAATGGAACCAGTTGCCCCGCAGGTGACTGGCGGGATACTTTGTGTTGGGCACATTTTGGGCAAGATGCAATAAACTCCATGACGTCCTTCTTCAGAGTTGGCCACCAATAAGACCTAGAGATAAACTCAAGGGTTTTCTGAATGACTGTATGTCCGGCGAAACGGGAAGCATGGGCCCAATGCATGAGCTTCTTCCTTAATACCGGTTTTAACAAAACTTTTCCCTGGTGGGGGCGTAGAGTCCATCCTTACCGTGGAGAATGCCAACGGATTAATAATAGGATGCTTGTCAGAAGACTCCGACTCATTTTCTTGCTCCCAAGAGCGGGAAAGGGCATCGGCCTTGCGATTCTGAGAGCCCGGACAGAACTGGAGTTTAAAGTCGAACCTGGAAAAGAAAAGTGCCCATCTGGCCTGACGAGGGTTAAGACATTGTGCGCCTTTCAGATATAAAAGATTCTTGTGGTCGGTGAGTATGGTAACTGAATGAGAAGCTCCCTCCAACAGATATCTCCACTCCTCTAGAGCGAGTTTGATTGCCAGCAACTCCTGATCGCTAATGGCATAGTTGCGCTCAGCTGGGGAGAACTTCCGGGAGAAGAAACTGCAAGGATGTAGATGACCATCTTTAGCTCTCTGGGATAACACTGCTCCTACTCCAACGGAGGAGGCATCCACCTCTAGGATGAAAGGAGAGTCGATGTCAGGCTGTTTCAAAACCGGAGCGGAGATGAATCGTTGCTTTAAAAGATGAAAAGCTTGCGTAGCTTCTTCAGACCACTTGGACGGATTAGCACCCTTCTTAGTCAACGCAGTGATAGGCACCACAATGGTGGAAAAGTCTCGTATAAACTTTCTGTAGTAATTGGCGAATCCTAATAACTCTGGACCCCTTTGAGGGTTAAGGGTATCGGCCAATTCTGGATTGCTTGTAGTTTCTCAGGATCCATCTCTAGTCCGGAACCGGACACAATGTAGCCTAGAAACGGAATGGATTTGACTTCAAAAACACACTTTTCTAATTTGCAATAGAGATGATTGACTCGGAGACGTGACAGAACCTCCTTTACCCAGAAACGATGTTCCTCTAGATTATTGGCAAAGATGAGTATATCATCTAGATAAACCACGACATGGCGATATAAGATGTCTCTGAAGATCTCATTCACGAAATGCTGGAAGACAGCTGGAGCATTACTTAATCCGAAGGGCATGACGAGGTACTCATAATGTCCATCACGGGTGTTAAAGGCGGACTTCCACTCGTCACCCTCTCGGATCCGGATGAGATTGTAGGCACCCCTCAAATCCAACTTTGTAAAGATGGTTGCTCCGCTAACTCTATTGAAGAGTTCTGTAATCAAGGGTAAAGGATATCGGTTCTTAACGGTAATGTCGTTCAAGCCTCTGTAGTCGATGCACGGCCGCAGGCCACCGTCTTTCTTCTTCACGAAGAAGAAACCTGCACCTGCTGGGGAAGAAGAAGGTTGGATGAAACCCTTCGCCAGATTCTCCTTAATGTATTCTTCCATAGAATGCGTCTCTGGTATGGACAACGGGTAAGTTCGGCCTCGAGGTGGAACCTTCCCTGGAATGAGATCAATTGGACAGTCCCATTCCCTATGAGGAGGAAGGATGTCAGCAGAAGCTTTACTGAACACGTCCGTGTAGTCTCGATATGGAGGAGGTGGAACATCAGACGACCTAGAGGAGGAAGAACAAACAGGAAGCACTTTGGACAAACAGGTCTCAGCACAGGAGGGACCCCATGCTAGTATTTGCGTAGTCTTCCAGTCAATCGATGGATTGTGGAGATGAAGCCTTGGAAGGCCCAAAACCACTGGATGTGTGGCTCTTGGAATCACTAAAAAAGAAATAAATTCTGAATGAAGAACTCCTACTTTCAGACGAACTGGTAGAGTCCTTAGAGAAATAACTGCATCAAAAATCTTACTGCCATCCACGGCAGTCAAGGAAATGGATGAGGAAAGTCTCTCGGTGGGTAGGGACCACCGTTTAACATATGCTTCAGTTATGAAATTCCCAGCTGCTCCGGAATCTAGGAGGGCAATGACGTTCCTATAACATTAAGCAATTTGAAGCGAGACTGGGAGATTACAATCATGAGGAGATGGAGAGGAAAGCATTACTCCTAGCCGGCCCTCTCCTTGGCGAGCTAGGACTTGAAGTTTCCCGGACGTTTGGGACAAGCATTGATTGCGTGAGACGGAGCTGCACAGTAAAGACAGAGGGACTCGGAAAGACGTTTCGGCGCTCAGCAGGAGATAGACGGGAACGACCAATTTGCATGGGTTCATCTTTGGACGGAGACGGTTGACGAGGAGGAGGAGCAGAAGATTTTGGAGTAGAAGACCTTCCCCGCTCAGTTGCTCTTTCTCTGAACCGTAGATCAACTTTTGTGCATAAAGAGATTAGCTCATCCAACTTAGAGGGCAAGTCTCTGGTAGCTAACTCATCCTTGATGCGTTCTGATAAGCCATGCCAGAATGCAACATACAGGGCTTTGTCGTTCCATGCCAGTTCGGATGCCAGGATCTTGAACTGTATAAGATACTGTCCCACAGTACGCGTTCCTTGGTGTAAACGGAGAATCTCAGAAGAAGCTGAAGTTATTCGGCCTGGCTCGTCGAAGATGCGCCTGAATGTTGTTACAAAGTCAGTATAGGAGGACAGCAGGGTATCAGACTTTTCCCATAAAGGTGATGCCCAGTCAAGGGCTGAGCCACTAAGAAGGGAAATAATATAGGCAATTTTAGTGCGGTCACTGGGAAAATTGCCGGGTTGTAGCTCAAAGTGAATTTCACATTGATTGAGAAATCCCCTGCAGAATCTTGGAGATCCATCAAATTTTGCTGGCATTGGAAGATGAAGACGTGGAGCAGAAATGGGTAAGGTGGGTGGGGTTACAGCTGGTGTCACTGTGGTGGACGCACCGGATGCGCCAGATCCACAGAGGGTCGTTTGGATCCCATCCAGCCGAGTAGAGAGATCCTGGAGACAGCGGATAATGTGGCCTTGTGCAGCCTCCTGATGTTCGAGTCTGGCTGCCAGTTCTTGCATCGGCCTGGCCGCTTGATCCTGGTCTCCGGCTGGATTCATATGTTCAGTGCTTACTGTCACAACTGAGGGTCTGGGCTGACAGGAGGAAGCCTCAGTTGTAGGGGCTGGGATGAACTTAAACTTGGAAGGTTTAATCAGACCCCTGGACATGTAAGTGTAGTGGAAAAGGATCACCCGAAGGTGTGACCATGACAACCAGGGTATAAAAGTCAATAAAAGTTTTATTAACAAACTCCGTATTTTGCACAGCAGTAAATAAAGAACAAGCAGTGATTAATTGATACAGTTCCTGGATCACTAAGATCTTGGCTGGAGCCACAGAGCACCGGTAGGATATGGATCAGATGTTAAAGTCCCATAGATGGATTGTCCTTACCAGGCCTGTCTGTAGTAGTGAGGATAGCCGAGAAACACGTCAGCAGATGTAATTCTTGGAGCTGGATCACTGTAGCTGAAAGGTCTGCTGTGAATGCTGGACGGAACCAGCCAGATGATGAAAACACGGAGTGGATGCTGGATGGAACCAGCCAGGTGAAAGGATGAAGCTAGGGAGCGTGGATACTGGAAAGATGAGAGATGGTTACCGATGGTTTGTGGATACTGCTGATATGGAGGTATCCGTTGGAACAACACCGGCACTTTAAGGAAGCTGGAATAGTCACGGAGGACTGCAGAGTCAGGCTGCACCGCAAGATGGAAAGCAGGTGCGGGTCTCTTAGTGGCTGCTGGTAACAGGAGCTGGAAACCTGAAGAAACAATCACAGGAGAGAGAGAGACTGGAACAAGGTTTGACAACCAAAGCACTGACCACCTCCTGGCCCAGGCACAGGATACTTATACCTGCAGCAAGGCAGGCATTGGCTGGGCAATTATGCAGATTCCAGAAGCAGCGGATTGGTGGAAACTGAGGCATGTGATTGAAACCAACATGGCTGCGCCCATGTTAGCACTTGGAGGGAAAGTTAGTTTGAGAAACCATGTGGAGATTCTGCAGTAATGGCGACACAGACTGCGGAGGGCAGGAGACGTCACACTGGCAACCTGCACACTGGAACCACATGGATGACAGCGGAGATCGCGGCAGACATGAAACACCACACTGACAATCAGTAATCCGGAAACACAGGAGCGGCGGCGGAGGCCGCAGAGGCTGGAGACGCCAAACGTGATGCCGCTGTGACAGCGTCTCAGAGTGACAGGAGGGAGATGTAGAGCATGGACATCAGTAACACAGGTGAGATCCGGCCCTGGAACGCTGAGCCAGCCTCAGGAGACATCTAAATGGCAAAAAATGGCGTCCAGATACCCAGATCGTGACAGCACCCCTCCCTTTAGGAGTGGCCCCAGGACACTTCTTAGGCTTCTGAGGAAATTTAGAGTGGAAATTCCGGACCAAGGCAGGAGCATGGACATCCGAAGCATTGGTCCAAGAGCGTTCTTCAGGACCATAGCCCTTCCAGTCGATAAGATATTGCAACTGACCGTAACGGAAACGTGAATCCAGAATCTTGGCAACTTCATACTCAACTCCCCGTTGAGTCTGGACTTTAGGAGCCGGAGGAAGTGCAGAATGAAAGCGATTCAGAATCAGTGGTTTCAGAAGGGAAACATGGAATGTCCTAGGTATTTTCAAGAAGGGGGGTAACTGGAGTCTGTAAGCAACAGGATTGACGACTTGTTCAACTCGAAAAGGACCGATGTAACGAGGTGGAAACTTCATGCTGGGAACTCTTAACCTCAGATTCTTCGTAGATAACCACACACGATCACCACCTTGAGAGCAGGAACTGCCCTACGCTTCCTATCCGCAAACTTCGTGTATCTAAATGATGCTTTGAGCAGAGCCGCTCGTACATTTTTCCAGTTATTTGAAAACTGGCGTAAGGTGATATCCACTGCTGGTACCGAAGTTGCTGGAAGCGGCTGGAATTCTGGAACTTTAGGGTGGAATCCATAGTTAATGAAGAATGGTGTTGAAGAAGATGAGGAATGATATTGGTTGTTATGGCTGAACTCGGCCCAGGGATGGAGTTGAACCCAGTCGTCTTGAGAGGAAGATACATAGATGCGGAGGAAGGCCTCGAAGTCCTGATTCACCCTCTCAGTTTGACCATTGGTCTGAGGATGGTAAGCTGTAGAAAACTTTAATTTGACTTGGAGGGCTTGACACAAACTTCGCCAGAACTTGGCTACAAATTGTACTCCTCTATCAGAGATGATCTCTTCAGGAAGACCGTGAAGTCGGAAGATTTCTTGAATGAATACTTGAGCCAACTTGGAAGCTGACGGAAGACCGGTGAGAGGAATGAAATGTGCCATCTTGGTGAATCGGTCAACTACCACCCAGATGGTATTAAACTTGTTGCACATAGGCAGGTCTGTAACAAAGTCCATCGACAAATGGGTCCATGGTCGACGGGGAACGGATAATGGAACCAGTTGCCCCGCAGGTGACTGGCGGGATACTTTGTGTTGGGCACATTTTGGGCAAGATGCAATAAACTCCATGACGTCCTTCTTCAGAGTTGGCCACCAATAAGACCTAGAGATAAACTCAAGGGTTTTCTGAATGACTGTATGTCCGGCGAAACGGGAAGCATGGGCCCAATGCATGAGCTTCTTCCTTAATACCGGTTTTAACAAAACTTTTCCCTGGTGGGGGCGTAGAGTCCATCCTTACCGTGGAGAATGCCAACGGATTAATAATAGGATGCTTGTCAGAAGACTCCGACTCATTTTCTTGCTCCCAAGAGCGGGAAAGGGCATCGGCCTTGCGATTCTGAGAGCCCGGACAGAACTGGAGTTTAAAGTCGAACCTGGAAAAGAAAAGTGCCCATCTGGCCTGACGAGGGTTAAGACATTGTGCGCCTTTCAGATATAAAAGATTCTTGTGGTCGGTGAGTATGGTAACTGAATGAGAAGCTCCCTCCAACAGATATCTCCACTCCTCTAGAGCGAGTTTGATTGCCAGCAACTCCTGATCGCTAATGGCATAGTTGCGCTCAGCTGGGGAGAACTTCCGGGAGAAGAAACTGCAAGGATGTAGATGACCATCTTTAGCTCTCTGGGATAACACTGCTCCTACTCCAACGGAGGAGGCATCCACCTCTAGGATGAAAGGAGAGTCGATGTCAGGCTGTTTCAAAACCGGAGCGGAGATGAATCGTTGCTTTAAAAGATGAAAAGCTTGCGTAGCTTCTTCAGACCACTTGGACGGATTAGCACCCTTCTTAGTCAACGCAGTGATAGGCACCACAATGGTGGAAAAGTCTCGTATAAACTTTCTGTAGTAATTGGCGAATCCTAATAACTCTGGACCCCTTTGAGGGTTAAGGGTATCGGCCAATTCTGGATTGCTTGTAGTTTCTCAGGATCCATCTCTAGTCCGGAACCGGACACAATGTAGCCTAGAAACGGAATGGATTTGACTTCAAAAACACACTTTTCTAATTTGCAATAGAGATGATTGACTCGGAGACGTGACAGAACCTCCTTTACCCAGAAACGATGTTCCTCTAGATTATTGGCAAAGATGAGTATATCATCTAGATAAACCACGACATGGCGATATAAGATGTCTCTGAAGATCTCATTCACGAAATGCTGGAAGACAGCTGGAGCATTACTTAATCCGAAGGGCATGACGAGGTACTCATAATGTCCATCACGGGTGTTAAAGGCGGTCTTCCACTCGTCACCCTCTCGGATCCGGATGAGATTGTAGGCACCCCTCAAATCCAACTTTGTAAAGATGGTTGCTCCGCTAACTCTATTGAAGAGTTCTGTAATCAAGGGTAAAGGATATCGGTTCTTAACGGTAATGTCGTTCAAGCCTCTGTAGTCGATGCACGGCCGCAGGCCACCGTCTTTCTTCTTCACGAAGAAGAAACCTGCACCTGCTGGGGAAGAAGAAGGTTGGATGAAACCCTTCGCCAGATTCTCCTTAATGTATTCTTCCATAGAATGCGTCTCTGGTATGGACAACGGGTAAGTTCGGCCTCGAGGTGGAACCTTCCCTGGAATGAGATCAATTGGACAGTCCCATTCCCTATGAGGAGGAAGGATGTCAGCAGAAGCTTTACTGAACACGTCCGTGTAGTCTCGATATGGAGGAGGTGGAACATCAGACGACCTAGAGGAGGAAGAACAAACAGGAAGCACTTTGGACAAACAGGTCTCAGCACAGGAGGGACCCCATGCTAGTATTTGCGTAGTCTTCCAGTCAATCGATGGATTGTGGAGATGAAGCCTTGGAAGGCCCAAAACCACTGGATGTGTGGCTCTTGGAATCACTAAAAAAGAAATAAATTCTGAATGAAGAACTCCTACTTTCAGACGAACTGGTAGAGTCCTTAGAGAAATAACTGCATCAAAAATCTTACTGCCATCCACGGCAGTCAAGGAAATGGATGAGGAAAGTCTCTCGGTGGGTAGGGACCACCGTTTAACATATGCTTCAGTTATGAAATTCCCAGCTGCTCCGGAATCTAGGAGGGCAATGACGTTCCTATAACATTAAGCAATTTGAAGCGAGACTGGGAGATTACAATCATGAGGAGATGGAGAGGAAAGCATTACTCCTAGCCGGCCATCTCCTTGGCGAGCTAGGACTTGAAGTTTCCCGGACGTTTGGGACAAGCATTGATTGCGTGAGACGGAGCTGCACAGTAAAGACAGAGGGACTCGGAAAGACGTTTCGGCGCTCAGCAGGAGATAGACGGGAACGACCAATTTGCATGGGTTCATCTTTGGACGGAGACGGTTGACGAGGAGGAGGAGCAGAAGATTTTGGAGTAGAAGACCTTCCCCGCTCAGTTGCTCTTTCTCTGAACCGTAGATCAACTTTTGTGCATAAAGAGATTAGCTCATCCAACTTAGAGGGCAAGTCTCTGGTAGCTAACTCATCCTTGATGCGTTCTGATAAGCCATGCCAGAATGCAACATACAGGGCTTTGTCGTTCCATGCCAGTTCGGATGCCAGGATCTTGAACTGTATAAGATACTGTCCCACAGTACGCGTTCCTTGGTGTAAACGGAGAATCTCAGAAGAAGCTGAAGTTATTCGGCCTGGCTCGTCGAAGATGCGCCTGAATGTTGTTACAAAGTCAGTATAGGAGGACAGCAGGGTATCAGACTTTTCCCATAAAGGTGATGCCCAGTCAAGGGCTGAGCCACTAAGAAGGGAAATAATATAGGCAATTTTAGTGCGGTCACTGGGAAAATTGCCGGGTTGTAGCTCAAAGTGAATTTCACATTGATTGAGAAATCCCCTGCAGAATCTTGGAGATCCATCAAATTTTGCTGGCATTGGAAGATGAAGACGTGGAGCAGAAATGGGTAAGGTGGGTGGGGTTACAGCTGGTGTCACTGTGGTGGACGCACCGGATGCGCCAGATCCACAGAGGGTCGTTTGGATCCCATCCAGCCGAGTAGAGAGATCCTGGAGACAGCGGATAATGTGGCCTTGTGCAGCCTCCTGATGTTCGAGTCTGGCTGCCAGTTCTTGCATCGGCCTGGCCGCTTGATCCTGGTCTCCGGCTGGATTCATATGTTCAGTGCTTACTGTCACAACTGAGGGTCTGGGCTGACAGGAGGAAGCCTCAGTTGTAGGGGCTGGGATGAACTTAAACTTGGAAGGTTTAATCAGACCCCTGGACATGTAAGTGTAGTGGAAAAGGATCACCCGAAGGTGTGACCATGACAACCAGGGTATAAAAGTCAATAAAAGTTTTATTAACAAACTCCGTATTTTGCACAGCAGTAAATAAAGAACAAGCAGTGATTATTTGATACAGTTCCTGGATCACTAAGATCTTGGCTGGAGCCACAGAGCACCGGTAGGATATGGATCAGATGTTAAAGTCCCATAGATGGATTGTCCTTACCAGGCCTGTCTGTAGTAGTGAGGATAGCCGAGAAACACGTCAGCAGATGTAATTCTTGGAGCTGGATCACTGTAGCTGAAAGGTCTGCTGTGAATGCTGGACGGAACCAGCCAGATGATGAAAACACGGAGTGGATGCTGGATGGAACCAGCCAGGTGAAAGGATGAAGCTAGGGAGCGTGGATACTGGAAAGATGAGAGATGGTTACCGATGGTTTGTGGATACTGCTGATATGGAGGTATCCGTTGGAACAACACCGGCACTTTAAGGAAGCTGGAATAGTCACGGAGGACTGCAGAGTCAGGCTGCACCGCAAGATGGAAAGCAGGTGCGGGTCTCTTAGTGGCTGCTGGTAACAGGAGCTGGAAACCTGAAGAAACAATCACAGGAGAGAGAGAGACTGGAACAAGGTTTGACAACCAAAGCACTGACCACCTCCTGGCCCAGGCACAGGATACTTATACCTGCAGCAAGGCAGGCATTGGCTGGGCAATTATGCAGATTCCAGAAGCAGCGGATTGGTGGAAACTGAGGCATGTGATTGAAACCAACATGGCTGCGCCCATGTTAGCACTTGGAGGGAAAGTTAGTTTGAGAAACCATGTGGAGATTCTGCAGTAATGGCGACACAGACTGCGGAGGGCAGGAGACGTCACACTGGCAACCTGCACACTGGAACCACATGGATGACAGCGGAGATCGCGGCAGACATGAAACACCACACTGACAATCAGTAATCCGGAAACACAGGAGCGGCGGCGGAGGCCGCAGAGGCTGGAGACGCCAAACGTGATGCCGCTGTGACAGCGTCTCAGAGTGACAGGAGGGAGATGTAGAGCATGGACATCAGTAACACAGGTGAGATCCGGCCCTGGAACGCTGAGCCAGCCTCAGGAGACATCTAAATGGCAAAAAATGGCGTCCAGATACCCAGATCGTGACAGCACCCCTCCCTTTAGGAGTGGCCCCAGGACACTTCTTAGGCTTCTGAGGAAATTTAGAGTGGAAATTCCGGACCAAGGCAGGAGCATGGACATCCGAAGCATTGGTCCAAGAGCGTTCTTCAGGACCATAGCCCTTCCAGTCGATAAGATATTGCAACTGACCGTAACGGAAACGTGAATCCAGAATCTTGGCAACTTCATACTCAACTCCCCGTTGAGTCTGGACTTTAGGAGCCGGAGGAAGTGCAGAATGAAAGCGATTCAGAATCAGTGGTTTCAGAAGGGAAACATGGAATGTCCTAGGTATTTTCAAGAAGGGGGGTAACTGGAGTCTGTAAGCAACAGGATTGACGACTTGTTCAACTCGAAAAGGACCGATGTAACGAGGTGGAAACTTCATGCTGGGAACTCTTAACCTCAGATTCTTCGTAGATAACCACACACGATCACCACCTTGAGAGCAGGAACTGCCCTACGCTTCCTATCCGCAAACTTCGTGTATCTAAATGATGCTTTGAGCAGAGCCGCTCGTACATTTTTCCAGTTATTTGAAAACTGGCGTAAGGTGATATCCACTGCTGGTACCGAAGTTGCTGGAAGCGGCTGGAATTCTGGAACTTTAGGGTGGAATCCATAGTTAATGAAGAATGGTGTTGAAGAAGATGAGGAATGATATTGGTTGTTATGGCTGAACTCGGCCCAGGGATGGAGTTGAACCCAGTCGTCTTGAGAGGAAGATACATAGATGCGGAGGAAGGCCTCGAAGTCCTGATTCACCCTCTCAGTTTGACCATTGGTCTGAGGATGGTAAGCTGTAGAAAACTTTAATTTGACTTGGAGGGCTTGACACAAACTTCGCCAGAACTTGGCTACAAATTGTACTCCTCTATCAGAGATGATCTCTTCAGGAAGACCGTGAAGTCGGAAGATTTCTTGAATGAATACTTGAGCCAACTTGGAAGCTGACGGAAGACCGGTGAGAGGAATGAAATGTGCCATCTTGGTGAATCGGTCAACTACCACCCAGATGGTATTAAACTTGTTGCACATAGGCAGGTCTGTAACAAAGTCCATCGACAAATGGGTCCATGGTCGACGGGGAACGGATAATGGAACCAGTTGCCCCGCAGGTGACTGGCGGGATACTTTGTGTTGGGCACATTTTGGGCAAGATGCAATAAACTCCATGACGTCCTTCTTCAGAGTTGGCCACCAATAAGACCTAGAGATAAACTCAAGGGTTTTCTGAATGACTGTATGTCCGGCGAAACGGGAAGCATGGGCCCAATGCATGAGCTTCTTCCTTAATACCGGTTTTAACAAAACTTTTCCCTGGTGGGGGCGTAGAGTCCATCCTTACCGTGGAGAATGCCAACGGATTAATAATAGGATGCTTGTCAGAAGACTCCGACTCATTTTCTTGCTCCCAAGAGCGGGAAAGGGCATCAGCCTTGCGATTCTGAGAGCCCGGACAGAACTGGAGTTTAAAGTCGAACCTGGAAAAGAAAAGTGCCCATCTGGCCTGACGAGGGTTAAGACATTGTGCGCCTTTCAGATATAAAAGATTCTTGTGGTCGGTGAGTATGGTAACTGAATGAGAAGCTCCCTCCAACAGATATCTCCACTCCTCTAGAGCGAGTTTGATTGCCAGCAACTCCTGATCGCTAATGGCATAGTTGCGCTCAGCTGGGGAGAACTTCCGGGAGAAGAAACTGCAAGGATGTAGATGACCATCTTTAGCTCTCTGGGATAACACTGCTCCTACTCCAACGGAGGAGGCATCCACCTCTAGGATGAAAGGAGAGTCGATGTCAGGCTGTTTCAAAACCGGAGCGGAGATGAATCGTTGCTTTAAAAGATGAAAAGCTTGCGTAGCTTCTTCAGACCACTTGGACGGATTAGCACCCTTCTTAGTCAACGCAGTGATAGGCACCACAATGGTGGAAAAGTCTCGTATAAACTTTCTGTAGTAATTGGCGAATCCTAATAACTCTGGACCCCTTTGAGGGTTAAGGGTATCGGCCAATTCTGGATTGCTTGTAGTTTCTCAGGATCCATCTCTAGTCCGGAACCGGACACAATGTAGCCTAGAAACGGAATGGATTTGACTTCAAAAACACACTTTTCTAATTTGCAATAGAGATGATTGACTCGGAGACGTGACAGAACCTCCTTTACCCAGAAACGATGTTCCTCTAGATTATTGGCAAAGATGAGTATATCATCTAGATAAACCACGACATGGCGATATAAGATGTCTCTGAAGATCTCATTCACGAAATGCTGGAAGACAGCTGGAGCATTACTTAATCCGAAGGGCATGACGAGGTACTCATAATGTCCATCATGGGTGTTAAAGGCGGTCTTCCACTCGTCACCCTCTCGGATCCGGATGAGATTGTAGGCACCCCTCAAATCCAACTTTGTAAAGATGGTTGCTCCGCTAACTCTATTGAAGAGTTCTGTAATCAAGGGTAAAGGATATCGGTTCTTAACGGTAATGTCGTTCAAGCCTCTGTAGTCGATGCACGGCCGCAGGCCACCGTCTTTCTTCTTCACGAAGAAGAAACCTGCACCTGCTGGGGAAGAAGAAGGTTGGATGAAACCCTTCGCCAGATTCTCCTTAATGTATTCTTCCATAGAATGCGTCTCTGGTATGGACAACGGGTAAGTTCGGCCTCGAGGTGGAACCTTCCCTGGAATGAGATCAATTGGACAGTCCCATTCCCTATGAGGAGGAAGGATGTCAGCAGAAGCTTTACTGAACACGTCCGTGTAGTCTCGATATGGAGGAGGTGGAACATCAGACGACCTAGAGGAGGAAGAACAAACAGGAAGCACTTTGGACAAACAGGTCTCAGCACAGGAGGGACCCCATGCTAGTATTTGCGTAGTCTTCCAGTCAATCGATGGATTGTGGAGATGAAGCCTTGGAAGGCCCAAAACCACTGGATGTGTGGCTCTTGGAATCACTAAAAAAGAAATAAATTCTGAATGAAGAACTCCTACTTTCAGACGAACTGGTAGAGTCCTTAGAGAAATAACTGCATCAAAAATCTTACTGCCATCCACGGCAGTCAAGGAAATGGATGAGGAAAGTCTCTCGGTGGGTAGGGACCACCGTTTAACATATGCTTCAGTTATGAAATTCCCAGCTGCTCCGGAATCTAGGAGGGCAATGACGTTCCTATAACATTAAGCAATTTGAAGCGAGACTGGGAGATTACAATCATGAGGAGATGGAGAGGAAAGCATTACTCCTAGCCGGCCCTCTCCTTGGCGAGCTAGGACTTGAAGTTTCCCGGACGTTTGGGACAAGCATTGATTGCGTGAGACGGAGCTGCACAGTAAAGACAGAGGGACTCGGAAAGACGTTTCGGCGCTCAGCAGGAGATAGACGGGAACGACCAATTTGCATGGGTTCATCTTTGGACGGAGACGGTTGACGAGGAGGAGGAGCAGAAGATTTTGGAGTAGAAGACCTTCCCCGCTCAGTTGCTCTTTCTCTGAACCGTAGATCAACTTTTGTGCATAAAGAGATTAGCTCATCCAACTTAGAGGGCAAGTCTCTGGTAGCTAACTCATCCTTGATGCGTTCTGATAAGCCATGCCAGAATGCAACATACAGGGCTTTGTCGTTCCATGCCAGTTCGGATGCCAGGATCTTGAACTGTATAAGATACTGTCCCACAGTACGCGTTCCTTGGTGTAAACGGAGAATCTCAGAAGAAGCTGAAGTTATTCGGCCTGGCTCGTCGAAGATGCGCCTGAATGTTGTTACAAAGTCAGTATAGGAGGACAGCAGGGTATCAGACTTTTCCCATAAAGGTGATGCCCAGTCAAGGGCTGAGCCACTAAGAAGGGAAATAATATAGGCAATTTTAGTGCGGTCACTGGGAAAATTGCCGGGTTGTAGCTCAAAGTGAATTTCACATTGATTGAGAAATCCCCTGCAGAATCTTGGAGATCCATCAAATTTTGCTGGCATTGGAAGATGAAGACGTGGAGCAGAAATGGGTAAGGTGGGTGGGGTTACAGCTGGTGTCACTGTGGTGGACGCACCGGATGCGCCAGATCCACAGAGGGTCGTTTGGATCCCATCCAGCCGAGTAGAGAGATCCTGGAGACAGCGGATAATGTGGCCTTGTGCAGCCTCCTGATGTTCGAGTCTGGCTGCCAGTTCTTGCATCGGCCTGGCCGCTTGATCCTGGTCTCCGGCTGGATTCATATGTTCAGTGCTTACTGTCACAACTGAGGGTCTGGGCTGACAGGAGGAAGCCTCAGTTGTAGGGGCTGGGATGAACTTAAACTTGGAAGGTTTAATCAGACCCCTGGACATGTAAGTGTAGTGGAAAAGGATCACCCGAAGGTGTGACCATGACAACCAGGGTATAAAAGTCAATAAAAGTTTTATTAACAAACTCCGTATTTTGCACAGCAGTAAATAAAGAACAAGCAGTGATTAATTGATACAGTTCCTGGATCACTAAGATCTTGGCTGGAGCCACAGAGCACCGGTAGGATATGGATCAGATGTTAAAGTCCCATAGATGGATTGTCCTTACCAGGCCTGTCTGTAGTAGTGAGGATAGCCGAGAAACACGTCAGCAGATGTAATTCTTGGAGCTGGATCACTGTAGCTGAAAGGTCTGCTGTGAATGCTGGACGGAACCAGCCAGATGATGAAAACACGGAGTGGATGCTGGATGGAACCAGCCAGGTGAAAGGATGAAGCTAGGGAGCGTGGATACTGGAAAGATGAGAGATGGTTACCGATGGTTTGTGGATACTGCTGATATGGAGGTATCCGTTGGAACAACACCGGCACTTTAAGGAAGCTGGAATAGTCACGGAGGACTGCAGAGTCAGGCTGCACCGCAAGATGGAAAGCAGGTGCGGGTCTCTTAGTGGCTGCTGGTAACAGGAGCTGGAAACCTGAATAAACAATCACAGGAGAGAGAGAGACTGGAACAAGGTTTGACAACCAAAGCACTGACCACCTCCTGGCCCAGGCACAGGATACTTATACCTGCAGCAAGGCAGGCATTGGCTGGGCAATTATGCAGATTCCAGAAGCAGCGGATTGGTGGAAACTGAGGCATGTGATTGAAACCAACATGGCTGCGCCCATGTTAGCACTTGGAGGGAAAGTTAGTTTGAGAAACCATGTGGAGATTCTGCAGTAATGGCGACACAGACTGCGGAGGGCAGGAGACGTCACACTGGCAACCTGCACACTGGAACCACATGGATGACAGCGGAGATCGCGGCAGACATGAAACACCACGCTGACAATCAGTAATCCGGAAACACAGGAGCGGCGGCGGAGGCCGCAGAGGCTGGAGACGCCAAACGTGATGCCGCTGTGACAGCGTCTCAGAGTGACAGGAGGGAGATGTAGAGCATGGACATCAGTAACACAGGTGAGATCCGGCCCTGGAACGCTGAGCCAGCCTCAGGAGACATCTAAATGGCAAAAAATGGCGTCCAGATACCCAGATCGTGACAGCACCCCTCCCTTTAGGAGTGGCCCCAGGACACTTCTTAGGCTTCTGAGGAAATTTAGAGTGGAAATTCCGGACCAAGGCAGGAGCATGGACATCCGAAGCATTGGTCCAAGAGCGTTCTTCAGGACCATAGCCCTTCCAGTCGATAAGATATTGCAACTGACCGTAACGGAAACGTGAATCCAGAATCTTGGCAACTTCATACTCAACTCCCCGTTGAGTCTGGACTTTAGGAGCCGGAGGAAGTGCAGAATGAAAGCGATTCAGAATCAGTGGTTTCAGAAGGGAAACATGGAATGTCCTAGGTATTTTCAAGAAGGGGGGTAACTGGAGTCTGTAAGCAACAGGATTGACGACTTGTTCAACTCGAAAAGGACCGATGTAACGAGGTGGAAACTTCATGCTGGGAACTCTTAACCTCAGATTCTTCGTAGATAACCACACACGATCACCACCTTGAGAGCAGGAACTGCCCTACGCTTCCTATCCGCAAACTTCGTGTATCTAAATGATGCTTTGAGCAGAGCCGCTCGTACATTTTTCCAGTTATTTGAAAACTGGCGTAAGGTGATATCCACTGCTGGTACCGAAGTTGCTGGAAGCGGCTGGAATTCTGGAACTTTAGGGTGGAATCCATAGTTAATGAAGAATGGTGTTGAAGAAGATGAGGAATGATATTGGTTGTTATGGCTGAACTCGGCCCCGGGATGGAGTTGAACCCAGTCGTCTTGAGAGGAAGATACATAGATGCGGAGGAAGGCCTCGAAGTCCTGATTCACCCTCTCAGTTTGACCATTGGTCTGAGGATGGTAAGCTGTAGAAAACTTTAATTTGACTTGGAGGGCTTGACACAAACTTCGCCAGAACTTGGCTACAAATTGTACTCCTCTATCAGAGATGATCTCTTCAGGAAGACCGTGAAGTCGGAAGATTTCTTGAATGAATACTTGAGCCAACTTGGAAGCTGACGGAAGACCGGTGAGAGGAATGAAATGTGCCATCTTGGTGAATCGGTCAACTACCACCCAGATGGTATTAAACTTGTTGCACATAGGCAGGTCTGTAACAAAGTCCATCGACAAATGGGTCCATGGTCGACGGGGAACGGATAATGGAACCAGTTGCCCCGCAGGTGACTGGCGGGATACTTTGTGTTGGGCACATTTTGGGCAAGATGCAATAAACTCCATGACGTCCTTCTTCAGAGTTGGCCACCAATAAGACCTAGAGATAAACTCAAGGGTTTTCTGAATGACTGTATGTCCGGCGAAACGGGAAGCATGGGCCCAATGCATGAGCTTCTTCCTTAATACCGGTTTTAACAAAACTTTTCCCTGGTGGGGGCGTAGAGTCCATCCTTACCGTGGAGAATGCCAACGGATTAATAATAGGATGCTTGTCAGAAGACTCCGACTCATTTTCTTGCTCCCAAGAGCGGGAAAGGGCATCGGCCTTGCGATTCTGAGAGCCCGGACAGAACTGGAGTTTAAAGTCGAACCTGGAAAAGAAAAGTGCCCATCTGGCCTGACGAGGGTTAAGACATTGTGCGCCTTTCAGATATAAAAGATTCTTGTGGTCGGTGAGTATGGTAACTGAATGAGAAGCTCCCTCCAACAGATATCTCCACTCCTCTAGAGCGAGTTTGATTGCCAGCAACTCCTGATCGCTAATGGCATAGTTGCGCTCAGCTGGGGAGAACTTCCGGGAGAAGAAACTGCAAGGATGTAGATGACCATCTTTAGCTCTCTGGGATAACACTGCTCCTACTCCAACGGAGGAGGCATCCACCTCTAGGATGAAAGGAGAGTCGATGTCAGGCTGTTTCAAAACCGGAGCGGAGATGAATCGTTGCTTTAAAAGATGAAAAGCTTGCGTAGCTTCTTCAGACCACTTGGACGGATTAGCACCCTTCTTAGTCAACGCAGTGATAGGCACCACAATGGTGGAAAAGTCTCGTATAAACTTTCTGTAGTAATTGGCGAATCCTAATAACTCTGGACCCCTTTGAGGGTTAAGGGTATCGGCCAATTCTGGATTGCTTGTAGTTTCTCAGGATCCATCTCTAGTCCGGAACCGGACACAATGTAGCCTAGAAACGGAATGGATTTGACTTCAAAAACACACTTTTCTAATTTGCAATAGAGATGATTGACTCGGAGACGTGACAGAACCTCCTTTACCCAGAAACGATGTTCCTCTAGATTATTGGCAAAGATGAGTATATCATCTAGATAAACCACGACATGGCGATATAAGATGTCTCTGAAGATCTCATTCACGAAATGCTGGAAGACAGCTGGAGCATTACTTAATCCGAAGGGCATGACGAGGTACTCATAATGTCCATCATGGGTGTTAAAGGCGGTCTTCCACTCGTCACCCTCTCGGATCCGGATGAGATTGTAGGCACCCCTCAAATCCAACTTTGTAAAGATGGTTGCTCCGCTAACTCTATTGAAGAGTTCTGTAATCAAGGGTAAAGGATATCGGTTCTTAACGGTAATGTCGTTCAAGCCTCTGTAGTCGATGCACGGCCGCAGGCCACCGTCTTTCTTCTTCACGAAGAAGAAACCTGCACCTGCTGGGGAAGAAGAAGGTTGGATGAAACCCTTCGCCAGATTCTCCTTAATGTATTCTTCCATAGAATGCGTCTCTGGTATGGACAACGGGTAAGTTCGGCCTCGAGGTGGAACCTTCCCTGGAATGAGATCAATTGGACAGTCCCATTCCCTATGAGGAGGAAGGATGTCAGCAGAAGCTTTACTGAACACGTCCGTGTAGTCTCGATATGGAGGAGGTGGAACATCAGACGACCTAGAGGAGGAAGAACAAACAGGAAGCACTTTGGACAAACAGGTCTCAGTACAGGAGGGACCCCATGCTAGTATTTGCGTAGTCTTCCAGTCAATCGATGGATTGTGGAGATGAAGCCTTGGAAGGCCCAAAACCACTGGATGTGTGGCTCTTGGAATCACTAAAAAAGAAATAAATTCTGAATGAAGAACTCCTACTTTCAGACGAACTGGTAGAGTCCTTAGAGAAATAACTGCATCAAAAATCTTACTGCCATCCACGGCAGTCAAGGAAATGGATGAGGAAAGTCTCTCGGTGGGTAGGGACCACCGTTTAACATATGCTTCAGTTATGAAATTCCCAGCTGCTCCGGAATCTAGGAGGGCAATGACGTTCCTATAACATTAAGCAATTTGAAGCGAGACTGGGAGATTACAATCATGAGGAGATGGAGAGGAAAGCATTACTCCTAGCCGGCCCTCTCCTTGGCGAGCTAGGACTTGAAGTTTCCCGGACGTTTGGGACAAGCATTGATTGCGTGAGACGGAGCTGCACAGTAAAGACAGAGGGACTCGGAAAGACGTTTCGGCGCTCAGCAGGAGATAGACGGGAACGACCAATTTGCATGGGTTCATCTTTGGACGGAGACGGTTGACGAGGAGGAGGAGCAGAAGATTTTGGAGTAGAAGACCTTCCCCGCTCAGTTGCTCTTTCTCTGAACCGTAGATCAACTTTTGTGCATAAAGAGATTAGCTCATCCAACTTAGAGGGCAAGTCTCTGGTAGCTAACTCATCCTTGATGCGTTCTGATAAGCCATGCCAGAATGCAACATACAGGGCTTTGTCGTTCCATGCCAGTTCGGATGCCAGGATCCTGAACTGTATAAGATACTGTCCCACAGTACGCGTTCCTTGGTGTAAACGGAGAATCTCAGAAGAAGCTGAAGTTATTCGGCCTGGCTCGTCGAAGATGCGCCTGAATGTTGTTACAAAGTCAGTATAGGAGGACAGCAGGGTATCAGACTTTTCCCATAAAGGTGATGCCCAGTCAAGGGCTGAGCCACTAAGAAGGGAAATAATATAGGCAATTTTAGTGCGGTCACTGGGAAAATTGCCGGGTTGTAGCTCAAAGTGAATTTCACATTGATTGAGAAATCCCCTGCAGAATCTTGGAGATCCATCAAATTTTGCTGGCATTGGAAGATGAAGACGTGGAGCAGAAATGGGTAAGGTGGGTGGGGTTACAGCTGGTGTCACTGTGGTGGACGCACCGGATGCGCCAGATCCACAGAGGGTCGTTTGGATCCCATCCAGCCGAGTAGAGAGATCCTGGAGACAGCGGATAATGTGGCCTTGTGCAGCCTCCTGATGTTCGAGTCTGGCTGCCAGTTCTTGCATCGGCCTGGCCGCTTGATCCTGGTCTCCGGCTGGATTCATATGTTCAGTGCTTACTGTCACAACTGAGGGTCTGGGCTGACAGGAGGAAGCCTCAGTTGTAGGGGCTGGGATGAACTTAAACTTGGAAGGTTTAATCAGACCCCTGGACATGTAAGTGTAGTGGAAAAGGATCACCCGAAGGTGTGACCATGACAACCAGGGTATAAAAGTCAATAAAAGTTTTATTAACAAACTCCGTATTTTGCACAGCAGTAAATAAAGAACAAGCAGTGATTAATTGATACAGTTCCTGGATCACTAAGATCTTGGCTGGAGCCACAGAGCACCGGTAGGATATGGATCAGATGTTAAAGTCCCATAGATGGATTGTCCTTACCAGGCCTGTCTGTAGTAGTGAGGATAGCCGAGAAACACGTCAGCAGATGTAATTCTTGGAGCTGGATCACTGTAGCTGAAAGGTCTGCTGTGAATGCTGGACGGAACCAGCCAGATGATGAAAACACGGAGTGGATGCTGGATGGAACCAGCCAGGTGAAAGGATGAAGCTAGGGAGCGTGGATACTGGAAAGATGAGAGATGGTTACCGATGGTTTGTGGATACTGCTGATATGGAGGTATCCGTTGGAACAACACCGGCACTTTAAGGAAGCTGGAATAGTCACGGAGGACTGCAGAGTCAGGCTGCACCGCAAGATGGAAAGCAGGTGCGGGTCTCTTAGTGGCTGCTGGTAACAGGAGCTGGAAACCTGGAGAAACAATCACAGGAGAGAGAGAGACTGGAACAAGGTTTGACAACCAAAGCACTGACCACCTCCTGGCCCAGGCACAGGATACTTATACCTGCAGCAAGGCAGGCATTGGCTGGGCAATTATGCAGATTCCAGAAGCAGCGGATTGGTGGAAACTGAGGCATGTGATTGAAACCAACATGGCTGCGCCCATGTTAGCACTTGGAGGGAAAGTTAGTTTGAGAAACCATGTGGAGATTCGGCAGTAATGGCGGCGCAGACTGCGGAGGGCAGGAGACGTCACACTGGCAACCTGCACACTGGAACCACATGGATGACAGCGGAGATCGCGGCAGACATGAAACGCCACACTGACAATCAGTAATCCGGAAACACAGGAGAGGCGACAGCGTCTCAGAATGACAGGAGGGAGATGTAGAGCATGGACATCAGTAACACAGGTGAGATCCGGCCCTGGAACGCTGAGCCAGCCTCAGGAGACATCTAAATGGCAAATAATGGCGTCCAGATACCCGGATCGTGACACCAGCCCTGTGAGCTCTCGTGGTAGAGAATCTTTGCTAGACCCAGTCCTGTCTGCCTAGCATCAGGTGTAGTGTGGATTCTTCCACACAGTATTGTTCTTTGTCTTGTCTTTCTCTTTGGTTTTTCTGCTACAGCCCATTATCATTGTGATTTGCATTCAGCTGTTTCATACATAACCACCACATTTGCCTCTATCACCACAGACCCATTTCATTACAGTGTCTCTCCCTGGCCTCTTTCATCTTTGTACTTTGTCTCAGCTCTGTTAGTCTGTCCTCAGACCTATTCCTGGTCCCAGTCTTTCTCTCCTTGTCCTTGTCTTTTCTACCTACAGATAACTCTGGTCATCTCAGGAGTAAGCTCATACTATCGCCAATGGCGTAAGTCCTGGTGGGCATCCCAGTTCCAGTAGGTGCAAAAAGCCTTAAGGGTAAAGCAGCTCTTATAGGCAACAAAACCTGTTGGTACACTCTACGAGTCTCACACCCAGGTGTCTGGGGATATTGTACAGAAGATCTGAGGTTATTGTCCAGAAGACCGTCAACTTTCCAAGTTCGTCAGTCACCCCGGTCTCCATGCCAGTCTGCCCAGGTACTTTACTCAGACTATAACAGATCAGTCCACGGTGAAAAAAGGATGACAGAGAAACTTAGATAAACTAGACAGACAGAGTGATGTAAATATTACAGTAGGACAGTGTGTGTGTCCTATATTTAATCACCTTCTGTGGTCATGTATATTTGCCTCTGCCCTTGTACACAATTCCTAAAGTATGAGCAGTAGCTGTATAAAGAGGTTTGGTTGTCCAAAAATCAGGCACGGCAACTGCCAATGTGTCTCTCGCTGTGATGCTATGACAAGGCTTGCTGAGATTCCTTGCTAAGTTTCCAGAATTTAAATGATTATTAACCTATGCCAGTTATAATTAGTCAACATGAGAATGCAGACATGATTATAGGGGCCAATTTAATTGTCTTAATTGCTGCCACCACTAGATGATGCCCAACGGCAGCAATTCAGTGCTCTGCCGTTCGGTCGCCCAGCAGCTGCGGAGGTCACATTTTTTCTCTCAACCCCATGGGCATCCAAACAGTAGTTTGTATATCCAAAGCAGGACTTTAGGCGGCTTAGCTCAGTCTGTTTGGGTGTAACATGCGTGATATTCATGTGCATCCAAACAACAACTGTATTGTGACAATTGTTTGAGCAGCTTAACAATCCTGTTTAGACAGGAAAATTAGACACCCAAACAATTAATTCCTACCATAATGTTAAAATTGGCCATGTTAGAATGTGAACATATCATCCACGGTGGCTCAGTGTTACCCAATCCGCTCCAGGTGGCTGCAGCAGCTCCATCGGTGTCTTCCGACCACTGTCATGTGACCACCACTACTGGGTCAGACCTGTGATCCTCCAGCATTCAGGTGCGTATTTCTCCCCTATCCCTAACCCCTACCTTCCCTCTAGTGTCCATCCCTTCACCAAAACCTAATGTTGTCATTATGACAATGTTGACATTCCACCTGTCAACATCCTGAGAATATAGACATATTGCAGAATAACATTTTGACACTGCCGACATCATATCTGTCAAAATTGTAATTGTCAACCTTTTGACCACAGTATAGTCATATGTGAAAGCAGGGCTGTTTCTAGCCAATTTGGCTCCCAGTGCGAGATTTAAAAATGCGCCCCCCGCCCCCATGACATAAAAAAATGTCCCCGTCCCCCCCACACACCTAGATTTAAAAAAAAACAACTTGCGCGCGCACCCGGCAAGGGGGCGTGGCCTCATCTAAATGGGTGTGGACTCATTTAAATGGTCATGGCCTCATCTGAAAAGACTACCTCACAATCCAGTTTTTGACCCTGCTCCAACAGATCACGACCACCACATGAAAAAAAAATTCTACCATATTAAGCCCCACACAGTAATGCCCCCTGCACCATATTATGCCACACACCGCAATGCCCTTCATACATTAAATCCCCACACTACGGCAGGCAAGAGTCCCCATTTCACACATTATGGCAGGTGTCCCCATTTTGCACATTGAAAGAGAGAGAGAATACTTACAGAGGCGATTACCGCTCTTCGGCCCGCCTCACCAGTCGCTCCTCGTGCCGGCCTTTCCCTCTTCCTAACTTGGATCCCACTCTGTACTCCGCTCGGGGGGGAGTTTCGCGGAGTGACGGGGTTGCGTTGTGACGTAACGGCGCAACCGCGTCATTCCGTGAAACTCCGCCCCCCGACCGGGTTACTCGGGGAGAAATAGGAGGGGGAAGCAGGGAGCCACAGTTAGTGCCGCGGCGGGCGCCCAGTGCGGTTGCACTGCTCGCCTGCCCCAAGAAACGGCCCTGTGTGAAAGCCTTAAACAAAATGAATAGGTGTATTCACATATTCTATTCTGCCTTCCATTATAGCAGATATTCAATTATAGATAATGTCACTATATAATTCACTTATGATTCATTTATTTTGTACTAATTAAATGTTTACTGCATATGTGGTAGCCATGGCATTATATCGACATATTATCTATACACGTATCATAGAAGAGTATCATTCCACCTACCACATTCATTCCCCTAGTATGCTGATCACATACATATCAGCATACTGGGGGAATGAGTCTAACATGTACAGTAAATTAGATTCCAGTTTATAACACTTTAAGCCTGCTGTCAGGGACCCCACACTAGGTCAGTTGAAATAAAATATATGTTTTTTCCAGAGGTTTTTCTAGGAGAGCAATTCCCTGTATCCATTATGTGATAATATAAAACAGAGAAAATGGAAAAACACGGGTAAATTTACTAAGATTGGAGTTATATTTAGGATGGGATGTTCCCCATAGCAACCAATCAGATTCCAGGTATTATCTTCTAGAAGGTGCTAGATAAATGAGAAGTAGAATCTGATTGGTTGCTATGGGAAATATACCATCTTAAAGAAAACTATTATCTTAGTAAATTACCCCATAGTGTATACTGTTTTTTAAGCATTATTTCATATCTATTCAGAAAAGATGTTGGTATCGCATTCTGATGTGGGTTTATTAAGAACAATCTGTCCCGGGGCGTGGCTTGGCCGGCATCAGGGAAAGCTGGGAATACGTGGAGCTCCAGCTTGGCCATCCCTATTAAAGTGCCTGGGCCCACGATATTTAGTGCCAACCGACTGCACTGGACCTATCTGAGCCTGCCAATCGACCTGGTGCTGGGAGGTGAGAGCTGCGGAGTCGGGGGGGCCCTGTGTTGCCCCCTGCGGATTGCGGCCTACCTCCAGTGCTGAGGCCGGGACCTCGATTTGGAGTGCGAGCCGCCGGAGGGAACACCTTGCTGGATCCGGAGCGCTCAGCCCGCTCGGCGGATTTGCTCCCCCGCTCTGGGAGCACGCCCCACCGCTGGACGCTCTGCAGGATACACTGAGGCCCCAGCTAGAGACCACGGACTGCCGGAGACGCCCGAGGTAAGGGCCGCGGCTGGCGGTGGCGGCGGCCATCTTGTGGTTGGCGCCGCTGACTACTCGGCCGTAGCGGATGCTGCAGGGGACCTCCTGTGGGGCCAATAACCCAGGCTCCAACCCCCAATACCCCCACTGACCCGGCCCTTGCATTTGGGAGACAGAGGGAGAGACAGTGGGCTGCTGCAGCCTTGGGGACCAGCCGGCGGCCATCTTGGGACTGGCAGCACCACTGCAACTCATAAGCAGTGACATTATATAGTGCCTCACAGGCTCCTGTCACCCCTATTCTAGCCAGCTCACTGCTCCCACTCCACACGCATGCTCCCTGCCCCCTCGGGCCCCTGTGATGTGACACCTGAAACGTGGAGGGCATACTGGCAGTCATCCGTGCCATTCCTGCGCCCGGCCCCCACTGTGTCACTCAGCTGCTATCGCTTTGCCGTAGAGGACCCGGAATATCTCTCAACCCATGGCCCTGCGGCCGGTCTGTTTCTTTTTTGCAAGTTTACTCCTATACTGATGGCCGGCTAGCCACCTAGACTCTGGGGTGGCGTGCCGGTGCTGACCCCGACGGGAGGATGCTCTAATCACACAACGTCACTTCTGATGTTCTACTGACATACCCAAGGTGCCACATGGTGAGAGGAAAGAAAGGATCGCAAGGGAGAGGAAAGAGGCCACATACACTCACCCCGACGCGTGCAATGGATACCCCGACCTCGGTAGATATGCGGCAATTTTTTCTCCCCCAGGGCTCCGCCCCTACGGTGGCTGCCTCCCTACCCTCGACCCCACGTTTCTCGCCTGACTCGGACTCGGCTTCCCAGGTGGGATCACAGACGGCAGCCCCACACGCCACGACGGACCCGGGAAGTCTCGCCCAGATTCTGACCCTGCTGCAGGCCCTACCAACTAAGCAGGACTTTGAGCACTTGGAAGGAAGAGTCCGGGAAACGGTACGCTCAGAGATCGCTGCGGTTCAGGTAGAAATAACACACATCAGCTCCCGCCTGTCTACGCTGGAAGGCTTCTCCTCAGACACAGCAGCTGCACATAACGCCCTCAGGGCCACCGTTATCAAACAGGCGTCCTGCCTTCAACAGCTCCAAGACCGTGTAGAAGATTTGGATAACCGCGGAAGGAGAAATAACCTGAGGGTCAGGGGAGTTTCGGAGGATATTGCCCCTGCCTGCCTCACTGACTTCCTCACGACGGTTTTCAATGAAATTTTGGGCCGTGATCCCGCTTCCATAATCGAATTCGACAGGGCCCACCAAGCTTTGAGACCCAGGGGCGCACCGTCTGATCGCCCTCGCGACATTATCTGTCGTCTTCATTACTACACGGAAAAAGAAGAGATCCTTCGCAAAACCCGCCGCATGGACGTGATAGAGATTGCCTCTCATAAACTCCAGATCTTCCAGGACCTATCGTGGACGACCCTTCAGAAGCGCAGAGCCTTACACCCGCTCACTACAGAACTTCGGAAGCTGGGCATCAAATATCGATGGAGCTTCCCTTTTGGCCTACAGACCTCGCACAATGGGACTCTATATACCTTTAAGGACCCCTCCGATTTGCCCCTTTTCTGCCAAGCGCTGGGAATACCACAGGTCTCTCTTCCAGAATGGCAGGAGCCTCTGACCGATGGCGCCCCACCTGAACTCACCCACCCTGACAACGACTGGCACCTGGTCCACCGCAACCCGAGACCCCCCAGGGAGCTGCGTTCCTCCACGCAATCGGCAAAGAGGTGAAAATCGCAGCCTGGTTCGGGACTTTCACTGGAGCAATTTCGGGTGATCCTTCCTTAGCTTAAAGGAATTATCGCTGACTCGGGGGATCTCCATGCCGTGCGGCACACTCTCCCAGTTGGGAGGTGGTCGGGGTACCGAGAACGTACTCGACTTAACGAATGTCCACCAGACCTGCACGGGTCGGAGTCACCTGTTCCTGGTTAAAATCCATTTATTTTCAGTAGTTGTTTCTTCTTAGTTGTGTGATCAAACTGTTCAGATGTATTATTGATTGTGATGTTATATTCCCTGTTGGGGCTGGGGCTGGCACTGACCCCCCCAGTTCGCCCCTACACCGCCCGAGTATTCTTGGTCTCCGACGCGAATAGCGCGTCCGAGCTCCCAGGAGGCGGTAGAGTTGCCATTTAATCAGTTTATTTCTTCAGCTGATATCTGCATATGTTAGGTCTGTCGACCTACCTTCTCTATGTTCTCTTTGTTTCTGTTTCTTTTTCTACCTCTCCTCCCCCCCTCCCCCTACTATGTATCTCTCCACTGTGCGAGAAGTCGTGTCTTCTGGGTCGGACTAAGCATTCCATATATGTTCCCAGACGATGGCGGTAGATCCTAAACTGACACATATAAAATTGGTTTCTCTTAACGTGAAGGGCCTCAATGTCCCGGAGAAACGCTCGAGGCTGCTTAGGGACCTCTTTGCATTCAGAGCTGATGTGGCGTTTTTACAGGAAACCCACTTCGAAGTGGGAGTGGCCCCGGGTCTCAAAGACCGTAACTACCCACATTCTTTCTACAACAACAACAGCAAGAGTAAATCTCTAGGAGTAGCTATTTTGCTATCTAAACGTTTGCCTTTTCAAGATATAACGTCCGAATCCTTGGGGGAGGGCAGGATACTCCTAGTGAAATGTACACTGTTTGATCAGCCATATACATTTATCAACCTATACGCTCCCAACCAATCACAACCTAGATTCTTGGCGAAGGCTCTGAATCGTGTAGCCCCCTTAATAGCGGGTATTCCAGTTATTGGAGGCGATCTTAATTGGACCCTCCAACCAGAGGTGGACATCTCTGGGGCGCCGGCGAGGCCCTCCCTAGCATTGCACCGTGGGGTGCGGCGGTCCCTCCACGACCACCAGCTGATCGACACCTGGCGGCTTCAACACCCCGGGGACAGGGACTATACGTTCTACTCCAGACCCCACGACATTTACTCCAGACTAGACTATTTCCTCCTACCTCACAGATTCCTACATTTAGTTAGGGAAACAGCTATTGGACTAATCACTTGGTCGGACCACGCTCCTGTCTACCTGACCCTGGAGACATCCCATCCACACTCCAAGCAATGTACCTGGCGGTTGAATGAACAACTTCTGATGGATACGAGGTTCCAACCCCAGCTGCTTGAGACTTTGGAGAACTATTTCCTAGATAATGAGACGCCAGATGTCTCCCGGGTCACGGTGTGGGAAGCCCACAAGTGTGTTCTACGAGGAAAGCTCATACAGCTAGGCTCCATGCTGAAAAAAGAGAGACTCGGGGAAAAGACTACCTTACTCCAGCGACTTAAGGACTTAGAGACATCACACAAAACGAACCCCTCCCCATCGGTACTGACCGCCCTGACTGAGACAAGATCTGCTCTCAACAAACTGTTGTTCGCGGACATTAAGAGGGACTACAGGCTCTGTAGAAACCGCTTCTATCAATGGGGCAACAGACCGGGGAAGCTATTGGCTAGGGCGCTCCGCGCGCAGAGGGCCACGCTATTTATACAATCGGTACAGGATGCGGCGGGGACTCGCCGCACCCTTACAAAGGACATCGCCGAAACCTTCCACGCTTACTACTCCAAATTATATAATCTTCGGACGCTAGGAACCCCGACATCCCTGTCGACAACTCGAGACCTGGTGGAGGGATACCTTGGTGACGCAGGACTCCCTAAAATATCAGCGGATGAGAGTGCCTGGCTAGACTCCCCCTTTACCCTCCCAGAATTGGAACAAGCCCTTAAGGAAGCTCCTTCCGGAAAGAGCCCAGGCCCAGATGGCTATACAGTTTCTTATTACAAACTCTTTAAGAGCGCTCTCCTGCCCAAAATGCTACTGGCATTCAATGAGATATCTGACGACCGAGGTTTCTCCCCTCAATCATTAGAGGCATTCATTACAGTTATACCAAAGGAAGGGAAAGACCCGGCACAATGCGCTAGTTACCGACCCATATCCCTCCTCAACACAGACGTCAAGCTGTTTGCTAAACTTATAGCAAACAGATTGAAGCTGCTACTCCCCAATATTGTGCATTCGGATCAGGTGGGTTTCATACCAGGAAGAGAGGCCCGCGATAACACCACCAAGATCATTGATTTGATACACTTGGCCTCGAGCAAAAGTGAACCGGTGGTGGTGCTTTCTACCGATGCCGAGAAGGCTTTTGACAGAGTAGATTGGACGTTCATGGAGGGGGTCCTGCGTCACCTGGGGTTGGGACCGATCAGTTTAGGGCGCATTTTAGCACTTTATAACTCCCCCTCTGCAAGGATTAAAATTAATGGAGACTTGTCCCGCCCGGTTCCGATAAGGAATGGCACTAGACAAGGATGCCCCCTCTCGCCACTAATTTTTGTCCTCTGTATGGAGGCCTTGGCGGGAGCCATTAGATTAAATCCAAACATCTCGGGGCTCACGGCTGGGGGTAGAGAATTCAAACTCGCACTGTTCGCAGATGACCTGTTAGCTATCCTGTCGAACCCGGTGGTGTCCGTCCCCAACCTGATGACCGAGCTAGATAGGTACGGTTCTATGTCAAACTTCAAGATTAATCTCTCCAAGTCAGTGGCAGTGAATGTGTCACTGGCCTCCCAAGCTCTTGATAATCTTAAACAATCCTTCCCCTTCCACTGGCATCCCTCTAGCTTCAAATACTTGGGGATCACACTCCATAAAGACTTATCACGCCTTTTTGACGAAAATTTCAAAAAACTACTGACCTCACTCCGTTCTGAGTTCCGGGATTGGGGCAACAAAAGACTGTCCTGGTTGGGGAGGCTTAGTGTCATCAAAATGAATGCTCTGCCGAGGGTCCTTTATCTCCTCCAGGCGCTCCCGATATCCATTCCCAAAGCATGGTTCAGAGACTTACATAACTCGGTGAGGGACTTCGTCTGGGGAGATAAACGACCTCGTTTCCGGCACGACATCCTTTTTCGCCCTAAACACAAGGGGGGTCTTCAGTTGCCGCACTTTACTCTGTACTATGAGGCCATTATTCTCCACCGAATCATGGAATGGTCGCGCCCACATGACATAAAACAGTGGGTTCATATCGAGGGAACGGTGATGCCTGCCCCCATTGCATACTACCCCTGGCACTCAAGGCTGCCACGTGTGGATCACCCTACTATTGGCCCTACACTTACACGCTGGGGAAGACTTAGGGTACTACCACACATATCTTCTAAATATTCCCCTCTGACTCCATTGTTCAACAACCCAGATTTCCCACCGGCTGCCTCAGGCCTGGGATTCGACTCTTGGAAAAGGGCGGGGGTGACACGTGTCGGCGGGCTGGTGGAACGTGGAGAGATGGTCCCTTTCCCCTTACTGCAATCCAAGTGGAACCTATCGCCTTCAGAGATCTGGAAATATCTCCAATTAAAACATTTTGCCATGGGGAGCGCTATACGCCCGAGCCTGAGTAGATCATTAACAGCTTTTGAGAGCCTCTGCCTGGAGCCTTCTCGCCCACCACACTTCCTCTCAAGGTGCTATCGAATACTGCTTGAGAATAAATTCCCAGATCTACCCAAATATGCTAGAGACTGGGGCCATGACGTGCAGATAGACTTGTCGGAGGAGGACTGGGAGAAGAGCTTTCAAGCCACCTTCGCCAGCTCCTCTAGTTATTCGGTCCTTGAGACGCACTTTAAAGTCCTGTCTCGCTGGTATAGGTGCCCCCAAACATTAGCTAAAATGTTTCCCAATGTAACAGATGCGTGTTGGAGATGTAGCAATCATCCGGGCTCCCCGATGCACATCTGGTGGAGCTGCCCCGAGCTTCGTCCCTTCTGGGATAAGGTTATAGCAATTTCAAAATTGATAGTGGATCCGGGGGTTCCTTCGGAGCCTACTTTCTGGCTTCTCAACTGTACTTCATGGCCCCTGTCAACATATAAAAAATCTATATTAAAATTTCTCAATAGCGCAGCCAAAGCGGTCATTCCGGTTCACTGGCGATCGACTACTCCTCCTACCGTGAAGGAGTGGATTGTCAGAGTAGATTGGTATATGACTATGGAGGAATTGCGGGTGACACCGGAGACGAACCAGAGATTCACGACTACTTGGTCCCCTTGGCTCGAATTTAAGGCCTCACAAGCTTACTCGACATTGCTGTAGCGACCTAGACCATTTACTTTGATCCCCTACCCGGGCTCCCCCGCTGTCCTCCTGGGAACGATTGGAGCTAGAAACGTATACCTCAGACCCCCGACCAGACTAGACACAGAAGATTCGCTGTGTCCTCCCCTCCCCCCTTCTTCCCCCCGTCTTCTCAGACTCTCTAACCCCCCCCCCCCCCCCCCCTTTTTTTCTTTTTTCCTTTTTCTTTTCTCTTCTTCCTCTCCACTCTGTACTCTTCTGTAAAGTTTTCTGGAACTGTTTTAAAAATTGGAAATGCTTTATTGAGGCAGCAAGCATCTAGAACGGCCTGAAGCGACTTTAAATTTCAGATAAGGCCCTAGCTGGGGTGTTCCCCAACAGCAGGCCAAGTTAAGTTCATAAACAGTCATTGCTTATATCAATTGGATTTATTGACATTTGAATTGTATATGCTGTCTTCTATTACTCGCTGTAATATGTTCTTACCCTTAACCAATAAACATTTATTGAAAAATAAAAAAAAGAACAATCTGTCCCAAGATGCATGCCCAAAATTCTAAAAGTACTTCATGTTCAATAAAAGTATTATTATTTATTAGTATAACCAATATGAAGTATCAAATGTGCAAAAATTAAAATGCATGTATCTATCCAACATGGAGTTATGGTAAGGCCATAAACTCAATGCATTTTGTCTATAATCCAGGCCTGTAGGTTTAACACAGATGCATAATCGCTTTGAGAGTGATAAAATGGAGAGAGAAAAAGTGCCAGCCAATCAGCTCCTAACTGCCATGTCACAGGCTGGGTTTGAAAAATGACAGTTAGGAGCTGATTTGCTGGTGCTTTTTCTCTTTCCATGTTATCACTCTCCAAGCGATGATGCATCTAGCCTATAGTTTCACTTGTCTGTATATACGTACTGTATATACACACACACGTAAAGCTACAAGGTGCAGCACTCCCAGCATAATAAAAGTCAACTCTGAAGCAGGATAAAGTTTCTCATTTATTTATGTACAGTGTAATTTACTCAGGTATACATATACAATATATAGTTACTCTCAGTTACGCATATTCAGTACACATTTACCCAGATACATACACACAGTTACGTAGAGACATTAAAAATAGTTACACAGACACATACAGTTATGCACACTATCAGTGGTGCAAGCAGAATTTTTTTCTTAGTGGTACTGATAGTTAAAATGGGTGTGGTCATGTGTCATGAGGGGGTGTGGTCACACAAAACTAGGGGAGTTGCTACATGACAATAGGGACATGGCCACATTGTGTCACACACTATAATGCCCCTTACACATTATGCCAAACACCATAATGCCCATTACACATTATGCCACATACTGTAATGCTTATTACACATTATGCCACACACTGAATGCCCTTTACACATTATGCCAAACACCGTAATGCCCATTACACATTATGCCACACAACATAATGCTTAGTACACATTATGCCACACACCATAATGCCCCTTACACATTATGCCACACAACGTAATGCTTATTACTCATTATGCCACACACCATAATGCCCCTTACATATTATGCCAAACACCATAATGCCCCTTACACATTATGCCAAACACCATAATGCCCATTACACATTATGCCACACAGCGTAATGCATTACATATTATACCACACACCATAATGCCTATTACATATTATGCCACACACAGTTATGCCACTGACACTATTTTATGTCCCACACACAAAAATGCCCCTTAGAAATTATGCCCCAGCAGAGGGTTGATGGTACTGCGTTCCACCACCAAATTTCTTAATGGTACTCCGTACCACCCTGTACCACCCTACTTTCAGCACTGCACACTATACAGTAACACAGATTTGCAGACACATATATACAGTTACACAGAAACATACACAATTACATATAATATAGTTACACATATACATAATGTCCTCCCTCCCACGGCTCATACTTTACAGATAGGTAGCTGTCACTAAGGGTGGACTATTGCATCTCCATCACGTCTATCGCCCATGGTGCATTGCAGGAGTCAGGTTTTTACCCTGTGCTGAATGGTCCCGCCCCCTGCTCAAACACTGCCCACTCTCTCTCCTCTTCTGCCTACCTTACAGGGCTAGTTTACAGCCCATATATTGAGTGAGGGTGGCCCCTTGGGAAAGTGGGCCATGGACACATGCCCCCAGAGTCCCCTCCTGTGAGCCATCATTGTCTCAGCAAGTGCAGCTGCTAGTTCCTTGTCTGGGAGGTGGAGCTTCCCTGTGTCTGGCTGGAAGGGAAGGAAAAGGATGAGACAGAGCAGGGAACAAACATGTAAGTGTTGTTGTTGCCCAGAGCAGGGTAGAGGTGTGGAGATAGCGGTAGCCGCTAGCTTCATGTACTGTAGAAGAAGGATTTCTCATCCAGAGACATCCTTCATATTTGTGGCAGGTGGCCTCAGAAGCACCCTAGGCAGCTGCCGAATTATTGCATCTGCCCTGACTCAGACAGTCAAATCCTACAGTGCATGTTCACCACTACAGCCGTCAGGCTGAGCAGCTGCTGTTCCGCATTTCACTCACTATGACCCTGGAGCAATGCATGCTACATGCTGTGCCACAGTATTATAAAACATCAGTAATTTATTAGTTATATGCAATACATTTCTGGATGTGTAATGTATAGATAGACACAATCTATCTGGTTGTGAACTCCAATCTCTGACTAAAGTTCTTGTGAAATGTCAAGGCATAGAACCATATATAAGAATCATTGCACACTGAAAAAGTCAGCATGTTTACTTCCTGCAGAAACTTGTTATGGAGCTCAACAGAGGCCATTGGAGAGCCGTGACTAGAAGAGCGGTCTGTGACAGCAGGAGAGTTTTAACCGACTGCAAGCTGCATTGGAGGAGGATGCACTATCCTGAACCACTGTGTTTGAGTAATGACAGAATTTTGGCGTGGGAGGCTGTCCCTTGCAGATGGGGAGCGATGTGGCTGACGTGTTCCACCATCACTGAGGATAATGTTGCTGTCATGTGGACCACAGATGAGGTGGATGCTAGGGTGACCACGGCCCATTTAGAGAAGGAGATAAGCATCTCATTTGGATCCATGAACTTGAAACTCCATGAAAAGGTTAGACTGAGCAAGGTTTCTGCACGCTGGATGCCCAATCAGCTGACTCATAAGCAGAAGGAGGCTTGGGTAACTTGATGCCGCAACATTCTGGCCTGGTTTAATGGCGGTCGCTCAAACTCTGGGAGATCATCAGTGGTGATGAAACGTGGATCTACAGATTCTACCCTGTGACCAAACAACAGTTGACCCAGTGGACCCTAGTTGAAGGTGCTCCACCACAGACGTGAACGCAGTGCGGCCAAGCAGATGGTGGCTGTCTTAGTAGCCAAGGCTGCTCATGTAGCTACCATACCATTTGTGCTGCAGCGCACTGTCACGGGGGACTGGTACGCCAACCAATGCCTGCCACATTTGCTGGAAGCCATTTACAGGTGCTGTCCAAGAACTTTTGCTCATGGTGCCTTTCTCCATCATAATGCCAATCCAGGAAAGTGGTGGATTTTCTGGTCCATGAATGCATCCAGGAGCTTGGTTAGTCACCGTACAGTCCAGACCTGGCCCTCTGCAACGTTTCATCATGTTCCCGCAAATCAAGTGCAAGATGCATGGGATTCATTTTGAGTCACCAGAAGCTACAGTGTAAACCTTCATCCAGCATATAGAAGACATTCTTGCTTCAGACTGGTCCAGCTGCTTCACCAAGTAGTTTGATCGCATGCAACATTGCATAGACTCCTCTGGTGAAAACTTTGAAAAATTTAATTTTCACTTTGTTTGTAAAGATTATACTTTTTGTGCATCCAGTAACTTATTGCAAACCCCTTGTACAGCATGTAAACATAGTCATAACATTGTCAACTTGAATTAAAAATAATTCAGTAGTATATGTGGCCAGTTTTTACTGAACAACAGTATCTCTTAGACACGGACACTCCCTGTTTTATTAAGCAATCACATAAAAATACCCTTGTACACCAATCTCATACCATTGTGAGCCAGTAATTTACACATTCATCATCAGTTAGTGTTTAGTAATGAAATGAGCCAACTGTGGAGAGTTTTAATTAAATCTAATATAGTATTTCTACATAATTATTCTCTTCTACTGGGATCTGATGATTTATTATATTTGTTAGAGAACAGCCTACTTTCTCAAATATGTTAAAAACAATACACAGTAAATGGGTTCACTACGATATGCCGGCGGTCGGGCTCCCGGCGACCAGCATACCGGCGCCGAGAGCCCGACCGCCGGCTTACCGACAGTGTGGCGAGCGCAAATGAGCCCCTTGCGGGCTCGCTGCGCTCGCCACGCTACGGGTACGGTGGCGCGCTACGCGCGCCACACTATTTTATTCTCCCTCTAGGGGGGTCGTGGACCCCACGAGGGAGAATAAGTGTCGGTATGCCGGCTGTCGGGCTCCCGGCGCCGGTATGCTGGTCGCCGGGAGCCCGACCGCCGGCATACTGAAGACCACCCCAGTAAATGTGTGATTAGGATGGAGTAGAAGATAGGAAAGTTTCAATTTGCAAGTGTGTTAGCACCAGATGCTGAAGAGTACAGCTTGTATTGTGCACGTGTATTGGGGGAGTAGGGACAGGAAGCGTGGTCACCATTTCTTACAACAAAGTATTCCCAGCAGTAGGGGTACGGCAGGTTAGCACAGGGAATCCAGTAGAGAGGAGGGATAGGGGAAATGGAAATAGAGAAATATTTGGAGTTAGAAAGAAGACTGAATCACCAGAGTAGCAAGGGAGATCAAAGTTATAAATAGACAGATGGAAAAGAGACAGAAAGACAACAAGATGGTAATAACACAGGAAACAGACTGACATACAGAGAGAAATATGCATGGAGAGAAATAGTGCTTCACAGATACATAACTGGGAATTCAATTATTAATTCCCCAAATCATTTCATCAGGATGTGTGACTCCAATGGGTGTAACCCTGATACACAATCTCACACAGACAGAGCATTAATTTCTCTGTTATTCATCGGACCATCAGACTCAGGGTCACCTATGAAGCCTTTAATATAGCTGTCACCTTGTAATCTGTTTCTAGAGTCCATGATATGTTTAAGGGTCTTCAGTGAATTCCTGCTTTTAAAGCAAGACATCTTTAACTTTAAAATCTTAGGTTTATGTCACACAAGTGATTTGAATTCTAACAATGTTTAACAGCATATGGCACAAAGTAAAAGACTTGGAGTCTGTATCAAATTATATGTCTATGAGTGTAGTTTACCAGGGGATAAGCATTGTGATTCAGTTCCATGCCTTCCAGCTACTGGTGTCCTGTGAGCATTTACTGGTGTAGCTACAGATGTGTCCTTCTTCATCTTGCAGATAATCGCCTGCTGTGTGCTTACTCATTGCGGCAGCGATTACCTGCAGCCTGCCGCAACTAGTGTGCTTACACACGTGCCTGCAAATATTCGCAGGCTCACTATTCTTGGCAAACGAGTCACGTTTGCCAAGTATAGAAATTAGAATGAGCCTGAGCACATCTATACATGTGTAATTGACGTCCTCCTCATCATCAGGGTTATCCTCCAGTATGGCGTAGTACAAATATAAATAAACAGAAACTCCTTAGCGCATGACAGAGGGTTGTCTCAATTGATAATAATTTAAATTGGCAGATGCTGGTAATTTCTTGAAGACAAAGATACATTTATTAATAAAGTTATGTATAAAATATGTATGACACATTACTTTCCTCATTTTCACTTAGCTCAGCCTCAGTTCATCAATGTATAAACTCCATAAGAGGCACACTACAGCAGTCACCCCATAACATTACAGGTACCCTGCCTTGTAAGAATAGTATCCACTCCATTTTTAATTATACTCATTATTTTAAGTAGACACATATACATAATCATACTTGCTTACAACTGAAGGCATGGTGACAGTATCCAATATTCAGAACCTTGTGAAGAATTACTGTGGAGTAAGACAGGGTGGAAAGAAGGAGATGAGCAAGAGTGGTGGTGGTGGGGGGGGGGGGGGGGGGGGGGGCAACCACGTGGTACAGGTAAAAATGCCAATTTGAGCTATATGAGAATAGAGGGGGTGGGGGACTAGAGGAGGAGGAGACTCAAATGAAACCAATTAGGCAAGACAGGTCTTTTTGTCAAAGATCCTTTAGGTAGTAGGTCTTGTTTTCCATGTAAGTGACAATCCAAATCCACTGCTTGACCTTTAAGAGTGGAGGAGGTTTGAACTGCTTCCGATAGGGGACAACAGCTGACCTATCTGCTGAAAGCATACTGTATGCATGGAGGGCTTAAGGAGAATAAAAAAAGCAAAACTATCCATATTTTTAGAGGGTACAGGATCTTCTATGCTACAAATATATAATTCTGTTGAGCTATGGGACAACTGGTTATAATCTCATAAAAATCGTCTTCTGGAGGTGTCAAAAGTTGGCCTATCATTCAACTTGACATCATCTAGGAGATGATGAGCTAGAGCACAAGACTTGATTATAAATTATTGAAGTCATACTCTTTCCAAATAGATAACATGGGAGGAGTGGCGGAAGCATCCCATGGAGGGAGGGAATGCACAGAATGGTGAATTTTGAAACATTCAAAAAATCACAAGGTAATTTGTGGGTACAGTCAGGAGATACAATCCAAGGGTGCTATGTGGTCATTGTCACTGATATTAGGAATGCATTGGATACCTACCCAGGGGAATGACTCAAAAAGGCTTGGTATGTTGTCCGGAGAATGGCAGTTTTGTCACAAATGGGGATTAGAAGATAGCAAAATGAAAAACTTAAACTTGGAGAAACATATACCCAAACTTTCAGCGCAAACCAAACATTCAGCAATAAAAGACAGGCATGAGGGTGAAGAGGCAATAGCCCACAAAGGGAGAGGGCAGAGAGACAGGATTGGTCTTGATGTCCACCCAAGTAATGGTACCCAATGCAATAAAGGTAGATGTTTGCTAGATGGAAAGGCCACTGGTACAGTGTGGCATTAGGAAAGCACCATCTCCTGCTTTAATTGATTCTTTGCAAACATTTCCTTAACTCTTGGAGACCTATGATTCCATACAAATTCTCTGCATCAGCAGTTGTGGGGAAGGTGTGGAAGTGATGCAACAGTCTGAGTATAATGATCATTTTGATTGCAATGATCCTGCACATTCTTAGGGAAAGATGTAGTCCTTCTAGAGAGATATAGTGTAGAGATATATGGTACCAACCAATCAGCTTCTAACTGTAATGTTCCAAACCCCACCTGTAAAATGGCAAGTAGAAGCCTATTGGTTATTACTTTATCTCTCTTCACTTTATCTCACTCCTAGGATTGATACATCACCCCCACAATAAGATACAAGACTTCCAGAATCAATGTATTTCACGGTATCCGAACTCCAGGTCGACACACCTTAGGTCGACGCCAATTGGCCGACACACCTTAGGTCGACGTGGACAAAAGGTCGACAGGAACAAGGTCGCATGGAAAAAGGTCGACTTGAGTTTTTCACAATTTTTTTCTTTTTTGGAACCTTTTCATACTTAACGATCCACGTGGACTACAATTGGAACGGTAATCTGTGCCGAGCGAAGCAGTAGTGGAGCGAAGGCACCATGCCCGAAGCATAGCGAGCCATGCGAGGGGACGCGGTGCACTAGTTGGGGTTCCCGGTCACTCTACAAAGAAAACGACACCAAAAAAACATAAAAAACTCATGTCGACCTTTTTCCATGTCGACCTTGTTCCTGTTGACCTTTTGTCCATGTCGACCTCTTGTCCATGTTGACCTAAGGTGTGTCGACCAATTAGCGTCGACCTAAGGTGTGTCGACGTTTTTGTTGTCGACCTGGAGTCCCAGACCCGTATTTCACAATGCTGCTTTCCTGAAAATGATCAAGGGCTTAATGTGAAAGCACAGGGGGTGCTGCCAGTGTCATGTGAGTGTGAACAGTGCCATGTGGGCATATACACCCCCTATGTTATCAGCACCAATGTTTCCCTAAATACGTAAAAGTAGAACAATTGTGAGTGTCAAAGTCAAAAATATTACATAGAGAGAACATACAAACCACACACACATTTAAGTCGATATACTTGCAAATATGCGCAGCGAGCACAGCAATATATGGAAACACACGCATTTGCTCGGACATGGCACGGAGATGGATTCGGCGCTTGTTTCATACAGTACATGGTTATAATAATGTCAAGCACCAGACATCATGGAGATTTAGAATTGGCTGATGAATTGATGTCATGAATATGTATTATCTGAACAGAACCAGATGCGCCCATCATGTTTGGTATTGAAGCAAGCAGAATGATGTGTGGGTTAGTTTGATGCTGGTTGTGAAGTTGTGGGACATTGCAGCAGATAGATATGATTATATGTATAAAAGCTGAGATCACTTTGTTGAGAACAATGGATGATCAAGCCAACCTTTTACTAAGATTTTCAGGGCTGAACCTGATTAACATATACAAAGGAGAGAGAGAGACCCCTCCCCTAGGAACAGACACACAGGAGGATAGTTCCTGTCTGGGGGGGTTGGGCGTCAGTTTTTGCAGGTGGCCTCAGAGAACAGATGTAATGAAGCTACACTCAGAACAAAGCTCCCAGAAGCATGGCTGGATCATCACCAGGCACCAAAGGCTAAGTATTGAATTCACATGGCTAGATAAGGAAATATAGACAGATTGCTTTCTGGTTTAAATAGGATATTGTAACTTGGTTGTGTGATTGTTGGGTGTTTGTGTGATAGATCTGGGAATCTGTGATGGTAGCTGGGACATTAGACAACCTGTAGCATAGCATTTGTGGTATTTGTTTGCCTATGGTGATTTAAAATAGATTGTGCTGGTTAGTTATAATATATCTTGTTAATCATAAATACCACCATGCAGTTACGTTTGAACGTGTGCTGGTAGCAATGGCAGGCTGAGATGTGTGGTTACATTGTGATCTGGTCTTGTGATGAATATGCTCTGGTTATTGAGATACTGAAGTTGTTTGGAATGTGAAAGTGAATAAGATGGTTCTAGGAAGTTGGATTGAAATTGTGAAAGGTGATTTAGATGGTTTGGAATTGTAAAATCAGAACATATGCATTGTTCTGAGGCTTGGACAGTTTGGAATAAAATGGAGTCTTGTGTCTTCTGCTATGTGATTGTGGGGTAGCAGAGAGTGCCATGTGTTTGGACCTGCAAATCTAAAATGGCTGCTGCCGGGTATTTTCCCCTCCCCCTTTCAACCATGTGGTGCAGTCTTTGGAATCATGGGAGCTTTAATAAAATGGAGTCTAGCTTCTGTCCCATGCGGTATTGTAGGGTTGTGTATATAGGGACTGCCAGTATGGGTAAGGTCAAGTATTTTCTCCACAAAGATTCTCAGCATTGAATAACTGCGCAGCGATTGTTCCTCACATGTGTAAGCTTCGCTGCAACCATATTGATCTTCTTGTTATTGTGAGCCAATCTCTCTCTCTCTCTCTCTTCTCCTCTTTCTCTCTTATTTTCTCTTAAATAGTAATTGTATTATATTTCCTGTGTAGTTATCTGGTTAGGTAGTCTATGTTATATTGTAGTGTATGATTTGTATTTGTATTAATTCTTTTGCAAGTATATCATTCATAATATATATATTAGGCGTTGGACCCTGAGCACGGTATCTGTGTATTTCTTATAGTGTTAAGTATTCTCAGAGCGTCGGTGACGCTAGAACAGCTTTAAAGGTAATAAGGTTATACTGTGTTGCATTTACACTCTACCACTACACAGAGGTTTACAGTATAAGTACATTCCTTAAGGTATAGTTAAGGGAGTACCCTTGCGGTACTTTTTGCGCCAATTGCGTACTGTGTTCTTTAACCTTTAACGTGTTTTTAATAAGATAAATATTTAGCTTTGTTAGATGGGGGCTCTGGTCCGGGATATCACGATCTTAATGATGCACTGTACATTACAAACGCGGCTGTAATTGACCGGCTAATGATGGACATCTCGCAAAATGCTGGAAAAAAAAAAAAAACATCCACGTTAATGTATTGTGGTATCAGTAAGACGCTGATAGGAAATTTTAAGGGACAAGGCGTTTCTCATAATATTTAAGATGCTAAAATGTATTTTTATTGTCGCAAAACCAGGTTCAAATGGATCATATCGTGTTTGATTAAGATTAGATTGTTTATCTGTTTAAGTAGGTTTAAAAGTACATTTAAAAGTTACTTTGGGAGCTAGCATGGTGATTTTCTTTATGGCAGGAGAGGCCGCATGGTCTGTCCACCATTTTGTGTGACCCTCATGGAGGTGGAAGGGGGAGGAGCAGCGGCCATTTTGGGAAGGTCAAATTTTTTTTATTTTTTTTTTGAACGGCTGATTTTCAGTTGACTCAGGAAATAATCAGCCATCCATTGTCAAAAAGAAATCATCATTTAATGAGTTTTTTAATGCATTTATTTAATCTATATCATAGTCAATCATAAGTAATAGTGATTGGTACTTATATGTAAAATCTATATGCGTGTGCTTACATCAATGTATGTTATTAGATTAAATTTAGAATTGCATTTTCATCTGTGTACTTTCACATATCTCACCTTCCTGTTTGCCATTTGAATTGATAAATGTGCTAAGAGAGATTTGTCGCTATTTAAATAGTTAAAGTGTAAAAGTAATACATTAAGGGGTAAATTGTAAGACACACGCACAGCTTTACCTGAGATACAAGGAAAGACCTGTGTGGTGCTTGGTAGATGATTACAGTTAAAGATCATCTACATTGATAAACGTGCTAATTGTATTTTTGTGGCCAGCGTACACGTGTCTCTAACAAAAGACTGAGACTCGCGAACGCAACACAAAGGCCGACGCACGCAGCGTATATTACGCAACGGAGCGTACGGGTACGCCCACGTAACTCAAATCACAAGTGTTAATTTTTTTCAACGCGATAAATAGCGCAACACGGTAAATAACGCAAGGCGATAAATCGCGCAAATCTATTCTAACATTCGAAATTTAAATTAACAGATCCTTCTCCTAATTGGTAACACATCTGGTCTAAAGAGAAATTTCTGCGCAGAAATAGAAATAGAAACAAAAGTGTATATGTGGTGAGTGAGTGTTTGTTTTTACAATTTTTGAGGTTGAACCACAAGAAAAGTCGAGTTCTCGTGAGGTACATGCGTGTAAGTGACGTACATGGTGGCTAGGGAGGCATCCCTGGTTAAAACATACAATTTGAGCATTAGAGTGTAGCAGACCAGGAGGTCATACTGTAACAGACCAGGAGGTCATAGCAGACCAGCAGGTTTAGGTACAGCAGACAAGGAAGTCCGCTATACAGTCCACAGGCACAACACCAAGAAAGGGTTGGTGCAACACCCATATAGGCCATACAAGCTCTGGCTGAAGGAATTCGCAGCCGTAATTTTCGATTCCACTGGTCGCTCCATACATAAGATTAGTTGCTTATGTGCTGAACGATTGGACCGCACGTAATTGTGTACATTAGTAAACCTGACCGGTACTATTTGTGTACGAAGGTCATAAACGCTATTTGTACATTCTAACGTGATTTGTGTAATTTTTTTTATTTTAAGGGAGGTTCGCTGCTCACTCAGGAACTATCCAACAACCAATAGTTACTGGAAAGAGTAAGTGTTCTTCGGATCACCCTCACAGGTTCCAGTAAATAGAGGTTCAGGTCGCAGGGGCCCTGGGTCGAGTACGCCAGCACCATATCGGTGTGATCAGGTCGTATTGGTCGGCGTGGGCGAGTGAGTGGGGTACTCGGTAAACCGCCACCGTCAGCCTATTTTGAACATTTTGGTTTGCGTAAGGGTTGGCTGAATAAAGCAACACCTTCGAACTATGGGGGCCACTTGTTCAGGTAGGGGGCGATCAACCTCGGTTCGGGTTGATTCAGTGAACCGATCAGTCGGGTCGGCAAGGTATGTAATGTGTGAGAAATACGGAAGTCACACAGAAGCTTTATGTGATGAATGGGAGAGAATGACAGTACATGACGGGGAGAAATTCCCAAGAGTAGGTAGCTTCAGCACAGAAGTGTTAACGAATTTAAGGAGAAGGATATGTCTCATTAAATCAGCAAAGAGACGAATCAAGCATTATGATTGTTTGCAGTTATGGCAACAGGAAAGTGAAATGCAAAGAAATGTAACTTACATACCTAACTTTCATCTTGAGAGGAGAGACATGGCAATGGAGAGGATTATGGTTGCAGAGAAAAGGCACAATGTTGAACAATAAAAACGCACTTAGCAACTGTAGTATAGATGATAAGAATAAGTGTAATAAACATAACAATGATAATTGTAATGCTGTTAAATGTACAACTATTAACCCGTGCAAGTTGCACCCCATGTCAAACTTCCCTCAGGAATACGAGCAAGAAAGTGAACTCAACACGATCTCGGCACCACTTCCAGCAGCCATCCTACAGGACATCCAGGTGGACGCGACCAAATTGGTAAAGGCAATAATCAAACCCCCTAACGGAGGGTCAGGTGAGGTCGTGTCCACAGGTACGTACAATGTTTTATATCACGCACAAACAAATGTACCCCATATTGTAAGACCAAAACAAGGTGATTTAATTGAGTTTAGTCCTGTCAGGGTGATCACAGTCCCCAATGGGAAGACTGACGATCAGGGAACCATTCCCGTCCAGGACAGTGCAATGCGCTGTCCCTGGTCCCGGACCGAATTGAGATCAATTATGTCCGAATTTCCCGATCCACGGAAAAATCTAGTCGCATGTCAAAGGTTCATTAAAGAACTAGGAAACTCAACAGAACCCACCAACAAAGATTGGCGGACAGTGCTGAGGGCATGTTTGCCCTCCGGTGTTGACTCTGCGACATTTATTACTGATTGTCAATTAGACACAGAAGTACCTCAAACGGAGGAACACAATCAGGAATGTATTAAGCAGATAAACCAACAGTTGGAAGTATATTTCCCTGCCGTTGTCAAGTGGAATGAAATCTTCTCCATAAGACAAAACGAAAGGGAAAGTATCTCCAGTTATTTCAATCGAGCACTGCAAGTAATGGCTAGGAACACTGGGATCACAGACATCAAAACATGCGCACAGCATAGAGAAATAGCGGTTAAGGTATTAATGAATGGTTTAAAGGAGGTATTGAGTACAAGAGTACAGACCACCAACCCAAACTGGAGAAATATCTCGGTGGCCGCATTAAGAGAGGCCGCTATTGATATTGATCAAAATATCACCAGATACAGAGAGTCACAAAGTGATAAATTAATGGCCGCAAGTATACAGGCCCTAACCACAAGACCACTCCAGCATAAGCCCCAAACCCCTGCGAGAAATTTAAATGTGGAAGTCTGTTACAATTGTCATAAAAAAAAGGACACTTTGCGAGAGATTGTAGATCAAGAGGAATACAAAAGTCATATCAATCCCCTAGACAACAACATAACCATGATATCCAAGGAAGCAGGGAAGCACAGGGAAAGCGGTTGATGGTGATGAGCATCCGAGCGTTTGAGGAGGCATCAAATCAACCAAAACCTCAGGTCACTGACACTTGGAAGAAGCCCCGGGTTTGTTATCTTTGTAAAGGAGAAGGGCATTATGCCAGCAGCTGTAATAACCCACATAAAGTCAGACCCCCTAGACCCAGAAATGAGCAAAATTAAAACACACACAATTATAAACAGGGACCATATAGGAAGAATTTTGGGCCACACCCATGATATGTGGTCAGGAAAGGTGATCATTAGAACTGATGGTAAGCCTGAGGTAACGGTTAATAAATTGGGAGGTCATTCCCTGAAGACACAGGAATGACCAGGTGAAACGTTGTAAATGTATCTGTGAAATGTTTCTTTTTCTCTCTCCCCATCTCTGACGAATATTGGTAGGATTCAAACATTGCATATATACTTGGTCTTTGCAGAAGTCTACCAAACCCCAGCATGACCTATCCGCATCAATGTATCCTGGCCAGATACAGAAAGTGGAGTATGGTGCTGGGGGGAGGGACTGCGCAAGGAAACCATTAGACATGTAGATATGACAGCCTGATGATCTGACAATGTTTTAAAATGTTTGAAAAAATTTTTTTTCTCTTTTCCTATTGATGGCTATTGTTGATTTAAGTAATATACACATGCATATAAATTGTTCTCTCTTTGTTTTTTTTGCTGTTGTTGTTTTCTCTCTCTTCTCACTCATGCTTTCATGTTTTAAAGATGGTATGTCACCCATCAGTTAGACAAATGGTAATGCAAGATTTTTGCTCCTTACAGAAAGATCGCTGGTTTGGAGGGAATATTGCATCACCAGAATGTTCGTTTGGAAGACTGAGAGACAGCACCTTTGAGAAGACAGCAGAACAAGAAGAACAACAAGACGAGAGAACTAATTATCGTAACAAGTTTCTCTCCCCCTCAAACTGATTTTCTGTACCCCATTACAAATTTCTTCTTTTCTCCTCCTGTAAGATGGACTTGCCCCGAGAGACTGTGATATGGATTTTCCTGTTGACCATGACGTTGACCCGAGCAGTCTGTTTCGGTGAGAGTACCAGTGAGGTCGAGAAAGGATCCAGAAAGGTTCCAATGACTAAGACAGAGGTGTAAATTTCCAATAGCAACACAAGCACCGAGCAAAGGCGAGTACCGGAAACGATCTAACAGCCATGTTATTTGTAAACATTGTTAGCTGAAAAGAAAACTGTATCTGTAGGCTCTGTAACAATGTAGTTGAGGATGGGTGCATTAAGAAATGCCAATCCAGTTTTAATATCCACATGGACCGGCATCCATTGAGTGACTATCACTCCTTAGTGGGTAGTGTGTTAAATAAGACAGATTGTTGGGTATGCTCTCAAGTACCTCAAGGTCATAGCAAATCAGGGCTAGTACCATTTCCTTTAACGGTAGGGGAGGTACTTGAGCTAAAGGGTGGGAGACCGGTGGACAGGAGGTTTAATATCTCTAGTCCTCCTAGTTTGAAGCTCCACCAATATCATGTGGATAGGTCCCTATTATGTTTTAACATCTCCAATCCCCGAAAGCCGGGAAATTGGGAAGTGTCATGGAGTAACCAAACCATGACCTTTTCATATAGAGCAGATAGAATGCCGACAGATACAGAGCTTGTACGCCACATAGCCAGTAGAGGAAAATCTTTCCGGTATAGGTATACCTTAGGAAATAGGATTACGAGAGTTGGAGAGGTATCACCAGGATACTGTGCACATATCGTACAACCTGATACGTGTACTAAGCAGATGGAAGAATTAGGGTTAGGAGATTTCACATGGAAGGTGTGTAATATGGTTATGTCCTACTCCGTCCCATATGTTCTCCCCGATGATGCATATTTCATATGCGGGAGAAAGGCGTATGAGCGGCTTGCCCCAAACTCTGAAGGATTGTGTTATATTGTAAAAGTACTACCTGAGGTAATGAGTCTAAGGAGTGAGGAAACTGTAATTCCAATGGACTTGATTTATGACCCAACGGTAGAAACAATGATGTGATGAAAATGCGATTTCTACGGTCCGTTTCTTTCACCTGTTTTTCCGTTTTCTCCAAGGTAAAAAGACCCACTTGGACGAGGAGTTTGATGAGCCGATATACAGACAACAGATGGATTAAAGAAGAAGTTTTGACAACCTGATACACAGATTTTTGATGAACTATGCCATGGATCCCCAGTTTCCCTAGAAATTTTAAAATTACGCTAGCCCAACACTTTTGTAAATCTATGGACATTGACAGCTTTTGCTCGCACCTTATGGGCAAAAGCACAAAGAAGACTGCATTCAACAGACACCAAACGAGACCTCAATCGACGAATGTTCATTTACCTGACATAGAATACCACCGCATTTACCGTAATTATGTCTTTTCTTCATTTCTACAACCCTCAGGTAATGACACACATAGTCGATAGGGAATACAGGCACAGATATCAGCAATCACATATCACCCCCATTCATGTATCATCAACTAAAATGTGCTCCCCCATTTTCTTACAACCAAAGCCGAAAAGAGCTCGGTAAAGTTTGACAGCCCATCCACAGACCCGTACCACGGGATAAGAAGGAATTCAAATGTATACTTCGCAATACCTCGAAGCTTGATTTAAAACACGTACGGCACGATGATACATGACCCCCAAGCACGGATTCATACACACATGCTTCTGCTATCTCACTAGGTCATACCCTTTTTCTACCTTCTCCTCTCCTCCCCTACCCAACCATGTAAATGTATTAACCCCTGACATATATTTTTCTCTTTTTGAAATGTTTTAGGAAGTGGCAGTTATTGGTGACTGCCAAAGGGTGGACTGTCAAAGTCAAAAATATTACATAGAGAGAACATACAAACCACACACACATTTAAGTCGATATACTTGCAAATATGCGCAGCGAGCACAGCAATATATGGAAACACACGCATTTGCTCGGACATGGCACGGAGATGGATTCGGCGCTTGTTTCATACAGTACATGGTTATAATAATGTCAAGCACCAGACATCATGGAGATTTAGAATTGGCTGATGAATTGATGTCATGAATATGTATTATCTGAACAGAACCAGATGCGCCCATCATGTTTGGTATTGAAGCAAGCAGAATGATGTGTGGGTTAGTTTGATGCTGGTTGTGAAGTTGTGGGACATTGCAGCGGATAGATATGATTATATGTATAAAAGCTGAGATCACTTTGTTGAGAACAATGGATGATCAAGCCAACCTTTTACTAAGATTTTCAGGGCTGAACCTGATTAACATATACAAAGGAGAGAGAGAGACCCCTCCCCTAGGAACAGACACACAGGAGGATAGTTCCTGTCTGGGGGGGTTGGGGGTCAGTTTTTGCAGGTGGCCTCAGAGAACAGATGTAATGAAGCTACACTCAGAACAAAGCTCCCAGAACCATGGCTGGATCATCACCAGGCACCAAAGGCTAAGTATTGAATTCACATGGCTAGATAAGGAAATATAGACAGATTGCTTTCTGGTTTAAATAGGATATTGTAACTTGGTTGTGTGATTGTTGGGTGTTTGTGTGATAGATCTGGGAATCTGTGATGGTAGCTGGGACATTAGACAACCTGTAGCATAGCATTTGTGGTATTTGTTTGCCTATGGTGATTTAAAATAGATTGTGCTGGTTAGTTATAATATATCTTGTTAATCATAAATACCACCATGCAGTTACGTTTGAACATGTGCTGGTAGCAATGGCAGGCTGAGATGTGTGGTTACATTGTGATCTGGTCTTGTGATGAATATGCTCTGGTTATTGAGATACTGAAGTTGTTTGGAATGTGAAAGTGAATAAGATGGTTCTAGGAAGTTGGATTGAAATTGTGAAAGGTGATTTAGATGGTTTGGAATTGTAAAATCAGAACATATGCATTGTTCTGAGGCTTGGACAGTTTGGAATAAAATGGAGTCTTGTATCTTCTGCTATGTGATTGTGGGGTAGCAGAGAGTGCCATGTGTTTGGACCTGCAAATCTAAAATGGCTGCTGCCGGGTATTTTCCCCTCCCCCTTTCAACCATGTGGTGCAGTCTTTGGAATCATGGGAGCTTTAATAAAATGGAGTCTAGCTTCTGTCCCATGCGGTATTGTAGGGTTGTGTATATAGGGACTGCCAGTATGGGTAAGGTCAAGTATTTTCTCCACAAAGATTCTCAGCATTGAATAACTGCGCAGCGATTGTTCCTCACATGTGTAAGCTTCGCTGCAACCATATTGATCTTCTTGTTATTGTGAGCCAATCTCTCTCTCTCTCTCTCTTCTCCTCTTTCTCTCTTATTTTCTTCTTAATAGTAATTGTATTATATTTCCTGTGTAGTTATCTGGTTAGGTAGTCTATGTTATATTGTAGTGTATGATTTGTATTTGTATTAATTCTTTTGCAAGTATATCATTCATAATATATATATTAGGCGTTGGACCCTGAGCACGGTATCTGTGTATTTCTTATAGTGTTAAGTATTCTCAGAGCGTCGGTGACGCTAGAACAGCTTTAAAGGTAATAAGGTTATACTGTGTTGCATTTACACTCTACCACTACACAGAGGTTTACAGTATAAGTACATTCCTTAAGGTATAGTTAAGGGAGTACCCTTGCGGTACTTTTTGCGCCAATTGCGTACTGTGTTCTTTAACCTTTAACGTGTTTTTAATAAGATAAATATTTAGCTTTGTTATGAGGAAAACAGAAGACCCATAATTTGTTGCCTACTGTTTGGTCAGCTGGGCAGCAGATCATCATCATTCTCTCATAATGATAGACCTATTTTGGAGGTCTGGGCCTGTGGTCTCATTCACTCCACTGGTAATCTGGCACTGCTTAATCTTCATAAATTGCCATTTATCCACTTAACTGGCTGATAATTTTTGCAACAACCACTCAGAAAGTGTCAGTTTTTTTATGATTCAATTAGTTTAAAAATATTTATATAAAATCGACGATTTTTTAAAACATTGGTGACCGATATATTGGTCCATTGATCATGAGAACATCACAACATAGTGGTTTTTGTATTTCCCCGGTGGCTGCTCCTTTGTGCAGCCCCAAGGCATACACTGGAAGGCTGGGGTAAGCTTTATTTATATTGCCCTGGTTGCTGGTCCTCTCTGCAGCCTCAGGTTGTGGTGGGAGGTGCTGCCGGGCTGCCGAATCAGCAGTGATCCGCTGTACAGCAGGCACTGAGGGAGGGAATGAGAAAGCAGAAGGGCTGGGAGGACCCCCTGATATTGGAAGCTGCTGGAAGACTGGAAGGGATGTCGTGAAAAATGCTGACACTCTATGGTGCCGTGATTCAAAAAGTTTGGGAATCAGTGACAACATTGTTGGAGATTGCAAAATTGTAACAGTAACACTAACTACATTTGTCTGACACGGGAGCTTCCCAGGCGTGACCTGTCCCAGGCCCCTCACCGCCGCACTTTCCAACCGGGCATATTGCCGGGTAAGTGACATCAGCAGTGGCGCAGCGGGGGCGGCACTTGGAAATCACATGATTTCCAAGCGCCGTCCATACATACACTGTGAACGGAAGCCAAGTCGATGCGACCTGGCTTCCCTTTACACAGCACAGCTTGCCGGGTTGAACCTGTGTTCATCCCTACAAGCTACTCGAGTTGGAATACCAGGTCACTCAACCCGGATTATTCCAACTGGGCCCTTTTACACCAAACAGCAACATGGGTTATGAACGCTCATGTGCAATAACCCATGTTACAAGCTGGCTGGGTAAAAGGGGTTTTAACAGGAATAATGTTTGTCCATTCTTCGGGGGCCTTGTCATACATGGACTACATGGGTTTGTGACTTTGGTGTTGAGATTCCGGAACCACTTTCCTCTTGCTTAACTCTCCTGAGTAATGATGACAGACAATCACTTCTTACTAACATTTAACATCTTGTGGGACTCTTGAAACCAGCAGAGTGGGACTGGTCCTCTAGTAGTGAAAGCTTCAGAGTGACTGTTCTTACAATAGATTTCATAGCTGCACAATGGGCCTGATTCACAGCCACGTAGAATGATGCTGTTTATGGAGTTGAGCAGTATGTTATTACTGTACATGCTAAAAAAAAAACCTGCATTACACAGAGTGTGCGTACAAAGGCTGTGCTATAATTGAGACCCCCGGTATCACAGATGTATTGGACAAGTGCTGGCAATTCCTGGGAGGAGGCTAAATGGACACATGGGGGTATATTTACTAAAAAAAAAAACGATTTTGGTCGATGTTTGATCGATTTTGTGCTTAAGGGTCTAAATCACGTATTTACCAACAGATGATTTTTTACATTGTTAAAAATTTTTTAAAAAATCATCTGTTAGTAAATGTGGAATTTAGACCCTGAAATACAAAATCGAGCAAACATCGACCCAACATCGATCAAAAATTGACCCAGATTGATTTTTATTAAATATACCCCTAAATCCCACATTTACTTAAAAATCATTTTTGACACATTTTTTTAAAAGGATGTCAAAAGTCATCTGTTAGTAAATGTGTGATTTAGACGCTGAAACACAAAATCGATCAAAAGTCTACGCAAAATCGTACAAAAATCGACTTTTAGTATAAATACCCCATGGAGATGGTCCGTCTTATGGGCGTGTTACGGGAAAGTCATGTCAGCGTTTATGTACTCAGATGCTCAATTGTTCAGTTTGGAGGCCATTCTCAGATGGTAAATCTGCACTAGCCACAGGGCTAGTATAGGTGGTATTACAGTGTATATGGATGCTGAAAGTGGTCGTCTCAGTACATTTGCATAAAGTCACAGATGGGTGACCACCAAAAGACCCCTGACTCACCTGTAATGTATACACTTCCAATCTGACCACATTAAGTGAGCTGTGACTGTGATTTCCAATACTGATGTGCCAATCCTCACATTAATATATTTAGCTGCTGCTAAATACTGATAATAGGGTAGAGATGAGTGGGTTCGGTTCCCTGAGAACCTAACCCCCCGAACTTCACTACCCATGCCCGGATCCGAGCCCGGCTCGGGTTTTTCCCGCCTGACTCAGAAACCAGAACGAGTCAAAACGTCATCATCCCACTGTCGGATTCTCGCGAATTTTGGATTCCATATAAGGAGCCGCCGTCGCTGTCATTTTCACTACAGTCCTGTAGAGTGTAGCGAGAGGACGTACCGCCATCCTCAGTGTCTGTGCGGGAGGGAAAGTGGGTTGGCGATTCCAGTGCTGTCTTGTGCTGCATCAGTCCAGTGGTGGTGTCTTGTGCTGCATCAGTCCAGTCACAGTGGTGGTGTCCTCTGCTACCATATGTCCAGTGCTGCTGTATAAGTCCAGTCCAGTGGTGCTGTGTTGTGCTGCATCAGTCCAGTGGTGGTATCTTGTGCTGCATCAGTCCAGTCACAGTGGTGGTGTCCTCTGCTGCCATATGTCCAGTGCTGCTGTATAAGTCCAGTCCAGTGGTGCTGTGTTGTGCTGCATCAGTCCAGTCACAGTGCTGGTGTCCTCTGCTACCATATGTCCAGTGCTGCTGTATAAGTCCAGTCCAGTGGTGCTGTGTTGTGCTGCATCAGTCCAGTGGTGGTGTCTTGTACTGCATCAGTCCAGTCACAGTGGTGGTGTCCTCTGCTGCCATATGTCCAGTGCTGCTGTATAAGTCCAGTCCAGTGGTGCTGTGTTGTGCTGCATCAGTCCAGTGGTGGTGTCTTGTGCTGCATCAGTCCAGTCACAGTGGTGGTGTCCTCTGCTGCCATATGTCCAGTGCTGCTGTATAAGTCCAGTCCATTGCAGTGGTGCTGTGTTGTCCTGCATCAGTCCAGTGGTGGTGTCCCTGTGCTGCTGTATAAGTCCAGTGATACTGCCGTATATGTCCAGTGATACTGCCGTATATATGTCCAGTGATACTGCCGTATATGTCCAGTGATACTGCTGTATTAGTCCAGTGATACTGATGTATAAATCCAGTGGTACTGGCGTATGAATCCATTCCACTGACACTGCCGTATAAGTCCAGTGATACTGCCGTATATGTCCAGTGGTACTGCCATATAAATCCAGTGATACTGCCGTATATGTCCAGTGGTACTGTTATATAATTCCAGTGATACTGCTGTATATGTCCAGTGGTACTGGCATATAAGTCCAGTCCAGTGATACTGCCATATATGTCCAGTGATACTGTCGTATATGTCCAGTGGCACTGCTGTATAAATCCAGTGATCCTGTCGTATAATTAAAGTGATCCTGCCATATAGTTCCAGTGGTACTGGCGTATAAATCCAGTGGTACTGCCTTATAATTCCAGTGATACTGCCGTATAATTCCAGTGATACTGCCGTATAATTCCAGTGGTACTGGCATATAAATACAGTGATATTGCCGTATAAATCCAGTCCAGTGGTACTACCGTATAAGTCCAGTGGTACTGCTGTATATGTCCAGTGATACTGCTGTATAAATCCAGTGATACTGCCGTATATGTCCAGTGGTACTGCTGTATAAATCCAGTGGTACTGGGGTATAAATCCAGTCCAGTGACACTGCCGTATATGTCCAGTGGTACTGACATATATGTCCAGAGGTACTGCCGTATAAATCCAGTACAGTGATACTGCCATACAAGTCGAGTGATACTGCTGTATATGTCCAGTGGTACTGCCGTATAAATCCAGTGATACTGCCGTATATGTCCAGTGGTACTGCCATATAATTCCAATGGATGGACCTCTTTTTCTTCTTTGTATGATGTGCTGTTTGGGGACTAGTCTTTTTTAAGTGCCATCCTGTCTGCCACTGCAGTGCCACTCCTAGATGGGCCAGGTGCTTGTTGTCGAAGTCGAAAAATATTGCAGTACACACATCACGTACAAACTACACACAGATGGCCTCTGTGCGCGTACTTGCTCTGCCATGCGTGCACATATTCGCAATTTGCGTATGGTCGCTCCCGCGGTCCTGCGTATTAGCGTGTGGTATGAGTAATTACGGTAGTGTTTGTAATCGCATGGAAAAGCCATAAAAACACATTACATATTTAATCCAAATAGTGCACAATGTACACATAGTCTCCCTGCACTACACCAGCAAGTTACACTAGTTTAAATGGCATCAGAACAAAGGGATTCACCTTTACAGGATAGGAGGAGACAGAACTAGGTTATAAGGTGGTGTTTGGTATCCAGCTGTAGGGTATTTTGAGAGCAATATTTTGGTTTTAGTTTGCAGAAGATCGCACGCTCCTGCGAATAGTTATGCTCAGGAGCAGAATATAAATATAAACTGTATTTACTGTACACTTGATATGCGGCCGGAACCCAGAGGAGACCATCTGCAAGTGCACCTGGAACAGACATAGCCCACCTATTCAAACTGACCTATGACCTCCTGTACTGTAAATGACCATCTCTGTGTCCAATGGACAAAGAGATTACAGTTTCCATTGTGTTAGGTTTTGGACTATTGTATAAAAAGCCAGCTGCATGCCTGGTCCCACACAGACTCTGAATGTCATCTCCCTTGATGACTGAGGACCGGCCGGGAAGCGCAGGCGAAACCAAAACGTATGTACCATTGACTGTAGCCATTTTTCTATTGTATTGTATTGTTGTTATTGTAACCCCCTTTCAGCAATTACATGTTGGTGTGTCGGAACCCAGCATCTTAAATACAATCTGGTGTCGTGTCTCTTTTCCCTGCTAAGGTCATAAGTGTATCTCAGTCACACGTGTAGCTGCAGAGTGCTCACGGCGTGTCTTTGGGTGTGTACGCACTGCGTGTACTTTGTACGGCCAGTGCAGCGTTTGTACGCAAAGTACGTACACGGTACAGGGCTTTGTGTGCTAATGGTGTAAAAAGTACGTAGGCTAAGGTTTGATCACAGCGGCCGCAGCGGCTCCATTTTAAAGTGTATTTAATGTGTTTTTAAAGTGTTGCTTTTAGTCCTGTATGTAAACCCACGTTTATAATTGGGAGCTCATCCGGTTTTCACATGCTCATAGGCTAGCAGGTCATAGCAGACTTAATCTATCAGCAAAGAGTGGAAAGTTATCTACGTAACCTTTTCCTGGTTGGTGGGTGTTCTAAAAACCCTATCTGTGTGCTGTTAGATTGCGTCTGCTCTGTCTGGTCTACAGAGGTGCTGATAGAAGCCGTAGGTAAACAGGAAAAAAGCTTATAAAAAATCTGTGTAAATTTTCTTTGGCGCCAAAAGCGTACACAAAGGACACCGATACTTTGCATACCCTCTCACATATTGTTGCAAAACAAAGTTCAAATAAGTCATATTGTGTTTGATTCAGATTGGATTGTTTATCTGTTAAGTAGATTTAAAAGTACATTTAAAAGTTGCTGCATAGCCTTGATATAGTTTTTTTTCTTTTTTAAACTCAGGCCTAAAGTAACTTCTGGTGCTTGTATAATTTGTGATTTCTTTGTGACAAAGGAGCCGCATGGTTTGTCCTCCATTTTGGCCTAACCACATGGCATGTCCACCATCTTGTGTAAACCTCATGGATGTGGAAGGGGGAGGAGCAGTGGCCATTTTAGGAAGGTCACTTTCTAAATAGCTGATTTTCAGTGTGCTCAGAACAATCAGTTTCCTTTGTCACATCCAGCACCATTTATGAGTTACCAATGAATTTATTTAACCCAGGCCATAGTCAATTACAAATAGTTTCAATTGAGCCTAGTGAGAGTAAATGGTGAGATAAGTGATTTTTTTTCTTCCTTCTTGTCTGTGAAAAAAAAAAAGGAAAAAAAAAAAAGAGTTTTGTTTTTGTTTTGTTTTTTCATTTCTTCCAAGACTTGTAGAGTCTGCTTACTAGGGAGTATAGCCATTGAAATGCAAATTAACCTGTATAACTACTTTTTTTTTTTAGCAGTGAAAAGCAAATATCTTTGATATGCAAATTAGAGGTAAGGTGTCTCATAGGAGGCCAGTGAATGGTACATATTTATAATATTATTATAATTATGTGTATATTTATATCAGTGTATGTTCTGCAAGATAGCTATCCAATCTGAATCATATCATTTAAATGATAGATTATTGCAGTCATTATAGATCTGTGTGAAATCGGATACATTTGTTGCTATATAGTTAAATTTGAAATAAAAGTATTTAAGGAAGTAAGTGTAAAGACACAAACGCAGGTCTGGCCCAGTCATAAAGGGTTACACAGAACAAGTTGTGTCTAGTGGGCAATAGTAGTTTTTATAGCTCACATTTATCGAAGTTGTGTGATTTGTTTTATTTTGGACGCACGTTTTGTACACGTGGCTCGGACAAAGTACAGGACCGCGCACGCAGCGTAAAAGGCATGCACGGTCACGTGTTTACGCAAAGTGCATAAGAGTGCGGACACTAGGTACAAATTACATGATAGTTTTGTTCAATTAAAAGGTGGGATAGTAGCCATGCTACAATAGCACATAACTATCCGGTTTCAAAAGCAGATTAGTATAAGACTTTTGTTTAAACTGTATTGCCTCTGGGGGAAAAGCTGCCTATCAGAAAGAGTGATAAAATTTCTGTACAGAAAAGAAAAACAAGGTGTATTTGACTGAGTGAAAGCGGAGTGAGTGGAGCTGAACCCGGGAATTCGGGATCCCATCATGGAACACTGGGTTAGTAGAGGCCCGGTGGCATAGGGTTCGCTACCTTGCATGAACAGAACTAGGTGGTCTAGGTGATCTGGAGTGGTCTAGGTGTTTCAGGTGGTGTACAGCAATCGTAGGGCATATAGATAAGTAGTATCTATAGGCTGTGCGATTGCATCTCATGTCAGTGTGTTCTACACAGCACAACGTGATACCATTGTGTTATATGCACTGTGGAAAAGCATACGCAGACGTGATTGTATAGACAAAGGGGTTTTTCTTTGATAACGTCGGGAAACCTCCCTGGTGGGCTTCCACTGGAAAGGGTGAACTATAGTTATCTAATTTCTCTGTTTTTCACCCTACTAAAAATTCCAGTGGAAAGATACTGAAAAGGAATTTTTCGGTGCCTCTCTCAGGAAAATATTCCAACAGAACCTCCACCGAGAGAAATCACGGTGCTGTAAGGTCTTATAGGAGCCCTAAGTTGGGTACATTGCCTTCCGCTATCAACAGCGTATCGTAGTACTGGCCAACGTGGGCGAGAGCGAGTGGAAGGCACTCGGAGATACTTCCACCATCTGCTTGCATTGAGTATTTTGGTGTTTGTGGGAATTTTTTTTAGTTATTAAAAAGACCCACAAACATGGGAGCCAGTTGCTCAAGCAAGAGACGTTTATGCAGGGTTCAGGCTGAAGAATTGATGCCAAAAGGGTAAGCAAGGTTTATCATGTGTGGGAAATATGGTCCACACACTGAAGTTTATTGTGACGAATGGGTACGTATGACTGACAAAGATAGGGTATCATTCTCTAGGGTGGGCAGCTTTGAACCAGAGGTACTGCAGAATGTAGGTAGTAAAATATGTCTGATTAAATACAGAAAACAAAGGATCAGACATAACGATTGTTTAAACCTATGGCAACAAGATGGGAAGGTGCAAAGGGAACAAACTCACAAAGCAAGTTCCAAACCTAGCAGGAATGAGGGCATGAACACAACATTACCGACACAGGTCAAAGGAGAAGAGATGGCTACAGTCAATGGTATATCTGTAAATGATAGAAAAATGCAGGATCAATGTGTTAACCTTAACCCTTGCAAGTTGTATTCTGTTTTGAACTCTCTCCAAGGTCATAGGTCAGAGGAAAATGATGCATCCATCCCACTCTCAGCCCTCAGCCAGGCAATTGCCTTACAGGAAATGCAGGTGGGCCCTGTCCAACCAGTAAGAGCAGTAACAGTATCCCCCACTGAAAGGACTGGTGAGATCTCAGACATCGGTAAGTGTGAGACTGTTCATTACACAAAGACATTAACACCTCACAGTGAGCAGATTAGGAATAGAATGGTAGGATTACATCCTGTCTTGGAAATAGTACCTCCCAATAGGGGAACCGATAGTCAGGGAGTAATCCTCACCAGGAATAATGCAATGTATTGCCCGTGGTCCAGATCAGAACTTCGCTCAATCATTTCAGAATTCACTGATCCCCGGAAGCATTTAGCCAGATGTCAGAAGTTTATCAGAGATCTTGGTAATGCTCATGAACCCGCTAACAAAGATTGGCGGATATTTTTGAAAGCGTGCCTACCCCCTAATATTGACACCCAAAAATTCATCACTGATTGTAGATTAGAGTCGGATGGTCCTATGACTGACTAATACAATCAGGAGAACGTGGAACGAATTAACATGCAACTAGAGTTGTATTTCCCCACTACTGTTAAGTGGAGAAGAATTTTCTCCATAAAACAGAGAGAAAATGAAATGGCATCTGAATATTTACATCGGGCTCTGCAAATAATGGATAGATACATTGGGGTATCGGATATAGGGAACGATGTGAATTACAGGGAAGTGGCTGTCTCTGTGCTAATGGACGGGCTCAATAAGACAGTAAGGGACAGGGTACAAACATCTTTGCCAAATTGGAGAGGGGTCACAGTAGCTTGTCTTAGAGAGTGCGCAAATGAACACCACAAGAATATTGCTAGGCGCAGAGAACAACAGGAGGAGAAGCTGATGACAATAAGTCTACAGGCCCTATCAGCCAAAACCCCAGACACCTGGTGGTACATCACGAACAAGAATATGTTACATTTGTAGAAATAAAGGACATTTTGCCAGAGATTGTAGGAGTAGTAGGACACATAGTACATATAGACCCCTAGACAGAGAAAACAAGCCACATTATTATACACATAGACAGGATCAAGGGACATATAGTAAGGAATCACGAGCCATATAGAAAACACAGATTTGGTTAATGGGAAGAACAAAATAAATGCAACATTACCCTTTGACAAAACTTGCTGGGGTTAAGATGAGGCCTCTAAACTTTTGCTTCTGTCTCTAGCAGAAATGGCCCCTGATTAACTTAACAGGAGCTTTGTTAGATATGATATACATATAGCGTGCTCCCACCCAGGAAGTACAAAGTATGTTGGATACCCACGAAGACTAATATTGCATTTCACTGTTCTAGATTCATGTCCATCACAGGTAGAGGAAATTATCTCACAGATACCGGGTTCCCTATGAACTTAGGATGGACAATCACTGGATGGATGGCTGGGATAGTCCCAGTAGAGATACGACACACATAGATTTTTTTTTTAGAGGAATAGACCTAGTAGAAAAGTCATTCCCCATAGTGCCCAATCCAAATGTCAAATTTTATAAAATCCTCTTTGCCTCTACAAACTTATCTGTTACTAACCTCTATGTGATTTTTCTTCAAAGTTTCCACCTCATCTCTTACGTTCACCGACAGGAGGGTACAATACATGGACCCGATTACAGTTCAAACGCCACATGCCTACTCGGTCCGTCAAGAGTTCTGCCCAAATCCAGTATATCTCACCAGAACAAGGACACCAGTATTAATGCAGTGTGCCTGGTCATGCACAAAGGATGGAGAATGAGAATACTAGTGAAGGGAGACTGTGTACAGACACTGATGTGCATGATGGTGTGACAGCCTGTTGGTGAATGCCAAACTTGACATTTTCTTTTTTTTATTTACTATTATTCCCCTCTCTTCTCTCATCCAGAGATGGTTTACTTCACACAACTGATAACACACAACAGTTAAAATTGAAATGCAAAATTTGTGTTCCATACAGGAAAAGGCGGTCTGGAGGTCAAAGGGGTATGGCCAGGAGTCCTCGGGACTTTGGATAGGTGGACACGGTAAGCTGGTGGCCCCCAGAGCATATCTTCCAAGTCTAGCTGAGGCAGCACACGGTCTGACTCATCTGGGCAAAGAGGGTATGTGCAAGCTGGTAAGAGCCTACTGGTGTACGCCAGGATTCTCTTCTCATGCAGGTAAGAGAGCAATGACATGTTTTACTTGCTTGAGGAAGAATATTGGTAAGACAATACTAACGGAGCCATCCCATATCCCTCAGACAGACGGACCTTTTCAGGTATTACAAATCGACTTCATACTGTTACCACCCTGTAGGAATTTGAAATATGTGTTAGTATGTATTTTCCAACTGGGTAGAAGCATTCCCTGCTGCCACAAATACTGCTACGTTCACTGCAAAGAAAATTGTGCAGGAATTTGTGTGTAGATATGGTATCCCTAGAATGATTGAAAGTGATAGGGGTACCCATTTTACAGGTGAAGTCTTTCAGGTCATGTGCAAACTGATAGGAATTAATAGCAAGCTGTATACTCCGTACCGGCCACAGGCGAGTGCAAAGGTAGAGAGAGTGAACAGCCCTATTAAGAACAAGCTGAGCAAAGTGATGGCTGAAACTGGATTGCTGTGGCCAGAAGCTTTGCCACTAGTGTTGTACAGCATCAGAACCACTCCCAGGTTTCCACTTAACTTATTACCCTTTGAAATTATTTTTGGTCGACAACCTCATGTAATGATAGACCCCCAGGATGATTTGAAATGCAATAATGAAGTGACTGTGAAATATTTGGTTGGGATGAGCCAGCAGCTGAGAAATCAACAAAGAAATCTAAAGCTGGTGATTCCTGACCTACCGGACAGTAATTGTCATGACATTGAGCCTGGGGATTATGTGATGATTCGAAATTTCTTACGCTCAGATTGCCTCATAGACAGGTGGGAAGGACCATACCAAGTCTTGTTAACCAGCACGACAGCACTAAAGGTCGCCGAAAGAGAGACTTGCAAGAAGGTCGCTGACCCAGAGAGAACCCGTGACAAAGTAGTTTGGTAACTGTGTGTTCCAAGTGAACTGTGTGTTCCAAGTAAACTGTGTGTTCAAAGAGCAAGGCAAAGAGAACCTCGTATCACTAGAGTGTTTGTTCCGGGAAAATTGAGAGGCAGGACTGTTGAAAGGCACCTGAGCACAGAGAGCAACAAGATCTAGGATGGTTGTCGCACCATTTTCTTTTTTTCACCCCCCCCCCCCCCCTGCATTTTCCTTTCTTTTCTCCTTCTTAATTTCCTTCTTTCCCTAACGAAATGGATCTATCACAAGAGACTGCGTTTCGGGTTCTGCTAGTAATTCTGTTTTTGATCATGACAATTTGTTTTGGTGAGGGTCCCAGAGAGGTCAAGCAGGGATCTGGAATGGGTTCTGATGGCAAGTACAAATTTGTAAGATCTTAGTAGCAGCACATCACTCGAGTAAAGGCTGGTATCAGTAAGCGCTCTGGTAGTCAATGTGTAGGCAATGTGAAGGGTTATTGTCTGATGAATATTGTATTTGTAGGAATTGTGAGAATATAATCGAGGACGGGTGCATCCAGAGATTTCAGTCCAACCTTAATATCAACATGGACCGCCATCCGTTGAGTGATTACCACTTACTAGTGGGTAAGGTCTTAAACCAGACAGAATGCTGGGTGTGCTCACAGGTACCTCCAAGGTCAGAGTAAGTCAGGATTAGTACCATACCCTTTAGCAATAGATGAGGTACTCGAATTACGGGGTGGGAGACCGGTGGACAAGAAATTCAATATCTCCAGGCCCCCTAGCTTGAAGCTCCACCAGTATCATGTAGACAGGTCCTTATTGTGTTTTAATATTTCCAATTACCGAAAACCAGGAAATTGGGAAGTGACGTGGAATAACCAGACAATGACCTTTTCACACAGAGCTGATAAGATACCTATCGACTCTGAACTTGTACGCCAGATAGCCAACAGTGGGAGGTATTTTCGGTATAGATATACATGTGGAAGCAAGACCATGTGGGTTGGAAAAGTATCATCAGGGTATTGTGCCCATATCATCCAGCCCGATACTTGTACTGAGCAAATGAGAGAACTAGGGATTGGTTTCTTTACATGGAAAGTTTGCAATATGGTGATGTTATATTTTGTCCCCTATGTTCTCCCAGATGATGCCTATTTTATATGTGGGAGGAAAGCGTACAAGTGGCTTGCCCCGAGCTCTGAGGGATTGTGTTATATTGGGAGAGTACTACTGGAGGTCATGACCATAACCCACGATAAAATGAAAAGACGTTCACCGCAGTGCTCAGACTCCTTATACTCATACTCACTATGAATACATCATCAAGAGACACCTCATAGATAGGACAGAGCACGCAGCCTACGATTTGATCCACGAATCCACCGAGATTCAGTTCCTTCTCGCATTAGACATCACCCGTACTGCCAGAGGAACTATAAATTATAGGTATATCCATGCGCTAGCGAACTTGATAGATAATATCACTGAGATGTATGATGACACCTTCAGGTATACGGGAAGGGAGTTACAAGCCTACAAGAAGGAACTGATCCAGCACAGGATGGTCCTTAATTACGTCACAGCCGTGACAGGCGGGTACTGTGTTACTCTGGCAACTCAATATGGTCTGGAGTGCTGTACATATATTACGAACAGCACTGACGGCCCCACGGAGAGCATCGATCAGAAGATGGACGAGAACTTGCAGTTAAAGTGGGAGTTCAGGAGGAAGCACAACCTTACCTTAGCGACTGTGGGTAATGAACTGACCGGCTGGGTCTGATGGTTGAACCCACGCAAATGGTTCTCAGGGTTAGGAGAGTGGGCACAGAATGCTATTATGAGTGTGGGGAAGTTTCTCCTTTGTATCCTGGAAGTCATCATAATTATTGGTTTGCTATTTAGGTGTGTTCAAATTCTAACGCGGCGCAAGCGCAGCACAAATTTGATGAGTCTAAGGAGCGAGGGCGCTGTTATAGCAGCAGATTTAATTTATGATCCATCAATAGAGACAGCGTTATGATAAGGATTGCAAATGAATTTCATGGCCTGTTTCTTTCACCCATTTTTCTTTGTCTCCCCCTCTGCCCAGATACATCCAACCGGAAAAGACGTCAGCATCTACCCAAAATGTTTACGTGAATGTATTTTTATATATGTGTCTTATCTTCATCTCTGCACCCTCCAGTTAATGGCACACATAGTCGACAGGTGATATCCACATATACTAGCACTCACATATGTTCCCCCTCCATGTATCATCAACTAAATGTGCACCCCATTTGTTGGAATAAGAAGCCGAAAAGAGCTCGTTAGTGTTTGTTGGCCCATTTACAGACCCTTAATACGGGATGAGAGGGATTTAATGTATACTTCGCAATACCTCGAAGCTTATTTAGAACATATACGGCACAATGATACATGCCCCTCAGACATTGATTCATACATACATGCTCTTTACTATCCCACTAGGTCATACATTTTCCACCTACAACTCTTCCACGATCATCCAAGCTTCTGTATATATTGTATTGATATTTTTCTGTTTATTGATTAGTTAGTGGCAGTTATTGATGACTGCCAAAGGGTGGACTGTCTAAGTCGAAAAATATTGCAGTACACACATCACGTACAAAATACACACAGATGGCCTCTGTGCGCATACTTGCTCTGCCGTGCATGCACATATTCGCAATTTGCGTATGGTCGCTCCCGCGGTCCTGCGTATTAGCGCGTGGGTATGAGTAATTACGGTAGTGTTTGTAATCGCATGGAAAAGCCATAAAAACACATTACATATTTAATCCAAATAGTGCACAATGTACACATAGTCTCCCTGCACCACACCAGCAAGTTACACTAGTTTAAATGGTATCAGAACAAAGGGATTCACCTTTACAGGATAAGATGGGACAGAACTAGGTTATAAGGTGGTGTTTGGTATCCAGCTGTAGGGTATTTTGAGAGCAATATTTTGGTTTTAGTTTGCAGAAGATCGCACGCTACTGCAAATAGTTATGCGCAGGAGCAGAATATAAATATAAACTGTATTTACTGTACACTTGATATGCGGCGGGAACCCAGAGGAGACCATCAGCAAGTGCACCTGGAACAGACATCGCCCACCTATTCAAACCGACCTATGACCTCTCCAGTACTGTAAATGACCATCCCTGTGTCCACTGGACAAAGAGATTACAGTTTCCATTGTGTTAGGTTTTGGACTATTGTATAAAAAGCCAGCTGCATGCCTGGTCCCACACAGACTCTGAAGGTCATCTCCCTTGATGACTGAGGACTGGCCGGTAAGCGCAGGCGAAACCAAAACGTATATACCATTGACTGTAGCCATTTTTCTATTGTATTGTATTGTTGTTATTGTAACCCCCTTTCAGCAATTATATGTTGGTGTGTCGGAACCCAGCATCTTAAATACAATCTGGTGTCGTGTCTCTTTTCCCTGCTAAGGTTATAAGTGTATCTCAGTTACACGTGTAGCTGCAGAGTGCTCACGGCGTGTCTTTGGGTGTGTACGCACTGCGTGTACTTTGTATGGCCAGCGCGGCGTTTGTACGCAAAGTACGTACACGATACAGGGCTTTGTACGCTAACGGTGTAAAAAGTACGTAGGCCACAGCGGCTCCATTTCAAAGTGTATTTAATGTGTTTTTAAAGTGTTGCTTTTAGTCCTGTCCTGTATGTTGTAAACCGACGCTTACATTGTCCAGCACACTTGTGTCGCTTAGCTTAGCCATCCAGCGACCTTGGTGCACCTCTTTTTTACTTTGCATCATGTGCTGTTTGGGGACTAGTTTTTTAAGTGCCATCCTGCAGTGCCACTCCTAGATGGGCCAGGTGTTTGTGCCGCTTAGCTTTACAGCCTCCTTGGTGCAACATTTTGGCCTAAAAACAATATTGTGAGGTGTGAGGTGTTCACAATAGACTGGAAATGAGTGGAAATGAATGTTATTTAGGTTAATAATACCATAGGATTAAAATTACCCCCAAATTCTGTTATTTTAGCTGTTTTAATGTTTTTTTCAAATCTCATCCAGATCCAAAACCAAAACACGAAAGGGTGGTTTTGGCAAAACCAATCCAGATCCAAAACACGAGCATGGAACCAGAACCAAAACCAAAACACGAAAAGTGCCCGCCGCACATCTCTAACAAGGATGTCTGATATGTCTCTAAAACTCGTCTTCTTTGGTATCTGTCATGTACAGTGTAAGTTCTTGCTACAAATGTGCAGGTAGAAACTGTATTTCATACGTCAGGTTACATTTACTGGTGCCACCTGTCTGATACTCCTGTTGAGGCTGAAGAAAACTCCCACCGAGATCACTCAGTGCTACAGGAGCTACTTGTCCTGTGGCGCAGCGTATGTATGACGGTAACTGTTACTATTGTATTGGTATAGTTGTATTGCTAATTGTACTTGCATTTATTTCCCCTGTGTCTGTTGTATATTATTGCACGTATTATTGTATCTTTGAATTGTACAGTGTAGCATTGTTATCCCCTTGTGTCCTCTAGGGACTAATATATATGGTTACTGGGTTGCACCTTTAATCCAAATTTACCCCTCTGTCTCGGCTAAATTATTTTGTTAATCTGGTGAAGCGTCAGGGACGCTTCCGACACTATACTAAGGTGTTATATTGCTGCAGCCACATATATTCACCAAGGTATTACGAGAGCGTCACAAACGCTCAAAAGGTACGCTAAGTGATGCTACGCATAGGTACACCCGTAGCTAGGAATAAAGTGTAACAGTTAGCGTAACATTGAGGAAACTGCGCAACAGACTTATTGTCCATCGGTTTACTTTAAAAACAGTCTATCACACATGACAGCCCTTATTTTGATTGAGGATTACTCAGATGGTCGATGCTGACGTAGGGTGATCCTATGCTGCGTCTTCAGATGCAGCAGCAGATCACACAAGCATGCAGGAGGTGTCTGTTCATATAAGACTCTGCGTTCATCTCGACACACATCAGTAGCTCTGTATAATTTTATAGTATGCAAATTATAGATGTTACTTCAGTGGGCAACTTCTCTACTGGCTCACTTCTTCGCTCTTATCACTGCTTAGTAAATGTCCCCATAAGTCCCTTACATCCTCTATTGCTGCTGGCTGTGATGAAGCTGCAGGTGTTTGGGCTCCTGTCATATAGCTGTGTGTACAGATTGTACACACTGCTGCTGTCTGGCTTTCATTTAGGATCGTTTCAGTGTTATGCACAACCCCCAACAAGTTGCTGGCCCTTCCCCTGGGACCAGCCACCAATAAGCTGTGCTCCTTTCCAGACTGGTCCCTCCTCTCCTGTGTCCCATCTCTATCCTACTCTCCTCCCACTCCAGTATTCATGCTGCCTCAGCCTCCGTGTGACTGCCTCCTGAGTCCTCCTGGCATCTCTTCTCCAGCCCTCCCTCTTCTGTGGGTACTCATGGCTGCATATATACAGAGAACAGTAAGTAGGGGAGATAGAGGGGAAAAAAAGAATCTGTTTAGCAATTATGTGTATAAGTGGCACTTCTGTGGATGGGTGTGGTATGCGTGACCAGCAGACAGGAGACCGCCGGTCAGCATACCGACGCCGCAGCGGAATCCTGAGGGGGGTGGTGAGCGCAGCAAGCCCCTTCTGGGCTCGCCATGCTGGACACCCATAGTAGGAATAGTCCCTGTTGGTTGGCATGCCGACCGCCGGGATTGTGAGGGGGCGGGATAGGTAATGTGACCGTCGGTCTCCTGACCGCTGGTCACATAACTACATCCCGTGTGGATATTATGCATATATGCCGCTACGACTGGGGACATTATGCATAAGCGCACTACTACTGTGTGGCGTAATTTGAAATGGGAGTCATTTTGTGTGGTCACGCCCCTTTCTTTTAAGACCACACCCCATTTGGGTGTCCCATTGTAAAGTATGGGAGGGCGCAAATTTATAGTTTGCAGGAGGGCGTAGAATACCTTAACACCGGCCCTGACTGCCTCTGTCAAATATACATTCATACATACATCCATACACTGCCTGTCACATACAGTACATACATACATCCATACATACATACACTGCCTGTCATATACAGTACATATATACTTTTAGATTGTAAGCTCGCAAGAGCAGGGACATCTTTCCTCACTTACTCCCTTTGATGGCACCTAACCCCGGGTTTTCTATACCTGTCCTATATTGTCTTGTACTGTAATTGCTGTTTTCGTGTTTGCTCATTTGATTATGTACTGTGTAATGGGCGCTGCGGATCCCTTGTGGCGCCATATACATAAAGGATAATAATAATAATAACATACATCCATATATTGCCTCTCGTATATACATTCATACATACATACATCCATAAACTGCTTGTCACTCACATACATACATACATACATACATACATACATACATAAATACATACATTCATACACTGCCTCTCGCATATATACATTCATCCATACACTGTCTGTTAGATAGATAGATAGATACATACATACATACACTCGCATACATACATACCTGCATACACTGCCTGTCACATACATACATCCATACACTGCCTCTCTCATATATACATTCATACATACATCCATACATACACTGTCTGTCACATACATACATCCGAAGAATAACAATTGGCCTGTAAATATGTGCACAAGATTGAAAATGTCAGCAAAGGGGTAATTAGTAAGGAATATCACCAAGAATCCCCAGAGAAAAAATTAAAAAGACAAAGAACCAAAAACTCCAATATGCGCTGTTTTCAATAGCGTGAAGTCCACCATCAGTGTTTATCAAAAAAGGATCTTACTCCCCTTATTTAGTTTGTAAACGGAGCAAGTTCAGCCTCCTGGTTTTTCACAACATAGAATTTGATTTAGCTCTTCTACTTTCTTTTTCTTCCTATTTTTGCTTGGCAATAAGCCAAGTAAGGAGAAAAAGAAAACAAAAAGATCGTGCAAAACCTTCTATAAAAGAATAGGTTTTACTACACAAATGCACTCACATTTAAAAACATAGAACAAGCATGTATACCACACATTGGTGGAGAGAATCCGTGCTGCACTCGGGATGATATGGAATAACGTCTCCTCGACCAGATGGCAATTGGTCAGGCAAATACAGAAAAGTTCCCGGACACCATATTCTATTGTTACAGAGACGATCCTCGAGTTGCCCCCTGTTTCAGGTCACAAGCGCCAGCTGCTTTACACGTTTCGAACCATACAGGTTCTTCTATTTGTCTGACCGTTTGTCATCTGGTCGAGGAGACGTTATTCCATATCAAGAACCTTTGATAGATAAAAAAAAAAGTTTGAACTAAATTTAACAAGAACACGCAGGCTGATAGCACCAAGGCAGGCGTACAGTGTTCACGAGAGGATTCAGAGAAATGGATTTATCGATAAGTACCAAAATCCTCTTTCATCCACTAGGGGACACTGGAACACTTCAGACAGCTGGGGACGTCCCAAAGATACTCCCATGGGCGGGAGTGCTGTCTGAAGCCTGTAGAACCAAATGTCCAGACCTGGTATCCCTAGATGCAAATGTGTCAAACTTGTAGAATCTAGTGAACGTGTGTGCTGATGACCACGTTGCAGCTCTGCAAAGTTGGGTAGTGGAGGCTCCTCTAGTGGCCGCCCATGAAGCCCCCACTGACCTGGTGGTATGAGCACCTACCCGAAAAGGAACTCTCTTACCACTAGAGATATAACCCTGTTTGATGGTAAATCGAATCAATCTGGCCAAGGTTTGTTTTGAAGCCGGCCAACCTCTCTTGGGCCCATCATACTACAGAACAAACAAAGTGTCATAATTTCTAATAGAGTTCGTAGCCTGTACATAAATCTTTATGGCTCTGGCCACATCCAAAGATAAGTTCCCTTCCGCAAAACCTTGAAAGGAGGGGACCACAATGGGCTGGTTAATGTGGAAACCTGAAACTACCTTAGGTAGGAACTCCGCTCTTGTACGGAGCTCCGCTCTCTCTGTCCTCATGAAAAATGAGGAAGGGACTTTTACACGACAGAGCTCCCAAATCTGAGACCCTTCTGCTGATGCCAAAGCTAGAAGCAGGGTAACTTTCCAGGATATATATTTAAGCTCTGCCTTCTCCAAAGGCTCGAAAACTGCCGATTAAAAAAATTCAAGCATTAAATTTAGATCCCATAGGGCCTTGGGAGGACGAAAAGGTGTTTGTATCCTCAGCACACCTTGTAAAAATGTCTGAACCTTCTGTAAGGATGCCAGACATTGCTGGAAAAGAATAGAGAGGGACAAGACTTGTACCTTCATGGATCCCAACCTCAAACCTCCATGTAAACCATTCTGGAGAAACCACAAAAGTCTATTGAGGCGGATCTCTCTGGAATTCCACCCTTTAGACTGACACCAGTCCGTGTACTTCTTCCATATTCTGTAGTAGTGTGCCGCAGTGACTGGCTTCCTTGCAGCTAACATAGTGGGGATAGCCAATTTCGGAATACCTCTGTCTCCCAGTATCCTGGTCTCAAGAACCAATCCGTCAAACGTAGACGGTTCAGATCTGGATGAAGAAATGGGCCTTGCGACAAAAGGTCCTCCCTCTGGATGAAGAAATGGGCCTTGCGACAAAAGGTCCTCCCTCTGAGGCAGCCTCCAAGGATCTTCCACCAGGAGTCCCCTCAGGTCCGAGTACCAACTCCTGCTAGGCCGGTCTGGTGCTATCAAAATCACCCACGCTCTTTCCTGTTTCACCTTTTTCAACACTCTCGGTAACAGGGGAAATGGCGGGAAGATGTACACCAGATCGTATGTCCAGGGAATCGTCAGTGCGTCCACCGCCTCTGCTGCTGGATCCCGTGTCCTGGCTACATACCTTGGTAACTGATGGTTGTTTTGAGAGGCCATTAGATATATTTGTGGTAGACCCCACTGTTGTACTACTGTCTCGAAAACCCTGGATGTATATCTTGGTGACTGAGATAGTGTGCTTCCCAATTGTCCACTCCTGGAATGAAGACTGCCGACAGAATTATATTGCGCCTTTCTGCCCAAGACAGGATCCTTGTGGCCTCTTTTAAAGCCATGCCGCTTTTCGTTCCTCCCTGACGGTTTATGTAAGGTGTTGCCGTCACATTGTCCAACTGTAGTCTCACGTGTTGAGCCCTCAGTATGTCTTCCGCCAGAAGAAGTGCATTGTAAATTGTCCGTAGCCCCAGAATATTTATCGGAAGACTGCTTTTCCTCGGTGACCATCTTCCCTGATACTGATGGTTTTCCAATACTGCTCCCCATCCTCTGAGACTGGTATCTGTTGTCAGAATCTTCCAATCCCAGATTCCAAACCTCTTTCCTGCTGCTAGGTTTCTGTGTATCGACCACCAAATTAGCGAGGTCCTGGCCTGGGGTGACAAGCAAATCCTTCAGTGTAGAAGCCAATGCATACCTGCCCCCTGAGCAATCAGATTCATTTGAAAGGATCTGGAATGAAGCCTGCCATATTGAATCGCTTAGAAGGATGCCACCATCTTTCCAAGAAGCTTTACACAAAGATGCAGAGAGATTGTCTGGCTCTGCAGAACCTGACGTACCATTTCCCATATGTCTCGAATGTTGTCTTCTGGGAGAAACATTTTCAGATGTACCGTATGTAGAATGAGCCCCAGGAATTGAGGGGCAGATTTATTAAGCTCGGTGAAGTGATAAAGTGGAAGTTGATAAAGGACCAGCCAATCAGATCCTTACTGCCATGTCACAGGCTGGGTTTGAAAAATGACAGTTAGGATCTGACTGGCTGGAGTGTTATCACCTTCCACTTTATCACTTCACCAGGCTTAATAAATCTACCCCTGAATCCTCTGCGTAACTTGTAGGTTGGATTTTTTGAAAATCACAATCCAGCTGTGTCGGATCAAAAATCAATCAGTGTTCTGAGCATCCCGGCTCAACTGGTCCTGAGAGGGAGCCTTGATCAGAAGGTCGTCCAGATATGGGATTATTGTTACACCTAACGATCTCAATTTCGCAACCATGACTGTCATGATCTTTGTGAAGATTCTCGGGGGCCGATGATAGGCCGAATGGTAGAGCTCTGAAATGGTAGTGATTCTTGCCCACTGCAAACCGTAAATAGGCTTGGTGTGGGGCCCAAATCAGGACATGAAGGTACACATCTGTTATGTCCATGGACACCATCAACTCTTCTTGTTCCAGTCCCGCAATAACCGACTGTATTGACTCCATCTTGAACCTGTAAACATTCACAAACTGATTCAAAACTTTTACATTTAGGATTGGCCTGACGGACCCATCCGGTTTTGGCACTACAAAAAGATTTGAATAACATACTGGTCATCTCTGAGAAGTCGAGACAGGCATAATTACTTCCATCTGAAGTAACTTTTGAATCACCGTATCTAATGCCCTCGCTTTCTGAGGACACCGAGGAAGGCCTGTTGTAAAGAAATGACTGTAAGGGCAGTTTAGAAAATCTATTTGGTATCCCTGGGAGATAATATTGTTGATCCAGACATCTGGTGAGGTTTCAGCCCACGTGTCCCGAAAACTTTCCAACCGTGCGCTCACCATAGGAGACCCAAGGTGAGCTGGGAGACCGTCATGCCACGGTCTTGTCAGCAGGTTTAGGGTCCTGCTTTCTGGTTGTAGTCTGGGAACGGCCTCTACCTCTGCTTCCATGAGGTTGACCTCCAAAACCTCTTCCTCTAGCTTGATAGGATTGAGACCTAAAGAAATTGAACACTGGACCAGAATAATTTCTTTTGACCGATGTTGTGTTTCTAGGATACGTGGTAGTAAGAAAAGTAGATTCCCCGAAGACCGAATAAAGTCTCCCCTCCAAAGGGGATCGCCTCCACTGCCTTTTTGGAATCAGAATCCACTTGCCGTTCTCTGAGCCACAGAATCCTTCTGGCCGATATAGCCGAAGCAGAGATGCGTGAAGCTATTCTGCTGGCATCCCTCTTGGCCTGGCAAATGTATGTAGCCAACTCACAGATATGCTCCGCTAGTGTAACTATTTCATCTTGGCTGTTTTCTTCCGCTACAGCCTGAACAATATGACCCGCACATGCTACAATAGCCTTGGAGACCCAAGCACTAATAATTGTAGTTCTATGTGACGCTCCAGCAGCCACAAAAATAAATTTCAGTGTTGTGTCTACCTTACGATCTGACACATCTTTTAGTGTAGTCACGTTTGGTATCAGCAAAATTGTCTTTTTTGACAGTCTAGCCAGGAGGTGTCCACAATCGGCGGAACCTCCCATTTAGACATGACACCCTTGGTAGTGGGTAATAGGCCGCAAACTGTTTTGGAATTTGGAAGCGTTTATCAGGCTGCTTCCATGCTTCTCTCATCTGATCCTGGAGAGCCTGAGGAATTGGAAAAACTGCTGTAGGCGGTTTCTGGGATTCAAATAAAGCAAACACTTCAGGTTCCTTAAACTCTTCTTCCTTCAAGTTAAGGACCTGTTTTACCTCTTCGATAAGGGAATCTAATCCCTTAATCTCCGTGTCTTCCTCCTGAGGACTGACGTCCATTATCGCCTCTACTGACTGTCCCTCCACCTCGTCAGCTATGAGACCCTCCTCTGACGACTCTTCATGTAGGATAGGGAGGGGTCTCTTTACCGCTTTACGCACATTCTTTTCTCCTTGTGCGGGCGGTGTAATTCTAATTAGGAATTCCTCCATAGTTTTGGAAAGCCCCGCTGCCCATTCTAAATGTTGCTTGCGGGATTCCGCCATCTCTTTAGAAATATCTGCTAGGGCACTTTCCCATGATGCAGGCGGACCACTACTCCCAGGTTGAGCGTCCATTCCCAAACTTGTGTCGCTCACCACTTTGCTGCCAACATTAGTGCTCTTTTTATCACATTTTGAGCATACATAGCAAGTCTTTGTGGTCTTGGTTGGTGCTTTTGACATGTTAAAACATATACCCACACACCACTCAGCGGTGGTTTCACCCTATTAGATTAGGAAGAGAAAGACTGTAGGAATATAGGGAGCAAGAAGAGTTACACAGCTGGAACTATATTTGTAATAATTAAAAAAAAAATTTAACCAGCTTGACGTTTGCAACCCTCACACTACCAACTGATAATAGAGCTTGAGTCTGGTTGTTAATTTTGTTGCTCCACCTCCACAGGATCTTTCACCAGTGTCCCTTGGATTAAAAAAAACATATAGTTTTGTTTACTTGCATATAGCAGAGCTTCCTAACAGCGCCAGCATACCAGAACAGCCTCTTCTTTGCCAGAGAACATATACTGTTTTATATATATATATATATATATATATCTATGCCCTTCTGTGACTGAAAACCTCCCCTCAGAGAGGAAGCTCGCTCAATGGTTGCGCCTATTCTATAAACACTATGGCCGTAATTAGAATCTACTGTTCACTTCATAAACACTCATGCCGCCTTCTATCTGCATGGAGCCCTCTTAAGCTCCATAAACCTCCAACCGCACCTGGGAACCAAACCGCTGCTCTCCCCCTTTGCTTGGATGTTTTCTGGGAGCATGCTTTCTACCTGTGTGCGCCACCCCCCCCCTCCGCCGCCAAGCCGCTGGGTCTCTGCACTCCCCGCAGCGACATCAGTAGTTCTCATGCACCCGCATCGCAGCCTCCAGTCCCCCTGCGGCTGGACCTCCTGCAGCCCTAGCCGCTTGATGGCCTCTCTTCCTGTCACTAATGCGGCTGATTAGTGGGACTGCGTGGCTGTACGGGGGATAAACTTGGAGGGGGAGCCTGTCACTATGCCCAGCACCTTTATCTCAGCGATTACTCTCTTGTTGCTGCTGAACAATCTCTTTCCGACCCCTTCAAACAGGGTCTTTGTCTCTCCTGCACCTTGGAGCTGTTGTCCCCCTTTCAGTAGGTTGACTTGGCTACAGACATTAATTAACATTTAAAAATTAAATCTTAAGTGGAGCAGGGGCTCCTTCTGTGCTGCACCTCCAGCACAATTTTTCAAACTGAGGGATTTGGGGGGTGAACGGGGAGGATCCAGCTGTGCATAAATTTTTCATTTAAATTGTGCTACCTCCGGTCTGCATACCTCACACCCCCAACTGTCTGAAGTGTTCCAGTGTCCCTTAGTGGATGAAAGAGAAATATAGGTATCTGTGCCATTATAATTGTTTAATTATTTACTGCATTCCCTTGGAGTTTATGATATGCTTGGTATAAATCTGAATGTGTCCTGTAGAAATTCAGAGTACGTGTAGAGATTGTAGAATACTATAGTGCAACCAATAGCTGTTTTTACGTAGTGCAGCTATTAACCAATAGATAAAATTCTATTTGTTATTAAAGAAATCTGTTCGGCGAGGGACACCGAGACCAACTGGTGTGGTATGTCTAAGGTACGTCTGAGTACCTTACATATTAGAATAAATTTAATATATTTTGTTATTTATTGTATTAATTATATTTCTAATATTATATTATTATTATATTGTTGTATTATTAATATGATTATTTGTAAATTATTATTACTATTCATTCTTATTATTATTATTATTATTATTATTATTATTTTATTATTATTTATTATTGTTATTATTACTATTCATATTATTTATATTTTATTATTATTATTATCATCATTATTATTCATGATTATTTGTATATTAATATTACTATTCATTATTATTATTATTATTATTATTATTATTATAACTTTTATTATATTAAAATTACTATTGTTTTTATCATATTACTTATATATTTAATAATAATACAGGAGTGTGATTGGCTGGCTATTAAGGGGAGGTGGAGGCCAGAGTTTTATTTAAACCAACACTTTGAAGTAAATTTTAGTATTGTTGTGTTTTGTGTATGATTTTGCTCTCATACAACATTCTAGTAATAGTGTTGGTTTAAATAAATGTTAGATATATAGAATGATATAGAATATGTGTTTTAACTGTACAACTGTATACCTTTTGCACCCACAAGAAGGTATATGGTCAAAATGTTAAGTAGATTAAAATAATGTCCATAGGTGGAGCAATCAGACAGGTAGAGGACAGCGACGGAGCACTGCTGGATGTGACTGTCGCCCCCCTCCTCTACGAGTGGTCTCCGGACATTTGGAATGGAGCTTACCTAAGAACTTTTGATGAATTTTTTGATCAATAAAGGGATATGGATTTGAGCCAAGCCCTCTTCTCTGGACATTATTCCTTCCAATCTGTGAGATATTAGTATATATTGTTCTCGAACCTGGAGTCAAAGATCATTTTGCCAAAGTAAAAAATATTACATACACACAACATACAAACTCCAAACAGAGTAGCCTCTGTTCGTGTATGTTACCGCCGTGCATGTGCATACATGCAGCGTGCACAGGATATACGGTAGCATACGCATTCACACAAAAAAGCCACAAAGACATATTCAACACATATTCATACAACACATATACAAAACATGTTTAGCACCAGACTTGTATTATAATTGTATTTATATAATAGAGTGTAAAACCTGATATATATGCATTATTGGGACAGAACAAGTTAATTATATCTTGCTTAGTGTCAAAATGATCATGAGAATGTGTGGATTAATTTGATAGCTATGGGTAAATTGTAGCACAGTGCAATGATTAGTTATGATAAAATGTATGAATATAAAGTCATTCTTATGAGAACAAAGGACTTCCTGAGATCCCAGTGGTTAACTCCTGTATCTACATCTTGAAACTGGACATTGCTTAACATATGAACTGACCAATAACACACAATGAATGAGAAATCTGCCTCTCCTTGGCCAATGGAAGGAGACCGAAACCAACAACCTGTTAACTCCCACTGTTTGATATAGGCAGTTTTGTAAGGCATAGTTAGTTGCTGTTGCTGATAAGAAAGGATGGAGGAAAGTTCTATGGGACAGGGTGACATGTGTTGGCTGTATCTGCTTCTTATGTAACGATAACTCTGTACCACCTACTTAGGCATATTTATGTTATACTGAATGATATACTGTACATATTATTATTTTATTATTATTTATTATTGTTATTATTACTATTCATATTATTTATATTTTATTATTATTATTATTATTATCATCGTTATCATTATTATTCATGATTATTTGTATATTAATATTACTATTCATTATTATTATTATTATTATTATTATTATAACTTTTATTATATTAAAATTACTATTGTTGTTTTTATCATATTACTTATATATTTAATAATAATACAGGAGTGTGATTGGCTGGCTATTAAGGGGAGGTTGAGGCCAGAGTTTTATTTAAACCAACACTTTGAAGTAAATTTTAGTATTATTGTGTTTTGTGTATGATTTTGCCGTCATACAACATCCTAGTAATAGTGTTGGTTTAAATAAATGTTAGATATATAGAATGATATAGAATATATGTTTTAATTGTACAACTGTATACCTTTTGCACCCACAAGAAGGTATATGGTCAAAATGTTAAGTAGATTAAAATAATGTCCATAGGTGGAGCAATCAGACAGGTGGAGGACAGCGACGGAGCACTGCTGGATGTTATTTTGTATGCATAACTTTTAATATCAAATACATATATATGTCTGAGCGTTGGACCTCAGTATACCATGTGTGTGACTACTTGCTTTCTCTTAAGGGACATAGTGCTGCGATGTTCAGCGCACTATTATCATATATGGTAATAAGATGCACCTTGCATCCGCAGTATATATTAATGCTGGCATTGTAAATGTTTATTTAAAGTAATGGGAATTCACAATTTAAATGTCATATTCTTCCCTTGACTGAGAAGGGTTTGGTAGAATATATGAGGCGCTCCTTGGAATATGGACTTCCTGCTGCCTACCCCCAACACACCTGGATTAATCCCAAGAGAAATCCAAAAACTGAACAAGGCTATACAAAATGGATGGGTGAAACAGGTGAAACTCAGAAAATTAGAATATTGTGCAAAAGTTTATTTATTTCAGTAATTCAACTTAAAAGGGGAAACTAATATATTATATAGACTCATTACATGCAAAGTGAAATATTTCAAGCCTTTATTTGTTATAATTTTGATGATTGCGATTTACAGTTTAAGATGACTCCAAATCCAAAATCTCAGAAAATTAGAATATTACATAAAATCAATAAAAAAGGATTTTAAATACAGAAATGTCGGCCCCCTGAAAAGTATAATCATGCATATGTACTCAGTATTTGGTTTGGGCCCCTTTTGCATGAATTACTGCCTCAATGTGGCGTGGCATGAATTCTATCAGCCTGTGGCACTGCTGAGGTGTTATAGAAGACCAGGATGCTTCAATAGCGGCCTTCAGCTCTTCTACATTGTTCAGTCTCATGTCTCTCATCTTTCTCTTGGCAATGCCCCATAGATTCTCTTTTTTCTTTAGCCCAGGTAAGACGCTTCTGATGTTGTTTGTTCAGGAGCGGCTTGACAAGAAGAATACGATATTTGAAGCCCATGTCTAGGATCCGTCTGTGTGTGTTGGCTCTTGATGCACTAAATCCAGCCTCAGTCTACTCTTTGTGAAGCTCCCCCACACTTTTGGATGGCCTTTTCCTGACAAGAAAAAAAGAACTGGACTGTTGCTCAGTGGTCCAAAGTCCTCTTTTCTGATGAGAGCAAATTTTTCATCTCATTTGGAAACCAAGGTCCCAAAGTATGGAGGAAGAATGGAGAGGCACACAATCCAATGCTTGAAGTCCAGTGTGAAGTTTCCACAGTCTGTGTTGAGTAGGGGAGCCATGTCATCTGCTGGTGTTGGTCCACTGTGCTTTATTAAGTTCAGATTCAACGCAGCCGTCTACCAGGACATTTTAGAGCACTTCATGCTTCCTTCAGCAGACAAGCTTATACTAATATTCTGATTTTCTGAGATTTTGGATTTGGGGTTATCTTAAACTGTAAACCACAATCATCAAAATTATAACAAATAAAGGCTTGAAATATCTCACTTTGCATGTAATGAGTCTATATAATATATTAGTTGCACCTTTTAAGCTGAATTACTGAAATACATGAACTTTTGCACTATATTTTAATTTTCTGAGTTTTACCTATAGTATGATTAATGCTGCCTTATGCACACAGGACATTTAAATAATGTCTTGGGTTGGGTACGGGATGCCGGCAGTGACATTCCTGATCCCAACTGCTTGAAATCCCAACCCCCCACCCCGCCATTCTGAATGCTGGATCCCAATCACATCCCCTTGGATTAATGCTGTGTACCTGCAGAGCAATATTCCCAATGTGCTGATGCTTTGACATTTAAATGAACAATGTTTGAACTGTATGTGATACAATAAGAACTATTATAGACATTTGCTCTAAAATATACATCTCTGAATCTATAAATGAATCTGCATAAATAATATCGCAGGTCATGCTGCTATAAATGAAAGATGTTCTGGACAAATGCTGTGCAATGATAGTCTCTATGCAGATCTAACTTATACCAAAGCTAACACTGACTAGTTTATATGTTCATATGGCTAGCTTCCCTATAGCAGAATCAATATTTTGACATAATACTAGTCAACATTTATATAATAATTGATTTACTAGAATTATGACAACAACAGTTTAAGACATGAGGGGGGAGTCAATTAAATGCGGTAAACACACCCGCAAAAAAACGGGACTTTACAGCTGTGTTTTGCCCAATGGTGGCATCGGGCTATTCAATTGCGGACCCTTTTTATTGCGGGTGCGCTAACCAATTTTCGTTAGAAAAACATGAATCTGGGATAAGTTCCCATATCCATGTGTTTTTGCTGCAGGAGGAAAAAAATCCCAGAAGCTGCTAGCTATTGGAGCTAATTGAATTAGCTCCCGAGGATACATTAGCCATGGTAATTTACCGTGATAAATTGAATTCACTCCATGGAGTTCTCTAATTTATAAATATATAGGTAACCAGGGATGCAGTTCAGTTCCCGACAGTCAAAATAATGATGCCGGAATCCCGATAGGAGTCAAAATGGTGGCCGTCGAAATCCCGCCCGGCAGACGGTATTCCAACTAGGGTGGTGGTCCATGTCACCACCCGTAGGAGAATATAATAGCGTGCCCCAAAGTGTGGCGAGCGGACACACTGTGCTCCATGGGGGTCATTCTGACCCGATCGCACGCTGCAGTTTATAGCAGCGGTGCGATCGGGTCAGAACTGCGCATGCACTGGCTCCGCAGTGCACCGCCGCATGCCAGATGGCTGAAGGCCGTCGGGCCGCTACAATTGCCTCTGCCTGATCGACAGGCAGAGGCGGTCGCTGGGCAAGGGACGGGGGGGGCGGAACACAGGCGTTTAGCCGCCGTTTCGTGGGCGCGGTCTGGTCAACACAGGCGTGGCCGGACCGAACGGGGGCGGGCCGCAGCGGCTGCATGATGTCACACACATACGCTGCGGGCCGGGGAGTGATGAGTAGCTCCCGGCCAGCACGCTAAAGCTGCGCTGGTCGGGAGCTACTCTTGAAGTGCAAAGGCATCACTGCTGTGCGATACCTTTGCACTTCTGCCGGGGGGGCCAGCACTGACATGCGGGGCAGGATAGCCCTGTGATGGGCGTCCCCCCCGCATGTCAGTGTGAATGATCGGAGCTGTGCTAAATTTAGCACAGCTACGATCATCTCGGAATGACCCCCCATGTCGGGATTCCAGCTTCTGTATGTCGACCGCCGGGATCCAGACTGTCGGGAAATCATACTGAATCTAGGAACCAACACAATATGTGATAATAACAATTTCATACCAGTGTTCTATCAGTTAATGCACCATAACCTCTGAACGTGAGGACTTTGTACTAATGATAATTCCACACTAGTGTTTTGTTAATTCATGCACACCATAATCTCTTGAACATGAGGTATTAAAACACTAAGTGATGCTTATTGGCCTCATTTACCTATAAGATGACATATTGTTGCCAATACTATAGAATGCATATGTCCTTCTCTAACGCCCATCTAGGCATGTGTCAGATCTAGGAATTAATTGTATTCTACAACATACAGATAGGTTTAATATCAACCAGTTTAACAGTAGGAATGGACAGTGAGATAAATTATTTTAATCACATATTTCATTCTTTATTACACTTGTGACACATTATACTTTTGTGTGTGGTTTAACTATTTTTAACATACAGTATGTCACTGGCTTGGTGACTTTAATAATACCCAATAAAGGATGTATTTTAAAATCAAATTTTCTTTTAGTGCACCAGGAAAAATACAATTCTTTTTCTCTCCCTCTTTTTCCAATTTGTCGACATAGTCTGAATGTTGGTTTTTAGAATGCCAGTATGGATGTTATGTCAGCATGTCATAGAAACATAGAATTTGATGGCAGATAAGAACCACTTGGCCCAGCTAGTCTGGCCTTTTTTATCCTTTTAGGTAATCTCAACCCTGTTTGATCCTTCGTTCTTTGTAAGGATATTCATATGTCTGTCAAATGTGACAGTGTCAGAATGTCAACAGTGTGTATGTCGCTATGGCTTTTTCAGCCAATTCTAGCCCCAACCCCACCCTAACAGCAATCTAGCACTAACATGGACTGTTGACATTCTGCCTATTAATTTTTGCAATGTTGACGTTATGGCCTTGTTGACATTGGCCCTCATTCCGAGTTGATCGCTTGCTGGCTACTTTTTGCAGCCGTGCAAACGTATAGTCACCGCCCGCGGGGGAGTGTATTTTCGCTTTGCAAGTGTACAGTTTCTGAGCAGGTCTGAACTTACTCAGCCGTTTCGATTACTTCAGCCTGTCTGGTCCCGAAATTGATGTCAGACACCCGCCCTGCAAACGCCTGGAGACGCCTGCGTTTTCCCTGCCACTCCCAGAAAACGGTCAGTTGACACCTATAACCGCCTTCTCCATGTCAATCTCCTTGCGATCGGTTGTGCGAATGGATTTATCGCTAGAAGCATTGCACAGCAACGATGCTCTTTGTACCTGTACGACGCGTGTGCGCATTGTGGTGCCTACGCATGCGCAGTTTAGCCGTTTTTTCACCTGACCGCTGCGAAAATCGGCAGCGAGCGATCAACTTGGAATCACCCCCATTGTGTCCATGTCGATATTTTAACTGTATGGACATTCTCAATGTCGACATCCATTCTATATTGACATTTTGAATGTCAACAGAATAACTGCATACCAACATTGGTGCCTTTCTCGCCCAGCAGGTGTGACAGGGAAAGACAGACTTAACTGTCCATTCCCATTTTATTCTTATTTCAAGTCACTTATCTGCCTTTGGCCCCATGCAGCACATTCAAGTCAATATAAGGAATGGTGGCTGGGAATAATGGAGAGAAGTCTGTAGTATATACTGTAGCACACTATCCATCTGTGCTTCCCATTGCCTGTTTATAACTCAGCTTTCGCTTTCCTCCTAGCCGAAGTTCACCCTTACTTTATGTCACTGGGTTCACAGCCCCTGCAGTTTTGCCCCAAGCATTACTAAAAATTGTTATTAATCCAGCTGTATGTTTTTTTATTATTGTCACCAGGGTACGGGAGCGCTACACGGCACAGGGTTCCTTATCAGGCTGTAGGATGGATAGGACATCTCACCAGCTACACTCAGAGCCTCCTTCTCCCATGCAGAGCAGCAGTGGATTGCTTCCTGTATGCTGACAGTTGGAGGTTACACAGGCACTTTGTGGCTACGGGAAAACAATCAATGATATAATAAGACATACTGAACTGTGAGGTAAATTATAGGGAAATTGTGTATATGTATGTAAGCATCCACACAGTGCAGAGAGAGGCAGCCCAGCAAGCTCGGGAAGTACTGACAACACCCCCAACATGACACACAATGGGGATGTTTTTCTTTTTCAAGCAGTGTGAACACAAGTTATAACTTGCCTATTTAGTAGTGATGTGCACCGGACATTTTTCGGGTTTTGTGTTTTGGTTTTGGATTCGGTTCCGCGGCCGTGTTTTGGATTCGGACGCGTTTTGGCAAAACCTCACCGAAATTTTTTTGTCGGATTCGGGTGTGTTTTGGATTCGGGTGTTTTTTACAAAAAACCCTAAAAAACAGCTTAAATCATAGAATTTGGGGGTCATTTTGATCCCATAGTTTTATTAACCTCAATAACCATAATTTCCACTCATTTCCAGTCTATTCTGAACACCTCACACCTCACAATATTATTTTTAGTCCTAAAATTTGCACCGAGGTCGCTGGATGGCTAAGCTAAGCGACCCAAGTGGCCGACACAAACACCTGGCCCATCTAGGAGTGGCACTGCAGTGTCAGGCAGGATGGCACTTCAAAAAATAGTCCCCAAACAGCACATGATGCAAAGAAAAAAAGAGGCGCACCAAGGTCGCTGTGTGACTAAGCTAAGCGACACAAGTGGCCGACACAAACACCTGGCCCATCTAGGAATGGCACTGCAGTGTCAGGCAGGATGGCACTTCGAAAAAATTGTCCCCAAACAGCACATGATGCAAAGAAAAAAAGAGGCGCAATGAGGTAGCTGTGTGAGTAAGATAAGCGACCCTAGTGGCCGACACAAACACCTGGCCCATCTAGGAGTGGCACTGCAGTGTCACGCAGGATGGCCCTTCCAAAAAACACTCCCCAAACAGCACATGACGTAAAGAAAAATTAAAGAAAAAAGAGGTGCAAGATGGAATTGTCCTTGGGCCCTCCCACCCACCCTTATGTTGTATAAACAGGACATGCACACTTTAACCAACCCATCATTTCAGTGACAGGGTCTGCCACACGACTGTGACTGAAATGACGGGTTGGTTTGGACCCCCACCAAAAAAGAAGCAATTAATCTCTCCTTGCACAAACTGGCTCTACAGAGGCAAGATGTCCACCTCATCATCATCCTCCGATATATCACCGTGTACATCCCCCTCCTCACAGATTATCAATTCGTCCCCACTGGAATCCACCATCTCAGGTCCCCGTGTACTTTCTGGAGGCAATTGCTGCTGGTGAATGTCTCCACGGAGGAATTGATTATAATTCATTTTGATGAACATCATCTTTTCCACATTTTCTGGAAGTAACCTCGTACGCCGATTGCTGACAAGGTGAGCGGCTGCACTAAACACTCTTTCGGAGTACACACTGGAGGGAGGGCAACTTAGGTAGAATAAAGCCAGTTTGTGCAAGGGCCTCCAAATTGCCTCTTTTTCCTGCCAGTATACGTACGGACTGTCTGACGTGCCTACTTGGATGCGGTCACTCATATAATCCTCCACCATTCTTTCAATGGTGAGAGAATCATATGAAGTGACAGTAGACGACATGTCAGTAATCGTTGCCAGGTCCTTCAGTCCGGACCAGATGTCAGCACTCGCTCCAGACTGCCCTGCATCACCGCCAGCGGGTGGGCTCGGAATTCTTAGCCTTTTCCTCGCACCCCCAGTTGCGGGAGAATTTGAAGGAGGAGATGTTGACGGGTCACGTTCCGCTTGACTTGACAATTTTCTCACCAGCAGGTATTTGAACCTCTGCAGACTTGTGTCTGCTGGAAAGAGAGATACAACGTAGGTTTTAAATCTAGGATCGAGCACGGTGGCTAAAATGTAGTGCTCTGATTTCAACAGATTGACCACCCGTGAATCCTGGTTAAGCGAATTAAGGGCTCCATCCACAAGTCCCACATGCCTAGCGGAATCGCTCTGTTTTAGCTCCTCCTTCAATGTCTCCTGCTTCTTCTGCAAAAGCCTGATGAGGGGAATGACCTGACTCAGGCTGGCAGTGTCTGAACTGACTTCACGTGTGGCAAGTTCAAAGGGTTGCAGAACCTTGCACAACGTTGAAATCATTCTCCACTGCGCTTGAGTCAGGTGCATTCCCCCTCCTTTGCCTATATCGTGGGCAGATGTATAGGCTTGAATGGCCTTTTGCTGCTCCTCCATCCTCTGAAGCATATAGAGGGTTGAATTCCACCTCGTTACCACCTCTTGCTTCAGATGATGGCAGGGCAGGTTCAGGAATGTTTGGTGGTGCTCCAGTCTTCTGTACGCGGTGGCTGAATGCCGAAAGTGGCCCGCAATTCTTCGGGCCACCGACAGCATCTCTTGCACGCCCCTGTCGTTTTTTAAATAATTCTGCACCACCAAATTCAATGTATGTGCAAAACATGGGACGTGCTGGAATTTGCCCAGATGTAATGCACGCACAATATTGCTGGCGTTGACCGATGTCACAAATCCCCAGGAGAGTCCAATTGGGGTAAGCCATTCTGCGATGATCTTCCTCAGTTTCCGTAAGAGGTTGTCAGCTGTGTGCCTCTTCTGGAAAACGGTGATACAAAGCGTAGCCTGCCTTGGAACGAGTTGGCGTTTGCGAGATGCTGCTACTGGTGCCGCTGCTGCTGTTCTTGCTGCGGGAGGCAATACATCTACCCAGTGGGCTGTCACAGTCATATAGTCCTGAGTCTGCCCTGCTCCACTTGTCCACATGTCCGTGGTTAAGTGGACATTGGGTACAACTGCATTTTTTAGGACACTGGTGAGTCTTTTTCTGAGGTCTGTGTACATTTTCGGTATCGCCTGCCTAGAGAAATGGAACCTAGATGGTATTTGGTACCGGGGACACAGTACCTCAATCAAGTCTCTAGTTGGCTCTGAATTAATGGTGGATACCGGAACCACGTTTCTCACCGCCCAGGCTGCCAAGGCCTGAGTTATCTCTTTTGCAGCAGGATGACTGCTGTGATATTTCATCTTCCTCGCAAAGGACTGTTGGACAGTCAATTGCTTACTGGAAGTAGTACAAGTGGTCTTCCGACTTCCCCTCTGGGATGACGATCGACTCCCAGCAGCTACAACAGCAGCGCCAGCAGCAGTAGGCGTTACACTCAAGGATGCATCGGAGGAATCCCAGGCAGGAGAGGACTCATCAGACTTGCCAGTGACATGGCCTGCAGGACTATTGGCTTTACTGGGTAAGGAGGAAATTGACACTGAGGGAGTTGGTGGTGTGGTTTGTAGGAGCTTGGTTACAAGAGGAAGGGATTTAGTGGTCAGTGGACTGCTTCCGCTGTCACCCAAAGTTTTTGAACTTGTCACTGACTTATGATGAATGCGCTGCAGGTGACGTATAAGGGAGGATGTTCCGAGGTGGTTAACGTCCTTACCCCTACTTATTACAGCTTGACAAAGGCAACACACGGCTTGACACCTGTTGTCCGCATTTGTGTTGAAATAATTCCACACCGAAGAGCTGATTTTTTTGTATTTTGACCAGGCATGTTAATGGCCATATTCGTCCCACGGACAACAGGTGTCTCCCCGGGTGCCTGACTTAAACAAACCACCTCACCATCAGAATCCTCCTTGTCAATTTCCTCCCCAGCGCCAGCAACACCCATATCCTCATCCTGGTGTACTTTAACAGTGACATCTTCAATTTGACTATCAGGAACTGGACTGCGGGTGCTCCTTCCAGCACTTGCAGGGGGCGTGCAAATGGTGGAAGGCGCAAGCTCTTCCCGTCCAGTGTTGGGAAGGTCAGGCATCGTAACCGACACAATTGGACTCTCCTTGGGGATTTGTGATTTAGAAGAACGCACAGTTCTTTGCTGTGCTTTTGCCAGCTTAAGTCTTTTCATTTTTCTAGCGAGAGGATGAGTGCTTCCATCCTCATGTGAAGCTGAACCACTAGCCATGAACATAGGCCAGGGCCTCAGCCGTTCCTTGCCACTCCGTGTCGTAAATGGCATATTGGCAAGTTTACGCTGCTCCTCAGACGCTTTTAATTTTGATTTTTGGGTCATTTTACTGAACTTTTGTTTTTTGGATTTTACATGCTCTCTACTATGACATTGGGCATCGGCCTTTGCAGACGACGTTGATGGCATTTCATCGTCTTGGCCATGACTAGTGGCAGCAGCTTCAGCACGAGGTGGAAGTGGATCTTGATCTTTCCCTATTTTAACCTCCACATTTTTGTTCTCCATTTTTTAATGTGTGGAATTATATGCCAGTAACTATCAATAGCAATGGCCTACTACTATATATACTGCGCACAACTGAAATGCACCACAGGTATGGATGGATAGTATACTTGACGACACAGAGGTAGGTAGAGCAGTGGCCTTCCGTACCGTACCGCTATATATATTGGTGGTCACTGTCAGCAATCTGCAAAACTAAAATGCACCACAGGTATAGAATGTAGATTGATAGTATACTTAATGACGACACAGAGGTAGGTACAGCAGTGGCCTTCTGTACCGTACTGCTATATATAGTATAGTGGTGGTCACTGTGTCAGCAAACTGCAAAACTAAAATGCACCACAGGTATAGAATGTAGATGGATAGTATACTTAATGACGACACAGAGGTAGGTACAGCAGTGGCCTTTCGTACTGCTATATATAGTATACTGGTGGTCACTGTCAGCAAACTGCAAAACTAAAATGCACCACAGGTATAGAATGTAGATGGATAGTATACTTAATGATGACACAGAGGTAGGTACAGCAGTGGCATTCCGTACTGCTATATAAAGTATACTGGTGGTCACTGTGTCAGCAAACTGCAAAACTAAAATGCACCACAGGTATAGAATGTAGATGGATAGTATACTTAATGACGACACAGAGGTAGGTACAGCAGTGGCCTTCCGTACCGTACTGCTATATATAGTATACTGGTGGTCACTGTGTCAGCAAACTGCACAACTGAAATGCACCACAGGTATAGAATGTAGATTGATAGTATACTTAATGACGACACAGAGGTAGGTACAGCAGTGGCCTTCCGTACCGTACTGCTATATATAGTATACTGGTGGTCACTGTGTCCGCAAACTGCACAACTGAAATGCACCACAGGTATAGAATGTAGATGGATAGTATACTTAATGACGACACAGAGGTAGGTACAGCAGTGGCCTTCCATACCGTACTGCTATATATAGTATACTGGTGGTCACTGTGTCAGCAAACTGCAAAACTAAAATGCACCACAGGTATAGAATGTAGATGGATAGTATACTTAATGACGACACAGAGGTAGGTACAGCAGTGGCCTTCCGTACCGTACTGCTATATATAGTATACTGGTGGTCACTGTGTCAGCAAACTGCAAAACTAAAATGCACCACAGGTATAGAATGTAGATGAATAGTATACTTAATGACGACACAGAGGTAGGTACAGCAGTGGCCTTCCGTACCGTACTGCTATATATAGTATACTGGTGGTCACTGTGTCAGCAAACTGCAAAACTAAAATGCACCACAGGTATAGAATGTAGATGGATAGTATACTTAATGACGACACAGAGGTAGGTACAGCAGTGGCCTTCTGTACCGTACTGCTATATATAGTATACTGGTGGTCACTGTGTCAGCAAACTGCAAAACTAAAATGCACCACAGGTATAGAATGTAGATGGATAGTATACTTAATGACGACACAGAGGTAGGTACAGCAGTGGCCTTCCGTACCGTACTGCTATATATACTGGTGGTCACTGTGTCAGCAAACTGCACAACTGAAATGCACCACAGGTATAGAATCTAGATGGATAGTATACTTAATGATGACACAGAGGTAGGTACAGCAGTGGCCTTCCGTACCGTACTGCTATATATAGTATACTGGTGGTCACTGTGTCAGCAAACTGCACAACTGAAATGCACCACAGGTATAGAATCTATATGGATAGTGTACTTAATGACGACACAGAGGTAGGTACAGCAGTGGCCTTCCGTACCGTACTGCTATATATAGTATACTGGTGGTCACTGTGTCAGCAAACTGCAAAACTAAAATGCACCACAGGTATAGAATGTAGATGGATAGTATACTTAATGACGACACAGAGGTAGGTACAGCAGTGGCCTTCCGTACCGTACTGCTATATATAGTATACTGGTGGTCACTGTCAGCAAACTGCAAAACTAAAATGCACCACAGGTATAGAATGTAGATGGATAGTATACTTAACGACGACACAGAGGTAGGTACAGCAGTGGCCTTCTGTACCGTACTGCTATATATAGTATACTGGTGGTCACTGTGTCAGCAAACTGCAAAACTAAAATGCACCACAGGTATAGAATGTAGATGGATAGTATACTTAATGACGACACAGAGGTAGGTACAGCAGTGGCCTTCCGTACTGTACTGCTATATATACTGGTGGTCACTGTGTCAGCAAACTGCACAACTGAAATGCACCACAGGTATAGAATCTAGATGGATAGTATACTTAATGACGACACAGAGGTAGGTACAGCAGTGGCCTACTGTACCGTAATGCTATATATTATATACTGGTGCTCACTGGTCAGCAAAACTCTGCACTGTACTCCTCCTATATAATATTATACTGGTGGTCCCCAGTCCCCACAATAAAGCAGCACACTGAGCACAGATATGGAGTGTTTTTCAGGCAGACAACGTATACTGGTGGTCACTGTCAGCAAAACTCTGCACTGTACTCCTGCTATATAATACAGCTGCTCCCCAGTCCCCACAATTAAGCAGTGTGAGCACAGATATATGCAGCACACTGAGCACAGATATGGAGCGTTTTTTTCAGGCAGAGAACGGATAACTGGTGGTCACTGATCAGCAAAACTCTGCACTGTACTCCTCCTATATTATACAGCTGCTCCCCAGCCCTCCTCACAATTAAGCAATAGTGCACAATCAAGTTCAACAATAACGGAGAGGACGCCAGCCACGTCCTCTCCCTAACATTTCCAATGCACGAGTGAAAATGGCGGCGACGCGCGGCTACTTATATAGAATCCGAATCTCGCGAGAATCCGACAGCGGGATGATGACGTTCGGGCGCGCTCGGGTTAACCGAGCCATACGGGAGAATCCGAGTATGCCTCGGACCCGTGTAAAATGGGTGAAGTTCGGGGGGGTTCGGTTTCCGAGAAACCGAACCCGCTCATCACTACTATTTAGTCATTCTTCCGACTACAAGTTGCATTTAACACCGCGTCCACTCGGAAGGCTCGCTTCGCTCGCCATGCCTCGGGCAAGGTGCCTCGCTCCGCTGCGCTCAGCACAGGTTACCGTTCCCAGTTGTAGTCCACGTTGATCGTTAAGTATGAAAAGCCACAGTGCCCGCGTCAGGAGAGCGGTGAACATACAGTCATACACACACTAAGGTCATGCTACATAGGACACGCTACAATACATCCACAGATTTAGGGAGACAAAGGGGATTTGCTGGTGAGACACTGGGGGAACGATGCTTAAAATCCAGGGTGGATAAGATTGAGACAAACAGGGTGACAAAGCTGTGTTTAAAGAGTGGGGTATGAACCTGGGAGACACTGCTGATCGGTCAGCACGGCAGGTTCCCCCCCCCCCCCCTCCCCCCTCCAGTGGCTGCAGACAATGGCATCCGCTGGGGAAGTTCCCGACTGATGTTTCGATGTTTGAAGAAAAAAAAACATTTAAAAAAAGTGGTTTTTTTCTTTCGTTTTTTTTTACTAAAATCATTTTGCATAGGGTTAAATTCATGTTTTTCACCTAATTCACACAAAAAAAACCTGACAATTTCTGAGCAGTTTTTGGGGAAACAAATCATCAATTAAGTGGTTAAGTGCCCATGGCCTCCCAACAGCTTAATCTGGCTATTAAGGTGTACTGACTCCATGTGCTTTTAACTTTATTACTTAGTTGGATTTAAATACAACCATTTTCTAACTGAAATAAGAGTGCAACATCTAATCTTTAGCTTACAGTACTTGTCTGCCTATGCAAGTTACCCTGACCACCCCCAGGGGTGTCGAGTGTCGACAGCTTTGCCAGGCTCCTGTAATGAGAGGGGGTGTGGCCAATGAAGGGGAGGTGTGGCTCCATTTAAAATAGCGGAATATGCTGCACAATATAAGAAACTGTAAACAAATAATTTAAATAGCACAAAATCAAACGTATGTGCAGCCGTGTGATGCACAGGGAGGGGGAGTGTGCCGGTGACAGTAGTGGTGGGCGGCGGCGGGAGAGAGGGCACCATCGCTCCCTTTCCTTTCATCATGCAGCTGCCTCTCTCCACAGCAAGTGCTGGGCTGGGAGAGAGACTGCTGCAGCAGCGGACAGTCCTCTCTCCCCACCCAATATGTGGCTGTCAGAATGGGGAAAGATGAATGCAGCGGAACCACTCCAATGGGCCCAGCCCTGGGTAATGAGTACCCGTTCCCCCCCCCCCCCACACACACACACCCTCTGCACCACTGACCACCCCAGGAACACCTGAAGTTCTTACTGTATAGGATTTCTCTTAAGTAGCGGCCTGTCCCTAGTTACCCAGATCTGTCACTATTTTCTACCCAACATTCTTAAATCACAATTCTTATTTCCCCATAACTTAAACTCAGGCTGGCTGGTAAATTTTAACCTGGTGGCAAGAACACAACACTGGATCTTGAGTAGTGGCACATTCTTAAGTGTTTTTAAGTATAGGACACACAAATGCAGACAAAAGTTAGGCTGCTACAAGCAGGTGTTAACAGCGGCGGGATGCGTCGGTGCGTCACTTCCGCCCTTGATTCCCTGTCCCCCGGCCGGTTGCATAGCAACTGGAGACGCCGGGTGGACGCCCTGCACTGCAGTCCCGGCTGTAACTAAGCATCCAGGACGCCGCAGCTGGGTTAATCAGGATCCGGGGGCTGGGCTGCCTTGCTGATTGGTCTGCAGGGGTTTTTCATGGCATCCACAATAGGACAGCCCCGCCGGTGATAGCTTCCTGTGGAGCCCGTACCTGCCTCTGGAGTGTTCCTGCTTACAGCCAGTTCGTTCCAGCATCATGTGTCCTGTTTTCCAGAGTCTGGTTCTGGGGATCTATTCCTGCCTTCCAGTCAAGTGATCCTGAATCTTGAGCCTTGGGGTCCTGGTTGCTTTCCACGTGCACCTTTCCCGCTGTCGTGAGTAGCGGCTCTGCCGCACCTTACGGCTGAAGCCGTATCATCCTTATTCTTTTGTCATTGTGTATTCTGTGGAGGTTCCGCTATTGTTGTCCTTGCCGCACTACGACGGGCTCGTATTGACACTTAGGCAGCGTTACCTTGGTTACCATTTTTCTTGGCGGCTGCACCGCACATAAAGTAGTTATTTATTTTCTGTAGTCTTCTCCTTTATTGTTGTGTCTATCTTAGTTAGTTTTCCCCTTGTTCTCTCTCTGTCTCGGTTAACGCCTTGTCACCTATTAAGACCGGGGTGCATCAGAGTTCGGGCGAACTCCTAGGTCCGCCTGTTCAAACGCAGCTGCCGTGGGCACAAGAATCCATAGTCTTGCAGGTGTTAATCGACCACTGGGGAAGGACAACGGAGTCAGGGATTTTTGTTAGGGATCGCTGCGTATCTCAGTTTTACCTCAGCTTCACGTTTCTGTACTCGGAACTCTTCTATTGCCACCCAATCTCTAGGGTTCCGAGTACGCTGAACATAACAGCAGGTAACACAGCTGTTATAGGGCCCATGGTAAGATTCTGGTTTGTGACCACTTTCATATTATATTTTCTGTTATTTCTTTGTTAGGGATAGATAAAGAACTGCAAGTTTAGGTCTGTTCATCATGTTGCCTTAGGGAAGCATTCGATATCCCGGCTGTCGGGATCCCAGTGCTCAGCATACCGGTGCCGAGATCCCGACTGCAGGGATACCAACAACTATTCTCCTTCTTGGAGTGTACACGACACCCCTGGAGGGAGAATAAATAGTATGGTGGGCAGCGTGGCAAGCGCAGTGAGCCTGCAAGGGGCTCTTTTGCGCTCACCCCGCTGCGGACATTCCGGCGGTCGGGATCTCGGCGCCGGTATGCTAAGCGCCGGGATCCCGGCAGCCGGGATATCAAAGCACACCCGTTGCCTCAGTCTACCCCAACCAAGGTCTGCAAACCCTGCTCCATCTTTTTTTAGTTACTTCAGTATATCTCCCCCCCCATGTTAGTGCAATTCAGCGGATTTAAGGGGTGTGTGATTAGTGTGTGTGCCGTGTTGTATAATGGTATGAGATTAGTATGTAAGATGTTATATGAGGGTATGAGATTACTGTGTATGAGGTGTTATACGAGAGTTATGAGATTAGTATGTGATACGTTAAATGAGGTAATGAGATTACTGTGTGCAGTGTTATATGAGAGTTATGAAATACTGAGATATTATATAGGGTATAAAATTATATGGGGATAAAATTATATGTGGCATAATTTGTGAAGGGCATAATATGGTGTCAGGGGCATAAATGGGGCATAATCTGGTGTTCTCTGCATTACTGTGTGGGGCATAGTCTGGTTTCCTGGGCATTAATGTTTGGGGCATAATCTGGGTCCTGGGCATTATTGTATGGGGCATAATATGATGTTCTGGGCATTACTCTGTGGGGCATAATGTGGTGCAAGGGGCATTACTTAGTGGGGCATCTGTCATGATGTACAGTATATCAGTTCCCATGTCATCTTTTGTTTATAATCCCAATATTCCATCAGAAATTTGAAATAATAATAATAATAATAATAATAATAATAATAATGTAAGGTTTCTGAGATTTTTTTAAAAAATTTGAAAAGTAAAGTATTTAATCACAGTAAGTGTTCGGCAAGGCTCCATTCTGCCTGCGTTATGGGGTACGCATCCTGCCCAGACTCCTCATCCTCTATGTCATCAGATTACCCTCCTCATCTTCCTCATACTCTTTCATGTGCTGGTCCTGGGGCAGAGGCCTCCTCTTAGCACTGGATGCCATGTTGCTTGCTGGCTCCTGTCCCACTTCAGTTTATAACAAATAAGTGGCCAGAGAGAGAAACCTACGTTGCTGCAGAGAATAACGCCAAGTACACTCCTCTGGATGAGCCACATAAACTCATTTTACCTCCACATATAAGATTTGCAGAGAGAGTTAAGGGGGTACAGACGGAATGATGTTCAGCTAATTTCTAAGCAATCTGACTAGATTGCTTAGAACATCTAGTCAGATTGCTTAGAACATCGCTCAGTATGTAGGGCTGCCGGCAACAGCAATACACGGTCCCGCACGTCGCTATCGCCGGTGCTAAAATGCCCAAGCCCCCCCCCCCGTGTCCGTCTCCCGCTCAGCACATCGCGCTCTGCTGAGCGGCGGGAGAGATGTGTGCTGAGCGGTCTGTGCTAGACCACATCTCTGGGGAAATCTCCCCATCAGTATGGCCCTTTATATTTGGGTGGGTTATTTTGTTTCTGTGGAGGGTAAATACTGGCTGCTTTATTCTTACACTACAATTTAGATTTCAGTTTGAACACACCCCACCCAAATCTAACTCTCTCTGCACATGTTATATCTGCCCCCCCCCCCCCCCCCCCTGCAGTGCACATGGGGGGTAATTCTGAGTTGATCGCAGCAAGATCTTTGTTAGCAGTTGGGCAAAACCATGTGCACTGCAGGGGAGGCAGATATAACATGCGCAGAGAGAGTTAGATTTGGGTGTGGTGTGTTCAATCTGCAATCTAAATTGCAGTGTAAAAATAAAGCAGCCAGTATTTTCCCTGCACAGAAACAATATAGCCCACCCAAATCTAACTCTCTCTGCAAATGTTATATCTACCCCCCCCTGCAGTGCACATGGTTTTGCCCAACTGCTAAAAAATTTCCTGCTGCGATCAACTTGGAATTACCCTGATGGTTTTGCCCAACTGCTAACAAATTTGCTGCTGCGATCAACTCTGAATTAGGCTCTAAATTGGGCTTAATGAAGAATTTCTTGAAAGCTCTGGATAAAGAAGGCTTTCCGTTATCTGAAGGAAAAGTTTCCAAAGTTAAGCAAAGCAAAGCTATAAGAAGGCACATTTGTTGGCCCCCAAATAAGGAAACTACTTATGGGTGAAATTTTTAATGCTAAATTGATGGAATTTGAGTCTGCTGCTTGGTCCTCCTTCAAGGCTGCTGTGCGAGGATTCTTAGGGAACAGAAAAGAGGACAACTATGTGTCCATTGTAAATGAACTATTGCATACCTCCCAACTGTCCCGATTTTCGCGGGACAGTCCCGTTTTTTGGGGACTGTCCCACCCGCGGGCCGCAGTGTCCCGCTGTGGGGGGGGGGGGGGGGGGCAGTTGGGAGTCTCTGTGTCTCGCTGCCCTGCTTAGCATTCACTGGAGTCAGAGGGAGAGGGGGCATGCCAGCAGCTCACAGAGCGCTGGGCATGCCCCCTCAGTGGCGAAAACGGGGGCGTGGCTCGCGATCGCGGGTCCTCCCGCGAAGCCACCCTCCTTTTCTTATGCCACACCCCTTTTTCGGGAGCGCGCGGCTTTGCCGCGAGTGTGTCCCTCTTTAGGTAACTGTAAAGTTGGGAGGTATGCTATTGGTCAACTACTAGAATATGGGTTGTAGAATGTCACTTAAAATTAAATTTTTACATTCCCATCTAGACTGACAACCTGGTAAGTGTAAGTGATGAACAGGGGAAATGTTTTCCCGAAGAAATCCTGACAATGGAACATCACTACCAAATACTTCGGGACCCTGCAATGATGGGCTGGGTACTGCTGGTTCCTTTTTAGTAAGACCAATGAGGCACTGTACAAACGGAAGGTGTGAACAGCCTATTAACATAAAGCAAAGTGACTTTACATTTTATCTTTTATTAACAATTACATTATGGCTAATTTGGATTGTTAAAGAGTTTCTGAAGTTTAGTTTCTGCACTTTTTAAGCGTTTTATTATTATTTTATAAATGAATATGATGAGAATATTTTAATTCTGTAGTAAGTAACAGAAATTTTCACTTATATTATTTTTTTCAGATCAGATATGGCTATTAACGCTTTTGTTATTTGTGTGTATCTAATAAATGTGACGTGATAGAAAAAAATCAGATTTCCACTGAAATTCCGCTGAATTTCACTGAAATCAGCATCCTTAAATTAGGTGAAAATACATATTCCCATGCCGGATGCAGAGTTTCTTTTTTTCATTTGTTGAGTAGTCTTATCTGAATAACATACCAGGCACCATTCAACTGTTCTCCTATGAGAACTCTGATACACTTGTGGGAGTGGTCTTACTGGAGGTCCCCAGAGAGTGGCAAATATATTATAAACTGAAGGTAATGTGAGAGAGAGGGAAGACGACAGGGAGACACAATATTGTATACTGTGGTTTGTGACTGCTAGTTTCTCTGTGTGGCTCAGTCTGTGACACTGTAGACTCTGTGCATCTCTGTGTTCCCTAGACCATGACTCTGTAGACTTTGTGTATCTCTGTGTGGCTCAGTCTGTGACACTGTAGACTCTGTGCATCTCTGTGTTCCCTAGACCGTGACTCTGTAGACTTTGTGTATCTCTGTGTGCCCCAGTCTGTGACACTGTAGACTCTGTGCATCTCTGTGTTCCCTAGACCGTGACTCTGTAGACTTTGTGTATCTCTGTGTGCCCCAGTCTGTGACACTGTAGACTCTGTGCATCTCTGTGTTCCCTAGACCGTGACTCTGTAGACTTTGTGTATCTCTGTGTGCCCCAGTCTGTGACACTGTAGACTCTGTGCATCTCTGTGTTCCTTAGACCGTGACTCTCTAGACTTTGTGTATCTCTGTGTGCCCCAGTCAGTGACACTGTAGACTCTGTGCATCTCTGTGTTCCTTAGACCGTGACTCTCTAGACTTTGTGTATCTCTGTGTGCCCCAGTCTGTGACACTGTAGACTCTGTGCATCTCTGTGTTCCCTAGACCGTGACTCTGTAGACTTTGTGTATCTCTGTGTGCCCCAGTCTGTGACACTGTAGACTCTCTGCCTTTCTGTGTGCCCCAGTTCATTACTTTGTAGACTCTGTGCATCTCTGTGTGCCCCAGCCCATGACTCTGTATACTCTGTTCATTTCAGTCTGTAAAATTGTGAGTCTCTGTGTGCCCTCAGTCCATGGCTCTATGCATGTCTGTGTGCCCCAGTCGATGACTCTGTGCATCTCTGTGTGCCTGATTCTGTGGCTCTGTTGACTCTGCATCTGTGTGCCCCAGTATGTGAAATTGTGAGTCTCTGTGTGCCTCAGTCCATGACTCTATTCATCTCTTGTGTGCCCCAGTCGGTGACTCTGTGCATCTCTGTGTGCCTGAGTCTGTGGCTCTGTTGACTCTGTGCATCTGTATGCCCCAGTGTGTGAAATTGTGAGTCTCTGTGTGCCTCAGTCCATGACTCTATGCATCTCTGTCCATGACTCTGTGCATCTGAGTCCCCAGTCTGTGACCAGACAGCCTCTGGACCAGATGATCCAGTTCTTGATGCCCCTTCCTGTTGGTCTGTAACCTGCTTGATTTCCAGCATGTATGTCACTCACATAGATATGCAGGATAGATCTGCAAATGTAATCTAAAGGGCCCTACACACATGCCGATATCACTGCACGATATGAACGATCTCGTTCATTAATGAACGAGATAACGTTCATATCGTGCAGTGTGGAGGCTCCAGCGATGAACGATGCGCGGCCCCGCGTCACTGCTACCCCCCCCCCCCCCCGCCGCCGTGTCGCCCGTATCGGCGGTCGGGCAGCTCGGCGGCACATCGCCGAGTGTGTAGGGCCTATTAGAAATAGTATTTTCTTCTAAGATATCTATATACTTGTTACACAACAATTTTATGATGAAATTGGTCTTACAACCTCTTTAAAATTTTCCACCTGTATTATTAACTGTCTCTCTCTCTCCCCCTCTCTCTCTCTCATAAATTTTAACACTTTATTCTTACTTTTAGCCCATAGGGACCTCCCTGCCTTAAATACTGATAATGTCGATATTATCTTAAACCATAAATCTAGCTGGGGGTACAAAGTACATGCAGCGCGTCCACACTCAATTAATACACTTTTAAACCTTATACAGTTAGGCAATGGAATTCACTTTAAACCCTAGCAGGGAAAAGAGGACACAACACCGATTTGTAGTTAATCACTGGGTTCCGACACCACAGAGTAATATTTCTGAAAGGGGGTTAACAATACAAATTATGCACTACAATACAACAGAGTAAATGGCTACAGTCAATGTACATACGTGAGAATATTCGCATGCGCCTCCCGGTCCGGTCCTCCGCTATCACGTAGATAACGTTAGGAGTCTTGTGTCCGGTCAGGCAGCAACAGGCTTTTTATACAATACTTCCAAAAGCAATACAATGGATACTGTAATCCCTTTATCCATTGGACACAGGGATGTATCTTTACAGTACAGGAGAGGTCATAGGTTGATTTGAAAAGGTGGGCGATGTCTTTCTCAACTGTTCTTGTGGGTGGTCTCCTCTGGATTCCCGCCGCATACATAACATACAGTAAATACAGTTTATATCTATATTCTGCTTCTGCACATAACTATCCACAGGAACATGCGATCTTCCGCAAACCAACACCGGAATGTTACCCTTAAAATACCCTACAGCTGGATACCAGACACCACCTTATAACCTTAGTCTGTCCCCTCCTATCATGCAAAGGTGAATCCCTTTGTTCTGGAATCATTTAAACTGTTGATACTTGCTGATGTGGTGCAGGGGGACTATGTGTACAATGTGCACTATTTGGATTAAATATGTAATGTTTTGATAGCCCTCCATGCGTTCACAAACTCCGCCGTAAATACCCACACCACGCGCAGGACCGCGGGAGCGACCATACGCAAATTGCGGATATGTGCACGCACGGCGGAACAAGTGCACACGCAGCGGGCATGTGTGTGTATTTTATACGTGCTGCGTGTTCTGTAATATTTTTCGACTTTGACAGTCCACCCTTTGGCAGTCAACAATAACTGCCACTATCTAATCACTAAACAGAAAAATATCAATACAATATCTACAAACGATTGGATGGAAGGAGGAGAGTTGTAGGCGGGAAATATATGACCTAGTGGGATAGTAAAAAGCATGTATGTATGAATCCATGTCTGAGGGGCATGTATCATCGTGCCGTATATGTTCTAGATAAGCTTCGAGGTATTGCGAAGTATACATTAAATCCTTCTTATCCCGTATTAAGGGTCTGTAAGTGGGACAACAAACACTACCGAGCTCTTTTCCGCTTCTTGTTCCAACTAATGGGGTGCACATTTAGTTGATGATACATGAAGGGGGAACATATGTTAGTGCTAGTATATGTGGATATCACCTGTCGACTATGTGTGTTACTAACTAGAGGTTGTAGAGATGAAGATAAGACACATATCTAAAATACATTCACATAACATTTTCATAATCATTCTTGGGTAGGATCGATGTCTTTTCCGGATGGGTGTATCTGGGCAGATGGGGAGACAAAGGAAAAACGGGTGAAAGAAACAGGCCATGGAATTCATTTGCAATCATGTCTTATAATAACACTGTCTCTATGGATGGGTCGTAAATTAAATCTGCTGCTGTAACAATGCCCCCGCTCCTTAAACTCATCAAATTTGTGCCGTGCTTGCGCCGCGTTAGAATTCGAACACACCTAAATATCAAGCCAATAATTATGACGACTCCCAGGATACAAAGGAGAAACTTTCCTACACTCATAATAACATTTTGAGCCCACTCTCCTAATCCTGAGAACCAATTTCGTGGGTTCAACCATGAGACCCAGCCGGTCAGCTCATTACCCACAGCGGTCAGGGTAAGGTTGTGTCTCCTCCAGAACTCCCACTTCAACTGCAATATATCATCCATCTTTTGATCGATAATCTCTGTGGGGTCGTCAGTGCTGTTTGTAATATACGTGCAGCACTTCACACCATATTGAGTTGCCAAAGTGACACAGTACCCACCCGTCACGGCTGTGATATAATTGAGGACCATCCTGTGCTGGATCAGTTCTGTCTTGTAAGCTTGTAACTCCCTACCCGTATACCTGAAGGTGTCGTCATACATCTCAGTGATATTATCTATCAAGTTCGCTAGCGCATGGATATACCTATAATTTATAATTCCTCTGGCAGTACGGGTGATGTCTAATGCGAGAAGGAATTGAATCCCGGTGGATTCGTGGATCAAATCAGAGGCTACGTGCTCTGTCCTCTCTATGAGGTGTCTCTTGACGATGTGCTCATAGTGAGTATGAGTATAAGGAGCCTGAGCACTGCGGTGAACATCTTTCATCATATCATGGGTTATGGTCATGACCTCTGGCAACACTCTTCCAACATAACACAATCCCTCTGAGTTCGGGGCAAGCCACTTATACGCCTTCCTCCCACATATGAAATAGGCATCATCGGGGAGAACATATGGGACAGAATATGACATTACCATATTACAAACTTTCCAGGTGAAAAACCCAATCCCTAGTTCTCCCATCTGTTCAGTACAAGTATCAGGCTGGATGATATGAGCACAGTACCCTGGTGATACTTCTCCAACCCACATGGTCTTGCTTCCTCGAGTATACCTATACCGAAAATACCTTCCACTGGTGGCTATTTGGCGTACAAGTTCAGAGTCTATGGGTATCCTATCAGCTCTGTGTGAAAAGGCCATTGTCTGGTTATTCCATGTCACCTCCCAATTTCCCGGTTTTCGGTAATTGGAGATATTGAAACATAATAAGGATCTATCTACATGATACTGGTGGAGCTTCAAACTAGGGGGCCTAGAAATATTGAATTTCTTGTCCACCGGTCTCCCACCCCTTAATTCGAGTACCTCATCTATTGCTAAAGGGTACGGTACTAATCCTGACTTGCTCTGACCTTGAGGTACTTGTGAGCACACCCAGCATTCTGTCTGGTTTAAGACCTTACCCACTAGTGAGTGGTAATCACTCAATGGATGACGGTCCATGTTGATAGTAAGGCTGGACTGACATCTCTGGATGCACCCATCCTCGACTACGTTCTCACAATTCCTATAAATGCTATTTTCCTCAGCTAATAACCCTTCACAGTGCCTCCGAGCTCCCTGACTACCAGATCGCTTTCTGATACTCGCCTTTGCTCGAGTGATGTGTTGCTCTTGAGATTCTACAAATCCATCCTCACCATCAGAACCCATTCCAGATCCTTTCTCGACCTCTCTGGGACCCTCACCGAAACAGACTGTCCTGGTCAACAACATGATTAACAGGAAAACCCGGAACGCAGTCTCTTGGGGTAAGTCCATCTTGTTAAGGGAAGAGAAGGGAAACAAGAAGGGGGAGAAAGGGAAGGAGAGAAGGAGGGTAGTGGGAGATGGAGAAAATAATAAAAAAGAAAAACTGGTGCGACAACCGCCTCTGGTCTTGTTGTTCTCCGCGCTCAGGTGCCGTGACAACAGTCCTGCCTCTCAACCTTCCCGGAACAGACACTCCAGTGATACGATGTTCTTTACACTCTGCTCTTTGTCACGGGTTCTCTCTGGGTCAGCGACCTTCTTACAGTGGGACGAGTGGACCCAAGTCTCTCTTTCGGCAACCTTTAATGCTGTCGTGCTGGTTAGTAAGACTTGGTACGGTCCTTCCCACCTGTCAATAAGGCAACCTGAGCGTAGAAAATTTTGAATCATTACATAATCCCCAGGTTCAATGTCATGACAATTACTGTTCGGTAGGTCAGGAATCACCAGCTTTAGATTTCTGTTTTGATTCCTCAGCTGCTGGCTCATCTTAACCAAATATTTTACAGTCACTTCGTTATTGCATTTCAAATCATCCTGGGGGTTTATCATTGCATGGGGTTGTCGACCAAAAAGAATCTCAAAGGGTGATAGGTTAAGGGGGGACCTGGGAGTGGTTCTGATGCTGTACAATACTAGTGGCAAAGCTTCTGGCCACAACAATCCAGTCTCAGCCATCACTTTGCTCAGCTTGTTCTTAATAGTGCTGTTCACTCTCTCCACCTTCGCACTTGCCTGTGGGCGGTACGGAGTATGCAGCTTGCTATTAATTCCCATCAGTTTGCACATAACCTGAAAGACTTCACCTGTAAAATGGGTACCCCATCGCTTTCAATTATTCTAGGGATACCATATCTACACACAAATTCCTGCACAATTTTCTTTGCAGTGAACGTAGCAGTATTTGTGGCAGCAGGGAACGCTTCTACCCAATTGGAAAACACATCAATACAGACTAACACATATTTTAAATTCCTACAGGGTGGTAACTGTATGAAATCAATTTGTATTACCTGAAAAGGGCCGTCTGTCGGAGGGATATGGGATGGTTCTGTTGGTATTGACTTTCCAATATTCTTCCTCAAGCAAGTAAGACATGTCATTGCTCTCTTACCCGCATGAGAAGAGAATCCTGGCGCACACCAGTAGGCTCTCACCAGCTTACACATACCCTCTTTACCCAGATGAGTCAGACCGTGTGCCGCCTCAGCTAAGCTTGGAAGATATGCTCTGGGGGCCACTGGCTTACCCTGTCCACCTGTCCAGAGTCCTGAGGACTCCTGGCCACACCCCTTTGACCTCCAGACCGCCTTTTCCTGTGGAGAACACAAATTTTGCATTTCAATTAATTTTTGTGTGTTGATTGTGTTGAATGTCATCAGTGATGTGATATCTGTTTGTATGGGGGTGCTGGCTGCTGATTTAGCAGCTTCGTCTGCCCGGCTGTTACCAAGTGAGATTGGATCTTGGTCGTAAGTGTGTGCTTTGCACTTGATAACAGCCACTCTGTCTGGTTCTTGTATCGCTGTTAGAAGCCTTTTTATGTGGGATGCATGCGCTACAGGTGTGCCAGCTGCCGTCATGAAATTTCTGAGGCGCCATAGGGCCCCGAAATCATGCACTACTCCAAAGGCATACCTAGAATCTGTGTATATATTGGCTGACTTACCCTTGGCCAATTCACACGCTCTGGTTAGGGCGACCAGCTCAGCAACTTGTGCTGAGTGCGGTGGGCCCAGGGGTTCAGCTTCTATGATACCTCTGTCATCTACGACTGCATATCCAGTACACAGGTCTCCCGAGTCCGTCTGTCTGTGGCAACTACCATCAATGTAAACAGTAAAATCTACGCCTTCCAGTGGGTTGTCACTAATGTCAGGTCTTGCAGTGAAAGTCTGGTTCAGGTATTCCATACAATCATGCGTGTCAGTGTCTGCACTAAATCCTCCTTCACCATCATTCTCATCCTCCACCCTTTGTGCCTATCCAGGCACACCCGGCAGATAAGTTGCAGGATTTAGTTCACTGCATCTCTTTATGGTGATGTTTACAGGGGTCATTAGTGTTAATTCCCACTTTGTAAACCGTGCTGATGAGACATGTCTGGTTTGGGCGGAGTTCAGTAAGGCTGACACTGCATGAGGTGTATGGATTGTCAGGTTGTGTCCTAACACTACGTCTTCGCTTTTACTTACTAGCAAAGCTATCGCTGCAACACTTCGCAAGCATGTGGGGAGAGACCGCGCTACGGTGTCCAACTGTGAACTGTAGTAAGCTACCGGCCTGCTGGCATCACCATGTCTCTGGGTTAGGACACCTGCCGCACACCCAGCACTTTGCGTACCGTACAATTCAAAGGGTTTCCCATAATCTGGCATGCCTAATGCAGGTGCCTGTGATAGGCACTGTTTGAGTCTCTCAAATGACAGTTCGGACTCATCTGTGTGCGAGATCCGATCTGGTTTGTTCGAAGAGACCATTTCTTGCAAAGGTAAAGCCAGTATGGAGAACCCTGGGATCCAGTTTCGGCAGTACCCACACATTCCAAGAAAGGTGCGGATGTGTTGCTGGGTTTGTGGCAGTCATGTCGCGAATTGCCTGTATTCTATCAGCGGTGAGGTGTCTAAAGTCCTTGCATCAAGCAATGTCCCAAATATTTTACCCTGGTCTGGCGCAACTGCAACTTATCCTTTGAAACCTTGTGTCCCGTATTAGAAAGGTGAAACAGAAGCTGTTTCGTGTCTTTCAAGGACGATTCGAGTGAATCAGAACACAGCAGTAAGTCATCTACATACTGTATTAATACTGATCCGCTCTCAGGTTGAAAGGATTGTAAACAGTCATGCAAAGCCTGGGAGAAAATACTTGGGCTGTCAATGAAACCTTGGGGTAGGCGAGTCCAGGTGTACTGTACTCCCCTGTATGTAAATGCAAACAGGTATTGGCTGTCAGGGTGCAGAGGGACCGAAAAGAAGGCAGAACAGAGGTCAATGACAGTGAAAAATTTTGCAGTAGGGGGAATTTGCATGAGGATGACAGCTGGATTTGGCACTACGGGGAATTGGCTCTCAACTATCTTGTTTATCCCCCTTAGATCCTGCACTAGCCTGTAACCCCTCCCCCCACTCTTTTTCACAGGGAAGATGGGACTATTGGCAGTGCTGGACGTCCTGACTAGGATGCCCTGTTGTAGCAAGCGCTCTATGACTGGGTACACTCCTAATTCCACCTCTGGCTTCAGAGGATACTGAGGGATTTTTGGAGCTATCCTACCATCTTTTATGTGCACTACTACGGGAGCTACATTCGCCATCAATCCAGTGTCTTGTCCATCTTTGGTCCAGAGGGATCCCGGTATTCGTGAGATAATTTCCTCTACCTTTGATGGACACCTGTCTATAACAGCAGAGTGTGACATTAGCCTTTGTGGGGTGTCTAACATATCCTGCACTTCCTGAACGTGATTCTCGGGTATATCCACGAAGACACCCTCAGGAGTACAATATATGACACACCTCATTTTACACAATAAATCTCTCCCAAGTAGATTAGTCGGAGCCGATGCAGCTAGCAAAAAGGAATGCTTTGTCTGCAAAGGCCCTATCGTAATCTCTGCAGGTCTACTCAAAGGGTAGTGTTGCACTACTCCTGTTACTCCCATTGCCGAAATTGTTTTACCCGTGGTTTTCATACCTACCGTCGAATTTAACACTGACCTGGCCGCCCCTGTATCTACAAGAAAAGGTAATGATCTACCAGCTACATCAACTGTGACCTCAGGTTCACTACCAAGGCTAGCAATCAACTTCACTGGCTGCAGACTACAGGTGTGGCCCAACCCCTATTTTATATTGTGACCCTCCCGCAGCGCACTGGCAGCTACAATATGTGAGGGGGGTAACTGAGAATTTTCGGAGGTCTGCCAGTCCCTCCTAGGTGGGTACCTCCTTGTTTCCCCTGCATGTGGCTCATAACTTCTCCTATGCGATCCCTGATCCCAATTATGTGTATTATAGTGTGGTTCATATCCTGGTCTAGGGGGTCGGTATACCTTATGTGTGTTTGTATACCTACAATTCCGTGCAAAATGTCCATCCTTCTGACAGTTATAGCATACTACTACACGTGACTTACCATCAGGGGTCTGGGGTTTTGGCTGATGCGGTTTTGTTGTAAGAGCATTTATACTTACTGTCATCAGCTTATCCCCCTGTGACTCCCTGTGCTTAATGACGTTCCGATCGTGCTCGATAGCGGACTCTCTTAATGCAGCCACCGAGATACCTCTCCAGTTAGGTAGAGTGGTTTGTACCCTTGTTCTTAATGTCTCTTTTAAACAGTCCATTAATACTGACACAGCTACCTCCCTTTGATGTACATTGTCCTTAATGTCCTCGATCCCAGTGTATCTAGCCATTTCCTGCAGTGCTCAGTGGAAATATTCAGATGCCATTTCACCTTCTTTTTGTCTTATGGAAAAGATTTTATTCCATTTGACAACAGTAGGGAAATATACTCCTAATTGCAGATTGATTTGTCGTACATTCTCCTGAGTGTACTCATCAGTGAGAGGTACTTCTGCATCTAATTTACAATCAGTAATGAATTTTGCGGGGTCAATATTGGAAGGTAAACATACTCGTAGCACTGTTCGCCAATCTTTGTTTGTCGGTTCGGTGGCGTTACCTAACTCTTTAATGAACCTCTGGCATGCGACTAGATCCTTTCTGGGATCGGGAAATTCTGACATAATTGCCCTCAATTCTGTCCGGGACCAGGGACAATGCATAGCAATGTTCCTGATGGGAGTGACTCCCTGAGCGTCTGTCCTCCCATTGGGGACTGCGATCACCCTGACAGGATTTAATTCAATTACGTCATTTTGAGTTGACTCCACAATCTGAGGTGCTATTGTTTCTGCATAATGTATGGTACCGTACTTACCTGTGGACACGACCTCACTTATCCCTCCGCTAGGGGGCCTTACTACTGCTCTTACTGGTTGGGCCATGCCCACCTGAGTATTCTGTATGGTGGCTGCTAGAGAGAGTGCCGATATCGTGCTGGGCTCATCTTCTTGCTCACAGTCCTGAGGAAAGTTTAAAATGGGATACAACTTGCAAGGGTTAGCGTTAGTACATTTATCATCTATACTCTTATCGGATACCAATATGCCATTGTCTGTAGCCATTTTCTCCCCCACAATATACGGTGGTGGTGGTGCGGTTGCCATCATTTTCCTGCTAGGTTTGGAACCTGCTGCGTGAGCTAATTCTCTTTGCATATCGCCCTCTTGCTGCCATAAGTTTAAACAATTTGTGTGTCTGACCCTTTGTTTTCGGGATTTTATCAGACATATCCGAATCCTTAAATTCTGCAATACCTCTGGATCAAAACTGCCTACCTTAGGGAATGGTTCCCTATCTCCCGCAGTCATACGTTCCCATTCATTGCACAAAACCTCTGTGTGTGTTCCATACTTCTCACACATTATGAACCTCGCTGACCCCCTGGGCCGCAGTATGTCAACCTGAACCCTGGTTGAACGTCCCTTACTTGAGCAACTGGCCCCCATATTTTGCAGGTATTGTCCTTTCGGCTAATCCCACAAAAAAACCAAAATACTCAATATAAGGCAACGGTGAAAGTTCTCCGAGCGCTCTTCACCCGCTCACCGCCCACGTTGGCCAGTACTACCATACACTGTCGATAGCGAAGGCAATGTACCCAACTTAGGGCCCTATGTAACCTCTATTTACTGGAAGTTTCTGGGAATAACAAACCCTTTCCAGTAAATATAAGCTGTTGGAGATTTCTTGAAAGAGACCAGCGAAAACTCCCTAAACCTTTATTATACACAAATCACGCTTGCGTATGCTATATACAGCGCTAATGATACCGCGATTTTACGCAAAGCTCGTAAAAAGGATATCACGTTGCGCTAAATATTGCACCCACGAACGCGCAGTCCAATCGCACAGCGTATAGGTACTTGTTACTTATCCGCTGTACGACCACTGGAATCGATTTTCAGGCTACGAAACCTCAGCCGGAGCGTATAAAAAAAAACTAAATGGGTAAACCTTCGCTAACCCCCTGGGCCGCGGTACTCTAAACCTCGCTGACCTCCTGGGCCGCGGTACTCTGCTACCTTGCTCCTTTGTACTTCAATCTATATTAACATGAGTCAGCTGCCTCACGCCACCAAGTCTCCACTCACTTGATGTACCACTCGACGGGATCCCGAATTCCTTTGGTCCACTACGTTCTCTGTTACGTTTGCTCACTCACGTTCACTCATTCAAATACACTTTGGTTTTTTCTGTACAGAAAATTATCTTTCATTCAGATAAACAGCTTTAGTACCAGAGGCAATACAGTAAAAAAAGGTTTTATTTAAACTAAATCTTGGAAACCGAGCAATTTGTGCTAATGTAGCGTGGCTACTGTCCCGCCCCTAAACTAAACAATGCTATTGTGTAATTTGTACTTAGCAGTCGTACCCTTACGCAGGTTGCGTAAACACGCGACTGTGTGTATGTCTTTACATTGCGTACGCAGTCCCGTCCTTTGTCCGAGACACGTGTACAGAAACCGTACGTCCGCAATAGTACAAATCCCACACTTCTATAAATGTAAGCGATATTACCTATAATCGCTCACTTAACACAACACAGTTTCTTTCTGTATAAACCTTTTTAACTAGGCCAGACTGTGTTTGTGTTTTACGTTTACTTCCTTAATATTTATTCTATGTTTTAACTAAATAGCAACAAATTTCTCCGCACAGGTCTAAATGAATCTAGTAATCAGTACTTATGGCAACAATGTGAGCAGGTATACAGAGTACAGGTGTACGCTTGTGTTGTGTGCGCATTTGGCGCCAAACAAATTCACAGACTTTTTAAATAGCTTTGCGTATTTACTCTACGGGTCCCACCACCATCCCTACAAACCATGCAGAGCAGACGCCATCTAACCAGCAATAAAATAGGGTTTCCAGTGTATCCTGCTGCCAGAAAAAGGTTTACGTAGGATACCTGTCTGCCCTTTGCTGATAGATAAAGTCTGCATTAACCTGCTAGGCTGCGGGTATGTGGAAAAAACGGACGAAGCCCCCAATTGATAATGTTGATATTATCTTAAACCATAAAGCTATACCTTTAAACACACTTTTACCATGGAGCCGCTGCGGCTGCTAAACTGAATATGCACTCTACGTACCTTTTACGCTATTTGCGTAATGAGTCCCGTACCATGTACGGACTCTGCGTACAAACGTCGCGCTGGGGGTACAAAGTACACGCAGCGCGTACACACTCAATTAATACACTTTTAAACCTTATACAGTTAGGCAATGTAATACACTATAAACCCTAGCAGGGAAAAGAGGACACAACACCGATTTGTAGTTAATCACTGGGTTCCGACACCACAGAGTAATATTTCTGAAAGGGGGTTAACAATACAAATTATGCACTACAATACAACAGAGTAAATGGCTACAGTCAATGTACATACGTGAGAATATTCGCATGCGCCTCCCGGTCCGGTCCTCTGCTATCAGGTAGATAACGTTAGGAGTCTTGTGTCCGGTCAGGCAGCAACAGGCTTTTTATACAATACTTCCAAAAGCAATACAATGGATACTGTAATCCCTTTGTCCATTGGACACAGGGATGCATCTTTACAGTACAGGAGAGGTCATAGGTTGATTTGAAAAGGTGGGCGATGTCTTTCTCAACTGTTCTTGTGGGTGGTCTCCTCTGGATTCCCACCGCATACATAATATACAGTAAATACAGTTTATATCTATATTCTGCTTCTGCACATAACTAGCCACAGGAACATGCGATCTTCCGCAAACCAACACCGAAATGTTACCCTTAAAATACCCTACAGCTGGATACCAGACACCACCTTATAACCTTAGTATGTCCCCTCCTATAATGCAAAGGTGAATCCCTTTGTTCTGGAATCATTTAAACTGTTGATACTTGCTGATGTGGTGCAGGGGGACTATGTGTACAATGTGCACTATTTGGATTAAATATGTAATGTTTTGATAGCCCTCCATGTGTTCACAAACTCCACCCTAAATACCCACACCACGCGCAGGACCACGGGAGCAACCATACGCAAATTGCGGATATGTGCACGCACGGCGGAACAAGTGCACGCGCAGTGGGCATCTGTGTGTATTTTATACGTGCTGCGTGTTCTGTAATATTTTTCGACTTTGACAATACCCAGGCCCCCCGAAGCCTTAATCCAGCTCTGCTTATTGCCACTCATTACTAATAATAACACCACCCCACTGCATTCCCCAGATTTTTGGGAGGAGATCCAGGCAGTGATGCAGCAGTCCGTACGAAAGGCATTCTGCAGAATATGCACTGGTGACAAAAGTGCGAGAAGGGGAACTTTGTTCCCATCCAAGCACTATATGGCGGATCTCGGCAAGTGCACAGTGTGAGTTTTGCATACTGGGTTTTGCACGGTGGCGGGTGGGGTCTAGCTTATAAAGTTGGGTTTCATTTACTACTTCAGGGGTGGAGATGTACTATAACTAGGATCTATATCCACTGTGAGGGCTATGGACCATATATATATATATATATATATCATTATTTGTGTTTTTTTGTTTGTTTTGTTTTTATAAAATATTTAAATATATTTGTAAAAATACTGTCTAAGCTATATTAGATTAATTTCTGTTTTGGGGCTAGGAACACACATGAACAATGTAACAAAGGATATGATGGTCACTCCAATTTCACAAAAGGTGGGTACACACCTAGAGATGTCTGCTGAGCAGAGTGTGGGGGGAGGGGGGGGGGGGGCAGCCGCTCACTTCACACAGCAGGCACAATCTAACATTAAGGGGGTTATTCAGGTTTGTTAGCAAACCAAAAAAGTAAGCAATTGGACAAAACCATGGGGGTCATTCCGAGTTGTTCGCTCGTTGCCGATTTTCGCTATGCTGCGATATGTTGCTAATTGCGCATGTGGCTGTAGAGGGTGTCAGCATTGCTCACATTGTGGTGATTTCCTATGTTGTCTGAGTTGCTCCGTGATTGTGTGTTTAAGTAACCACACCAAATCCCGTTAGAAGTAAGCCTGACTAAACCATACAGCACATTTATTGTCTGAACATGACATATTGATTTTCTGATACTCAATATATGATGCTTTCAAAATATTGTATGTAAATCGAAGCCTGTCTTGAGAAAGATCCCTGAATGAGGATCGAAACGTCGACCTAATGAGCCGAATATAGACTGAAATAAAGCTGTTGTGAACAAATTGAAGTTGCTGACTGTTTGAACTCGACGAGTGCACCTCCACACTGTTGGATTCTTGTTTAAATATTGTGGGTCTACCCGGTTAGGGAGATTTCCACTAGGGAGCACCTCACTGTTGTTTATTTTTCTAATGTGAGTGCAGGAACATACATGTTATATATATATATATATATATATATATATATAAAGGCAGCGGCACTCCAGTAAAAGTTAAAACCTGATCACGCCTTGACAAAGGGGCTACGAGCCCCGAAACGTTGGCCCTATGTGACCACTTTTTTTTATTACACACTGAAATCCTCTTTTAACGTTTACCGAAGTGCCGCTGCCTTTTTCCACGTTTATTTCATTACCAATTTGCGGAGGGCACCCGGGATTATTGCAGGTACACAGGGAGTGCCGGGCATATATATATAAATATATATATATATATATATATATATATAAAATCCAGTATTATTATTTTTTATATTGTGTACATATATATATATATATATAACTACACTTTTTTTTTTTTTTACACATTGCGCCAGGTAGAGCACATTATACACATTGCACCAGGTAGATGACTTTATACACATTGCGCCAGGTAGAGCACGTTATACACATTGCACCAGATAGAACCTCCTATACACATTGGGCCAGGTAGAGCACATTATACACATTGCACGAGGGTACAGCATGTTATACACATTGCAACAGGTAGAACCCCTTATACATATTGCGCCAGGTAGAGCATTTAGACACATTGCACCACCGCCCCAGACCCCCAGTCCAAAAACTAGTACAAAAACATTACTAAGGGTTCCGTGTGGTGTGATACAGAAGGAGGTCCATGGGGGTGACACCATGAGTTACCATACCGGGTGACACCAACCCTAGTGACGCCTCTGCAGGGGGGGGCAGATATAACATTTGCAGAAAGAGTTAGATTTGGGTGGGTTATTTTGTTTCTGTGCAGGGTAAATACTGGCTGCTTTATTTTTACACTGCAATTTAGATTGCAGATTGAACACACCCCACCCAAATCTAACTCTCTCTGCACATGTTATATCTGCCTCCCCTGCAGTGCACATGGTTTTGCCCAACTGCTAAAAAATCTCCTGCTGCGATCAACTTGGAATTACCCCCCATGTCCAGTGTACTGTATTCTTGCTACACATGTGTCTGCATATGTCCACTGGGTACATTCGAAATCACATAAAATTAATTGGACACGTGTTCTTAAATGCATGCAATAGAAATTTATTGGTAAACAAAGTTTGTTATACAGACACAATCTTGTTGGTGGTTACTTTTCTCTATGTGATAAATCTAATTCATCTACTTAAGGAAGCGTAAGGAAAAATAAAAATGTCCTTTATACGGAGTCCCACCCCTGAGTTCTTTTAGTTGTCATAAGCTTTGTGGCCTGGAAATTACTAGCTTTGTCCTCCACAAATGAGCACATAGTGCTGAGATATTATATGCCCTCCACTTTATAAATAAATGCTAATAATATTAATAAAAGTAAATATATCAGATATCACCAATCAAAGTGCAAAACTATATCCTGTTTATAATTTAACGAGCAAATACATTTTAACCATGTATGTGGTCCAGCATTGCTCTACATGATCAGAAACACTAACAATATGCAACCAATCCATTGAGTGCAGCATAAGAAATCGCAGGTCATGATCAGCAGGTGGAATATTATGAAGTTTAGCTCTGTCCATCTGTCACCCTCTCTCCCAACAGCCACCTCCTCAGATGTGATCCGCTCCACCAGTTGTCGTTGGCTTCTCTGCAGCCCCTTCTCTTTTGATCTCTCGGTGTCCCTCTGATACCGCCTCATCCCCATCACTATCATAGACCTGCCCCTTGTGCCTTAGGCGGAATTTATCCCGGGGACTAGAGTCTGCATCACTGAATGATTCACTGGTGCGAATGGTGGAGCTCAGCTTCATTCGGCGGAACCGAGGGGACGGCTGACTTGACACGCTGACGGAACTTTTACTGCGACGAAGAACCACAGGGTCTGTTGAGGAGTTAATAGTGTATAATACATATTGATGAGATTAAAAGTAAATAATATAAATGCTCATATTCCCTAAATTATGACTATATTGTTAACACCTTAACAATCAGAACATTTTGCTTTTTGTTTGCTTTGCTGGATAAGAAGAAAAAATAAATATATATATATATATATATATATATATATATATATTTCTGAAGCAGAGTGGATCTTGATCCAGAGGCACCAATAGGCTAAAGCTTTAGTCTGTCTCAGGATGCATTGGGGCCTTCTCTATAACCCTGCCTCCAGGCACTGTGAGCTCAGTTTCAGTTGGTGTCTGCAGCAGCAGGTCACTTAAAAGGTGGGCTGCACTGGGCAGCCCTGAAAAGCTCTTTCTGGCAGAAAATTTCTTCAAAACTGGGCTGTCAGCGCTGTATGTCATGGTGACACTTCAGCGCTGCAGCTCCATTACCTCCCAAGCGGTGTTCCATACTCCCGCTGGCTTAGTTCCCGGGCACTTGCGGCGGAGATGCTCCGTCTTTAGGTACTACGGGGAGGAGGCAAGAGGGACCCGCCATTAAATCACGTTCCGTTTGCGATCTAGGGAGACAGGTCACGGCGCTGGCGTGGACACTGTCACCGAGCAGGGACCCCACTAAACCACCAGGGCGTGAGTACAGGTCGGGTGTACTAACACCCCATTTAATAAGGCTCACATAACCCGGGGTGGAAGTCCAGCATAGGGGAGTTGACACTTTACTTGTAGCACCTCCCCGGCCCAGGGCGCCATCTACTGCAGATTTTTCCACCCTGGAGCTGCCTCACACTCTCCCTCACTCCCTGACTGAGACGCTGGGCGCCATCTTATAAGCATAGTTGTGGCTAGTTTCTGGGACTGCAGGGCAAGGTCTCTCTTGTAAAGCCACCTGTATACACCGCTGTGACTTTACAAACACTTGAGTATTCGCTGGTGTTGTGTACTGTGTCTACAGTCACATACTAATGGATTTATTTGCAGGTATTGTACTCTGTCTGGCTTTATCGTACTAATTCGCTTTGTTGTTGCATTTGTGCACAATATCTAACAAGAAAGGCAGTAGGTCTGTGGACGCTCCTCCATCATGCAGAGCATGCGCTAAAGATTTACAAGAGGGGGAAGCTGTGTATGATTTTCTGTGTACTATGTATCTCCCAGTCAGTCCACAGCTCCTGTAACCAATCAGGAGTCACCCTGGGCTGCCTTCACAAACCTACTGGGTGGAATGCCTTACGCCCCCTATGGGACCACCTGTGCCATTACAGCCACAAATTGTCCCTATGGTTAATCCGCCTTGGACGGAAAATTTGTCTAACCAGTTGCAGCAATTAAATCATTCCTTGGTGAGACAAAAGTCTACTCCCAATCACTCTCGTGTCTCTGGGTCATCTAAGCGGGCTGCTTCCTCCTCACAATTCACTAATCTCTCAGATGTTTCATCTGAAGAGGAGGGGGAGCATACTGTCCTGTCAGACACTGAATCAGGTGTTTCTGACAAGGATTCTCCATTGCAAATTGATGTCCCTGACCTTGTGGTTGCTATTAAGCAGATCCTACAAATCAGTGATGATGAGGATTCCACTATTGTGGCTAAGAAAACTGATATGTTTAAACGGCAGAAAGTAGTTAAAAATCTATTACCCCATTCTGAGCATTTAGTGGACATCAGGAAGGAGCCCTGGTCTAATCCAGGGAAGAAATTCCCTCTGTCTAAACGGGCCTTGGCTCGCTATCTTCTCTCTGCAGAGTTATGTAACAGGTGGGTAATTCACCTCCGGTGGATTCTCATGTCAACCGCCTAGTGGTGTCGTCCACTCTGCCTGTCACCACTGTCACTGCAGTGAAGGAACCGACAGATAAGCGTGTGGAGGGATGCCTGAAATCTATTTACTCTCTTACAGGTGCTGTACATAGACCCACTATTGCGGCCTCTTGGGCTGCAAATGGACTTGAAGCATGGGTTCAGACATTAAAGGAAGAGCTGCCCAAGGATATACAGATGTATCCTCATACAGCGTTGCTCATAGCGCACTATTTAGGGTCCTGTGTCGTGAGTTGGAAATAACGTTATGGCGTGCGTTATATCCTGCGCCATGTAATACACAGTTTAACCACTGGGTGGCGAATGCTCCACGTTGAGACTACAGTGCTGAATACAATGCTGTGGCAGTAAGCAGTGATCTGTGAAAGGCTGGCCAATCACGTTCTTCCCTTTATAAAAAAAAATCCCTTTCCACAAATTACAGTGCCACGCTGCCGCCCGTTTAGTCAATTAATTTTTTCGTTACGTTGTGTACAAAATACCGGATAGCATTAATATTACTCCCAGATGGTCTACAGCCACACTGCCGCCCGATCACGCTAGATATGGATATTGTTGTTATAATATTAGCATAACAGCATTCATATTTCGGACTAGCTATGGCAGAAATATTGAATGCAAAGTGCACTGGGTCCCTACTGTACCTCATGATGGTATCCGTATTCAATCCGTTTCATTTTTTTTTAAGCACTCAGATACAACACATCACATATATACCTGGAGGGCCTGCCTGTATCGTGGTCGGCTGTGGCCTAATGAGAACAGCATCTGCCTGCAATGCTTGCACTCGTGGGTTCGATACCCATTAGTGCTTGATCACTGCTAGGGACAATGTTAAAGTTGTGGCCGATGCGTTGACCATCATTTTTTTTTTTTTGTGTATTTAGATATTCTATTTTAATACAATAAAGTTTTTTGGTGTATTGCAAAAGTCCACTTCTACTAAATACAAGGCCAAGCCCTGTTCACGCTATTCATCTAGTCGTTACGTCGTGTACAAAATGATGGATAACATTAGCATAAGCAGCAATCCTATTTCGGAGTAGCTTTGTGTTTCTGTTGTTTCAAATGTGCAGAAATATTGAATGCAAAGTGCAACTGGGTACCTACAGTATCTCATGAATGCACAGTATGACTACCAGATGTTCTCCAGGCACACTGCCGCTTGATCACGCTAGCTATGGATATTGTCGTTACTGTGTGTACAAATTGCAGGATCACATTAGCGTAAGCAGCTACCTCACATTACCACCGCCGCCTATTACATTCAGGAGGCGTCCTCTGACGCGGGTGTGTTGGCAGCCAAGGCATCGACTATGTCTGTCCTGGCTCGCCGTATTCTGTGGTTGAGGTCATGGAATGTGGACCTAGACTCCATAAAGACATTGGAGGTACTCCCCTTCACTGGGGACATTTTGTTTGTGGAAGACTTGAATAAAATTATGTCTGAATTAGCAGCCGCTAAGACTGCTTTTCTCCCACATACTAATCCTTCTGCACAGAAGGCTAAAGGTACCACCTTTCGTTCCTTTCGGCATCAAGGGAAAGCAAAATGTCAGGCATGACCAAGACAATCTTGTGCTCCCAAAACCACCAAGCCCAAGGCAAAGCGATCCTGGGTGGCCCGTCAGCCTGCTTCTAAACAAGACAAGCCTGCTGCATGACGGGGCAGGCCTCCACCTGACAGGAGTGGTAGTGCCGGTTCCTCTAGCCCAGAGAGGCAGAGGTTACTACTCCACCCTGTTTCTAGTTCCGAAACCTAATGGGTCTTTCCGGCCTATACTCCACCAGAAATCACTGAACAAGTTTGTGAGAGTGTCCAAGTTCCGTACGGAAACACTGCGCTCAAATGTACTGGCTATGGAACCCGGAGATTATATGGTATACCTGGATATACAGGATGCGTATACCTATTGCCATGTCGCATCAGCAGTATCTGCGGTTTGCTATTGGCAAACTCCACTATCAGTTCCAGACTCTACCATTTTGGCTACGGCTCCTCGGATCTTCATCAAGGTCATGGCCGTAATGATGGCCCATCTCCGTCGCCAGGGAGTCAGGATCCTGCCGTATCTGGACGATTCTGGCAAACTCCCACGATGTCCTCCTCAGTCATCTGCAACTGATGGTAAGCTTCCTACAAGCCCACGGGTGGCTCATCAATTGGAAGATATCCTCGCTGGTCCCAGCTCAGAGCATGGTGCCAAAAAAATAAAGAACAGCAGCGCTGGTGGGAATAGAGGCTTCCAAATAAATGCAGAGCTGATATAAATACAATTCTATTGTTTAATATGACATACTGTATTAACATCACACAGTAAAAACATAATAAAAAACTGATTTAAGAAAGATCTGCTTAATCACTGAATAGCCGCACTAATAAATCACGTGATGAAAACGATACACAAGCACCAATCTGCAAGGTTTTAATTGCTGTGGTGAGTAGCTGATATATAGTTATTAACCTTAATATGCAGACAGACTGGATACAGTGTTATCAAGTGGCAACTGTAGCATGTGCCGTTTGTAAGTCAATATAGGATGTTATAGAGTATCTCACCAGATGAATGTATATTAACCGATGGTAGGTTGAATGGTGGAGCTCCCAAAAGGACTTATTATGTAGCGGTATTCTGTCCACTGAATGACCGGTGTATGTCACGGCAGGTGAACGGTATGGTGGAAAAGCAGGTATTTTATTACCTCTCCGTGGGCTGGCTGACCTGAGCGTCCTCTGTTATACCCACTGCTATAGTGTGAGGGAGAGATACACCCACGGCAGACTTGCCAGAATGTGCCGGAGAACACACGGTATACTGCTCTCAATTTAGGTGGAGATGCCGCTTCAGTATTCAGGGGAGCATCGGTGATAAAGCTGTAACAGCCATGCGGATATCCCAGTGACGAAAGGGGAGGAGCCCTGATGCGTTTCGTCACGGATCACGTGACTTTTTCAAGGCATTTATTTTTTTGTCGTTATATTCCATCAAAAGTATACACATTACTTTTTACAGGAGCAAACAAGGGACCAGTAATTAACATTTATATCTTTCTCATTGGCGCTTTATAGCAGTAATTATTCCTTTATCAGAGCATGGTGCACTTGGGGGCACGCCTGGACACACAGTTTTCTCCATAAAAAGTCCTGAGACTTCAGGACAGGATAATATGCTTCCTTTGTCGGCCCAGATTGTCGATACACTCAGCGATGTAAGTACTTGGCCTGATGGTGTCAGCATTCGACATGGTAGAGTACGCTCAATTTCATTCTCGCCCTCTGCAGAGGTTAATCCTTTCCAAGTGGGACGGCCTACCTCATCAGATCAGATCTCACATGATTACTTTGACTCCGGAGGTTCGTCTGTCGCTGACCTGGTGGCTACAGGACCAGCAATTGAGCAGGGGCCATCCCTTCTGGATCTCCGACTGGGTCCTGCTGACAACGGACACCAGTCTGAGGGGATGGGGTGTGGTGTTGGAGCAACACTTTTTTCAGGGTCGCTGGATCCAGGAGGAGTCACTCCTCCCAATAAACAGTCTGGAAGTTTGCGGGCGGTGTTCAATGCATTGACTATCGCCCTGCCTCTCGTACAGAACAGGCCGGTTCAAGTACGGTCAGACAATGCCACTAGGGTGGCATACATAAACCATCAAGGCGGCACTCAAGGCCGCATGGCTATGATGGAAGGGTCAAAAATCCTTTGCTGGGCGGAGCGCCATCTGCCAGCAATATCAGCAGTGTTCATTCTGGGCATCCTATACTTCGAAGCGGACTTACTCAGTCACCAGGACATGCATGCCAGAGAGTGGAGTCTTCATCCAGAAGTCTTTCAACTCCTAGTGGACAAGTGCGGCCTACCAGACGTAGACCTGTTGGCATCTCGACGCAATCACAAGGTTCCGGTCTTCCAAGGACCAGGGATCCTCAAGCAGCGTTCGTGGACGCACTGGCAATTCCATGTAACTTTCGGCTGCCCTATGTGTTCCCTCCAGTGTCACTCCTGCTCAGGGTCCTGCAGAAGTTCAAACAAGAAGGAGGATTTCTACTTCTAGTCGCTCCAGCGTGGCTCAGACGGCATTGGTTCTCAGACCTGCAGGGTCTATTGACAGAGTGTCCTGTTCTACTTCCTCAGTGCCCAGACTTCCTCGTACAGGGCCCTTGTCTTTATCCGGACCTGGCCAGGCTGGCTTTGACGGTGTGGCACTTGAAGCATCACTCCCGAGAGCCGAGGAATTCTCTAAGGCACTCATCCAAACTATGTTAAAAGTCTGTAAAGCGGTTTCAGCTCGGATTTATTACAGGGTTTGAAATTCTTACTTCACCTGGTGTGCTGATAAGAATTATGATGCATACAGAGTCAGAACTTTCAGAATTCTGGCTTTCCTGGAAAGAGGCCTGGGCTTAGGCCTTCATATGGCCTTCCTCATATCTGCCTTGTCAGTATGGTTTCAGAGAAAAATTGCTTCTATACCTGATATTCATACATTCACTCAGGGTGTTTTACGGATTCAGCCTCCCTATGTCCCTCCTGTGGCTCCATGGGTTCTGTCTGTTGTCCTGAATGCCCTGCAAGAGTCTCCATTTGAACCTCTTGAGACGGTGGACCTTAAATGGCTCACGGCCAAGGTTTTGTTTTTACTGGCTATTGCCCCTGCTAGAAGGGTGTCGGATTTAGGCGCATTGTCCTGTTGTCCACCCTTTCTAATGTTTCATCGTGACCGGGCAGTTCTTAGAACTCACCCAGGTTATTTACCTAAGGTGGTGTCATCTTTTCACCTTAACCAAGAGATTGTGGTTCCAGCCTTTATCTCTTCTGATTTGTCCGCCAAAGAGCGGTCTTTGGATGTGGTACAGGCTCTCCGTATATATGCAGAGAGGACTGCCTCTATCAAGATGTCAGACTCCCTTTTTGTCTTGTATGGTTTTCACAAATGTGGCTGGCCTGCGAATAAGCAAACTTTGGCCAGATGGATTAGAATGGTGATTGCACAAGCTTATGCGCAGGCTGGTCTCCCAGCTCCTGCTGCTATAAATGCCCATTTGACTCGGTCTGTTGGACCTTCTTGGGCGACTTGCCATGGCACATCCGCAGAACAATTGTGCAAGGTGGCTACATGGTCCTCTGTGAACACGTTTTTTAGGTGTTATGCCTTTGATAATTCCGCCCCTCAGGATGCTTCCTTTGGACGCCGGGTTCTCATACCCACTAAGATGCGTCCCCTCCCTTGAGGAACTGCTTTAGGACAACCGCGATGTTTCCATGTGGAAACCAATGTAACCTGCTGGAGAAAAGGAGAGTTATGGTAGACTTACCATTGTTAACTCTCTTTCTGCAAGGTACATTGAGTTCCACAGGGCGACCAACCTGACGCACCTAACTTCTATGGTTTTATATGGAATTAGCCGCTGGTCCCTTCTTCTGTCGTGAGAATGTGGTTCTATGTGACTAACATCTACCTTCTCTCTTACCTGCTCCTGCATTGGACTGGTTAACAAAACTGAGCTCACAGTGCCTGGAGGCGGGATAATAGAAGAGGTCCCAATGCATCCTGGGACAGCCTAAAGCTTTAGCCTGTTGGTGCCTCTGGATCAAGATCCACTCTACACCCTGATGTTTCCCTATGGAACCCAATGTACCTCGCAAAAAGAGAGTTAACAATGGTAAGTCAACCATAACTTTTTTGCCTCTATGTTTTAACTGCAATTTTTTTGTATTTCATAGGCATTGGATGGGTGAGCATGGGAAAAAAATACCACGAAAATATTTTTCCATTAAATACGTTCCATAGTTATTCTGACACATGTAGTACAACTACAATATTTAATAGTCTTTTGTTTTCCCTGCCTTTGCTAGCATCTATCTACTATTGTGACTATGGTGGCCAATCTCGGGATCGGCGGGATCCCAGGATTTAGGGCCAAAAATGGCCGGGATTCAATCCCGGGATTGGAAGCTCCAATCCCGGGGATTGAGGGATCAGCGTTGAGCGCCAACAGGACGCTCAGACGCTGCCCGGCTTCCTTCTTCCAGCTCCCCAGCGCAGCATGAGAGGTCACGTTGCGCCGTCAGCTGCTGCAGGGAGCCGCCAGCAGCGATGAGAGGTTGCTCCCCACCCGCCCCCGGTATATGGTGAGTTATGTGTACGGGGCGGGGTGGGGCGAGGGGGCGGCCACCTAGCTAAAAGTCAATCCCGGGTATCCCGGGAATCCCGGGATTGGCCATTTTTCATTCCCGATACCCGGGATTGAAAAAAAATGGCTCGGGATTGGCTTCCCTAATTGTGACATTACTGATATATGAAAATCCCTTTTTGTTTTTTATATTAAGCAAAATAGTTTCTATAAATGTTAATAGCGTAAAGATATAATTGTTATAATAAACCAAGAATCAATATGTTTACCTCTGGTGGGGCAACAATGATTCAATGGAAACTGAATGGATGGAGGTAACAAATTCAGGTGATGTGTTTTACTATTATATATTTTATGATTAATATAGGGAATATGCCAACTACTATATCATAAAAGAATTGGGTTTCAATGCATAGGTCGGCACATTTTTATTTCCATGTTTTTCCAACTTTGGCTTGATTTACACCCATAAGAATTTTAGAAGTCATCCAGGCATGACCATTTAAGGAACAAGGTACAGTATTATGGCAGAGTATATGGTAAAGCAATAGTGGGTGCTCAGTGTTTTCAAAGATACATTTAGCACAATAAAATAAAACTAAATGATGCAATGTGATTACAACATTTTAATAATTAAATGACACAATGTGGATATAAAATCTGGGGAATGATGCTGAAAATAAAATGGTACATAGATAAAGAACACAATGAAATATTGGTGCGTAAAACAGGATTGTGCCTGAAATTCTGACAAGATAGATAAAATCCAGTAAACTAGGATAAATTAAAGTATTGCAAAAGTCTGTGCAGAAGGTGCTTAAACCAGGTTATCCTGAAACCCGGGCATGGATCAGTACAAAGGTGAACAGTTGAATTCTGTTTCAGCAAATTTAATGTATGTGAAATGGAGTGTCCTTACCCGGTCTTTGGGGATGGAGCCACTGGTGGTACTATTAGCAGAGTGCTATCCGGATTGCGCACCCTGCTGGTCTCCAAAGCTTGAAAAACTGGGTAGTCTCTCCACTGGTCCTGATGGTTACAGCAGCTGACGCGTTTTGAGCCTAACTGGGCTCTTTTTCAAGGCTAGTCTCCAGTGTTTACATTCACATTGTGTCATTTAATTATTATACTTTTATAACCACATTGTATCATTTAGTTTTATTTTATTGTGTTAAATATATGTCTCCACTTTTGCTATACCACATACACTGCCACTATACTTATTTCAGATCTTGGGGAGACCTTAGGCATAATACACAGGCTGTACAAGGGTTGCACTATTGAGCTTCACTTATCATCCATTTAAGGTACAGCATTAGGCCATTTGATTTAATAAAGGTCACATAATTCCAAAGTGATTCCTAATATCTTTTCTAATTGCATTAGAGAGGGCATTATATCTTATAAATAATACCTGTTTCAATTTAGAGCAAAACACATTGTTTGCCTAAACAAATGCTGACTATAGATTCGACACCTAATGCTTTCAGAATAAGTCATATCATACAACTGACATTCTTATCAGACATATATTAATGAAGATCTCAGTAATATATGAGATGAATACTCAGCCTACTGCAAAGCAATGTGTGATTTAACAATGCTAATTAAAACTAATGACTCCATACTTTTAGAGGGGCTCTCAGGCTCCTTAGTGTGTTCTTTGGGAGGGTTCAGAAAACGGGTGCTTTCTCCAGGACCTTTTGCAGGCTTATCTTTGGTCTTTAAGAGTCTCTTCATTTTATCAGCAATCCAGTTACCTCTCCTGTGACTGTAAATGAGGAATAAGCATTATGTAACGACATATACCCTGTCTATTGTAGAAAGACATATTAATGAGTAAGCAAACTCTTGTGTAGTATTTTACAGTAAGTCTATATTATACTGAGCAACATAATATTATCTTGCATGGACAGCAGTTTCAATAACACTCTGTCCCAGCAAATGACATCCCAGTACAACGAAGCAGTCTTTCTATTACGTCCTTGAGGATGTTGGGGACACCAAAAGAACCATGGGATATAGACGGATCCGCAGGAGACATGGGCTCTTTAAGACTTTCAAAGGGGCGTGACCTGGCTCCTCCCTCTATATCCCTCCCCAGACTCAGTTTAGAAAATGTGCCCTGCGAGATGGAGGCACTCGGGGGAGCTCTTAGAGTTTCTCAGAAAAGATATAATGTTAGGTTTTTTATTTTGGGGAGATCTGCTGGCTACAGACTCCCTGCTTCGTGGGAAGGAGGGGAGAGCAGTCTAGACCCACGTCTAATGAGTTTCAGGGCTCTGCTGCTGCTGACAGGATGCCTTCAGCTCCTGAGGGGAGATGAACGCCGGGCTCTCCTGGATGCTCGCTCCCACAGCTTGCCGTGCCCCCTCTTCAAGCCAGAAGTCAGAAGACAGGTGAGTATGTGAGGAAAAGACATCTTCTCTTCAACAAAGACGGCATATAGAGGTACGCGCAGCATGATTTGCTCAGTGCGCACCAGGCTCCCGGACTGTACACACCGCTGGGTGCAGGGCGCTGGGGAGGGGGGGGGGGGGCACCCTGAGGAGCTAAAAATACCTTATAAATAAGGCTGGCATATCTGTACAGTGCCCTGGCACTGCCCGCAAACCCCCGCCAGGATAAACATGTAAAAATAAGCGAGAAGAAGCGCGCCATGTTGGGGGCGGGGCTTCTTCCTCCAGGCTCACTCGGCACCATTTCCTCCTCCAAGCAGCAGCGTTGGTCCTTCCTCACAGCAGACAAGTACATGGGGCTATTAAAACGAGGGGGGCAGATTATTTCTATACAGATATATAGCGCTGCAGCTCTGTGACACTTGAGGGTGTTTTCGGACCTGCACTTTGGCACTGGGGTGTGAGCTGGCTCCTTTCCTTTTGTTCCCTCACAGGCTTTTCTGTGGGTGCTGTTAGGGAGACAACATGTCTGAGGCAGAATTTTCCTCTCAGGGGGATAATTTATTGGGGACACCAAATGTTTTGTTGGTCCTGTCGGCACCGCCGACGGCTGATTGGTTACCTGCTGCAAATGCTTTAAATGCTAATGTTACGCTGTTAAATCAAAAGTTTACCGAATCTGACTCTCAACTACAGATTTGGAAGAAATCAGTAGATTACGCTTTATTTCAAGTGTCACTGAAACGTAGTGTTGACCAATTAGATTACACAGATACCGACACGGACTCTGATACCGGTGCCGATTATGCTGATTCTAGGTTAGATCCTAAATTGGCTAAGAGTATTCAATATATGATTGTGGCTGTCAAAGACATATTACGTATTGATGAGGACCCCTTTACACCAGAAACGAGGGTCCTTATTTACAAGGAGAAGAGATGCTCGGTTTCTTTTCCTACTTGTTTTGAACTAAATGACCTTTTTGATGGCATTTGGAATACACCTGATAAGAAATTTCTCATCCCTAAGCAGCTGATAGGGATAAGTGGGAAACACCACCCACAGTGGACAAAGCCCTAGCACGCTTGTCAAAACAGGTAGCGCTCCCTGCAGCTCAGTCGACGACTCTTAAGGAGCCGGCTGATCGTAAGCAGGAGGCTACTTTAAAAGCTATATTTACTACCACAGGGACGCAGCTTAGACCGCTTATTGCGTCAGCGTGGGTTAGTAGCGACATTGAAAAATGGGCTGAAAGTTTATCTGCTGATTTAGATACTCTGGATAGGGATAGCATCCTAGTGACGCTTGGTTATATCAGGGACGCGGCTGCGTACTTGAAAGAGGCTGCAAGAGATGCTGGCCTCCTGGGGGCTAAGGCTAATGCTATGTCTATTGTGGCTAAGCGTGCGCTATGGACTCATCAATGGAATGCTGACGCGGATTCCGAGAAAAACATGGAGTCCCTTCCCTTTAAGGGTGGGGAACTGTTTGGTGACGGCCTTACTGATTTAGTATCAGCGGCCACTGCGGGTAAGTCTACTTATTTACCTAATGCTCCTGCGCAACAGAATAAACCGCACTATCAAATGCAGTCCTTTCGGCCCAACAAATATAGAAAAGGCGAGGTAACTTCTTCCTCGCTACCAGAGGTAGAGGAAGGGGCAAGAGAACTCCCGCTTCCTCGAGTTTACAAGAGCAGAAGTCCTCCCCGGCTTCCGCCAAATCCACCGCATGACGCCGGGTCTCCCCTACAGGAGACCGCACCGGTGGGGGCACGTCTTAGGCTTTTCAGTCAGGTTTGGGTTCACTCGGACCTGGACCCTTGGGTGTTACAAATTGTGACCCAAGGGTACAAACTGGAATTTCAAGACGTCCCCCCCGCCCCGCTGTTTTTTCAAATCACCCTTACCAGTTTCGCTTCCAGACAGAGCTCTAGTCTGTGGAGCAATACAAAAATTATGTCAAAATCAGGTTGTGATCCCGGCCCCCCGGGAGCAACAAGGGGAAGGCTTTTATTCAATCCTATTTGTAGTGCCAAAGCCGGATGGCTCGGTACGACCAATCCTCAACCTAAAATCTCTAAATTTTTTCCTGAAGAAATTCAAATTCAAGATGGAGTCTCTCCGAGCGGTGATCTCCAGTCTGGAGGAGGGGGAATTCATGGTGTCTTTGGACATAAAGGATGCCTACCTTCATGTTCCCATTTATCCCCCTCATCAGAGTTATCTCAGGTTTGCAATCCAGGATACTCATTACCAATTTCAGACGTTGTCGTTTGGCCTGTCCACCGCTCCGAGGATTTTCACAAAAGTCATGGTAGAAATGATGGTTCTCCTCAGAAAAAGAGGAGTTACAATTATCCCGTACTTGGACGATCTCCTGATAAAGGCAAGGTCCAAGGAAAAACTGGTACAGGACATTACACTGTCTCTGTCGCTTCTACAACAGCACGGCTGGCTCTTGAACCTGCCGAAATCACAATTAGTTCCAACAACCCGGTTGGCATTTTTGGGTATGTTTCTGTACAGGATCCAGCTGAGAGTGTTCCTCCCTCCAGAGAAAGCACTGGAAATTCAGAGTTTGGTAAAACTCATTCTGAAACCACCAACAGTTTCCATTCATCAATGCATTCGGTTGCTAGGGAAAATGGTGGCGGCATACGAGGCCCTCCAATTCGGGAGGTTCCATGCCAGAGTATTTCAGTGGGACCTGTTGGACAAATGGTCCGGATCCCACCTCCATATGCACCGGGGGATAGTTCTATCCCCCAACACCAGGATCTCACTCCTGTGGTGGCTCCACAGCTCTCACCTCTTAGAAGGACGCAGATTTGGGATCCAAGACTGGATCCTAGTGACCACGGATGCAAGTCTCCGAGGTTGGGGAGCAGTCACACAAGGGGTAACCTTCCAAGGAAGATGGTCAAGTCAGGAAACTCTTCTTCACATAAACGTGCTGGAGTTGAGAGCCATTTACAACGGCCTTCTACGAGCGGAGCATCTTTTTTGAAACCGGCCTGTCCTGATCCAATCGGACAATGTGACAGCAGTAGCGTACATAAACCGCCAAGGCGGCACAAAGAGCAGAACAGCAATGGCAGAAGCCACAAGGATTCTTCGCTGGGCAGAGTCTCAGGTAAGCGCTCTGTCAGCAATATTCCTTCCGGGAGTGGACAACTGGGAAGCAGACTTCCTCAGCAGACACGATCTACATCCAGGGGAGTGGGGCCTCCATCAGGAGGTCTTCACTCTAATCACCAATCTTTGGGGGATTCCCCACATAGACATGATGGCGTCCCGCCACAACAACAAAAAACTACTAATGTATTAATCCAGGTCCAGGGACCCTCAGGCAGCGGCAGTGGATGCATCCGTCGGTGTACGTTTTCCCTCCACTTCCTCTCAATCCAAAGGTTCTGAGAATCCTAAGAAAATCACAGATTCCAGCGCTCCTTGTAGTTCCAGACTGGCCAAGGAGAATTTGGTACCCGGATCTTCAGGAGTTGTTAGTCGAAGATCCATGGCCTCTTCCTCTTCGCGAGGATCTGCTGCGGCAGGGGCTGTTCGTCTATCAAGACTTACAGTGGCTACGTTTGACGGTATGGCGGTTGAACGCCAGATTTTAGCCCGTAAGGGTATTCCCGATGAAGTCATTCCCACTCTTATTCTTGCTAGGAAGGGTGTGACGTCGAAACACTATCACCGTATTTGGAGGAAATATATTTCCTGGTGCGAGTCCAAGAAAGCTCCAGTGGAGAAGTTTGACCTTGGACGTTTTCTCCATTTTCTACAAAATGGAGTGGATGCGGGCCTTAAATTAGGCTCCATAAAAGTGCAGATTTCTGCTTTGTCAATTTTCTTTCAGAAACAATTGGCCTCACTTCCTGAGGGGCAGACCTTTGTAAAAGGGGTCCTGCACTTCCAACCTCCTTTTGTGCCACCTGTGGCACCTTGGGATCTTAATGTGGTTTTAACATTCCTAAAATCACATTGGTTTGAACCTTTAAGTAAAGTGGAGTTGAAATTCCTCACTTGGAAGGTTGTCATTTTGTTAGCATTGGCATCCGCAAGGCGGGTGTCTGAATTGGTGCCTTGTCTCACAAGAGCCCTTATTTGATCTTCCATGAGGATAGGGCAGAATTGAGAACTCAGCAACAATTTCTGCCAAAGGTGGTTTCCTCTTTTCATATTAACCAACATATTGTGCTGCCAGTGGCTACTGGCACTTTGGCTGAGGAAAAGTCTCTGGATGTCACCAGAGCTTTGAAAATTTACGTTGCCAGTTAGAAAAACAGAGTCTCTGTTTGTGCTATATGCTCCCAATAAACTTGGGTGTCCTGCTTTCAAGCAGACCATTGCCCGCTGGATATGTCACACGATTCAGCAGGCTCATTCCACGGCAAGTTTGCTGTTACCTAAATCGGTAAAAGCCCATTCCACTAGAAAGGTGGGCTCATCCTGGGGCGGCTGCTCGGGGTGTCACGGCATTACAACTTTGCCGAGCAGCTACTTGGTCGGGGTCAAACATGTTTGCTAAGTTTTACAAGTTTGATACCTTGGCCGATGAAGACCTAAAGTTTGGTCAATCCGTGCTGCAGAGTCGTCCGCACTCTCCCGCCCGTTATAGAGGTTTGGTATGATCCCATGGTTCTTTTGGTGTCCCCAACATCCTCAAGGATGTAATAGAAAACAGGATTTTAATACCTACCGGTAAATCCTTTTCTATTAGTCCGTAGAGGATGTTGGGCGCCCGTCCCAGTGCGTACTGTATCTGCAGTTTAGTTCTGGTTACACACATATTGTGTTATGGTTTCTTCAGCTTGTTGCTGAATTTTGTTCATGTCCGTTGGCATGTGTTCAGTTGAATGCCATGTTATTCGGCATGTTTATGGCGTGAGCTGGTATGATGCTCACCTTGTTTGTTAAGTCCTTTACTCAAAATGTCCATCTCTCCGGGCACAGTTCCAAACTTAGTCTGAGGAGGGATATAGAGGGAGGAGCCAGGTCACGCCCCTTTGAAAGTCTTAAAGTGCCCATGTCTCCTGCGGATCCATCTATATCCCATGGTTCTTTTGGTGTCCCCAACATCCTCTACGGACTTATAGAAAAGGATTTACCGGTAGGTATTAAAATCCTGTTTTAGCATTTACTGGAAAACTTTGGAAAAAGATAGAGTTTGTGGAGAGAGAATGCCTCCATAGGTATAAAATGGTTAACACTTTTTGGAGCTTGGCAGGGCTGGGTTACCAACTAGGTACAGGCTGCTAGGTACAGGCTGCTGCCTAGAGCCTGGTGGGAACCTAAGTGCCTGCTTGCCATCTGCAGAAATTATGCATTAAAGTCCTTTATTGTCTGGCAATAAACTGTGTGGGTGTGTTGCAATGGATATAGAATCTTAGTTATGTCTAATATATAATCATCCAAGTACCATCTAATTTGCATATTAAATGAAGCCAGAGGAGGTTAACTGGTTTATATGAAATTCTTCCATGTATCCCTGTTTTAGCGCTTCTCTTCTAAAATACATATTACCTAGAAACGAGAGAATATATATTGGTCCATATTTTTATTGCTGTCCGATGACAGGTCCTGTCAAGCTTGGTCTGATTTGAGAATCCAGACTAAGAGTTGCTGCGGAAGTGGGATTATTGCAGTACAAACTAGTAAGAATCGCTGGGATGATGCAGTACCAGATAAGCAGGTGCACTGACATGAGCAGTACTAGCTATGCAGGATCGCTGGGTGATGCAGTACCAGATAAGCAGGTGCACTGACATGAGCAGTACCAGCTATGCAGGATCGCTGGGATGATGCAGTACCAGTTAAGCAGATGCACTGACATGAGCAGTACCAGCTATGCAGGATCGCTGGGATGATGCAGGACCAGATAAGCAGGTGCACTCAGGGCCGGTTCGAATGCCCTCGGCGCCCCGGGCAGGGAATGGGGGCGTGGCTTACTACAGGGGGCGTGGTCAGTCACGCCCCCTGTACAGCAGAAGCGCCGCTTAAATGCTGAGCGGTGCGCGATGACGTCATCGCGCACCGCACAGCAAAAGGTCCTCTCCGCGAAGGGAAACTAGACGCGTAGTGTCTAGTTCCCTTCGCGGAGAGGACCTTTGCTGTGCGGTGCGTGATGACGTCATCGCGCACCGCTCAGTAATGGTCCTCTTTGCGAAGGGAAACTAGACGCTACGCGTCTAGTTCCCTTGACGGGACCAGAGCCGCAGGAGCCGGGGGGACACAGCGGGCAGCGGAGGGCACAGCAGTGGCGGATCTTGCCATGGTGCGGCGCCCTCCGGATGGCGCCAGCGCCCTCCGGAAGGCGGCGCCCCGGGCAAAAGTACTGCTTGCCCGTGGCAAGATCCGCTACTGGGTGCACTGACATGAGCATTACCAGCTATGCAGGATCGCTGGGATGATGCAGTACCAGATAAGGAGGTGCACTGACATGAGCAGTGCCAGCTATGCAGGATCGCTGGGATGATGCAGTACCAGATAAGCAGGAGCACTGGAATTTGCAGTACCAGCAAGTCCGGATTACTAGGATGGCCAACTACCAGATAAGCAAGAGCACTGGCATTTGCAGAACCAGACGGTGAGGATTGCTGGGTTGAAGCAGTTTCAGATAAGCTAGAGCTCTGGGATTTGCAGAACCAGTAGGCAGTATGGGTAGATTAAGGCTGTACCAGATAAGCTTGAACACTGGGATAGGCAGTTCCATCTTCGCAAAGTGACTGGAGTGAGTCAGTGAATGCTAGAGATGGAAAGCGCACTGGGGTCTAACAGCTGAATGTTTTGCTAGAGAGATACTCAGCGTGGGTCTCAGCAGGTATGGACAACAAAGCACTGACAACTGGAAGTGCTACTGGAGGATCTTTATACCCCTGGGTCTCAGCCGATTGGCTGTTCACCGCTGATGCTGCTTCCTGTGTCAATTCATTGGTGCTTCAGAGGAGAAGGAACCAGAACTAATATGGCAGCACCCAGTGCAGGCCCCACATGGAATACTAAACACCGCGTCCGCAAGTTGAAGAGGTGATTGGAGACCTGCGGCCGAACGCTGGCGCACTGGGACAGATTGGTAGAGGTAAGATAGTGCCCAACAGGGCAGCACTGAGGGCCTAATTCAGCGTGGATCGTAGATGTCTGAAAAATTGCGCATCTATGATCCATTACACTGACATGCAGTGGGACGCCCAGCACAGGACAAGTCCGATCCGCATGCCGGGTCCTGTCCCCTTCCCCCCCAAACATGTGAAATCATCGCATGGCAGTGATGCCTTTGCATGTTTAGGGTAGCCCTCTGCCTACGCAGCCTAGAAGTGAAGGCAGGCAGCTGCCCGACATGTTTCAGGTTGCAGCGGCTGCGTGTTACATCACGCAGCTTTGTGTATACAGCATCTTATGAGGTAATTTATTACTGATGATGGCTTAGTATAGGACGTGCCAGACTCGCTCTCATCTACTGTACAAATATGGATCACATGTCTGGTGTAGAAGGAGAGAGACATGATGTTTTCCTGACAGAGACCTCAAGAAAACTCTTACCACAGTGTGACTGGGGCACTGGTTTTAATGTGACCATGCGTATGTCTGCATTAGGGCCAGTGAGATGATTAATGTGTGTATATAAAACGACAGTTTTAGTGTAAAATGTTTTGTATAAAGAAATATGTGACACAGTTTATGTGAAACACAATTTGTGTTCGAATGTTGGGGGGAGGGCATGTATAGGGTAATAAAGGGTATGTTATGGTTATTGCCGGTTCAACCCAGGGAGGGGAGGGGTAAACTGATATTATGCCTAGGACCCCATGAGGGCTCTTAGTTCAGCTCTGGAACTTGGTACATAGGTTCAGACTACAGTCCCCATTGATAATTATAGGGACTGCAGTCTGAAGCACTACTTAGCCTTTTGCAGGGGATCCTATATAATAAAAGGCTAATGCTGCTCCTCACCTGTATGTGGGGAATTCAAGTGTTTTACGCACCGGCGAACACTAGATGGTGCCTGATGGAGCAATTCAAGTGTTGCTCCTTTCGGGCTTGCACAGCCTCTGGCACTGACATTACTGTTATGTTGTTCCATCATTTTGACGGGCTTGTAATTAGTAGATATATTTTTCTCTTAATCTACAAAGAGTTGGCAAAAGTGATCTGGAATGTACAGTAGTAGCCTTTCGACAGCCTGGCTCCTCTATAAAGAGACATTACCTGTGTACCACTGGAGCTGGTTCCAATACTCTATACTGATCCATGATCTTGTCAAGTAGTTTTTGCTTTTCATGTTTCAGCTCTGTCAGTTTCTCTCTAGGAATGAAACAAAAGGCAGCCATTGTAATATTTTTATTTTATTTTATTGTTTACATATTGAAAACAGTTTAAATAAAATTTGACAAAATCCTACAGAGACATACAGTATATACAAAGGAGGTGCAAAATTCAGGAACAAATAAAAATAAAGCACCATTTCTGAATATACAAACAATGTAGACATAGATTAGACAGAAATTTCCCTATAGACCAATAAACTAAAGGCCACTGTAATACAAATCACCATCCCAATTTTTCAATAGTAACGAATAGAAACTGCCAAATTTATCAAGCAGCAGTTTTGTGAACCAATATAAGTTATTCTGGAGGTTTGTAAGGGTTGAGTATGCGTGACCAGTGGTCAGGAGACCGCCGGTCAGCATACCTCTGCCTGTATCCCGGCAGCGGAATCCTGGCGGGGGGTGGGCAGCGCAACAAGCCCCACAGGTTCTATTCCCACTCTATGGGTCTCGTGGACACCGATAGAGTGGGTATAGCCCCTGTTGGTTGGCATGCCGACCATCGTGATTCTCAGGGGGTTGGATGTAGGGGGAGGAGTTGTGACCGGCAGTCTCCTAACCACCGGTCACATAACTACATCCCGTTTGGAAGTATAAATTGCCAGTGATAGATGGTGGGTTGAAAACACCATCAAACTCGCCCTTTAGTAAATTTCCACCTAAATATTGTTATCCTGCCAAGATAGGGAGCAGAAGGAACATTCATGTCTGAATTATTGACATATGGTGACCATAATGGCAAAAATGCTATAATTCATTTAATGCATTTTAGTCAGGGACTTTGGGAACTGGAAAGAATTTCTCTTTACTCTTCCGAATGGTGTGTAAATAAATAAACAGTACCACGAACAATAAAAGATCAATCTGGTTGCAGGGTTAGATGATAGCCTTACCGGTAGCTTCTCTCCTCTTCTTGTCTCAGGGCACCACTCTCAAGGCTCCGCTCTAATAACTCACGATTGTCTTGGCTTAGAGAATTTATCTGAGACAGCAGCAGGTTACTCTGGTCTTGGAGAGAGAGTTTTACCTGGGACAACACCTGAAAACACAGAGACAGTTATCTTGTGACCTGCATAACCACAAACTCAGGCAGCAACACTGTTCCTGAATCACCAACCTGGCACTGATTTGAAAGAGCTGTTTTGCTGATCTCCAGCCGCTGGACCCTCTCTTTCAGTTCCATGCGCTCTCTGTCTAGCTGCTCTCGCTCTCTCTGCTCAGATCCCAGCTGTCTCTTCATTTCTCTCAGCTCTGACATTTTTTCACTACAATTCTTCTCAAATCGGGACAGCTCCTCTTGTAGCCTAAGAACAAAACAAGATGGCAGCCCTATTCATTGTCTACTACCATTACCTGACCCATAAATCTAACATTTACCTAACCTATTCAAAAATCATTTCTGCAGGCAGAAGGACATGCAGTTCCAATCCATTTCTAGCTATCTGCATGTACAGTATATGCACTTGTAAGTACACTGTTTAGTCATGCAGCCATAACATAAACTAAGTACCTGTCTAAAGTTGATGATTTAAGAAACATGTTAGAGTCACCTCGCAGCCCACACATTGCACATTGGGGAACCTAAAGCACAAATTCCTATTACTAGAAGCCCAGATTTGGCCATTCGATCACCTCTTTTGCTCTTCCTGCAGTCTCTGGTTATCCATCTGCAATTCTTGCATTCTTTCCGTCTGCTCTTGCAGTTTTCTCTGCTGCTCCTGCTGCACCTGCTCTCCCTGTATAGAGAGCTGGGATAACCTGCCAGAGACCATAGTCATCAACAAAGTAATGTATGTGAAACAAATCCTCAACAATCCACATACAAATGTATATTCCATTTACAAACACACTACCACTCGGTTTTATAACACAATAATAACTTTGGCAAATACTTTTGTGCAAACCGAGGAACCATCAAAGAAATTGCTAAAGTTATAAGGGAGAAATGGGATTATGATCACCCCCTGCTTGTCATCCTGTCTCTGCTACTGTACCAACCATTCCATTCTCTTTGTACTTACCTGCTACCCAATACTACACACACAGGCTTTAATTACCAATGCAAATGCAAGAAGCTGCACAAATCCTTAGTTTTGCAATTAGTTTTATGCCTAGATGATCTGTCCTGCACATATCTCGGGACATGACTACACTCCAGTCTCAAAAAATGCCTCCACAACCTACAGTAGTGGTGTGCAGAAAGGTGAACATATTTGTAGAGGGTCATGGTGCAATGACCAGCCTGTTGCTACTTTCAACCATCCCTTTACTGAAATAAAACTTCAACATCTTCCTCATCAAATATTGCTTGGATTGGCCACATTATTGGAAGCTGCACATAAACCCAATGTCCATCATCTCCGAGCTCTTGCAAAATATAAGTCCCTGACAAAATTCAAGTCCCTTTTCAGGGCAGAAATGGCAACATGCCCCTCAACACAGCAGAGAGCATATCAAAGGTGACCCTCATCACCTCTTCATCTAATTTCAATGATTTTGCTGTACAAATTAATACCTAATGTTCACATTGCGCTTTGTACTTAACAAGGATTTATGTCCCTTTACCTACTGTAATTTCTTCTATTGTCTGTGGGAAACACCCCCCCCCCCCCTCTTTATTTGCTGCCATCTTGATCAATGGACCTATAAAATTTGGCAGAAATCTAAATGCAATTGCATAAATCAAGCAGGATATTATGCAGTACTTCAGCTGTTGTGCGTTTCATAAATGAGGCCCGTAGATTTTAACTCATGTCTGTGTCTGCCAGTCAAGTACAAGCTATACAGACATTCATATCGGCTTGCAGTAGTATTCAATTATCAGTTAAGTAAAATAGAGATGCAGAATGGTGGGGACATCAAATTCACTTTCTATAAAAAAGGGAACATTTGCAACTTTTACTCATTAAATATATTCAAGCATTAGTGATTTAGAAAGCCAGTGAACCCTGGTGAGAAGCATTAGTGTTCTAGGTAGCCAGTGAACTCTAGTGAGAAGCATTAGTGTTCTAGGTAGCCAGTGAACTCTAGTGAGAAGCATTAGTGTTCTAGGTAGCCAGTGAACCTGGTGAGACACTACTGTACTCGATTGTCCTACCTCTCCTGCAGCTCCCGATGTTCTTGTTTCAGTAATCTCATAGCACTCCGGCCTCGACGCAGCTCTCTTTGTACTCTTTCCAATTCCCCCTCCTGTCTTTGCAGGTCCCTGAGCAGGGAGTCATGACGTCCTTGCAACTCTGATCTCTCTCTTCGTACTCCATGCAGTTCCAGTAGAAGCAAGGATATGGGGGAGTCGGTGGCAGCAAGAGGGGGATAAGTGGATATGGACTCAGATCCATTTTTGGAGGGAGGCACAGAAACATGAGGCTGAAAAATGAGGTCAGATGCATGAGGCTGAATGACTGAGTCAGGAGCAGAGGCCAACAAAGTTGATTGAGTAAATGCAGAGAGAGTTGGCTCTAATGTGGGAGATATTGGGAACTTAGGAAATGGAGAAACATATACAGCATTTGTGGTTCCAAAGCAAAAGGAAATGCAGGCAGAATCAGAAATTGTTAATGGCTTAGATGAACTTTCATCCAGTTGTCTACTTATTTTTGGTTCTTTTCCTTCTTCAGGCTGTGGTCTTATTTCTCTAGTAGTTTCTTGCAGGTGTATTTTACCAGGTTCTGCTTCTTGAAAATTGCTCTCTGATTTATTGTTTTCCATTTTTCTCTTATGGGTCATCTTCTCTCCAGTTTTCTGTTCCAGTTGCCTTCTGAGAGTCTGAATGTCCTCAGTGCTTTCATGCAGTTGTCTCTGCAGTAGTTCTGTCACCTTATTACCCTCATCCAGTTTAAATTTAAGAGACTGCTCATATAGATCCCTCTCTTTCAGTTGTTTTATTAGAGAATGTTCCTTGCCTGTACATTCTTCTAGCTGTCTCTTAAGTGTTTGTATATCAACTTCTTTTTCATTGAGCTGTTTCTGTGAGATCTCGGCTTGCTCTGCACTCGCTTGAAGTTGCTTTATGAGACATTGGGTCTGCTCGTCTTTCTGCTGATCTTGTCTATCCAACTGTTCATTTTCTTTATGAATCAAGCGGACTATGGACTCTTTCCTACTGTTCATTTCATCCAGCTGCTTCTTCATCATTTGGATCTCTAGATTGTCGTTTAGTTGTCTAGCTTTGAATTGTGTACTGATCTCCTCTATATGCCTTTTCAAATTTAGCCTCTCTCTCTCACTACCTTCCAGCTGGATCTTCCATGAGTGTTCCTGCTCAGCACTCTCTTGTAACTGTCTTCTGAGGAACTGCAGTTCTGCACTGTTCTCCTCCAATTGTCTCTTGAGTAACTGCTCCCTTTCTTCCAGGCGTCTGTTCAGTAAAAAGTTTTCCCCACTTCTCTCCTCCAGCTGTTTTTTCTGTGAGTTTATTTCTTCTACACTTTTTTGAAGCTGTCTCTTTAAGGACTCTGTCTCCTCGGTTTTTTCTTTAATCAGTCTGTTTAGTGAGTGCTGACATGTCTCATTCTCTTTCAACTGTCTTTTCAGGGACTGTATTTCTTCAGCATTCTCTTTTAATTGCAGGTGACATGACTGTCTTTCTCTTGCACCTTCTTCCATCTGTCTTTGTTGCACCTTTCTCCGTCCTTCATTTTCCTCCAGATGTCTTTTTAGTAGCTGCAGCTCCCAATCACTCTCTTCCAGCTTTCTGTTTAAGGATTGCTGTTTTCCAGTGCTCTCATCTAAATGTCTTTTTTGGGTTAATATCTCTTCTTCTCTTTCTTGAAGCTGTTTCTGGAGGGCTTGTATGTCTACCTTGCTATCTTCAATATTTCTTAGTAAATTCCCTTCTTTATCTGCACTTGCTTGGATCTGTCTAGTTAGACTTTCTATTTGGTCAGACATCTCGCGGAGCTGATTTTTTAGTGCAGTTGACTCTGCTGTAAGAGTCTGCAGAGCGCTGTTCTCTACTGCATGCTCTTGAATTTGTTGCTGTATGCATTTCTCATCCATGTCTTTGAACTGTCTCTTTAATGACTGTACCACTGTATCTTTTTCCTGTAGCTGTCTCTGTAAGATCTTGTTTTTTTCAGAACTTTCTTCCAATTTCCTGCCCAGGGATTGCCGCTCTCTTTCATTCTGCTCAAGTTGACGTTTCAATAATTGTTCCTCACTAGAGGCCTCTTGTAACTGTTTTTGAAGAAACTGGATGGTGAATGTGCTCTCTTCCAACTGCTTCTTCACTAACTGCTCTATGCCCTCTATTTTCTCTATGTTTCTCTTGAGTTCCTGCACTTCTCCTGTTCTTCCATCCAGCTGCCTCTTCAATAACTGTTCTAATTCTTCTCTTTTTGACAGATTCTGCCTGAGTTCCTCTACCTCTCCTGTTCTCTCTTCCAGCTGACTTTTCACTAACTGCTCTAGTTGCTCTTCCTTGGCCAAGTTATGCTTGAGATCCTTGACTTCCTTTGTTCTCTCTTCCAGCTGTGTCTTCACTAGCTGTTCTAGTTCCTCTCCTTTATCCAAACTTTTCTTCAGCATATTGACCTCTCCTGTCCTCTCTTCCAACTGCCTTTCCACTAATTTCTGGGAATCCTCTTTTTTTTCCAAGATTCTGCTGAGTTTATGCACCTCCTTATTCCTTCCTTCCAGCTGCCTCCTCAGTAGCTGCTCTGCTTGTTCTTTTTTGTCCAGGTTTCTTTTGAGCATTTGTACCTCACCTGTCCTCTCTTCCAGCTGGCGTTTTACTAACTGCTCTAACTCTTCTCTATTTTCCAAGTTTTTTCTAAGCAACTGTATCTCCCCTGCTCTCTCTTCCAGTTGTTTTTTCCATAACAGCTCTACTTCCTCTCTCTTTTCCAAGTTTATCCTGAGAGGTTGCACCTCCGCTGTTTTGTCTTCCAGTTGTCTTCTCAGTGACTCAATTTCCTTTGCACTCTCTTCAATTTGTTTTTTTAATGCCTGTTCCTCTCTTTCTTGAAGATGCATCTTTATGGAGTGCATGTCTCTTGTGCTGGCTGCCAACTGTCTTTTAAGAGATTGCATTTCCTCAGAACTTTCTTGCAGATGCTGCGTTAGAGAATGCGACTCTTGTACATCAGACAGTTGTTTTTTTAGCAATTCTATTTCTACAGCTTTCTCATGGATTTGTCTCTGCTGGACTGTGTTCTCTACTTCTTTTTCCTCTAGCTGTTTCTTTAAGGATTGTATCTCACAAGCACCCAATTCAAACTTTGCATTTAATGACTGTGCCTCTGCAGCACTTATTTCCAGTTGTGTCTGGAGTGATTGTATCTCTCGACCGCTCAATTCTAGCTGTACCTTCAGTGATTGTAACTCTGCAGCATTCATTTCCAGATGAGTTTTCAGTGACTGTTCCCTTCCAGAACTTAATTCCAGCTGCACTTTTAGAGATTGTACCACTTCAGCATTCAATTCCAATTGTTTATTTAGTGATTGTTGCTCCCCAGCACTCACTTCCAATTGTGCCTTTAGTGATTGTACCTCTTTAGAACTCTGTTCCAGTTGTGTATTCAGTGATTGTTCCTTTTCAGAACTCAACTCCAGATGTGCCTTTAGTGATTGTACCACTCCTACATTTACTTTCAATTGTGTCTTCAGTGATTGTTCATTTTCACAATTTATTTCTAGCTGTGCCTTTAGTGATTGTTTTTCTTCAGCACTCAGTTGCAATTGTCTCTGCAGTGATTGTACATCTTCAGTGTTCACTTCCAGTTGTGACTTTAGTGACTGTACCTCCCCAGTGCTCAATTTCAGCTGTGTCTTTAGTGACTGCATTTCTGTATCATACAACGTTAGCTGTGCTTTCATTGATTGTACCTCTCCAGCCCTAGATTCAAGCTGTGTCTTTAGTGAGTGTACCTCTCCAGCCATAGATTTCAGCTGTGTCTTTAATGACTGTACCTCCTCTGCTCTACTGTCTAGCTGTGTCCTTAGTGACTGTACATCTCCAGCCCTACATTCCAGCTGTGTCTTTAGTGACTGTACCTCTCCAACCCTGCATTCCAGCTGTGTCTTTAGTGACTGTACCTCTTCAGTCCCACGTTCCAGCTGTGTTAGTGAGTGTACCTCTACACTACTCGATTCCAGCTGTGTCTGTAATGACTCTAAGTCTCCCGAACTCTGTCCCAAATGCCCCTGATTGACAGTCTTAGAATTGTCTGCATATTTCCCCAGTGATTTGTCCTCTAGAGAACATTCTTCCAGTTGGATCTGAATTAATGGCACATTACAATTAACTTCTTCCAGCTGTTTATTCTGTATAAGATTATTTCTTGTACTGTCTTCCAGCGGCACATGCGGCTGACCAGTGTCTTTGCCTGCTTTTTTTGAAACAGTGATTGGCTGTTCATCTGTAGTCATTTTCTGCAAGTGCTGTGACTGCACCTGTACAACTCTGTCTTCTGGTTTCTTTTTCTCTTTCTGGTTCATGTCTCCATCTCCCAATAGATCTTTATCCACTAAGCTGCCCCCATCTGGCTCCTACAGAATGAAATAAGCAGAACTTCAAGATAATGCCCTAGAGCAGTGGTTTCCAAACTTTTTTGAATCACGGCGCCCTAGAATATCAGAATTTTTTTCACGGCACCCCTAGGCCAAAAATTTCTTATTGAGAAATTTAGAAAGAAATAAGACATTAAGTAGATCGCGTTTGTATGTCATCCTTAGGGTCAGTTGTGTGGTGAGGGACAAGATTTGCTTCTGTTTGGCCACATATTTTATGATTGGCAGCCACCAGCACTGGTTTTGCCTATTATATTGACCATGAATAATTTGAATTGGTCTTGGACCACCAACCCAGGGCACCCCTGCAAGTGTCCCGAGGCACCCCAGGGAGCCATGGCACACAGTTTGGGAACCTCTGCCCTAGAGAAAGCATTATTAGTTTACCGATTTGCTCTCACCTCTCTGACACATAAATCTTGTAATCGGTCCGAGATCTCTTGCTTTTGCTCTATATGTCCCATGTTCTCCAGATCCACAGTCTCTCCAGTTAAGATCTGCAGCCTTTCTCTCAGGACCTGGTTTTCTCTCTCCAAACGTAACAAAGCTTGGGACAGCTCTGCATTCAGGTCTAAAACTGCAGATAATAGATGAAAAGTATATAAGAGGTTTGTACACAAAAACAGAACAACAGAGGGGTCAGATTTTGTGTAGTAAGTAATAAGTGTAGTAATAAAAAATTACATAGAGGTTGTGTAAAGACACGCGGTCTTGAAGTTGAATATTGGATATATGGCAATTAAAACAGTCTTTAACCACAACTAGACTGAGCTACAGCTGACTACGGAAGATATTTTCATATTATAATTATCAATACTTACATTCAACATCTGTCTCCTGTCTCTCCCAGCAAGTGACATGCTCTTTTTCCCATTTTGAGACTGTCTCTCCTTCGGACTCATACACTCTCTCCCAACCTTGAGATGCCTCCTCCCTTAGTATTCGTATCTCCTCGGCCAAAGTTAGGTTATCATGGAGCAGACACTGCACTCTTTGAGACTCTGAGTCTCTCTCCTGCAAGACAGGTCCAGTCTCATAAATAAAAATAACCATAACAAACCCGCAGGGCAGTCCCAATTAGACATACAGGAACTCATTCAGAGTTTAATGTAAATGTAAGTTATGGCTATTTGTCTCCTCAATGTGCTCTCTAACTGCACATATGCATCTGTTTGTGATTCGTGTCTTTTGCCTTGATGGCTTGGACGCATTTTACACTTAAAATAACTTATGTCAACGTGGAGCGGCATTGTTCAAAAATCAAAATAAATTCATTCTTCCAACCACAGTAATCTTAGCCAGTTTAGGGGGTTATTTGGTTTTGTTAGCAGTCCACAAAAGCACACTAATAGGCCAAACCATGTGCACCGCAGGTGGGGCAGATATAACATATGCAGAGAGAGTTAGATTTGGGTGGGTTATATTGATTCTGTGCATGGTAAATACTGGCTGCTTTATTTTTACGCTGCAATTTAGATTTCAGTTTGAACACTCTCCACCCAAATGTAACTCTCTCTGCACATGATATATATATATATATATATATATATATATATATTTGTATAGATCTAACATACACAGCTCAAAAAAATAAAGGAAACACTAAAATAACACATCCTAGATCTGAATGAATGAAATATTCTTATTAAATACTTTGTTCTTTACATAGTTGAATGTGCTGACAACAAAATCACACAAAAATTATCAATGGAAATCAAATTTATTAACCCATGGAGGTCTGGATTTGGAGTCACACTCAAAATTAAAGTGGAAAAACATACTACAGGCTGATCCAACTTTGATGTAATGTCCTTAAAACAAGTCGAAATGAGGCCTCCACGTGCCTGTATGACCTCCCTACAACGCCTGGGCATGCTCCTGATGAGGTGGTAGATGGTCTCCTGAGGGATCTCCTCCCAGACCTGGACTAAAGCATCCGCCAACTCCTGGACAGTCTGTGGTGCAACATGGCATTGGTGGATGGAGCAAGACATGATGTCCCAGATGTGCTCAATTGGATTCAGGTCTGGGGAACGGGCGGGCCAGTCCATAGCATCAATGCCTTCATCATGCAGGAACTGCTGACACACTCCAGCCACATGAGGTCTAGCATTGTCTTGCATTAGGAGGAACCCAGGGCAAACCGCACCAGCATATGGTCTTACAAGGGGTCTGAGGATCTCATCTCGGTACCTAATGGCAGTCAGGCTACCTCTGGCGAGCACATGGAGGGCTGTGCGACCCCCCAAAGAAATGCCACCCCACACCATTACTGACCCACTGCCAAACCGGTCATGCTGGAGGATGTTGCAGGCAGCAGAACGTTCTCCTTGGCATCTCCAGACTCTTTCACGTCTGTCACATGTGCTCAGTGAGAACCTGCTTTCATCTGTGAAGAGCACAGGGCGCCAGTGGCGAATTTGCCAATCTTGGTGTTCTCTGGCGTATGCCAAACGTCCTGCACAGTGTTGTGCTGTAAGCACAACCCCCACCTGTGGACGTCGGGCCCTCATACCACCCTCATGGAGTCTGTTTCTGATCATTTGAGTAGACACATGCACATTTGTGGCTTGTTGGAGGTCATTTTGCAGGGCTCTGGCAGTGCTCCTCCTGTTCCTCCTTGCACAAAGGCGGAGGTAGCGGTCCTGCTGCTGGGTTGTTGCTCTCCTACGGCCTCCTCCACGTCTCCTGATGTACTGGCCTGTCTCCTGGTAGCGCCTCCATGCTCTGGACCCACCCGCTGACAGACACAGCAAACCTTCTTGCCACAGCTCGCATTGATGTGCCATCCTGGATCAGCTGCACTACCTGAGCCACTTGTGTGAGTTGTAGACTCCGACTCATGCTACCACTAGAGTGAAAGCACCGCCAGCTTTCAAAAGTGACCAAAACATCAGCCAGAAAGCATAGGAGCTGAGAAGTGGTCTGTGGTCACCACTGCAGAACAACTCCTTTATTGGGGGGTGTCTTGCTAAATGCCTATAATTCCCACCTGTTGTCTATTCCATTTGCACAACAGCATGTGAAATTGATTGTCAATCAGTGTTGCTTCCTAAGTGGACAATTTGATTACACAGAAGTGTCGAAGTCAAAAATATTACATAAAAAGAACATACAAACTACACACATGTAAGTCGCTATACTTGCAAATACGTGCAGCGAGCACAGCAATATATGGTAACACACGCATTTACATGGACATGCCACAGAGATGGATTCGACTCTTATTTCATACAGTACATAACTATAATAATATCAAGCGCCAGACATCATGATGATTTAAAATGATATATAATGAAGTAATGTCATGTATGTGTATTATTTGAACGAAACCAGATAGACCGGTCATATTTACTATTAAAGCAACCAGAATAATGTGTAGATTCATTTCATACTTGTTATAAAGTTGTAGGACATTGCAACAGATAATTATGATTAAATGTATGTAAGCTAAAATCGCTTTTATTAGAACAATAGATATTCCAAACAGGTAGTGGACAGGAAGCTCAGGCCAGCCCCTTAGGACGTCCCCACGGCTGAACCTGTTCAGCATATACAAAATGACTAGTGACTCATCATGAATGAGTGAGTCCCCTCCCCCAGAAACTAGATAACACATTGCTGACCACACAGGAGGTCAATTGCTTTTTGGTACCAGAGGATGAAGGAGTTCCTGGCAGACCAGTTCCTGCATTTATTTACAGAGAGAGAGAGAGAGTGATATGGAAAGACGAATTTATATAACTTAAGGATAATGGTATTGTATGCTGGCCTGCAACTGTATGTAACTGTGACTGTAACTGTATGTTTTAACTGCTTACTGTACGAGTTGTAACTATAGGTATACTGTACATTGTAATATATTGAATCCATATCCTTTTAATAACAAATATATACATCAATGAGCTTTGGAACTCAGAAAATGTGTGGGTGTATTGTTTTCTCTTATGGGATGCAGTGTTTTGCGATGTACAGCGCACTTTTATCGTATATGGTAATAAGATGCGCCTGGCGTCTGCAATATATATTAGAGCGGGCATTTTATATTTGTGAGAAAGCAATTTGGCATTCACAGATGAGGGCTCTTACGGGATATCATGGTCTTAATGATGCACTGTACATTATAAACGCGACACTGTGGTCCAGGTTGTGATGGACGCATCCTGACGCTGAGAAAATCATATCCGTGTGTTCTGTTGTGTTACCAGTAAGCCAATGATATGAAAATTATAGGGACAATGCGTTTCTCATAATATTTAAGATGCTAAAATGTATTTTTATTGTTGCAAAACAAAGTTCAAATAAGTCATATTGTGTTTGATTCAGATTGGATTGTTTATCTGTTAAGTAGGGTGAAACGTACATTTAAAAGTTGCTGCATAGCCTTGATACCGTTTTTTTTTTTAACTCAGGCCTAAAATAACTTCAGGTGCTTGTATAATGTGTGATTTCTTTGTGACAAAGGAAGCCACATGGTCTGTCCTCCATTTTGGACTAACCACATGGCCTGTCCACCATTTAGTGTAAACCTCATGGATGTGGAAGGGGGAGGAGCAGTGGCCGTTTTAGGAAGGTCATTTTCTAAATAGCTGATTTTCAGTCTGCTCAGAAAAATCAGTTTCCTTGGTCACATCAAACACCATTTATGAGTTACCAATGCATTTATTTAACCCATGCCATAGTCAATTACAAATAGTTTCAATTGGGCCTAGTGAGAGTAAATGGTAAGATAAATGCTTGGCTTGGGGTAAAAAAAATTGCACATAGATAGAAAAAGGAAAGAAAGGGTTTTGGGGTTTTTTTTCCTCTTTTTCCTTCCAAGACTTGTAGAATCTGCTTGCTATAGGATGGCAATTGAAATGCAAATTAACCTGTGTAACTGGGTTTTTTTTTAGTGGAAAAGCAAATAGCTTTGATATGCAAATAAGAGGTAAGGTGTCTCATAGGAGACCAGTGAATGGTACATATATATAATATTATTATAATTATGTGTATATTTATATCAGTGTATGTTCTGCAAGATAGCTATCCAATCTGAATCATATCATTTAAATTATTGATTATTGCTAGAGTCATTATAGATCTGTGTGAAATAGGATACATTTGTTGCTATATAGGTAAATTTGAAATAACAGTATTTTAAGGAAGTAAGTGTAAAGACACAAACGCAGGTCTGCATAAAAGTTTATACAGAACAAGTTGTGTCTAGTGGGCAATAGTAATTAGTATTGTTCACATTTATACTTAGAGCTGTGTGATTTGTTTTATTGCGGACGCAGGGTTTTGTACACGTGTCTCGGACAAAGTAAAGGACTGCGCACGCAGCGTAAGAGACACGCGCGGTCGCGTGTGTACGCAAAGTGCGTAAGAATGTGGGCGCTAAGTACAAATTACAAACTGAATAACCCCTTGCGCTATTTAATTAGAGGCAACATGACATGAATACACTCAATAAAATAATTATAAGATAATTTTAATATCTAAAAAATCGATCATGTATAGGTTACATAGACATAATCATAAAAAATTGGGTTAATTAGTATGCGCATACAAGTAAAAATGCTGAATGTTAAACCTACTAATTGAGCATAAGAGGTGGATCATATAGCTACTAGTGACCACATATGGCTAATTCAATAATCATAAGTTGACAATGTCCTTAATTTATGTTCTCAGAATATGACAGTCCCATTAGATGTGCTCATAAATATTTCATGATTGATTATCATGTGGTGTGATAAAAATAAATATGGAGCTTTAGTTTAGGTATATACCAATATATGAGTTTAACCAATTGCTCATAAGGATGAATAGTTCTTTACATGTGGAAAAGATATCCAGAATAAATGGAGGAAATTTGTATATCACCCGGGGCTTGGTGCACAGCAAGCACCTGTAGAAGAAAAGCTCCCGTCTTCCACAGTCCGTAAGTGGCGTCCTCCGTCTCCCACTGTGTCTGGCTCTCATACACACACCTTGGATCGCTTGGAGAGAGAGAGGGGTTGGTCCGGCTCCCGGAGCTCTGCGCACCGCAGGCGCTGATCAGTTGATTTTGCTCCCGTCTTCAAGCCGCCGCATATAGCGTCCTCCCGTCTCGTTTAGTTCAAAGGTGGGATAGTAGACATTTAATACAATAGCACATAACTATCAGATTTCAAAAGCAGGTTACTCTAAATTTAGTTTAAAAACTATTGCCTCTGGGGCAAAGCTGCCTATCTGAATGAATTAAAATTTTCTGTATAGAAAAACCAAAGTGTATTTGAGTGAGCGAACGTAGGAGTGAGTGGATTGAACCCAGGGAATTCGGGATCCCGTAGTGTGGTACATCAAGTAAGTGGAGGCTTGGTGGCGTGAGGCGGCTGACTCACGTTAGTATAAGGTTTAATACGCAAATCGTGATGAGATTTGCAGAGGAGCGTAATAGGGAATTGTGCATTGTGTAGTATTGAAGTAAAAAGGTTTTTTGTTACGCTCCGAGCTGAGGGTCACAGTTTGTACATTGACCCGTGGTTGTACGGCAGATAGGTAACAAGTACCTATACGCTGTGCGATTGGACCGCGCGTTTGTGGGTGTGATAGATAGCGCAACTTGATACCCCTTTTACGAGCTTTTGCGTAAAATCGCGGTATCATTAGCGCTGTATAGAGCATACGCAAGCGTGATTTGTGTATAAAAAGTGTATAGGGAGTTTTCGCTGGTCTCTCTCAGGAAAATCTCCAGCGACGGATATTTACTGGAAAAGGTAAGTCACTCCTAACACTTCCAGTAAATAGAAACTAGATAGGGCCACACTGGGTACGCGGTGTTCACTATTGGAGTGAGTCGTGGTACTCAGCGGAGAAGGAGCGAGTGAAAGCGCTAGGTGTCTTTCACCGTCTATTTGCGGTGTGCATTGGGGATTGTGTTTATTGGAAAAAAGTCCGCGATGGGATCCAATTGCACAAGCAGTGGGCGTTTGGTAGCTAGGGTTCAGGCTGAAGAAGAGTTGGGACCGAGAAGGTCAGACTCGGGACAGAGAAGGTCATAATTGCGACCGAGAAGGTCAGCAAGGTTTAATATGTGTGAAAAGTATGGTTCACACACGGTGGCTTTTTGCAATGAATGGTTATGTATGACTGACAAAGATTGGGTACCATTCCCTAGGGTGAGCAGCTTTGAACCAGAGGTACTGCAGAACTTAAGGATAAGAATATGTCTAATAAAATCCCCAAAACAAAGGGTCAGACATACAAATTGTTTAAACCTGTGGCAGCAAGAGGGGTTGGTGAGTTTGATCCTAAGGTATTGCAGGTGGTATGTCTAACCAAAGTCATATAAGACAAGAATGGAAATATAACTTGTAGAAACAATAAACAAGTAGGAAGAAAAAAAAGAGAATGCAAGTACACCGCCGTATGTAGATGTGGAAGCAGTTACGGCCAGCATACAAACTATAGAAAATAATAAAAATATGAAAAAATTTACTGTAATCTATATATGTACTAATGAATGTTGAAGTTTTATTTAGGAGTAGAAGGTGACCTGATTGTTTTCAGACATTTCTCATGTGCCCAGAGGAGTATCCAACCGGTAAAAGAAGAGCAGTAGCCTGTGGGGGGAAGTGGCTGAGACCAGTCAAACAGGTAAGTATGGTATCATTCGTGTACATATATAGTAAAACACAAAAATAAAACAAAAAAAATCAAGAAAGTAACGTCAGAAATGGAGAAAAACCTGTCCGCACATTAGTATTTGCCAGTAGGAAAGCGGACAGAGACATGGTAACCCCCGGGTATTTCTTTCAGTTACCATATAAGAAGTATTCATTCCTAGTAATGTCCCTAGTCAAGATGAGCTCGGAAATGTTTGTTGGACCATGTACAGACCCTTAATACAGGATGAGAAGGATTGAATGAATACTTCGCATGACCTAGAAGCTTGTTAAACTTTTTGTTTTTGCCTCTTGCAAAAATAGAAAACTCTCCATCTGGATAAGATCACTGGTAAACACTAATTCGGCAAATTGGAGATGGCTGTCTCTGTGCAAATGGACGGGCTCAATAAGGCATTGAGTGTCAGGGTGCAGACTTCTTTGCAAAATTGGAAAGGGGTCACAGTAGCTAATCTTAGATAGTGTGCTATTGAACATCACAAGAATAGTGCTAGGCGCAGAGAACAACAGGTGGAGAGGTTGAGGACGGTAAGTATACGGGCACATACAGGAAAGACCCATCAGTCCAAACCCCAGATCCCTAATGGTCAATAATATGTTACACTTGTAGGAAGGAAGGGCATTTTGCCAGAGATTGTAGGAGTAGTAGGACACATAGTCAATATAGATCCCCTAGACAGAAAACACAAGCCACATTATGAAACACATAGACGGGACCAACGGACATATAGTAAGGAATCATAAGCCATATAGAAAACACAGATTCGGCTAATGGGAAGAACAAAATAAATGCAACATTACCCTTTGACAAAACTTGCTGGGGTTAAGATGGGGCCTCTAAACTTTTGCTTCTTTTTCCTAGCAAAAATGGCCCCTGATTAACTTAATTTTGTTAGATATGATATACATATACTATGCTCCCGCTCAGGAAGTACAAAGTATGTTAGACACCCACGAAGACTAATGTCGCATTCTCCTGTTCTAGATGCATGTCCATCACAGGTAGAGGAAATTATCTCACAGATACTGGGTTCCCTATGAACTTAGGATGGACAGGACACTGGATTGGTGGCTGGGATAGTCCCAATAGCGATACGACAAACACAGAAACATTTTTTAAGGGGAGTAGACCAAGTAGAGAATCACTTCCCCGTAGTGCCCAATCCAGTTGTCAATTTTTTATAAAATCTTCTTCACCTCTACAAACACATCTGTCACCAACCTCTATTCTGTTTCTCTACAGTTTCCTCTTCATCTTTTGCGTTCACACAGGGTGGTACAATACATGGACCCAAGTACAGTTCAAACTCCACATGCCTAGGTCCTTCAGAGTTCTGCCCAAACCCAGTATATCTCAACAGCACGATAACACCAGTATTACTGCAGTGTGCCTTGTCATGCACAAAGGGTGGAGAATGGGAATACTGGTGAAGGGAAATTTTGTATAGATACTGATATGCCTGTTGTTAAATGGCAAACCTGACATTTTCTTTTTCATTTTCTTCTTCTTTCTCTCCTCTAGAGATGTTTCTTTTTTCTTTTTCTTTTTTTTTTTGAGTTATGCTCATGGTACTCTACATTGCAAAAACACGATAGTTAAATTAAGATACAAAAAATTTGTGTTCCCTACAGGAAAAGGCAGTCTGGAGGACAAAGGGGTATGGCCAGGGGTCCTCAGGACTGTGGGCAGGTGGACACGGTAAGCCAGTAGCCCCCAGAGCATACCTTCCAAGTCTAGCTGAGGTGGCACACGACTGACTCATCTAGGCAAAGAGGGTAGGTTCAGGCTGATGAGAGCCTACTGGTGCGCGCCAGGATTCTATTCTCATGCAGGTAAGAGAGCAATGACCTGTCTTGCTTGCTTGAGGAAGAATATTGGTAAAGCAATACCAACAGAGCCATCCCATATCCCTCCTGCAGACAGATGTTTTCAGGAAATACAAATCGACTTCGTACAGTTAACACCCTTTAGGAATTATTGTTATGTATTGGTGTGCACTGATGTTTTCTCAAACTGGGTAGAGGCATTTCCTGCCGCCACGGATGCTGCTGTGTTTACCGCAAAGAAAAATTGTGCAGAAATTTGTGTGTAGATAATGGTACCCCTAGAAGTAGGAGCAAAGCTTGAAATTGTACTATTGTGATCATAGATACTGCCACTAGTATTATGTAGCTTCGGAACCACTCCCAGATCTTCACTCAACGAATCACCCTCTTCGAAATTTGTTTTTGTTTTTGTTTTGGTATTTGTGTTTTTTTGGTTGTTTTTGGAAGACAACCTCGTGTCATGATTGATCTGCACAATGATCAGAAATACACCAATGAGGTGACAGTACAGTACCTCATTGAGATGAGCCAGCATTTGAGAACTTGACAAAAGAACTTGAAACTGTTGATTGCTGGTATGTCAAATACTAACTGTCTTGATTGTGAACCATGAGACTGTGTGATTGTTCTTACGCTCAGGTTGCCTAATAGACAGGTGGGAAGGACCATACCAAGTTTTGTTGACAGCACTAAAGGTCGCCGAAAGAGAGACTTGGGTCCACTCGTCCCACTGCAAGAAGGTCGCTGACCCGGAGAGAACTCGTGACAAAGTAGTTTATTGCTCACATTCATCGAGTTTGTGCAGTTTGGTAACTGTGTGTTCGAAGTGAACTGTGTGTTCCAAGTGAACTGTGTGTTCAAAAAGCAAGTTGGAGAGCAAAGTGAACTGTGTGTTCCAAGTGAACTGTGTGTTCAAAGAGCAAGGCAAAGAGAACCTCGTATCACTAGAGACTCTGTTCCGTGAAGACTGAGAGGCAGCACTGTTGAACACTACCTGAGCGTACTAAAGGATTGCAGAAAGACCAGTCACTGTAATTGATTTGTTATGAACAAGAGTTGTTTTGTTCTATTTCTCTTTTCTCTCTTTCCTGCTGACAAACATTTTCTTTCAGGATATTCTATTTTTGCGAGTGTGGGACTGGGACTGGTTCTGGAGGAAGGAGTGATTTCCTTATAGGATCCCAGGATTAGCCGATCAGTTTGTTAAAGTCAGAGAACAATCAAAGTTCTAGTAGTTATGGAGTTCGGAGGTAATCAGGAACAATCAGACAATGGCTATTCACACATTGCAGATAAAGAGCTCATTAATATATGTGGAAGAAAGGTTTATGAGTGGCTCTCCCCGAACTCCGAAGGTTTATGTTATTTAGGAAGGACATTACTTATAACCCTTGTTCAATGATTAAACAGACATAGCATACGTTCCAGAAATGGAAACAATGTTCAGAAAATGATAGGAATATGTAGATCATGAAAATTTTAAATGTCACTGTCACGTTTGTTTGTGTCTTCTTCATCTACCCAGCAGAACCTCAATCGAATCCAAACATCAGTGTACAAAGACGTAGGTACATGTATGTGTGAAATGTTCGTCGCAAATCAGACATTATAGGCCAAAACACTGTCCCAGCATACTCTATAGGTTGAATGTTGTCCCACACACAACCAGTGGTCCCGTGACCACCGAGTGCATATAGAGGATGTCTCGTCCTCCTCCCTGTCTTCCCCAATTATAGTCAAGTGTCTGATTTGCGAAATGCATACATACTTGTGTCTAGGTCTCCGATTATTGTATGAAATATTTTTTCTTATGTTAATAATTGATGGCAGTTATTGTTTGCTGCCAAAGGGTGGACTGTCGAAGTCAAAAATATTACACAAAAATAACATACAAACTACACACATATTAGTCGCTATACTTGCAAATACGCGCAGCGAGCACAGCAATATATATGGTAACACACGCATTTACACGGACATGCCACAGAGATGGATTCGACACTTATTTCATACAGTACATAACTATAATAATATCAAGCGCCAGACATCATGATGATTTAAAATGATATATAATGAAGTAATGTCATGTATGTGTATTATTTGAACGAAACCAGATAGACCGGTCATATTTACTATTAAAGCAACTAGATTAATGTGTAGATTCATTTGATACTTGTTATAAAGTTGTAGGACATTGCAACAAATAATTATGATTAAATGTATGTAAGCTGAAATCACTTTTATTAGAACAATAGATATTCCAAACAGGTAGTGGACAGGAAGCTCAGGCCAGCCCCTTAGGACGTCCCCAAGGCTGAACCTGTTCAGCATATACAAAGAGACTAGTGACTCATCATGAATGAGTGAGTCCCCTCCCCCAGAAACTAGATAACACATTGCTGACCACACAGGAGGTCAATTGCTTTTTGGTACCAGAGGATGAAGGAGTTGCTGGCAGAACAGTTCCTGCATTTATTTACAGAGAGAGAGAGAGAGTGATATGGAAAGACGAATTTATATAACTTAAGGATAATGGTATTGTATGCTGGCCTGTAACTGTATGTAACTGTGACTGTAACTGTATGTTTTAACTGCTTACTGTATGAGTTGTAACTATAGGTATACTGTACATTGTAATATATTGAATCCATATCCTTTTAATAACAAATATATACATCAATGAGCTTTGGAACTCAGATAATGTGTGGGTGTATTGTTTTCTCTTATGGGATGCAGTGTTTTGCGATGTACAGCACACTTTTATCGTATGTGGTAATAAGATGCGCCTGGCGTCTGCAATATATATTAGAGCGGGCATTTTAAATATTTGTGAGAAAGCAATTTGGCATTAAGAGTGTGATTGATTTGGAGTTACATTGTGTTGTTTAAGTGTTCCCTTTATTTTTTTGAGCAGTGTATTTCTATTTATCTAGGGGGTGGTGCCGCAAAGGAGTAGAGAATGGTCACAAGGAGAGCTGAGGTGGAAGAGGGAAGGTACATATGAAACAGGAGCTGAGAAGGGGGCAGGGCTAGTCCCAGTGGAGGGGTCAGCCCACAGGAACTAGCCAGACACTGTAGGGGCTGAAGCTGGGTGCAAGGTGAAGGAGAGCCCTGGAGGTGGGTGGGGAAAGGCTGTGGAGAGGTGGAGCAACTGGAAAGGGGATCGTCTCCATCCTGACACTGCGCAGAGTAATCCTAGATAGCTGCCGCACTGCACCTCAGTACATTGACTTGTGCCTCACAAATATTTGGGGGGGAGGGTTGGTGGCTCACCTCTAACTGCCATCTAACAGGCAGTGTATGAAACAGTGTTACCATGACAATCACATATAGGGGTCTATTCATGAAGCAGTAAAAAGTGTGTAGAAGTGAGCCAATGGAGAAGTTGCCCATGGCAACCAATCAGCTGCTTTGTATTATTTTATAGTAAGCAAATTATAAATGTTACTTCAATGCTGATTGGTTGCCAAGGGCAACTTCTCTACAAGCTCACTTCTCCACACTTTTCACTGCTTCATGAATAGATCCCTTAGTGAGAACTACCAACCCCAACACCCTCTTTGACAAAGAGCCGCATAGTGTTAATATGACCAATGGACAGGCTCGGACTGGGTCACCGGGGAGCCGGTGAACTCACCGGTAGGCCCTGCCGAGTGTTAGCCACGCCCTCTTTTGTGTGAGGGCAGGATTGCACTCTCCTCCCCAGCTCCCGTCCCAGCCACAGGAGCAGTGCAGCAGCCGGCAGGTGATCCCCGTGGTGGCGGTGATTGCAGAGTCCGGCTGAGGGGAGGAGAGGTGCACGCTGCGCTTTCCTCCCCAGTCACAGCAGCCGGCAGGTGATCCCGGGGGGCGGTGGTGAATGTAGAGTTGAACTGAGGGGAGGAGAGGCGCGTGCTGGGGCATCTGTGTATCTGGCACTGCTTGGGGCATCTGTGTATCTGGCACTGTGCTGCTGGGGGCGTATGTGTATCTGGCAGTGGGCTGCTGGGGGCGTATGTGTATCTGGCAGTGGGCTGCTGGGGGCGTATGTGTATCTGGCAGTGGGCTGCTGGGGGCGTGTGTGCATCTGGCACTATTGGGGGTGTATGTGTATCTGGCACTGCACTACTGGGGGCATCTGTGTATCTGGCACTGCACTATTGGGGGCATCTGTGTATCTAGCACTGCACTACTGGGGGCATCTTGTATCTGGCACTGCACTACTGGGGGCATCTGTGTATCTGGCACTGCACTACTAGAAGCATATGTGTATCTGGCACTGCTATGGGTATCTATGTATCTGGCACTGCACTACTGGGGGGCATCTGTGTATCTGGCACTGCACTACTGGAGGCATATGTGTATCTGGCACTGCTATGGGTATCTGTGTATCTGGCACTGCACTACTGGGGTCATTATTTGTATCTGGCACTATACTGGGGTCCTTATGTGTATCTACTGCTCTCTCCCAGTGTAACCCAGGCACATATATTGCTGCTCTCTCCTGGTATAACCCAGGTGCGTATACTACTGATCTCTCCCGGTGTAACCCAGGCACATACACAACAGCTTGAAGTGGGCAGCGAGGTAGAGCTCTTTTTCTTTATATACTATGCTAGGTGGCGCCTTTAATGGCTGGCCACTCCCCTCTGGTCACTTGGCCACATCCCTTCTAGCATATGGCAATGCCCCTTAGTGGGCCCCTGTGATTGCATTTCCCTGGTGGGCCCTTCATGCCCCAGTCCGACACTGCCAATGGATACCATGTGAAACACACAAAGGAGGAGCTCAGATATGCAGCAGTGACTCTTCCAGCTTCAGCTGAGATAGAAGCAACAACCTATCAATCAGATCTGTAGCAATGGGTCGCACGAACAGTAATGTTACCCCCCCCAATAAGCAGAAGAAGCCGCTATGACATTTTTTTATTTTAGAAAATGTATACATATTTACTAAGTAGGGCGGCTGACAGGGGCAGTATGTGCCTACCTGTTTACAGTCCATTCAAGAAAGTATATGGTAAGGCAAAGTGGAATAGTATATGATATGGCAAAGTGGAAATATTTACTGGTTACTGGTACATTCTGGGCTGACAGTACAAACATAAGCACCCAAGTGCCGCCCCTAGGCACATGCCTCACGTACCTAATGGGAAATTCACCACTGCACTGACACACATCTTGAACATACTGTGGGGCCTATCCATAAAGTAGAGAAAAGCCCTGTTTTGAGGAGAATAGGGCTTTTCTCTGCTTCATGCTATTCATGGAGCAGGTTACCGTGGAGAAGTTCCTGACTTCTCCAGCGGCCCACCTGCTCCGCAGCTGAATCACATCACCATACTTAGCCCAGCTTTCCGCTTCTTCATGGAGTTCGGGTTCGCCATCTCAGGATGACGTAACCTGAATTGCGGTGCAGCTACTGTAGGGGAGCTCTCCTTGCCCCCTGTCCAGCACCCAACAGTAGCACTGACCCCCTGACCTCCCATCAGCCACTACGGTCTTCTGGGAGGTCAGCCTGCGGAGCACTAAAACATTGCAGAGGAGCACTGCTGGAGAAGACAGCGTAGCTGGAGCCCGGGATACCGCATCACTTCGCCAGAAGGATGAGTATACATGAATTGCTACTTATCACAGCTAAATATATCGTATCGGACCAATGCTATGTATATAGATAAGTATCAATTCATTTTTGTTTCCTACATGAATAGACCCCTATATCTTTCTAGTGCTCAGGTTTTCCCCATTTCTCCTTTCCCTTACACCATTACAGGTTGAGTATCCCATATCCAAATATCCGAAATACGGAATATTCCGAAATACGGACTTTTTGAGTGAGACTGAGATAGTGAAACCTTTGTTTTCTGATGGCTCAATGTACACAAACTTTGTTTAATACACACAGTTATTAAAAATATTGTATTGAATGACCTTCAGGCTGTGTGTATAAGGTGTATATGAAACATAAATGAATTGTGTGAATGTAGATACACTTTGTTTAATGCACAAAGTTATAAAAAATATTGGCTAAAATGACCTTCAGGCTGTGTGTATAAGGTGTATATGGAACATAAATGCATCCTGTGCTTAGATTTAGGTCCCATCACCATGATATCTCATTATGGTATGCAATTATTCCAAAATACGGAAAAATCCGATATCCAAAATACCTCTGGTCCCAAGCATTTTGGATAAGGGATACTCAACCTGTACTACTGATCATGCAGGAAATAATAGGACAACAGGTAAGCGGCAGGATAGGAAATGGCAACTAAAACAGTATTCATGAAATCGTCTATTCAAAAAAAATATTATTTTTCCATAAAAAATTGAATCAGAAATGATCATTCACAATGACCGTCACAGCTTTATGTATATTATACCATTTCAACTCTCTTGAGTCTCTCTTCTAGCGAGTGCTTTTCCCTCTCACACATGCGCAGTTTCTCAGAACGCTCTCTTTCTGCAGAAAGCTGATGCTCTAACACTTCTTTATCTTCCAGCAGGCTCCTTGAGAATTCTTTCTCCTCCTGTAAGTACACTACAGATGTAGGCTCTGCTTCTAAATGTCATTGACTTCAAAAATTCATTATTTAGCTTAAAATGAAGTTTTTGTAAAGTGCTTTATAGCACATTCCAGTCTCTCCCCAGAGATGTAGCTGGTATTTTTCAATTATGCTGTTGTCTAAATGAATATAAGGAGCTCAGTGGCCTTGTAGTGAAAGGGCAGGCATAATTCAGCTACATTATCATTATATTATATATCGATTTGGCAGACCTGCAAGGAGCGCTGGTAGATGTCCATGGTGCGCAGTTTATCTGTGAGAGCGTTTACTTGGGCCTCAGAGCGTCGCGAGCGCTCTCTCAGTGCATCGGCCTCATCACGGTAACCACGAGAGAGAGCAGCCATTTGGGAGAGCTCACGGACCTAGGAAAATGAAAGGAACTAAGATATCAGTACATTGCTATGGCAGCAGAAGTAACATGTTACATGTAGGAGAAGGATAAATGGTACAAAACTTTCAGTCTGTAATATAGACGATATCTTCACTCTGGTGCAACTGGATTAACTCAGTGGGGGTAATTCCGAGTTGATCGCAGCATCAAATTTGTTAGCAGTTGGCCAAAACCATGTGCACTGCAGGTGGGGCAGATGTAACATTTGCAGAGAGAGTTAGATTTGGGTGTTGTGTGTTCAAACAAATCTAAATTGCAGTGTAAAAATAAAGCAGCCAGTATTAACCCTGCACAGAAACAAAATAACCCAACCAAATCTAAAGGTGTGTACACACGGTGAGATCCCTGCTATGTTCGATTTTGACTATGTGATTTCCCTTGAACTCCCCCAGAGCCCAGATAGTACAGATTGTACAGATTTTGACTATCTGTGCTTGAGATTTTGTCTATGTACGATTTTGACTAAGTGCCAATTTTGACTATACTTTGTACTAGATAGTACACTATATAGTCAAGATTGACTTGCCTGCACAGTCTATCTAGCCTTACGATACCGACCCCACGGGAGCGCGCATCGGGATCAAATCTGTATCGCAAGCTGCCTAACACCATGAGATATGCACTAACTTCTCATAAGATTTTGACTATATGGTCAAAATCTTACAGATTTATCTCACCGTGTGTACACACCTTAACTCTCTCTGCAAATGTTATATCTGCTCCCCCCCCCCCCCCCTCAGTGCACATGGTTTTACCCAACTGCTAACAAATTTGATGCTGCGATCAACTCAGAATTACCCCCAGTGTGTAGTAAATATATACAGTATGCACACTATAGAACTGCTGCCTCTGCTGGTTATATATATATATATATATATATATATATACATACATATACACAGAAATGATGGGGATATCAGTGACCAATGGTGTCGTTACAGTACTAATAATCAAGAAGGAATTTGTTCAATTAAAAATTAACATGAGCACTTTATTTAGGAGAAAGTATATAAAAAGTATAAAATTCAACAGACTGTAGGCAGAGCAAAAAATCAGCCTATTAAAAGTAAGTTAAAAAAGCGGTATATGAAAAACTAATATATACATTGTATCTACTATCTAAAAGTGAAAATTTGTCCTTCTATCTTTCTATCCACAGTTTACAAGCGAAGATCGTGAAATTTGACATACAAGCGTATTAAAACACGCCGAAAGCAACTAAAAAAATTAGAAATCCCTAGCACCCCTAGGGGGCGGGACAGCAGCACAGAGTATATCAGGAGCAGGGGTGTATCTTCCTATTGGCCAGGATGGCACTTGCCAGGGGCGCCGGCCAAAGGGGGGCGCCGCCTGGCAGTGCCACCCGCGCCAGGGGGTAGAATGACATAGTAGTTCTCACTGAGTACATCCCTTAGCAGTGCTCATCCACCGCTGGACTCTCAGAAGCGTATTGCACTCTGACACTCTCTGTGACTATGGTCACAATGATGAGGAATATAACCAGGGAGCGGAGCAATTCCAGGTATGGGGACGGACGAGGCACTTGCTTCTTCCTCATCCGCTCCCCTTTTCATTGGTCCCACGCGATCTATCACCAAACACCAGCCACTACAATCAGCACCAGTCAGCAGAGCAGCCTGAGCATACCTGTACATTTTCTGCAGTACCGTAGCTGCACTGCATGGACTATCCTGGCAGTCTGGATCACAGGTTACAAAGAGCTCTGTATGGAGAGGTATCTAGACCAGTGACTGCCTGTCCAGCTGTGTTGAGACTACAAGTCCCAGCAGATCTTGTCAACTGGATTTGCTGGGACATGTATTGCCAACACACCTAGAGAGGGGTTTTTAACTGTGTGTGTGGATATATCCCGCACCATTCCTGTAACTGCCGCCTCAGTGACCCTGCCCATACACTCCTGTAATTCCCTCTCAGTGTCCCTGCCCACACTCTTCCCATAAATCCCCCTCAGAATCCCTGCCTGTGCCCGTCCCGTAATTCCCTCTCAGTGTCCCTACCCGCACCCTAACCGTAATTCCCCCTCAGTGTCCCTGCCCGCACCCTCCCCGTAATTCCCTCTCAGTGTCCCTACCTGCATCCTAACCATAATTCAGTGTCCCCTCATTGTCCCTGCCTGCACACTCCCCATAATTCCCCCTCATTCTCCCTGCCTGCACCCTCCCTGTAATTCCTCCTCAGTGTCCTTCCTGCACCCACCATGTAATTCTCCCTCAGTGTTCCTAACATCAGCCTCCCTGTGACTCCCCCCTCAGTGTCCCTACCCGCACATTCCTGTAATTGCCCCTCAGTGTCCCTGACCTCAGCCTCCCTGTAAGCCCTCCACCTCATTGTCCCTACCACATAGGCAAACGCAGGGGGGTGATGGGGTTCCGGTTGCCCGTAAACCCCTTTCCTCTTTTGCAAGTGGCTTAAATTATGAAAACAATAGAAATGGTATATAATACGATAACTAGAGCTACCACCACATAATGCAGTTTAAGGGACAGAGCAGAGCTGCTGCACATGCCCAGTGGTAGCATCTTCTTCTACCAAGTTTGCTGTGTGAATCCTCAATCAGTACACTGGACAAGAGAGTACCTACCAGGAAGAAAAGACAGGAGCCTTACCATGAGGTGGGAGAATGTGTGCTTAAAAAGTGCAGGAATGGTTCTATTATGTTTGTGAATTTATTTATTATGGTATGGTTAATCTTTTTGCTGACCACTTACTTATATTATTTAAATGTGTGATATAGCCTATACTATGACCATCTACAGTGTTAAATATTAATACTGTATTCCATACAGTATACATTAATGTCCAGGGTCTCCCCCAGACTCCCACAATTGCTCCAACGTTCCGCAGAGTGGGAGATTGTATACTGCATTTGGAAACCCCCCTCTAGAAATCCTGCTTTTGCCAGTGTACCCGCACCCTCCCTGTAATTCTCCCTCAGTGTCCCTGACTTCAGCCTATCTGTAACTCCCTCTCTGTGTCTCTGGGTGGGGGAGGTGGGGGGCGCCAGTTCCTTACTTTGCCAGGGGTGCTCAGACTCCTAGATACACCCCTGATCAGGAGACAGCATAACTCCGGAATTGCTGGACCCATGTACTCCAAAATTGGTACACATATGCCTTACACTCTGGAAACAAACACTGTGGGGGGGAAAGACACCCCTAGCACCTCTAGGGGTGAAGCAGCAGCACTGAGTATTTTAGCACACAGCATAACTGTGGAAGAAGGCCTGGAACACTTTACACCAAACTTGGTACACATCTTACTTACAATCTGGGAACAAACTCTGTGGGGGTTAGACACCCCTAGCACCCCAGGCATGGAACAGCAACACTGAGTATTTCAGGAGACAGCATAACTCCCGAATGCCTGGACCAATTTACAACAAACTTGGTACACATATGAATTACAAGCTGGAAACAAACACTCTGGGGGTAAGACACCCCTAGCACCCCTAGTGGCGAGGCAGCAGCACAGAGGTTTTCAGCAGACAGCATAACTCTGGAATGCCTGGAGTCATTTACATCAAACTTGCTACACATATGACTTACACTATGGGAACAAACACTGTGGGGGTAACACACCACTAGCACCCCTAGGGGTGGGCCAGCAGCACAGACTATATCAGGACAGGCATGATATGTCAGTAATGACAGGGCTGCATGTGACAGGGCCAGTGACATGATGTGAGGAGGGGAATGGAGGTAGCACAAACCCATACACAGAGAGTTATATAGTGGAAGTAGCACGGTCCGCCAGCAGCACAGAGTATATCAGGAGATACATAATATGCTGCGCTTTATAAGAAACTGTAACAAGATCGATAATTTCACTGGGGCACTGACATGATGTGAGGAGAGGAATGGAGGCAGCAGGAAGCCACAGACTGAGAGTTGTATAGTGGGAAGAGCAGGGTTCCTTGGGGTACCAAAAAGTGGTCCGGCCACTACACAAAGTGCGTCAGGGAAGCAAGATATGCCTATATACTAGATGTCCAACCAACATAAATTAACAAACAACTTTCATTTACATTTACCATCCGCATCCCGTAGCGAAGCATGGGTATTCAGTTATCTACAATGTTATTTATACTGTGTGTTTAATATTTACATTTATTTTTGTAAAAAGACATTCTTAAAATCCCGGGCAATGCCGGGTACTCCAGCTAGTGTTATATATATATATATATATATATATATATATATGTGTGTGTGTGTGTGCAGATAGATAGATATATGGTTGCATAAGCGTAACAAAAAAAAACACTTTTTTTTATTTTATTAAAACATATATCAAAAGATAGGAGGTACAGTATGTCTTATCTCTTTAGAAGGCAGGAGGTCACAGTGAGGAAGGCGCTCGCTGTGACCTCCTGCCTTCTAAAAAGATAAGACATACCGCCTATCTTTTTATATATGTTTTAATTTAAAAAAAGTTGTTGTTTTTTGTTTATACAACCTTTTTATATATATATTTTACTTTTTCATATACCGCTTTCACACGTGCACGCAAGGGGGGGTTCCGAGTACCTAGAAACCCCCCCTGGCGCGCGATCCATCGGCGCTGTGGAACAATGTTATTTTAACTCTAATGTGGCTGCACGTGCACTGAGAAGCCGGCCGCACGTACGGAGCTGCAGTGGCAGCGCACAGCTTCCGCACAGGCACAGGACTTTGTGACTGTGACGGATGAGGCACTGGGTAGCGGAGACTGTCTCCGCCACTCGCACGGACTCTGCAGCAGCGGCAGCCTGCAGTAAGTCACAAACTGTCTTACTAAGTAAGCTGTGCTTTCTGTTAATTGGGGGAGGGGGTTGGGTATTCTGAGCTTATTATTGTCTACGTATATGTACAGAGGTATATATATATATATATATATATATATATATATAACATTTAGCTGGCCACGTGAGTTTGCTTGAAGACAAACTGCTGAGTGCCATACTTGAAAATATGCATGTAGAGTACACACTGCGCCAAACTGCTTGAGAGGGGATGCTATATTATATATATATATACACACACACACACACACACAAACGTACATACAGTATATGTACGGAAACCCCCCCATGGAAATCCTGCGTTTGCCACTGGCTTTTTTAACTTACTGTTAATAGGCTGATTTTGTGTCTTAGTATAGCTCCACCTACAGTCTGTTGAATTTTATGCTTTTTATATACTTTTTCCTACATAAAGTGCTCATGTTCATTTTTAATTGAATATATTCCTTCTTGATTATTAGTACTGTAATGATACCATTGGTCTCAGATATCCTCATCATTTCTGTTTACCTGTTTCACCCAGCAGTTTACCACTGCTACTTACTTGGGGTTAGCTGACACTCTATATCACAGGGAGTGTTATCAGACTAATGACATTTTGAATTTACGTTAAGGGGCACTGGCGTTTCTATAATGGGTGCAGTGTGTGTGGTGCACACGGGCCCCTGAGTCCAGAGGGGGCCCCCACCGCACACACTGCACCCATTTTTAAAATACTCACCCCTCCGAAGTCCAGCGCCGGCATGCGCAGCGCTATTAGACCTCTGTGAAAATGGCTCAGCGGCCATTTTCACGGAGTTCTGCGCATGCGCAGTAGAGAAATCTCAGGGAAAATGGCTGCCGCGCCATTTTCCCAGAGATCTGTGCATGCGCTGCAGAGTCTGAGCCCTCTAGTGCTCAGACTTTACAGCGCTCCGGACAGAGAGGAGGGGACCCGAACACGGGCCTCCTCCTCTCTTAAAACGCCCCTTTTAAGGGGTATACCAACGTGGCGCTGAACCTCACTAATATATATATATATATATATATTCATACATACATATACACATATACACTGTATATTTACAACATGCTGCTTTATGAGAACTATCAGTTAGATTGCTTCTGGATTATCCACTTGTGTATTTAGTAATGCAAATAATGACCATCACTTAGGGTCACTCCTACACATACAATTACTATGGCATTACTATTCTGACTGCAAAGGTAACACAATACACTGTTAGCAGGGAATGTACAGTTGTCATCATGTCGACAATTACAATGTTGACAGTCAAAAGGTCAACACCATAATAATGCATGATTAAGTTGTCGACACCCAACACAGTTAAATTGTCAACATATGAACTTTCAAAATAGTCAAAATGTCGATAACAGAAATGTAATGTTTAGGGTTAAGGTTTAGGGTAAGGCTTACGAGTGGGTATTGACAATATGTACCTATCAACATATTACTGTTATTCTATTTATTTGAATTGGAAGGTACTGTATGTTGTTTTCTTTATTTTCATTTTATTAGTCTAGGGAGTTTATTTAAGAATCTTGGTAAAGCCACCGCTTCCAGGAGTGGTTAGGCCCGTACTGTTTTGCTGGACTGGGTAAAGGACGCCGGCGCTCAGAAGACAGACAGCGGCATCCCGACGCGCAGGATCCAGACACCTGCTAGGTAAGTATCCTAACCCTCTTCCCTGACCCCAACCAACCCTCCCTACCTGCAGCCTAACCCTAACCCTCCTTAATGCCGAACCCTAATCCTCCCTCTCCGCAGCCTAACCCTGACTGTACCCCCATAGTGCTCAACACTCCCTTTTTAGTGCCTAACCCTACCCCCCCCCCCCACCCCGCACCTTAACCCTCCCCACTGCAGCCTAACGTTAGCCTCCCCTACACTGCCTAAACGTAACCCCCCCTACCGAGGGCCTAATCCAAACCAGCCCCGGCATACTTATGTTCGGGATGCTAACAGTCAGAATTCCGGTGTCGGCATTGTTAGCGGCGTCGGCATTCCAGCATCCCAAACGCCGGTTTGACGAATACCTCCCATTTTCCGGTTAAAAGCATTTCCCTTTCAAGAGGTCAATTTGCTACAGATGTCATACACATGAGGCCTCAGTTATTAGTGTAACTATTTATTACAAATCTGTATTAAGGTGCAGACTGGTATCTATGTCCTTTGTTGTGTAATAATAGGACTAGTAGTGCAACAGTAAAATGCCACCCACAGAGAAGGGACTACTGTATAATTTATATGTTATGAATGGTGGTTAACAGAGTGAGGAAGGGTTGATGAATGAACAACTAGGGTGAATATATAAAATATCTAGATCTTATACTGTACCTGCTGATGCACCTTCCTTAGCTCCACCTCCAGCAACTGCACTTGCTGTTGACTGTCAAGTAATTCCTCAGACTTTTCTTCCCTTTGGAAATAGAAAGAGAAAATTATAAGTGAATTCCTAATTTTCTCTGTTTTATACTTATAGTGCCCCAGCTACCTCAGTGCTTACAAGTGAATCAGCCTTACTGCATTCTGTAAAATGTTTACTCTGTAGATAGTACTGTACACCTTCTTGGACCTATTGTGGCACACCTGCTGATACCACTCTACCAAGTACCAATGGGCAATACAGATGTTGTATTGGTTAGCTTTACTGCCTCACCACCACGGCCTTAACTGTGTGGAGTTTGTATATTCTCCCTGTGCTTGTGTGGGTTTCCTCTGGGTACTCCAGTTTCCCCCCACAATCCAAAAAATATAATGTTAGGTTCACTGGCTTCTGACAAAAAATGAACTAAGTGTGTGCGTCTACATGAGTTTAGGGCAGACAGATGGGCCAAGTGGTTCTTATCTGCCATCAAATTCTATGTTCCTATGTTTCTAAGTAGCAGTTCCTTACTCATTTATACTTGAATTTACAATGTTTTCTAGCAGGGGCTTGCATGGCTTCTGTACCCTATCAGTTTAGTGTCACTGTTCTGCTGACACCATCTCATCCCCTTGTAAATTCTGAGGAATAATAATCTGCAATGGAATCAGCAAGTTGTATGTCAAAAATAGAGTTATATCTCATATGACAGTGCCCCCACTATATCACGGGGATTCAGTATGGGATCCCGGCAGTCATAAGACTGACACCGGAATCCCGGCAAGCAGGATCCCGATGGCGAGCAAAAGGTGTCCCCTCGTGGGCTTGCTGCGCATGCCACGCTTTGGGCCACATTAATTTATTCCCCCTCGGGGGTTTGTGCACATGTGCTCTCTTACGCTCATCAGATTTGGCTACCATATTATTTGTAAAGGAAAACCCCTGACTACCAGCATCTCCTGACCACCTGTAAAAGAATATCCCACTTCTTTCCTAGCAGAAAAGGGCTCTTTGGTCACCCACCAGTCAGGAAATTGCTTTAAATATATGTTCTCTCCACCCCATGAAACTTTTTAATACACTTCTGGAAAGCAAACCCCCAGGCCCATAACCATGAATATCCTGCAGGTAGATATGGCTTCTAATTGGGGTTTAGTCCTTCCCAAAAAACATGTTAATTTACATGATGTAGGGCTCAAGTACCAAGGACTACATGCAGGGTTGGACTGGACCACAGGGGAAACCCCCAGTGGGCTCCACTGCCTGGAGGTCCACGCCCTCCTCTAAGGATCAGGTTCCAGGCTGTGCATTTGAATTACACATAATACATATGTTACCTTATACTGCACAGGACTATGGTGTATTTTCTACAGTACATTGGTGTTATTAATCTGGTACATTATCATGCATGCACTAGCAGTATTTACTATATATACTGTATTTATGAAGGGGCCCAGACCACGCACTCTCTAATGGTTATCCAAACCTCCGTGGAGACTGGCCACACCCCTTCACATTGGCCCCCACCACTGCTTTCCCCCGGTTGGCCCTTCATGCCCCAGTCCGACACTGACTACATGTGCTTTGCAGATGGCATTGTTTGTGATATGTGTTATTCTGAATTTCCTATGGCAAGTATAAGGTCCTGAACTCCTCTAACTATCCTGCTCTTGATACAGTCACCATCACTTACAGCTCCAGGCGCACACGTCGTAGTTTACTCTGTAGATCTGCAATGTGCAGCGAGTGATTCTGCCATGAATTGGGTTCTGATATCACATTTTGGGAAACTGCTTGCAACCTGGCATCAGTAGGTCTGACCTGCTGGTCACATCGGATTATAGACAGACGCTGTAAAGAGATGGCAAATGGAATTGTTTCATAAATTGGATTTTGTAACAATGATGGATGAAATGTTTATTTTTCAATCTAAATATTTATGTCTATATATTTATGTAACTATTCCTATAAAAATAAACAAAATATATATACAGTAGTATTGCCTCTCATTGTTTAATGTTTATTTCTCTTGAATACATTTTTTTATACTGCTGTATGTTTTACTTTGAGAGAACATGATTACACTGTAAGGTTGAGAACCTTTCTGTCTGTGTGTCTGTCTGTGTGTCTATCTAAACAGCAATCGATCACGTAATCAAATATAGGGTTATTCTCTAACCTACTGGTGAAAACTGGAGGTAGCCTCGGGCTTTAATGTTTCAGGCTATTTCATTTGACTCCCGACTTCTCCCGATAGGCTTGTTACTGCCCGTTAACTTAGAGGGAGATGTACCAAGCAGTGAAAACAGTGGAGAAGTTGCACGTGGCAACCAATCGGCATTGACGTAACATTTATCATTTACATACTATAAAAGTATACAGAGCAGCTGATTGGTTTGCCATTGGCTACTTCTCTACTGGCTTACTTCTCCACTCTTATCACTGCTTAATACATCTCATGTGTTAACAGGGGTTAATGGGCATTAACTCACACAATCCACGAAAAGTTCACAGATTCATGTGTTAAACCCACCACTGCACTCGTTAACCCCCAAGTTGTCAACGATTTTTTTTTGCCTGAGTGAGGCAGGTGAAAAAATATCCCAGATGACTCCTGGCTTCAGGGCTAACTGAATTCCCCCATATGTATTAGAACAAGAGGTAGAGTGATTGGTTCTGTTAACGGGATGCAGTCAAAATGCCGGCGGTCGGGATCCCGGCGTTCAGGAGACCAATGCCGGAATCCTGACAGACAGAATTTTGCCGACGTCCAGCATCCTAACATTCAGCCCTAATTCCTACTCAGTTGGTGGGTCCATGTCACCAACCAAGTGAGAGTAGAACCTATGGCAAGCAAAGCTCACAACCGGGACCACAGCATGGCTAGTGCAGTGAGTCCGCAAGGGGACTCGCTATCTCGCTGCCTGTATTTCGGCAGATGGGATGTCGCTGTTTGGATACTGACAGCCAGCATCCCATCAGCCGGTATATCATAGCCCTGTAAACAATAGTTTATTGTTCTTACCTCCTGAGCATCATCCCTTTGTCTTAGGATGTCTCTGAGGTGAGCACCTAGCATGTGGACCCAGCCTTCTAGGTCAGAATGAGAGAGGTGAGACAGCTCTGGCCCTGGTACTGATAATATCTTCTGAGAATCCTGCGTCATCTTCATAGAAGAGAGTAAAAGTAAATAAAATGCTTGTGAAAAGAATGATTACTATAAAAATGGAATCAGAGATAAAGGGGTCTATTCATCATATGGCCTCCGATAATTAAGTATTCAGCTTGCACCGATTTGTGGCACTGGATAGGTAAGTGACGGAAATATTGCTCTGATGTGGCGATAGCTGCTCCGTCCCTGTGATCCCTGACACTGCTACCAAAGTGACCTGAGATCACTCATGAGTTTGCTGGATACTAGGTGACCCCATTGGGATCCTAAAAATGAATGGGCCATTACATAAAACATGCTTCGACTAGCATTTCCACATGTGTAACGGGTCAGGCCCATAAATAATGATGAATAGGCCCATAAGGGATGAAAAGGAGAAGAGCAGAACATTTGGAAAGGGAGGACAGAAAATATACTCCATTGTCACCTCCTGTATTTTCTCTGCCAGCATAGTCTGGAAATCCAAGTTCAGCATTCGGATTCCACTGATTATTTCTTCACGACCCTCACCCTGAGATATTGATGGCAGAAGTTATTGAAAGGACAACAGTAAAAAGTCCTCGTGAAGGTGGCTAATAACAAACTTAATAACTTGCAGTTAAAAAATGTTTGGAGGTCTGGGAAAGGATTCACTTAAAAGTTGAATACAATTCTTTGCTAAATGAATTCACACAATAAGAATTCCAAGTATTCCTCAGAGACTAATCTAACTGTATTTGCTAATCATGCAATCTAGTGTGTCAGATACACACAAGCCATGTGACAGACCCGGCATGTATCACCTGACTCAATCATGCAATCTACTGTGTCAGATACACACAAGCCATGTACACGGAAAGACAGACTCGGGCATGCATCACTTGACTCAATCATGCAATCTACTGTCTCAGATACACACAAGCAGGGTCGGACTGGCCCACAGGGGTACAGGGGAAACCACCGGTGGGCCCCACTGCCTGGGGGTCCACTCCTTCCTCTAGGGATCAGGTTCCAGACTGTGCACTTGTATTATACATGGTAGATATGTTGCATTACACTGCACAAGTATCATTTGTTATTGCTTTTTTCCGTTAACTGAATGTCCTACACCTTAAATTAAAAGTAAGGCTTAAGCATGGGTCTTCAACCTGCGGCCCACCAGCTGCTGTGGAACTACACATCCCAGCATGCCCTGTCACAGTTTTGCTATGAAGCCATGCTAAAATTGAGGCAGGGCATGCTGGGATATGAAGTTCCACAGCAGCTGGAGGGCCGCAGGTTTAAGACCCATGGTAGGTAACGCCAGCAACTCCTTCCCCTCCGTGTATCCCTATCTCACACTGGATTTATGTACTTTGCCCTATGGGCTTGCAAATACAAATTATTGAGTCCGTACTTATAATGCGCGACAACTTATGTTATACACAGCACACGCTAATATATATATAAAAAAACATATTTTTGGTTTATGTCACATTGTGCTTACTGGCAATGTAATTACTTTACACTCTTTTATTCACTTATTTATCTTCCTGTCAATCTGATCCAATCAATGTGTAATTAAACTTTACAAATGTATTTATAATTTTTACATAATATATCATTTTTACATAGTATAGGATCTTTACCTGAACCGCAGCTCCCAGCATCAGTGACATTAGCTTCTCCATTTCCTGCATGGAGACATCTAGATGGGAAAGTATGAGCAGATAAGCTATACATATAATACAATTGTAAGGATTGTATCTGTGCATAGACATTTTGTTTGAGAAATTTACTTCTAGAAAATGTTTCAACTATGATGACAACAAAAAAAATCTAAATTTTTGTCTGTTCCGGTTTCACGCAAAAACTACTGGATAAATTTAGTTTGTGTTTTCACTATTGTATAGCTTAGTGACCTGGAAAGAAACTGAGGTACAGTATATTGATACATATACAAGAGCTCTTTCGCATGAAAATCCTACTATATCATTCACTAATCAGTCAGGTTATCTTGGCTCATGAAGTTTCAGTTTACATGTCAATCCAGTAGATGGCGCACCAAGACAAATACTGCACGTTATGGTTATGGTCGCTGGTCATGTTACTTAGGGGCATATTCATCATGAAAAAATTGTGCAATGAGAAATTTTAGTTTTCAGTTCTCATTGAATGCTCTCACAATTTTTTCAGTATTCAATATGCCCCAATGAGAAAATGATCACTTCCGAAAAACTGGGCTTTTAGAGAAGACTTTCAGATAGTGATAATTTCCCCCTCTGGCTGCACTGTGTTCTTCATACTGCGCATGCGCAGCACAAGAACAAGGGAGTGAATAAATATATATATATATATATATATATATATATAAAAATAGAGTGCAATAGAGCGCCTGATAGTGTTTATATGTTAAAATATTATTGTATAGCCAGTTCACCCTGTGAGGTGTGTAAAGTACAATTTAAAAAAAAAGAACAACTTAGCTCCTTGGAGGCAGCTTCGATCAGATGACGCTTTAGAACATGTAAGTTAAAAAACAAAAGAAGAACATAGTGTGTACTGTTTTTACAGAGTTAAAAATGCATATAAAACTCTGAAAGTAGGAACCTTGCTGGTCCCAATAGCCATACAGAAGTTTGTCAGAATACAAATAAAAACACAATTTATTATAACAATCCTGACGCAAAGGCAGGTAGCAAACGTACAAGATAAAAACAATTAGGTAGCTTATCTATCCATGATTGGAAATGTCGTATAAACAGCAATTTCGTAACCAGAGATTCAATTTAAAATCCTGTAGCAAATGCAGGTATCATACGTACGAGATAAAAACATAAAAACGGCTTATCTGTCCAATGTTAGAAGTATCAGGTGAGCAGCAAATCCCAATCCCAACGCGTTTCGTCCTTTAGCAGAGGACTTCTTCACATAATATAACTGCAAATATGCCCACTTGGTGTAAGGTGTACCTGCCATGAACTGCATGGCTTTTAAGAGGTACACTAGTTATATTATGTGATACAGTTGCCAGATTTTTATGATTTTGTGATAGTGTAGGACCTGCATGAAGGTGGGGTACCTTGGAGCGGTATGCAGGCTTCCGTGCATTGGCCAATTCACTAACTAAACCCCCATCATTTATTCATTTATTCATTGATGTTGTGAGGATAAGTGAGCTCATTTTGGCGAGTGCTGAACTTTTTGCTTCTATATTTTTGAGTAGGTGGCCATGGGCTACATGCACCCCACCCTATTAGTGGCGAGTGCGGATACTGCACCCCGCTTCTGGGGTGGCGAGTGCTGTGGTTTTCTATTTGCTGGTATATTTCAGGGTTAATCCTTGGTTAACTCATTAACTGTGGCCACAAACTTTGTTCATGCACCCCAATTATCTTAAACCTGTGTCAGCTGCCCTTTAGTAATTTATCAGCCAGTGTCATGTGACTAGTGTACCTTTTAAAAGCCATGCAGTTCATAGCAGGTACACCTTACACCAAGTGGGCATATTTGCAGTTATATTATGTGATACAGTTGCCAGGTTTTAATTTTTGTGATAGTGTAGCACCTGCATGAAGGTGGGGTACCTTGGAGCGGTATGCAGGCTTCCGTGCATTGGCCAATTCACTAACTAAACCCCCATCATTTATTCATTTATTCATTGATGTTGTGAGGATAAGTGAGCTTATTTTGGTGAGTGCTGAAATTTTTGTTTCTATATTTTTGAGTAGGTGGCCATGGGCTACATGCACCCCACCCTATTAGTGGCGAGAACGGATACTGCACCCCGCTTCTGGGGTGGCGAGTGCTGTGGTTTTCTATTTGCTGGTATATATATATATATATATATATAAAATATGCGCTATACAGCCGCGGCTACGATCCACCTTCCCCCCCTTCCCTGCCGCCGGCTCCTGCATAGGGTGCCCGGCAGCAGGGTCCATGCTAGTGACCTGTGGTGGGGTGAGGGAAGTGAGGCAGAGCCATTCCTGTCATACTAACATCTGTGCCAGAGGTTTGACTGTATAACATATATGAAAAATACAAAGAATGTGTTTGAAATATCTTCTTTGTATTATTCAAATAATTTTTATAGCCAAAACTCTGGAGTAAAAAGTCTATGGCAGGTGAGGCAGTGCCATACCTACCAATCTTTTCCACACATCTCTGATCAAATCTCACCAAATTTCCAGGAGTTTATACTGCTGCAGCTGTGTGTAATGCCCAGATGTACCCTTTGGCTCATATATTGTGTGTAAATCTGACTCTGGTGCCAGTCAGTGCCTCCTGAGCCATTTAGCTCACCGCACGTCCCTGGTCCATGCTGCAGCCACAGCCTTGCCCACCACCACCTCGCCGCCGGTGTACTTCATAAGGGGTGCCCAGCTGCAGGGAACATGCTGCAGCCGCTGCCCCTGCTCCCTCCCCCACTGCCGCGGCTGCCCGCAGTGCCCGGTGGTGATTATACAGTGTGCTCTCCCACCTCTCCATCCTCCGCCACCGGGGCTGCCCGCAGTGCCCGGTGGTGATTATACAGTGTGCTCTCCCACCTCTCCATCCTCCGCCACCGGGGCTGCCCGCAGTGCCCGGTGGTGATTATACAGTGTGCTCTCCCACCTCTCCATCCTCCGCCACCGGGGCTGCTCGCAGTGCCCGGCGGTGATTATACAGTGTGCTCTCCCCCTCTCCATCCTCCGCTGCCTGGGCTGCCCGCAGTGCCCGGTGGCAGAATAAGTGCAGCTCCCTCTCTGTCCTCCGCCGCCTGGGCTGCTCGCAGTGCCTGGCGGCTGAGATTACAGCCAGTGCGGCTCCCCACTCTGTTCTCATCAGCCGTGTACCAAAGGGGCTGCCCGGCTGCAGAGATCACTCTGCAGCAGCGGCCCCCCTAAGCCTTCTGCACAAGCTGCTGTGTAAACGGGCCCTTACAGAAAGGGGGGCCACTCCTAGCTCCTACCCAGTGGTGCAAGTAGAATTTTTTTCTTAGTGGTACTGATAGTGGTACTTAGTGGTACTGATAGTAAAAATAAGCATGGTCACGTGTCATGAGGGGAGTGGTCACGCAAAACTAGGGTAGTGGCTACATGACAATAGGGGCATGGCCACATTATGCCACACCATAATGCCCCTTACACATTACACCAAACACCATAATGCCCATTACACCTTATGCTACACACTTTAATGCTTATTACACATTATGCCACACACCGTAATGCCTATTACACATTATGCCAGACACCATAACACCCATTACACATTATGTAGTGGCTACATGACAATAGGGGCATGGCCACATTATGCCACACCATAATGCCCCTTACACATTACACCAAACACCATAATGCCCATTACACCTTATGCTACACACTTTAATGCTTATTACACATTATACCACACACCGTAATGCCTATTACACATTATGCCAGACACCATAACACCCATTACACATTATGCCACACATCGTAATGCTTATTACACATTATGCCACACACAGTTATGCAACTGACACCATCTTACTAAAATACCCCTTATAAATTATGCCCCAGTGGTGGTCTGGTGGTACTGCGTACCACTACCATATTTCTTAATGGTGCTCCGTACCACCCTGTACCACCCTACTTTCAGCACTGCTCCTACCGCCAATGCCTGTAGAGCTGCACCAGTCTGTGAATCAACAGCAGGCTGGTGCGCAGGGAGGACTTCTTAAACCAACCTTCCCTGTGCATCAGCCAGCTCTCTGTGAACTGTTCCTGTAGGTCCACAATGATCAACCTATAAGTAACATCGCAATGTATAACATTACATAGGGGTGGAGCAGTGCGACAGAAACCTTTTGGGGGGAAGGAGGGGCCCTTTCTATTTAGTCAGTCCCAGGCCCCACAATTTCTGATGGCAGCCCTGGTTGTGTCTATATTCTGAGAAAGTCAGTATACATAACATACACACTGTACACACCCCACCAGATGTAATGTGCTACCGCAAAGACTGCTGCCACGAACAACCACTTTAAAACCAAGTTGTGTTTAGCTGATCCACCTCAAAATGTGCACTGTGGGTTGTGTGAAACATCCCTTCAATGTCTAACTAGTTATCACCATGGAGCCACGCCCTTCACCAATTTTATCTTTTCCAATCTTCTCCAAGATCACGGTACAGGTTAGCTGCACTTTTGTCTTGTAGGAGAGTAAGGGGACATTGGGAAAGTCTTTTGTCACACGTCACTTTTATGTATTTGAATGTTTTTTACTACAATAATCAAAGCATTTACAAATGTACATGTATGCATTGTGTAACACTAAGGTGTAAAATTAGTCCTGTTGTACAGTATTTACAGGACACTGGAATCTACAGTACCTCAGTGGTGGTGGAAAAATATAGCACTTTTATAGGGTGAAAAAGGCCATGCACCCTCCTGCAGCACAGGCAATTTATATTTGCACATGAACCTTTATCATCTGAAAAACATTGGGGGTCAGTCCGAGTTGCTCGTTCGCTTACTACTTTTAGCAGCTGTGCAAACGCATAGTCGCCGCCCACAGGGGAGTGTATTTTCGCTTTGCAAGTGTGCGAAAGCGTGTGCAGCCGAGCGTGACGAAAATGTTTTTGCAGTTTCTGAGTAGCTCTGGACTTACTCAGCCCTTGCGTTCACTACAGTCTTTTTGGTCCTGGAATTGACGTCAGACACCCGCCCTGCAAACGCTTGGACACGCCTGCGTTTTTGCAGACACTCACTGAAAATGGTCACTTGCCACCCACAAACGCCCTCTTCCTTTCAATCTCCTTGCGATCGGCTGTGCAAATAAATTCTTCGTTAAATCCATCGCCCAGCAACGATCCACTTTGTACTGGTACGACACGCCTGCGCATTGCGGTGCATACGTATGCGCAGTAGAGACCTGATCGCTGCGCTGCGAAAAAAGGCAGCGAGCGATCAACTCGGAATGACCCCCATTATCCACTATTTTTGAGAGTGCACAAAGTAAGCTCCCCTGATGTGGCAAATGCTTCTTACAAACACAGAGCAGGTTCCTTTTCCTCCATAGACACCCCCATCACAAATATTGCTTTATGTAATAATGCTAGACAAATAGTGCTTTTCTATAAAACTGGTACAAACAGCGTTTACAATGCACATTCATTATTTGTGGGTGGTCACTATGTTCCTATGTCAGCACTGAGGCAACGGCAGGCAGCATGTACTGTACTTGGGGGGTAATTCCAAGTTGATCGCAGCAGGAATTCTGTTAGCAATTGGGCAAAACCATGTGCACTGCAGGGGGGACAGATATAACATGTGCAGAGAGAGATAGATTTGGGTGTGGTGAGATCAATCTGCAATCTAATTTGCAGTGTAAAAATAAAGCAGCCAGAATTTACCCTGCACAGAAACAAAATTACCCACCCAAATCTAACTCTCTCTGCACATGTTATATCTGCCCCCCCCTGCAGTGCACATGGTTTTGCCCAATTGCTATCAAAAATCCTGCTGCGATCAACTTGGAATTACCCCCTTGGTGTATAGTAGAGAATTAGATGCTGGAGCATGTGGGCTGACCTGAGACTGGATCCTGGGCTATAAGGTGCGTGTCTGGAAGGGGCATCAGGATCATCTGCTGGAGCTCATCCTAAAACATAATAATACACTGAATGTATTTCAAGCGTTGTACAGTATATCTACATAGGGCTGAATGTGTATGAAGCTGAATAGCAGACTTCTACAATAATGTCACTGTAATGGGTATCAGGTATGACTAGAATTCCTGTATAGCATCCTTCCCTTTTACACTACACTCCTTATTGTAAAAGAAAGCAGCAACTTTAATCTGACAGATGCGGTCAGGAGGTCCACAGTGAGTAGCTCGATTCGACAGTGCCTGAGCAAGGACCCTGACATGGGCATAATGCTACTTAGATCATCTAACCAAGGCATGTCCAAACTGCGGCCCTCCAGCTGTTGTGAAACTACATATCCCAGCATGCCCTGACATAATTTTGCTGTCAGAGAATGGTAAAGCTGTGTCAGGGCATGCTGGGATGTGTAGATTCTCAACAGCTGGAGGTCCGCAGTTTAGACAGGCCTGATCTAACCCAATTACAACTACCTGGACTGTGCATTACTCACATGTGACACATTAGCACCATAAAACAAAAACACCATTAGACAGCGGAGACTCCTGCCAGCTGTGAGGCCTGATCTACCATTACTGTGCTTCTGCTGTGCCATATATTACACTTGTCATGTCAGAGAGGTAAATGGAAATGTATTATACCCGCACAATATTATACCTCCCAACCTTTCTTCTGTTGAAGGAGGGACAGACGCACGGCAAAGCCGCGCGTGCTCCCGGAAAAGGGGGCGTGGCATAATAATGGGGCGTGGCTTTGTGGAGGACCCGCGATCGCGAGCCATGTCCCCATTTTTGTCACTGAGGGGGCATGCCCAGCGCTCTGTGAGCCGCTGGCATGCCCCCTCTCCCTCTGACTCAAGTGAATAGATGCTGTGCGCATGCGCACAGCGTCTATTCACCGCTGCTCTGCTGCGAGTGACAGAACCTCCCAACTGCCCCCCCCCCCCACACCGCGGGACACTGCGGCCTGCGGGTGGGACAGCGGGACAGTCCCCAAAAAACAGGACTGACCCTCGAAAATCGGGACAGTTGGGAGGTATGCAATATAACATTTCCTGCTTCACCTCTTTACTGAGGCAAAGCAGGAAGCAGCAGAACCATATGTATTAACATCTCGGATGCCGAAGTGGAGGAGTGAAAAGCCACCCCTCCGGCAATCGCTGCCAGACCCCCTACAGCGCATCATCCCAGTGCTGATGCGCTGTGTCTCTCCCTCGGGTGACTCACTTGGAATGCGCAGGATCTCGGTACTGACCCTAGATCTCACATGCATCCCGGAGCCGGCAGCCACTACACCCAGAGGCAGCGTTGTCCCTGGGTGTGGTGTATGGGCAATGACATCTGCAGCTGTCAAAATCAGCGTGCTATTATAGCGCCCCTGTCACTGAGCATGCATCCCCGCATTCATACAGCGGGGAGAAACGGTATCAGCGTACATAATGCCACTGAGACGGCTTCTCCCCCATATCGAGCCTTCATATATCTACCTCCCAGTTTTTACACAGATCTCAGGGTCTCATCGTTTGCTAAGCAAAATCCTAGGAGGACTTATCTCAGAGTCCCAACCACAGAGGTCCCTGCTGTAATCCTCAGTGAATTAATGTTTTAGAATTCCAGCTGTTATAATTTCTGTGTTGTTGTATTACTTTTTGTTTTCTTACAAGAGCAAAAATTAACATCTGGTATTATATTTAAAAAATATATATATTTTTTTAAATATACTGTAAATTCTGAAAATGACTGACACACAATCATACAAATATTACTATTTTTGTTCCTTCAGGTAGTGACAGCACCTGCAGGAGAATGGCAAGACCTCCCGCATCCCACCCACTTCCATAGTGACGCGGCTCCGTTTTGAGGGGACGGGGCTACATGGCACAAATTTGCATCATTTAGCCTCTCCCCTTCCTCACTGATCCTAAAACACAACAATTTGCCACTAAGGGGCGTGGCCTAATGATGTGTGCCTATATGGGGTACTATATAAGATGTACCTATCTGGGTGTGACTATATAAAATGTGCCTATTATGATGTGCCTTTACAAAATTTGAGTATCTAATGAATATCGTGAATGAGGACATAGGGGGACATTTACTAAGCAGTGATAAGAGCAGAGAAGTGAGCCAGTGAAGTGCCCATGGCAACCAATCAGCACTGAAGTAACATCTATAATTTGCATACTATTAAATTATACAGAGCTGCTGATTGGTTGATGGGGCAACTTCTTCACTGGCTCACTTCTCCGCTCTTATCACTGCTTAGTAAATGTCCCCCATAGTGATGAGTCAGCAGCAACAAAAGGACAAGTTATACATACAACATATATCTTCAAATACATATATGTAATTACCTGGTAATAAGAACGCAGTCTCATTTTAAGGCCGTGCAGGTCAACATTTCCATGGTATGGGCGGGAGTCACTGATGTGGAGAGACAAATTTATAAACACAAACAATTTTTTATAACCAACTAAATGCAGAGGCCATAGATCCATATATAGGAAATCTAGTTATGAGACTATGACTGAGGAGGATTGCAATTCCTGTCTGTTTCATCTATAGCTCTTTGTATATACACACATACATATGGTGAGGCTGAACAGTAGAAAACACATGTTGCAGTGAAGGGTGCACTTTGAAATGACACAGATATAGATTTGGATGGGGGAGTGTTCTAGCTCAACTACAAATTGCAGTGTGAAATAAAATGTTCGCATCAGGAGGCCATTCACTTATCTGACTAGTCCAAAAGAGGTGACTTGACAAGTTACAGCCACCTCTGATGCTGTTATATATATATATATATATATATATGTAGAAAAACACAGCATCGGGGGCTGCTTATATAGTCTAAGGAGTCTGTAAGTACAGCAGGTCCTTTCATTATTATTACCTGGATTTCCTTGGATCTTTTACATCTATTTGGGACCTTAGAGTTCTCTTTTTCTTGATGATTATATAAGTGGAGATTTATTACATACTGAATATTCTAATTTCCTCCAGCTGCACACCGCTATATTAAGTTTTATTTGAGTCTCACTTGTGCATAAATGATTCATTTGTTGTCCATTTATTACACAGTGTAGAGGCATGGACTGCACAAGACCGCTGAAGGTGTCCTGTCTGGTATCTGGCACCACAGTAACATCCCTGACTTGCATGACCAAAGTTTCCAAATAGAACATTGCCCAGAGTATCACACTGCCGCAGGCTTTCTTTCTTCCCATAGTGCATCCTGGTGCCATGTTTTGCCCAGGTAAACGACGCAAACGTACTTAGCTGTCCATATCATATCAAGGAAAAAAATCTTCATTAGAAAAGGCCACCTTCTTCCATTGCCCTATGGTCCAGGTCTGACGCTCACATGCCCTTTGTAGGCCCTTTTAGCTGTGGACAGGGGTTAGCATGGGCCCTCTGACTGGTCTGAGGGTACACGGACAGCTATGATGCATTGTATATTTTCACACCTTTCTATAATAGTCAGCATTAGCTTTTTTTCAGCTCTTTGCGCTACAGTAGACAGGCTATGAATGCTCCCTACAAGTATTAACATACCTCTCAACATGACCCATTCAAGGAGGGAAAAATACTCTAGTCCTGTACTTCCCTCCTATTCTATGATTGTCATCACCTGTGTTGAACAAGTTGTTTCATAATGCTGGGTACACACTAGACGATATTTTGAACGATATTCCCGATTCCAGTATTTTGGAACAACATATCATTCATAACGTCCAGGGCGTACGGACTATATCATCGACGATGCGCGCTCCTGCGGATCGTCAACTACATCCCCTGTCATACGTACATGCAGGTAAATCAGGGGATGTTGTTGACTATACCATGCTGTCAAATGCAGCATGGCCCTCGCTCCTCCTTGCACCGCCATTCGCGGCATCAGCAAGTGTGTATGTACTTGCCGATGCTGACAGCCTGCCGGGTCCAGCCGCACATGATAATGCTGCTTAAGATAGGTGTTTCACCACAGGTGATGGCAGTCATAGATTAAGAGGTAAGTCCAGGTACAGAGCCTTTTGTCCCTCCTGGAAAGGGTCATGTTTGGAGGTATGCATTAATGACCATGTCGCCAGCTCACCAGTTGTCCTGCCTTGGACCCCTTTTCCCTATTGCATTGATTGATTATTTTTGCAGATACATTATTTCATATTATACCTCTAATTTGCACTACCATCTTTTTCTTTTTTTGCTAAAAATAATGTCCAGTTTTTGTGGGCTACATACAGGGTCGGACTGGCCCACAGATGTTTGAGGGAAATCCCAGGTGGTTCCTACTGCCTGAGGGCCTCATCTCCTTCTCTAGGGGGCAGTAACTTGATTGAGAAGGTTATTGGATGAACTTGGGTGCTTGGTTAGCCAAGCCTCTGTGGTGGCTGGCCACACCCCCTCTGACAGCTGACCACACCCCTTAAGCTTGAGCAGTGCCGTTTCTTGGGGCGGGCAAGCCGTGCAACCGCACGGGGCGCACGCCGCGGCACTTCTGCGAGTCCTTGCTTCCCCCTCTTCTCTCTTCCTGAGTACTCTGCTCAGGGGGCGGAGTTTCACTGAATGACGCGGTTGCGTCGTGACATGACGACGCAATCGCGTAATTCCGCAAAACTCCGCCCCCCGAGTGGAGTACTGATGACAAGAGGAGTGGGAGCTAAGCTACCAGAAGGACGAGGCAGTCGGCATGAGGAGGGAGAGACGGCCGGCGCAAGGAGGGAGAGGCGGGCCAGGAGCGGGAAGAACCTCTGCAAATGTAAGTACGTCTCTCTCTCTCTCCTCCCTCCCTCTCCCTCTCCCTTCCTTCCCCCCACTTGACACTTGCCTGCCTAATGTGTAAAATGGGGACTCTTGCCTGCGTAATGTGTAAAATGGGGACTCTTGCCTGCGTAATGTGTAAAATGGGGACTCTTGCCTGCGTAATGTGTAAAATGGGGACACTTGCCTGCCTAATGTGTAAAATGAGGACACTTGCCTGTTGTAATGTGTAAAATGGGGACACTTGCCTGTTGTAATGTGTAAAATGGGGACACTTGCCTGCCATGATGTGTAAAATGGGGACTCTTGCAAGCCGTGATGTGCAAAATGGGGACACTTGCCTGCCGTGATGTGTAAAATGGGGACACTTGCCTGCCGTGATGTGTAAAATGGGGACACTTGCCTGCCGTGATGTGTAAAATGGGGACACTTGCCTGCCGTAATGTGTAGAATGGGGATTTAATGTATCAAGGGGCATTGCGGTGTATGACATAATATATATATATATATATATATATATATATAAAAAAATTTCCCTGTGGTGGCCGTGATCTGTTGGTGCAAGGTCAAAAACTGGGGTGTAAGGTAGTCTTTTCAGCTAGGACACGCCCATTTTAATGAGGCCACGCCTATTTTAATGAGATCACACCCATTTTAATGAGGCCACGCCCCCTTGCAGGGAGCGCATACTTTTTCTTTTTATATCTGTGGGGGGGCGCATATTTTTTAATGTCAATGGGGGGGAGGGAGCGCATTTTTAAATCTCGCACTGGGAGCCAAATTGGCTAGAAACAGCCCTAAGCTTGGGCTCCTACTGCATTCCTTGGTGGGCCCTCAATAGCCCAGTGTGACACTGGCTACATATAAAACCAGAGTTTTCCCCTGCATGCAATAAATAAGTATAATAAATGCATCTACACCACTAAAGCTAGGTATACACTGTCAGATTTCTTTTGGTCGGCCCGACAATCAGATGATTTTTTGGAATTGTTGGCACCAGTATCTGAGCTACACACTAAAATACTTTTTTTTTAAGTTAACGATTTTCAGCCACATCATACTGCATTTGCATATCCGCCCACGTGGAGGATGACATAGTGACAGGAAATCATAGGAAATATGGGCAGATTATTGAGAAAGTACACACACTGCTCGATATCGGTAGATTGTGGCCGAGATTTTTGGTTTGAGACGACAGATCAGAAAATCGATCGCTCGTGTGTGTGACCAAGATTTTTCATAATTATCGGCGAAACGCTGAAACGATTGTTTGTACAAACTATACAATAACTTTGGTCGTTCTCCCAATTATTGGCAAATCAGGCCAATAATTGTATAGTGTGTACTTAGCTTTACATTGAGACATTGTGTGTCAAAGAGCAAATCTGAGAAAATATGATTACCCCTTAGTATGTGGAGCAACATGTATTGTGAGTTACCCTGAGCCCTTGTAGGAAACGAGTATTATAATAGCAATGTGACGCTACTGCCATCTACTGTCACATGTAATAAGTACATATTGTACTCTAGCAGTGCAATCTGATTAGGCCTGATTAGCAGTATAAAGCTTTTCTCAACAGGAATATTTTGAAATATTTATACAGGTTGAGTATCCCATATCCATATATTCCGAAATACGGAATATTCCGAAATACGGACTTTTTTGAGTGAGAGTGAGATAGTGAAACCTTTGTTTTTTGATGTCTCAATGTACACAAACTTTGTTTAATACACAAAGTTATTAAAAATATTGTATTAAATGACCTTCAGGCTGTGTGAATAGGGTGTATATGAAACATAAATGAATTGTGTGAATGTAGGCACACTTTGTTTAATGCACAAAGTTCTAAAAAATATTGGCTAAAATTACCTTCAGGCTGTGTGTATAAGGTGTATATGAGACATAAATGCATTCTGTGCTTAGACTTAGGTCCCATCATCATGATATCTCACTATGGTATGCAATTATTCCAAAATACGGAAAAATCCCATATCCAAAATACCTCTGGTCCCAAGCATTTTGGATAAGGGAGACTCAACCTGTAGTAAATTAAATAAATGCGTCCTGGTTCCTCTGCCAGTAAATGAGAGAGGGGGTGCCCATACTGAAGTCTGAATTTCAGTGTAAAAAAATAAAGCTGTCCAGCAATTGTGGTCTACATGCAGCTAGTGCCCATGCATGCCAAAATATGTATCTATGTGCAGCCCTGGCATTATTGCAACATTGTTTGTCCAGGTGCACATTCCATTTTATTTTATTTTTTTGTCTCAGTACTCAGGATTAACCCCAGAATCTCATTTTAAATGATCTGCTTGGGTTTTACTGCATTGGTTCCTGATGCCTGCACTGGTCTATAATCTACAATCAAAGCTAACTATTATTATTCCCTCGCAGTGTCACTATTTCATGATTGTGCAGCCTAACATCAGTTTTAGTGAAACTGAATCATTCACTTCTAATAGAGGTGACAGGTCAGTGCAGCCACATAATCCCTTCTAGCCACTACAGAATCTGCTCCTTTCTTGTCCATTTACTACTTTGGGGTCTATTCACATACCTCCCAATTTTTCATCCCGTAGCGTGCCAAAAAAATGGGCGTGTTGATGAGTGGGCGTGGTCGCACACAGAGAACCCATTTTCCGTAGTTTTGGGGGGGGGATGCCCAGCACTCCCCGGGCAGCTGGGCAGTCCCCAGCTCAGATCACTCGCTACTTTGCAGAACAGAGCAGCGGGTGATTAGAGGCTCCCCCAACTGCCCGCCCCCCCCCCCCCCCCGCGCCCCCTTCCAGCCTGAGGGAAACTGCTGACCACGGGAGTGACAGCAGGACAGTGTCCGAATGCGGGACTGTCCTGCTGGAATCAGGACAGTTGGGAGGTATATATTCATGAAGCAGTGAAAAGGGTGGAGAAGTAAGCCAGTGGAAAAGTTGCCCATGGCAACCAATCAGCATTGAAGTAACATTTATAATTTGCATACTACACAATTGTATGGAGCAGCTGATTGGTTGCCATGGGCAATTTCTCCACAGGCTCACTTCTCCACTCTTTTCACTTCTTCATTAATAGACCCCTTAGGTTGAATTGAACAACACCATTCTGATGAAATAATGAGCTCACCCCAGAAACTGCAATTGTAAATAATAATAATAATAATAATAATAATAAATAAAACTGGAACGTTTGGGAGAAGTGTTCTATGTAAGGGCTAGAAGGGATCATATACGAAGGTTGGGAGTAAATATTAATATGGAAATACAGATCACAACCAAATACAGTATATCATTCTCCAAATTCCCATACATTATTTGTGATGCAATGTGAATTGTTTCCTATCACAATATAAAGGAGATAGCTGATACATACTACTATATTTATTATTAGGTTTTAGGCCTCCTAATTATGATTTCTTATTGCCGCCAATCATGGGACCAGGGCCGCATCCCCGGGTGCTGGACACAAGGGGGCGCTGACACTGGTGAGCAATTGCCCTGGCCGATGGGGCCATCTAATCTGATGGCAGCGTCGCCCATTCACACTTGCCCACCACCAAGCTATTGTTGTTGGGAGTCCCAGTCTCCCAATATGCCACTGGCAACTTCACGCATGGCATTCTGGGAGCAGCTACGGGGGAGAGGGTGAAGGAACAGAAGCAGCTTCCTCAGATCAAACATCCATATGCTGCCAAAGCCTGCCCGCCTGCCTGCCATGGAGCCCTGCCGTTGAGTAGCCCTGCTGCCAGAGGGACAAAGGTGGAGGGGGCATAATGTATGAGGGACATTACTGGGGCAGAATGTGTTATAAAGAGTATAATGTGTGAGGTGCATTACTGGGGCATAATGTGTTATAAAGGGCATTACTGGGGCATAATGTGTAAGGGGCATTACTGGGGCAGAATGTGTTATAAGGAAATTACTGTTGCAGAATGTGTTGTTAGAGGTATTACTGTGACAGAATGGGCCAGATGTAATGCCATCCAAGTTCAGCTGCCGTACAGGAAGCCGGCCGAAACACAGACTTTTTTTAAAGGGGCAAAACCATGTCTTGTAAGTGATTGCCTCTTTAAAAAAATGTCCCAATTCGGCCGGTTTCCTGCACGGCCGCCGCACTCCGGTGGCATTACATCCGGCCCCATGTGTTATAAGGGGCACTAGTGTGGCATATTTTGTTACAAAGGGTATTTCTGTGTGGCATAATGTGTAAGCAACATTACTGCGGCATAATGTTTAAGGGGCATATAACCATTTTGTTCTGTCAATGTTTGTAATTTCAATAAAAACAATATACATATATTTTATAGGGTTATTTAAAAAAAACTTAGTTAATATTTTTAAGGGATGGATATTAAATTTATGTCAGAGAAGGTCATCTCACATGGTGGAAAATATTCTGAAAGGACAGAGTCTATAGTTATGGGGGGGGCAAGTTATTGTCTTGCCTCAGGTAACAAAAATCCTAGTTTCCGCCCTGGCGGGACAGTGGTTCTGCCGTGATTATAGCTACATAGGCATATTAACTATTATGACCCCCTTACAACATTTATTAGTTATAATGTCCAAGTCAATAATTTCCTTTTAACCTTATACAATTCAGTAAGGAGCACATTTATCATATAAAAATTCTCCACAGAGAAAATTTGGTATTAAACTTGCTGTGATAAACACTGAGTTTCCTTTAGGACTCTGACCTTACTCATTATACTTCAGTTACCTAATTTTTACTTCCAAAAGGCTGCTCTTTCTGCGGAAACAGCTTTGGAATTGTGAGACACTTCACTCTCTCCACCGCTGCTCTGTTGAGTCTTCAGACTCCGGTTCCTAAGGGGTTAGGGAATCTTCAGTTCCGTGGGAGGAAAGGACTAGCAAAAAAAACCAACAACAACTCTGTAGCCGCAAACTCCCTCTACTTTTCAAGCCTAGTACCATTTCCAAGAACCTGGTAGGAGTGGCGATAGAAGCTTCCAACACGGAGTGTCTGATGCTTTCAGCCAGCCTTCATGTTCACAGTCCCCGGTATCTTTGGTCCACTAGGAACTAGGGACTAGCTTCAAGATCCCATGGTGAGTGTAGCTAGTAGCTTCCAAATGCGGGTTGTCAGATGTATCCGCAGCAGGAATGGGGTGTTTGATCTTTGACCCGGTTCTAAACCCCATTTCTGGGCTCCATAGAACTCAGCCAGTGATACCATCTAGGGTTCAATCTTACAAACAAGCCCCCCACGTCTTACTGCACCCCCACACCCTGAGATGTGTCTCTTTAGAGTCCTCAGGAACTGTGCAGAATGACCAGGCATCTTTACTCTAGGTGCTGACTGTGATGATTGGCAGGGCACCAGGTGATAGGGGACAGAGCTGGCTGGCCAGCAAACCCTGTCAGCTGGCCTGAGGGGCCTGCAATCATTGCTGACTTCCGTTGGGCACTGCACAGCCTGGGGTAAACCTACAGGTACCCCCCATGGCTGCATTGGAAAGCTCAGAGACCCCTCGAAGATTGCAGGACCACATTCTCGGGGCCCCCTGCTCACTCCTCCGGGTGACTTCCACCTGGCACCGGGGTGCCTCATCCCTTTAATTCTGGACCCATATTAATTACACAGGTTCTGTGGCTGATTAAAACCAGGTGAAATGGAGTCTTGAAGTCAGCCAGCCACAGAACCTGTGTAATTAATATGTGTCCAAAATTAAAGGGATGAGGTGGTTACCCCAGGGGAGCCTCATGCGAGGATGACACACTTTGAATTAAGCCCCCCTCCATCAATATGCTGAATATTAGTATACAGTACAGCTGAGAGCATAGAGGGTGATATCTGAAGCGATGATGATGAAGATAGGCCCCTAAGAGGCCTATTTATAAAATTAAATATGTGGGATATCCTGCCAAAACACCCTTTTTAGGAGATATCCACACATTTAAAGTATTCCCTGAATGTATCTGGGGGAGGAATGCAACAGATATCAGAGATCTCTGCTTGCTACGGCACCGTTTTTGTTTGCAGTAGCAGCTTCCATAGGTATTTATGTGGGCTGCTATTTATGATATTTACTAGAGATGTGCACCGGACATTTTTTGGGTTTTGTGTTTTGGTTTTGGATTCGGACGCGTTTTGGCAAAACTTTCCTGAAAATGTTTCGGCGGATTCGGGTGTTTTTTTTACAAAAAACCCTCAAAAACAGATTCAATCATAGAATTTGGGGGTAATTTTAATCCCATAGTATTATTAACCTCAATAACCATAATTTCCACTCATTTCCAGTCTATTCTGAACACCTCACAATATTATTTTTAGTCCTAAAATTTACACCGAGGTCACTGAATGACTAAGCTAAGCGACCCAAGTGGCCGACACAAACACCTGGCCCATCTAGGAGTGGCACTGCAGTGTCAGACAGGATGGCACTTCAAAAAAATAGTCCCCAAACAGCACATGATGCAAAGAAAAAAAGAGGTGCACCAAGGTCGCTGTGTGACTAAGCTAAGCGACCCAAGTGGCCGACACAAACACCTGGCCCATCTAGGAGTGTCATTGCAGTGTCAGACAGGATGGCAGACTTAAAAAATAGTCCCCAAACAGCACATGATGCGAAGAAAAAAAGAGGTGCACCAAGGTCGCTGGATGGTTAAGCTAAGCGACCCAAGTGGCCGACACAAACACCTGGCCCATCTAGGAGTGGCACTGCAGTGTCAGACAGGATGGCACTTCATAAAATAGTCCCCAAACAGCACATGATGCAAAGAGAAAAAGAGGTGCACCAAGGTCGCTGTGTGACTAAGCTAAGCGACCCAAGTGGCCAACACAAACATCTGGCCCATCTAGGAGTGTCACTTCAGTGTCAGACAGGATGGCAGATTTAAAAAAATAGTCCCCAAACAGTACATGATGCAAAGAAAAAAAGAGGTGCAATGAGGTAGCTGTGTGGCTAAGCTAAGCGACCCAAGTGGCCAACACAAACACCTGGCCCATCTAGGAGTGTCACTGCAGTGTCAGACAGGATGGCAGATTTAAAAAATAGTCCCCAAACAGCACATGATGCAAAGATAAATTAAAGAAAAAATAGGTGCAAGATGGAATTGTCCTTGGGCCCTCCCACCGACCCTTATGTTATATAAACAGGACATGCACACTTTAACAAACCCATAATTTCAGCGACAGGGTCTTCCACACGACTGCGACTGAAATGACTGGTTGGTTTGGGCCCCCACCAAAAAAGAAGCAATCAATCTCTCCTTGCACAAACTGGCTCTGCAGAGGCAAGATGTCCACCTCCTCCTCATCGTCCGATTCCTCACCCCTTTCACTCTGTACATCCCCCTCCTCACAGATTATTAATTCGTCCCCACTGGAATCCACCATCTCAGGTCCCTGTGTACTTTCTGGAGGCAATTGCTGGTGAATGTCTCCACGGAGGAATTGATTATAATTCATTTTGATGAACATCATCTTCTCCACATTTTCTGGAAGTAACCTCGTACGCCGATTGCTGACAAGGTGAGCGGCTGCACTAAACACTCTTTCGGAGTACACACTGGAGGGGGGGCAACTTAGGTAAAATAAAGCCAGTTTGTGCAAGGGCCTCCAAATTGCCTCTTTTTCCTGCCAGTATACGTACGAACTGTCTGACGTGCCTACTTGGATGCGGTCACTCATATAATCCTCCACCATTCTTTCAATGGTGACAGAATCATATGCAGTGACAGTAGACGACATGTCAGTAATCGTTGGCAGGTGCTTCAGTCCGGACCAGATGTCAGCACTCGCTCCAGACAGCCCTGCATCACCACCAGCGGGTGGGCTCGAAATTCTTAGCCTTTTCCTCGCAGCCCCAGTTGCGGGAGAATGTGAAGGAGGAGCTGTCGACAGGTCACGTTCCGCTTGACTTGACAATTTTCTCACCAGCAGGTCTTTGAACCTCTGCAGACTTGTATATGCCGGAAAGAGAGATACAACGTAGGTTTTAAATCTAGGATCGAGCACGGTGGCCAAAATGTAGTGCTCTGATTTCAACAGATTGACCACCCGTGAATCCTGGATAAGCGAATTAAGGGCTCCATCCACAAGTCCCACATGCCTAGCGGAATCGCACTGTTTTAGCTCCTCCTTCAATCTCTCCAGCTTCTTCTGCAAAAGCCTGATGAGGGGAATAACCTGACTCAGGCTGGCAGTGTCTGAACTGACTTCACGTGTGGCAAGTTCAAAGGGTTGCAGAACCTTGCACAACGTTGAAATCATTCTCCACTGCGCTTGAGTCAGGTGCATTCCTCCTCCTTTGCCTATATCGTAGGTAGCTGTATAGGCTTGAATGGCCTTTTGCTGCTCCTCCATCCTCTGAAGCATATAGAGGGTTGAATTCCACCTCGTTACCACCTCTTGCTTTAGATGATGGCGGGGCAGGTTCAGGAGTGTTTGCTGGTGCTCCAGTCTTCGGCACAAGGTGGCTGAATGCCGAAAATGGCCCGCGATTCTTCGGGCCACCGACAGCATCTCTTGCACGCCCCTGTTGTTTTTTAAATAATTCTGCACCACCAAATTCAATGTATGTGCAAATCATGGGACGTGCTGGAATTTTCCCACATGTAATGCACGCACAATATTGGTGGCATTGTCCGATGTCACAAATCCCCAGGAGAGTCCCTCAGTTTCCGTAAGAGGTTGTCAGCTGTGTGCCTCTTCTGGAAAGCGGTGATACAAAGCGTAGCCTGCCTAGGAATGAGTTGGCGTTTGCGAGATGCTGCTACTGGTGCCACCGCTGCTGTTCTTGCTGCGGGAGGCAATACATCTACCCAGTGGGCTGTCACAGACATATAGTCCTTAGTCTACCCTGCTCCACTTGTCCACATGTCCGTGGTTAAGTGGACATTGGGTACAACTGCATTTTTTAGGACACTGGTGACTCTTTTTCTGAGGTCTGTGTACATTCTCGGTATCGCCTGCCTAGAGAAATGGAACCTAGATGGTATTTGGTACCGGGGACACAGTACCTCAAGCAAATCTCTAGTTTACTGTGAATTAACGGTGGATACCGGAAACACGTTTAACACTGCCCAGGCTGCCAAGGCCTGAGTTATCCGCTTTGCAGCAGGATGACTGCTGTGATATTTCATCTTCCTCGCAAAGGACTGTTGGACATTCAATTGCTTACTGGAAGTAGTACAAGTGGTCTTCCGACTTCCCCTCTGGGATGACGATCGACTCCCAGCAGCAACAACAGCAGCGCCAGCAGCAGTAGGCGTTACACTCAAGGATACATCGGAGGAATCCCAGGCAGGAGAGGACTCGTCAGACTTGCCAGTGACATGGCCTGCAGGACTATTGGCGTTCCTGTCTAAGGAGGAAATTGACACTGAGGGAGTTGGTGGTGTGGTTTGCAGGAGCTTGGTTACAAGAGGAAGGGATTTAGTTGTCAGTGGACTGCTTCCGCTGTCACCCAAAGTTTTTGAACTTGTCAATGACTTCTGATGAATGCGCTCCAGGTGACGTATAAGGGAGGATGTTCCTAGGTGGTTAACGTCCTTACCCCTACTTATTACAGATTGACAAAGGCAACACACGGCTTGACAAATGTTGTCCGCATTTCTGTTAAAATAATTCCACACCGACGAGGTGATTTTTTTTGTAATTTGACCAGGCATATCAATGGCCATATTCGTCCCATGGACAACAGCTGTCTCCCCGGGTGCCTCACTTAAACAAACCACCTCACCATCAGAATCCTCCTTGTCAATTTCCTCCTCAGCGCTAGCAACACCCATATCCTCATCCTGGTGTACTTCAACAGTGACATCTTCAATTTGACTATCAGGAACTGGACTGTGGGTGTTCCTTCCAGCACTTGCAGGAGGCGTGCAAATGGTGGAAGGCGCCACCTCTTCCCGTCCAGTGTTGGGAAGGTCAGGCATCGCAACCGACACAATTGGACTCTCCTTGGGGATTTGTGATTTAGAAGAACGCACAGTTCTTTGCTGTGCTTTTGCCAGCTTAAGTCTTTTCATTTTTCTAGTGGGAGGATGAGTGCTTCCATCCTCATGTGAAGCTGACCCACTAGTCATGAGGAACATAGGAGAGGGCCTCAGCCGTTCCTTGCCACTCCGTGTCGTAAATGGCATATTGGCAAGTTTACGCTTCTCCTCAGACGCTTTTAATTTAGATTTTTGGGTCATTTTACTGAACTTTTGTTTTTTTGATTTTACATGCTCTCTACTATGACATTGGGCATCGGCCTTGGCAGACGACGTTGATGGCATTTCATCATCTCGGCCATGACTAGTAGCAGCAGCTTCAGCACGATCTTTCCCTATTTTACCCTCCACATTTTTATTCTCCATTTTTTAATGTGTGGAATTATATGCCAGTAATATATATCAATAGCAATGGCCTACTGTACCGTACTGCTATATATTATATACTGGTGGTCAGCAAAATTATGCACTGTCCTCCTACTACTGCGCACAACAACTAAAATGCACCACAGGTATGGATGGATAGTATACTTGACGACACAGAGGTAGGTAGAGCAGTGGACTACTGTACCGTACTGCTATATATTATATACTGGTGGTCAGCAAAATTATGCACTGTCCTCCTACTACTGCGCATAACAACTAAAATGCGCCACAGGTATGGATGGATAGTATACTTGACGACACAGAGGTAGGTAGAGCAGTGGACTACTGTACCATACTGCTATATATTATATACTGGTGGTCAGCAAAATTATGCACTGTCCTCCTACTACTGCGCACAACAACTAAAATGCACCACAGGTATGGTTGGATAGTATACTTGACGACACAGAGGTAGGTAGAGCAGTGGACTACTGTACCGTACTGCTATATGTTATATACTGGTGGTCAGCAAAATTATGCACTGTCCTCCTACTACTGCGCACAACAACTAAAATGCACCACAGGTATGGATGGATAGTATACTTGACGACACAGAGGTAGGTAGAGCAGTGGACTACTGTACCGTACTGCTATATATTATATACTGGTGGTCAGCAAAATTATGCACTGTCCTCCTACTACTGCACACAACAACTAAAATGCACCACAGGTATGGATGGATAGTATACTTGACGACACAGAGGTAGGTAGAGCAGTGGGCTACTGTACCGTACTGCTATATATTATATACTGGTGGTCAGCAAAATTATGCACTGTCCTCCTACTACTGCGCACAACAACTAAAATGCACCACAGGTATGGATGGATAGTATACTTGACGACACAGAGGTAGGTAGAGCAGTGGACTACTATACCGTACTGCTATATATTATATACTGTTGGTCAGCAAAATTATGCACTGTCCTCCTACTACTGCGCACAACAACTAAAATGCACCACAGGTATGGATGGATAGTATACTTGACGACACAGAGGTAGGTAGAGCAGTGGACTACTGTACCATACTGCTATATATTATATACTGGTGGTCGGCAAAATTATGCACTGTCCTCCTACTACTGCGCACAACAACTCTAATGCTCCACAGGTATGGATGGATAGTATACTTGATGACACAGAGGTAGGTAGAGCAGTGGACTACTGTACCGTACTGATATAATACTGGTGGTGACTAGTCAGCAAAATTCTGCACTGTCCTCCTACTATATACTACAATGCAGCACAGATATGGAGCGTTTTTCAGGTAGAGAACGTATAATACTGGTGGTCACTGGTCAGCAAAACTCTGCACTGTCCTCCTACTATATAATACTGGTGGACCCCAGTCCCCACAATAAAGCACACTGAGCACAGATATTTGCAGCACACTGAGCACAGATATTTGCAGCACACTGAACACAACTGAGAGAACGCTGCACACGTCCTCTCCCTATCATCTCCAATGCACGAGTGAAAATGGCGGCGACGCGCGGCTCCTTATATATAATACGAATCTCGCGAGAATCCGACAGCGGGATCATGACGTTCGGGCGCGCTCGGGTTAACCGAGCAAGGCGGGAGGATCCGAGTCTGCCTCGGACCCGTGTAAAATGGGTGAAGTTCGGGGGGGTTCGGATTCCGAGGAACCGATCCCGCTCATCTCTAATATTTACCATGCTCCGGAATGTGAAGCATTCCTGAGCTTGGCCCAGGTAGCTTATGCCATCTTTAGATTGCTGTAAACTGGGTACACACAGGTGGTCATTCCGAGTTGTTCGCTAGCTAGCTGCTTTTAGCAGCATTGCACACGCTAGGCCGCCGCCCTCTGGGAGTGTATCTTAGCTTAGCAGAATTGCGAACGAAAGAGTAGCAAATTTGCTACTAAAAACATTCATGCAGTTTCTGAGTAGCTCCAGACCTACTCCTAGATTGCGATTACCTCAGTCCGTTTAGTTCCTGGTTTGACGTCACATATACGCCCTGCGTTCGGCCAGCCACTTCCTCGTTTCTCCAGCCACTCCTGCGTTTTTGCCTGGCACGCCTGCGTTTTTTTGCACAGTCCCTGAAAACGCTGAGTTGCCGCCCAAAAACACCCACTTCCTGTCAATCATACTACGAACACTCGAGCGACTGAAAAACGTTGCTGGAGCTTGGGTAAAACTACAAAGTTTTGTGTGAAAGTACTTAACGCATGCGCATAATTGCCGATTTTTCACTTGATCGCTGCGCTGCGAAAAACGGCAACGAGCGAATAACTCGGAATGACCACCACTGTGCCTTATTCAGATGTGGACAAAGCTGTATTGCATTTCGCAAATACCAATGTTCGGTACTTTGCTCATGTGCCGGGCCTGTACTGCGCATCTACACTACAGGCCTGCGACAGAGGACGCAGTTCAGCTTCAGCCTGTCAGTGATTGACAGTCTGATGCTGTGTGGGGACAGCAAAGGCCTTGGTGTGTTACCACCGTTGTGGGGGAGGGATGATGACAGGATCTTCATTAAAGGACAGAGATTTCCTGGCCTCTTCAATGAGTCGCGATTGGCTCGCTGCCAGTGGCAAAATCAAAATGCCGTCGTCCACCCCTGATTAGCTGCCGTGATTGGCTTGCGGCTGACGCCGAATTCGAAATGCAGCCGAAGGCACTTTTGAGTTCACACATTCACTGTCCCAGAGCTGGCTGCTGAAGTCAAGTCGTGGTAGGACTGATACTGCTTCATACTGGAGCCCTGGTTCAGATAGAAGTATCAACGGAGCCCCTTAAAAATAAATGGTGATATTACTAGCTATTGCAGTAATATCTAGCTATTGCACCTATACAGAGGCGCCACCGGGTATAGTGACGCTAGCGGCAAAAGGGGGCGTGGCTGCAGAAAAGAGGCGTGGTCTCGCAGGTCATCACTCCGGGGGCGTGCCCAGCATCTCCGGAGATGCAGGGCTTTACTAGGATGCCCCCGGAAACTGATTGCAGCGCTGTCGGCTCCTCTTCTATGGCAGGAACCGGGTACTGCAGCAGAATTTCACACTGCAGCACCTGGCTCCTGTCATTGCGGAGGACCCCCCAGATTGGTGTCACCCCTTCTAGGCGTCACACCCGCACCCGGCTTGTGGCACCACTGCACCTATACAAACATTTCCTCACATCACACCACTAGTCAGAGGAAAAATGGCAAAAGGAATGAGCATAGACAGTAGGGGTAGGACTAGGTAAGGGAGAGAACCAGGTGATCAGCACAGAGGAGAGCATGGCCCTCATTCCGAGTTGTTCGCTCGTTGCCGATTTTCTCTATATTGCGATTAGTTGCTTACTGAGCATGCGCAATGTTCGCAGTACGTCTGCACCAAGTAAATTTGCTAAAAAGTTAGGTATTTTACTCACGGCATAACGAGGATTTTTCATCGTTCTGGTGATCGTACTGTGATTGACAGGAAGTGGGTGTTTCTGGGCGGAAACTGACCGTTTTATGGGTGTGTGCGGAAAAATGCTGCCATTTCTGGGAAAAACGCGGGAGTGGCTGGAGAAACGGGGGAGTGTCTGGGCGAACCCTGGGTGTGTTTGTGACGTCAAACCAGGAACAAAACTGACTGAACTGATCGCAGTGGCAGAGTAAGTCCCGAGCTACTCAGAAACTGCTAAGAAATTTCTATTCGCAATTATGCGAATCTTTCGTTCGCAATTCTGCTATGCTAAGATACACTCCCAGAGGGCAGCGGCTTAGCGTGTGCAATGCTGCTAAAAGCAGCTAGCGTGCGAACAACTCGGAATGAGGGCCTATGAGAGGAGTGAGGGAGGGTGTTACCTGGGATACAGATGTAGGGCTCTATTGGTCAAACTTTTTGTAACCATTAAACATAAAAAAAACGTTCATAAGAATTTTGCATGCTTGTGATGCTACAGTTTTCAAAGAATGAATTTACGTAAATTATGGCGTTGTAAAATAATGATTTGTACATTAAATAAATGGTTTTCATTATTTGACAACATCTACAGATGTGTCCTCATACTTATTTGCTTTGTCGCTAATCGCTACAAATTAACCCGGTATGTGCGCCGCGTACTTTGCGACTTAGCCACGCCAAGTGTCTTTTTTCTTAAAATGTGCGTCTTATTTGCATCAATAAAGAGATAAAACTGCATTGCTAGTACACTCTGACCACTGGGGCTGGCAGTACCTATACTTCTGTGTGCGACTAACTCACAAATCTGTGTATAAAGATACTGATACTAGTGGCTGCGGCCATTCCTCACACCACGTCTCATCATGCTTTATCTGCAATGTTATACACATCAGGGACGTGCAGTCAGGGGAGGCAGTGCCTTCCCTGTCATAATGATTAAAATAATAATAATAATAATAATAATATATTTATAACAGAGTCTGTGATAAATACCTTCATTTATTATTTTAATAATGTCCCCCCGTGAAAATGTTGGGCTGGGAGGCAGCGGGAGAGGTGCCTCCCGCTGCTAACATTAAAGTCCGGGCAGCGGGGGGCGGGCAGGGGGTGGGTATTGTGTGTATTTTTTTTTATGTGTTTGTGTTTGGGGCACTGGCACAGCTAGGAGGCACAGCTACAGGGGGCACAACTACAAGGGGCACAGCTACAGGGGCACAACTACAAGGGGCACAGCTACAGGGGGCACAGCAACTGGAGGCACAACTACAAGGGGCACAGCTACAGGGGGCACAGCGACTGGGGGCACAACTACTCAGGGCACTGCTACTGGGGGCACAACTACAGGGGTCACAACTACTGGGGGCACAGCGACTGGGGGCAAAGCTACTGGGGCCACAGTGACTGAGGGCACAACTACTCAGGGCACTGCTACAAGGGGCACAGCTACAGGGGGCACAGCTACAGGGGTCACAACTACTGGGGGCACAGCTACTGGGGCAAAGCTACAGGGGGCACAGCTACAGGGGGCACAGCTACAAGGGGCACAGCGACTGGGGGCACAACTACAGGGGTCACAACTACTGGGGGCACAGCTACTGGGCTCACAACTATTGGGGGCGCCTGCTCCATCCTCCCAGCCAGCAGCAGCACTCTCCCCTGTCTGTGCTAACATCTTCCTGTGTCAGCGAGTGCATAATATTCATTAATTTCTCTCTCTCTCTCTCTGTCTCTCTGTCTCTCTCTCTCTCTCTCTCTCTCTCTCTCTCTCTCTCCCTCCTCCTGTGGATTACTTCGTTTGTAAGTATAATTTTCCTTTTTACAGGTACTCCTATTGGATTCTACATGGACAAGTGGACGTGATCGGCGTGGGATGTAGGTAAGTATGCGTGTGTGTGTGTGTGTGTGTGTGTGTGTGTGTGTGTGTGTAAGTGTGTTTTAATACATTTTTACTTTCACGATGTGTGTGTTGTGTTTTTATTTGGGTATTTTTTGTTGTTGTAGAACCACGGGTACCAGCGGGCCCGTTATTTCCCCGCATGCTGGTACTTGAGGTTCTCCAAGTACCAGCAAGCGGGGGAGGCTTGCTGGGCCTTGTAGTTCCACAACAAAAAACAATATTCTTTTTTTTACACACTTATGGCTATTAGCCCGGCACCCGCCGCCCAGGGGTGCTGGGGACAGCCTCGGGCTTTCACCTCTGGCCCTTGGGTGCCTGGAGGGAGGGAGACCCACTGATTTAAGGGGTCCCCACTCCTCCAGGGAACCCCGGCCAGGGGTGACTAGTTGGGTGGGGTAATGCCACGGCCGCAGGGACCTACATAAATATGTCCCCCGGCTGTGGCATTATGTCCCTGGCTAGTGGAGCCCGGTGCTGGTTTTAAAAATACAGGGGACCCCTACATCTTTTGTCCCCGTATTTTTGGAACCAGGACCGGTCTAAGAGCCCGTTGCTGGTTGTCTAAATACGGGGAACCCCCTGTCCAATTTTAGTGGTGGAGGGCTGGGTCAGTTGATGATGGGCAAGTTTGTAAGCCATTGGCGGTGGTAGCAGGCATCGGCTCAGAGGCAGTAGCGGGCATTGGCTCGGCCGCGGTAGGGGTCATCGGCTGGATCCGGCAGACATTATGGCTGTAGTGCCTCACCAGCCACTGGCCTCACCGCACGCCACTGATACACATTTTATACCAATTCCTTTGGACAAAAGTAAAAACTAGCACCCCTGGTACACCGTGTGGGGCTTTGTATATGTTGCCGATGCAACTAATGTGCAATATTTAGCAAAAAGTAGGCTTCCGTACCCATGACAGACTTGTGGCAATGTGGATGTTTTCCAGCAGACATTGTAATAGGGAAAATACAGGTTATTCTTCAAATGAGTATTTTATATACAGTATAATAAAATGGTGGACTGTATACATTTGTTGTCATTTATTATTATTATTATTATTATTTCTCTGACGTCCTAGTGGATGCTGGGACTCCGTAAGGACCATGGGGAATAGCGGCTCCGCAGGAGACAGGGCACAAAATAAAAGCTTAAGGATCAGGTGGTGTGCACTGGCTCCTCCCCCTATGACCCTCCTCCAAGCCCCAGTTAGATTTTTGTGCCCGGCCGAGAAGGGTGCAATCTAGGTGGCTCTCCTGAGCTGCTTAGAATAAAAGTTTAGTTTAGGTTTTTTTATTTTCAGTGAGTCCTGCTGGCAACAGGCTCACTGCATCGTGGGACTAAGGGGAGAAGAAACGGACTCACCTGAGTGCAGAGTGGATCGGGTTTCTTAGGCTACTGGACATTAGCTCCAGAGGGACGATCACAGGTTCAGCCTGGATGGGTCACCGGAGCCGCGCCGCCGTCCCCCTTACAGAGCCAGAAGAGACGAAGAGGTCCGGTGAAATCGGCGGCAGAAGACATCCTGTCTTCAGACTAAGGTAGCGCACAGCACCGCAGCTGTGCGCCATTGCTCTCAGCACACTTCACACTCCGGTCACTGAGGGTGCAGGGCGCTGGGGGGGAGCGCCCTGAGACGCAATATAACAGTATATACCTTAGGTGGCAAAAAGAATACATCACATATAGCTCCTGGGCTATATGGATGTATTTTAACCCCTGCCATTTTTACACAAAAAAGCGGGAGATAAGGACGTCGTGAAGGGGCGGAGCCTATCTCCTCAGCACACAAGCGCCATTTTCCCTCACAGCTCCGCTGGAAGGACGGCTCCCTGACTCTCCCCTGCAGTCCTGCTTCAGAATCAGGGTAAAAAAGAGAAGGGGGGGCATTTTTGGCAGCAAATAACGATAATAACAGCAGCTATAAGGGAATAACACTTATATAAGGTTATCCCTGTATATATATATATAGCGCTGGGTGTGTGCTGGCAGACTCTCCCTCTGTCTCTCCAAAGGGCTAAGTGGGGTCCTGTCCTCTATCAGAGCATTCCCGGTGTGTGTGCTGTGTGTCGGTACGCGTGTGTCGACATGTATGAGGAGGAAAATGATGTGGAGGCGGAGCAGTTGCCTGTGTTGGTGATGTCACCCCCTAGGGAGTCGACACCTGACTGGATGATTGTATTTAAACAATTAAGTGATAATGTCAGCAATTTGCAAAAAACTGTTGACGACATGAGACAGCCGGCAAATCAATTAGTGCCTGTCCAGGCGTCTCAGACACCGTCAGGGGCGCTAAAACGCCCGTTACCTCAGTGGGTCGACACAGACCCTGACACAGATACTGAGTCCAGTGTCGACGGTGACGAGACAAACGTAATGTCCAGTAGGGCCACACGTTACATGATCACGGCAATGAAAGAGGCATTGAACCTTTCTGACACTACAAGTACCACAAAGAAGGGTATTATGTGGGGTGTGAAAAAACTACCAATAGTTTTTCCTGAGTCAGAGGAAATAAATGAGGTGTGTGATAAAGCGTGGGTTTCCCCCGATAAAAAACAGCTAATTTCTAAAAAATTATTAGCATTATATCCCTTCCCGCCAGAGGTTAGGGCGCGTTGGGAAACACCCCCTAGGGTAGATAAGGCGCTCACACGTTTATCTAAACAAGTAGCGTTACCGTCTCCTGATACGGCCACCCTCAAAGAACCAGCTGATAGAAGGCTGGAAAATATCCTAAAAAGTATATACACACATACTGGTGTTATACTGCGACCAGCAATCGCCTCAGCCTGGATGTGCAGTGCTGGAGTCGCATGGTCGGATTCCCTGACTGAGAATATTGATACCCTGGATAGGGACAATATTTTGTTAACTATAGAACATTTAAAGGATGCATTACCATATATGCGTGATGCACAGAGGGATATTTGCACCCTGGCATCAAGAGTAAGTGCTATGTCCATCTCTGCCAGAAGAGCGTTATGGACGCGACAGTGGTCAGGGGATGCGGATTCCAAACGGCACATGGAAGTATTGCCGTATAAAGGGGAGGAGTTATTTGGGGCTGGTCTATCGGACCTGGTGGCCACGGCAACGGCTGGAAAATCCACCTTTTTACCCCAGGTCACTTCACATCAGCAGAAAAAGACACCGTCTTTTCAAACTCAGTCCTTTCGTTCCCATAAGTACAAGCGAGCAAAAGGCCACTCCTTTCTGCCCCGGGGCAGAGGAAGAGGAAAAAGACTGCACCATGCAGCCGCTTCCCAGGAGCAGAAGCCCTCCCCTGCTTCTGCCAAGTCTTCAGCATGACGCTGGGGCTTTACAAGCAGACTCAGATATGGTGGGGGCCCGTCTCAAGAATTTCAACGCACAGTGGGCTCACTCGCAAGTGGATCCCTGGATTCTACAGGTAGTATCGCAGGGGTACAAACTGGAATTCGAGGCGTTTCCCCCTCGTCGGTTCCTGAAGTCTGCTTTACCAAAGTCTCCCTCCGACAGGGAGGCAGTTTTGGAAGCCATTCACAAGCTGTATTCCCAGCAGGTGATAATCAAGGTACCCCTCCTGCAACAAGGAAAGGGGTATTATTCCACGCTGTTTGTGGTACCGAAGCCGGACGGCTCGGTGAGACCAATTTTAAATCTGAAATCCTTGAACACTTACATAAAAAGGTTCAAATTCAAGATGGAGTCACTCAGAGCAGTGATAGCGAACCTGGAAGAAGGGGACTATATGGTGTCTCTGGACATCAAAGATGCTTATCTCCACGTCCCAATATACCCTTCTCACCAAGGGTACCTCAGGTTTGTAGTACAAAACTGTCATTATCAGTTTCAGACGCTGCCGTTTGGATGGTCCACGGCACCTCGGGTCTTTACCAAGGTAATGGCCGAAATGATGATTCTTCTACGAAGAAAAGGCATTTTAATTATCCCTTACTTGGACGATCTCCTGATAAGGGCAAGATCCAGGGAACAGTTAGAAGTCGGAGTAGCACTATCTCAGGTAGTGTTACGTCAGCACGGGTGGATTCTAAATATTCCAAAATCGCAGCTGATTCCAATGACACGTCTACTGTTCCTAGGAATGATTCTGGACACAGTCCAGAAGAAGGTGTTTCTCCCGGAGGAGAAGGCCAGGGAGTTATCCGAGCTAGTCAGGAACCTCCTAAAACCAGGCCAGGTCTCAGTGCATCAGTGCACGAGGGTCCTGGGAAAAATGGTGGCTTCTTACGAAGCGATTCCATTCGGAAGATTCCATGCAAGAACGTTTCAGTGGGATCTACTGGACAAATGGTCCGGATCGCATCTGCAGATGCATCAGCGGATAACCCTGTCGGCAAGGACAAGGGTGTCTCTCCTGTGGTGGCTGCAGAGTGCTCATCTACTAGAGGGCCGCAGATTTGGCATTCAGGATTGGATCCTGGTAACCACGGATGCCAGCCTGAGAGGCTGGGGAGCAGTCACACAGGGAAGGAATTTCCAAGGCTTGTGGTCAAGCATGGAAACATCTCTTCATATAAACATTCTGGAACTAAGGGCCATTTACAATGCCCTAAGTCAAGCAAAACCTCTGCTTCAGGGTCAGGCGGTGTTGATCCAATCGGACAACATCACGTCAGTCGCCCACGTAAACAGACAGGGCGGCACGAGAAGCAGGAGGGCAATGGCAGAAGCTGCAAGGATTCTTCGCTGGGCGGAAAATCATGTGATAGCACTGTCAGCAGTGTTCATTCCGGGAGTGGACAACTGGGAAGCAGACTTCCTCAGCAGACAGTGGACGCTCTGGTAACGCCGTGGGTGTACCAGTCAGTGTATGTGTTCCCTCCTCTGCCTCTCATACCAAAAGTACTGAGAATCATAAGAAGGAGAGGAGTAAGAACTATACTCGTGGTTCCGGATTGGCCAAGAAGGACTTGGTACCCGGAACTTCAAGAGATGCTCACGGACGAACCGTGGCCTCTACCTCTAAGAAAGGACCTGCTACTGCAGGGGCCTTGTCTGTTCCAAGACTTACCGCGGCTGCGTTTGACGGCATGGCGGTTGAACGCCGGATCCTGAGGGAAAAAGGCATTCCAGAAGAAGTCATCCCTACTCTGGTCAAAGCCAGGAAGGACGTAACCGCAAAACATTATCACCGCATTTGGCGTAAATATGTTGCGTGGTGTGAGGCCAAGAAGGCCCCTACAGAGGAATTTCAACTGGGTCGTTTCCTTCATTTCCTGCAAACAGGACTGTCTATGGGCCTAAAATTAGGGTCCATTAAGGTTCAAATTTCGGCCCTGTCGATTTTCTTCCAGAAAGAACTGGCTTCAGTACCTGAAGTTCAGACATTTGTAAAAGGGGTGCTGCACATACAGCCTCCTTTTGTGCCTCCAGTGGCACCTTGGGATCTCAATGTGGTGTTGAGTTTTCTAAAGTCACATTGGTTTGAACCACTTTCCACTGTGGACTTAAAATATCTCACATGGAAGGTGTCGATGCTGTTAGCCTTGGCTTCAGCCAGGCGTGTGTCAGAATTGGCGGCTTTATCATATAAAAGCCCTTACTTAATTTTTCATTCTGACAGGGCGGAATTGAGGACTCGTCCTCAATTTCTACCTAAAGTGGTTTCTGCATTTCACATGAACCAACCTATTGTGGTACCTGCGGCTACCAGGGACTTAGAGGACTCTAAGTTGCTTGACGTTGTCAGGGCCTTGAAAATATATGTTTCCAGGACGGCTGGAGTCAGAAAATCTGACTCGCTGTTTATCCTGTATGCACCCAACAAGCTGGGTGCTCCTGCTTCTAAGCAGACGATTGCTCGTTGGATTTGTAGTACAATTCAGCTTGCACATTCTGTGGCAGGATTGCCACAGCCAAAATCAGTAAAAGCCCATTCCACAAGGAAAGTGGGCTCATCTTGGGCGGCTGCCCGAGGGGTCTCGGCTTTACAACTTTGCCGAGCAGCTACTTGGTCAGGGGCAAACACGTTTGCTAAATTCTACAAATTTGATACCCTGGCTGAGGAGGACCTGGAGTTCTCTCATTCGGTGCTGCAGAGTCATCCGCACTCTCCCGCCCGTTTGGGAGCTTTGGTATAATCCCCATGGTCCTTACGGAGTCCCAGCATCCACGAGGACGTCAGAGAAAATAAGATTTTACTTACCGATAAATCTATTTCTCGTAGTCCGTAGTGGATGCTGGGCGCCCATCCCTAGTGCGGATTGTCTGCAATACTTGTATATAGTTATCAGAGATGAGCGCCTGAAATTTTTCGGGTTTTGTGTTTTGGTTTTGGGTTCGGTTCCGCGGCCGTGTTTTGGGTTCGAACGCGTTTTGGCAAAACCTCACCGAATTTTTTTTGTCGGATTCGGGTGTGTTTTGGATTCGGGTGTTTTTTTCCAAAAACACTAAAAAACAGCTTAAATCATAGAATTTGGGGGTCATTTTGATCCCAAAGTATTATTAACCTCAAAAACCATAATTTACACTCATTTTCAGTCTATTCTGAATACCTCACACCTCACAATATTATTTTTAGTCCTAAAATTTGCACCGAGGTCGCTGTGTGAGTAAGATAAGCGACCCTAGTGGCCGACACAAACACCGGGCCCATCTAGGAGTGGCACTGCAGTGTCACGCAGGATGTCCCTTCCAAAAAACCCTCCCCAAACAGCACATGACGCAAAGAAAAAAAGAGGCGCAATGAGGTAGCTGTGTGAGTAAGATTAGCGACCCTAGTGGCCGACACAAACACCGGGCCCATCTAGGAGTGGCACTGCAGTGTCACGCAGGATGGCCCTTCCAAAAAACCCTCCCCAAACAGCACATGACGCAAAGAAAAAAAGAGGCGCAATGAGGTAGCTGTGTGAGTAAGATTAGCGACCCTAGTGGCCGACACAAACACCGGGCCCATCTAGGAGTGGCACTGCAGTGTCACGCAGGATGTCCCTTCCAAAAAACCCTCCCCAAACAGCACATGACGCAAAGAAAAAAAGAGGCGCAATGAGGTAGCTGTGTGAGTAAGATTAGCGACCCTAGTGGCCGACACAAACACCGGGCCCATCTAGGAGTGGCACTGCAGTGTCACGCAGGATGGCCCTTCCAAAAAACCCTCCCCAAACAGCACATGACGCAAAGAAAAAAAGAGGCGCAATGAGGTAGCTGTGTGAGTAAGATTAGCGACCCTAGTGGCCGACACAAACACCGGGCCCATCTAGGAGTGGCACTGCAGTGTCACGCAGGATGTCCCTTCCAAAAAACCCTCCCCAAACAGCACATGACGCAAAGAAAAAAAGAGGCTTTTTACTGATATTTGGTGTTTTGGATTTGACATGCTCTGTACTATGACATTGGGCATCGGCCTTGGCAGACGACGTTGCTGGCATTTCATCGTCTCGGCCATGACTAGTGGCAGCAGCTTCAGCACGAGGTGGAAGTGGATCTTGATCTTTCCCTAATTTTGGAACCTCAACATTTTTGTTCTCCATATTTTAATAGGCACAACTAAAAGGCACCTCAGGTAAACAATGGAGATGGATGGATTGGATACTAGTATACAATTATGGACGGGCTGCCGAGTGCCGACACAGAGGTAGCCACAGCCGTGAACTACCGCACTGTACTGTGTCTGCTGCTAATATATAGACTGGTTGATAAAGAGATAGTATACTCGTAACTAGTATGTATGTATAAAGAAAGAAAAAAAAACCACGGTTAGGTGGTATATACAATTATGGACGGGCTGCCGAGTGCCGACACAGAGGTAGCCACAGCCGTGAACTACCGCACTGTACACTGGTTGATAAAGAGATAGTAGTATACTCGTAACAACTAGTATGACACTATGACGACGGTATAAAGAATGAAAAAAAAACCACGGTTAGGTGGTATATATTATAATAATAATACAATTATGGATGGACGGACTGCCTGCCGACTGCCGACACAGAGGTAGCCACAGCCGTGAACTACCGCACTGTACACTGGTTGATAAAGAGATAGTAGTATACTCGTAACAACTAGTATGACACTATGACGACGGTATAAAGAAAGAAAAAAAAATACCACAGTTAGGTGGTATATATTATAATAATAATACAATTATGGATGGACGGACTGCCTGCCGACTGCCGACACAGAGGTAGCCACAGCCGTGAACTACCGCACTGTACACTGGTTGATAAAGAGATAGTAGTATACTCGTAACAACTAGTATGACACTATGACGACGGTATAAAGAATGAAAAAAAAACCACGGTTAGGTGGTATATATTATAATAATAATACAATTATGGATGGACGGACTGCCTGCCGACTGCCGACACAGAGGTAGCCACAGCCGTGAACTACCGCACTGTACACTGGTTGATAAAGAGATAGTAGTATACTCGTAACAACTAGTATGACACTATGACGACGGTATAAAGAATGAAAAAAAAACCACGGTTAGGTGGTATATATTATAATAATAATACAATTATGGATGGACGGACTGCCTGCCGACTGCCGACACAGAGGTAGCCACAGCCGTGAACTACCGCACTGTACACTGGTTGATAAAGAGATAGTAGTATACTCGTAACAACTAGTATGACACTATGACGACGGTATAAAGAATGGAAAAAAAACCACGGTTAGGTGGTATATATTATAATAATAATACAATTATGGATGGACGGACTGCCTGCCGACTGCCGACACAGAGGTAGCCACAGCCGTGAACTACCGCACTGTACACTGGTTGATAAAGAGATAGTAGTATACTCGTAACAACTAGTATGACACTATGACGGTATAAAGAATGAAAAAAAAACCACGGTTAGGTGGTATATATTATAATAATAATACAATTATGGATGGACGGACTGCCTGCCGACTGCCGACACAGAGGTAGCCACAGCCGTGAACTACCGCACTGTACACTGGTTGATAAAGAGATAGTAGTATACTCGTAACAACTAGTATGACACTATGACGACGGTATAAAGAAAGAAAAAAAAATACCACGGTTAGGTGGTATATATTGTAATACAATTATGGATGGACGGACTGCCTGCCGAGTTCCGACTGCCGACACAGAGGTAGCCACAGCCGTGAACTACCGCACTGTACTGTGTCTGCTGCTAATATAGACTGGTTGATAAAGAGATAGTATACAATACATACAACAATATACTACTATACTGGTGGTCAGGCACTGGTCACCACTAGTCACACTGGCAGTGGCACTCCTGCAGCAAAAGTGTGCACTGTTTAATTTTAAATTAATATAATATTATGTACTCCTGGGGGCTCCTGCTATAACAACCTGCAGTGCTCCCCAGTCTCCCCCACAATTATTATAAGCTTTGCCTTTTATACATTGATGTGCAGCACACTGGGCTGAGCTGAGTGCACACAGACTGAGTCACACTGTGTGACTGGCTGCTGCTGTGTATCGTTTTTTTTCAGGCAGAGAACGGATATAGCAGAGAACGGATATATTATATTAAAATAAATAAAAGTTAACTAACAACAACTGCACTGGTCACTGTGGTAAACTCTGTCTGACTCTGCACAATCTCTCTCTCTCTTCTAATCTAATTTCTAATGGAGAGGACGCCAGCCACGTCCTCTCCCTATCAATCTCAATGCACGTGTGAAAATGGCGGCGACGCGCGGCTCCTTATATAGAATCCGAGTCTCGCGAGAATCCGACAGCGTCATGATGACGTTCGGGCGCGCTCGGGTTAACCGAGCAAGGCGGGAGGATCCGAGTCTGCTCGGACCCGTGAAAAAAACATGAAGTTCGTGCGGGTTCGGTTTCAGAGAAACCGAACCCGCTCATCTCTAATAGTTATTGTTACAAAAATTCGGGTTATTATTGTTGTGAGCCATCTTTTCAGAGGCTCCTTTACGTTTATCATACTGTTAACTGGGTTCAGATCACAAGTTGTACGGTGTGATTGGTGTGGCTGGTATGAGTCTTACCCGGGATTCAATATCCTTCCTTATTATGTACGCTCGTCCGGGCACAGTATCCTAACTGAGGCTTGGAGGAGGGTCATAGGGGGAGGAGCCAGTGCACACCACCTGATCCTTAAGCTTTTATTTTGTGCCCTGTCTCCTGCGGAGCCGCTATTCCCCATGGTCCTTACGGAGTCCCAGCATCCACTACGGACTACGAGAAATAGATTTATCGGTAAGTAAAATCTTATTTATTATTAATTATTATTTTGTATATTCTAAATGTGTATTCCAAGCACATCTATGTGGTAATATAAGTGTTACTTATCTATTTAATTCTGGTTATTTGTATATTAATAGGTATCAATATAAAAAACAAACACAATGTATCAAAATTCTTGATCAAAAGGCCCATAGCAAAAATGGTGAAAATGGACAGATAACGAAAGCAGATAAGGCAATAGAGTAGGTATACAAGGAAGACATAAGACAAATGTACGCTGTCATGAATGCACCCACAATCTGAACTCCTTCCAAGTCAGGCAATTGTGACGTCGGGGTCTTTTCAAATTATCCTAACACTAAAACATATCAGTCTGCCGCTACCAAGGGGATTCTGGGAAATAACGCTTCCCACAGCAGCCCCTTTGGTTTTGCTTACAGTACAGATGTGTACTCATACATCTTAAGACCAGAAATAACCTATTTATTTAGGCGCTTATTACATACACATTTAATATATATATTTCAACAAATTATATCAGCAGCAGATACTCAGGTGTGTCTGTGAGCACACACCTACTAAATGGAAAAGGCTGACCAATTAAGGAGAGCCAATTTCACATTGACCACACAGCAGAAAATATTTAGTACTGCACTATAGATATAAAAAAAAGGTGCATTTAGTGGCTGAATAAACATCCACAGTCCACTTTCTATAAAATATATACTGTATTTTATTACTATAATAGTCGTAAAATCAAGTAATCGACTTCAACAATTCAAACAATCTGAAGCATACATGACCATACCATTATACTTCAGTATATATATAAATGTATATATCTCACAAATCTTAACAAAGTAGCCGGCTGTGTTTTTTCTTATATTATTCCAGACATTGTATCTACATTTTGTATAAAGAATTGTTAACATTAAAATTGGTATGTTTATTTTACCTGGTCCTGACAACGGGTTTCATAGCCCCGAAACATTGACCTCATGGGATTATATTTATGCTGACTATGTTGTTGTCTCTGAGTGCCGTTCATTCTGGATTTCTATTATATGGTTTATGGCACCTGAGCAAGCTGATTTATTTTTGTGAGTGCCGGCTGCTGCTGGATCTATATCTATTTATCTGTCTGTCTGTCTGTCTGTCTGTCTGTCTATCTATCTATCTATCTATTTATCTATATATTGACAATTGGAAAAAATATAAAAAGTCACACATAAATACACTCAACCTCAGCGCTACCGGGTCACACACTAGAAAGGCTGTTTAACGTGCAGGGAGGCTAGATGTCAGTGGACACCTTTTTATATACGCTTTAAAAATCAGTAACATGTGCCTCTCTAGGCCGTAGGTCTACGAACACAGAATATCAGAACTAGAAATTTGGTTGCAATTTCAAGAATAACTTCAGAGTTTACAGTCACAAAAAAGAGAGTTACAAAGTATATATAATTATTTTAAAAGAACACACAGATAACAGACAATTTCAATGAAAATAAAATAAGGATAAAACATTGTTCAAGTCACCTTTCAGAATTGAATAATGCTTGAGTAAGGTTGCTCCTGATATAAACTGGACATCCTCGCAAATAACCCTGAATCACCTACAGACACACATCTTAATTCTTCCAGCATTGCTTCTTGCCACACACCCACCCTTGAGATTTGTAATATGCTATTAATATTTTTTCTAAAAATTACCTACTCACTAGCACTGTCTTTATTTATGGGCTTTTTTTTACAATTAAAGGCTGAGTATACCCTTATTTGATGGCTGCTTTTTTTATTTACATCATATATATTTTACTATATGTTCAGTGTTACAGAACATTGAAAATGTATTTCACACTCTCAAAATTCCTAAAGCTTCTAGGGATCTAGGGTTACTCCATTGTTGGACAATCCCATGTTGACATAAGACTTAAACAATAACATAGAAAATGGTGGTATGACAGTAGTGCTACTGTAATACCACTGTTTTTTATTTTAATGTTTGAATGTTTTGTGGTACATTTGTGTGTATTACTAACAGTTGGGTTTGTATGTGTTGTTGGTGTTTCCTTCTACTACTATTTTACTGTTATAAGACAATGGGGACATGGAAAAAAAACTTTCTAAAGATTCAAGAAGCGGGCAAGTGGAGAAATTGCCCACAGCAACCCATCAGCTTGTATCTATCATTTTCTAGAATGTATTTGATAAATGCTAGCTAAAAGCTGATCGATTGCTTAAGATTTTATACAGTTCCCTTTTAAACACTTTGATCATGTGACTTACATAAAACTCATGATGTAGTGCAGAGTGCCCCCTGCTGTTAGCTGCATGTACTCTCTGAGTGGATCTTTCATTGGAGATAATGGTCCATGGTCAAACCCTCGATTTTGCTCAAAGTTTCGAATCTGTGGATTGAGACAAAAGTAAAAAAAATTATTAGTAAACTATATGGGATGTCCTTAAGAAAGCCTATAGGAACTTAGGCAAGAAACTTAAGGCAAGGACATCTAAGGTAATATTCTCTGAAATATTACCCGTGCCACGCGCTAGTCCAGGGAGGCAGAGGGAGATTAGGGAGGTAAATGTGTGGCTTAGGGATTGCTGCAGGAAAGAGGGGTTTGTGTTCCTGGAACACTGGGCGGACTTCTCAGTCAGGCGCCATCACTTTTGTCGTGATGGATTGGACCTAAATGAGGAGGGGGCGGCGGTGCGGGTAAGGATGGTTAGAAGGTTGGAGGAGATTTTAAACTAGGAGCCTGGGGGGAGGGTTTAGCTAGAAACTACGGGTCATGCAGTGAGAATAGTGGGGGGATGGCGGTACTAAACAAAATGGGGGAGAAGTTGGGGGGAGGGTAAGAGCAGCCGGTAAGGTTACTAACATGGGTACTAAAAGAGGTTTTACCAAAGCACTAATAACGATTACGGGTCATCGTTGCTACATAAGGTGAAAGATGTCCCTAATGCAAGGGGAAATACTTATCTTAGTTGTATGTATGTGAACGCTAGAAGCCTTACAGATAAAAAGGGTGAACTAGAAATACTTGCAGCAAGCAAACAGTATGATATTATAGGCATTACTGAAACTTGGTGGGATGAATCTCATGATTGGACAGTCAATCTAGAGGGCTATACGATGTTTAGGAGAGACAGACTAAATAAAAGGGGTGGAGGGGTGTGTCTTTACGTAAAGCCGTTTTTAAAACCTGATATACGGGAAGATATTCGGGAGGGGACTGTAGACACTGTCGAGACGTTATGGGTAGAAACTGCATGCGGGGATAAAGGAATAAAAAAGTTAGTATTGGGTGTATGCTACAGGCCGCCTGGTATTAATGTATCTGATGAGGAATTGCTACTGAAGCAAATTGAAAGAGCAGCAGGAGTAGGTGACATAATAGTGATGGGAGATTTTAACTATCCAGAGATAAACTGGACAAACGATTCATGCGATACTGCTAGGGGCAATATGTTTTTAAACACACTAAATGATAACTACTTAGTTCAACTAATTGAGGAACCTACCAGGTACAATGCAATCTTAGACCTGGTATTATCAAACAATGGGGAATTGGTATCAGGTATTATAGTAGGGGGGAACCAATAGGAAACAGCGACCACAATATGGTCACATTCAATATCAGTTTTCATAAACAGTTCTATACTGGCTCAACTAGGACTCTAAACTTTAGCAAAGCCAACTTTGAAATGATGAGGGTATTTTTCAGGGATATTGAATGGGAAGGTTTGTTTCTAGGAAAAAATACTACAGAGAAATGGGATGTACTCAAATCCCTGCTAGCTAAAAATATTCTCAAATTTATTCCTACGAGCAGCAAAAAAAGGAAGAAAAATCATAAACCGATGTGGCTTAACAAAAAGTTAAAGGAACTTATGGGCAAGAAAAGGCGAGCATTTAAAATATACAAATCTGACGGGAAAGCGGAGTCATTTCAGTACTATAAGGACTGTAACAAAATATGCAAAAAGGAAATAAGAGCGGCTAAAGTAGAAACTGAAAAACTAGTAGCAAAGGAAAGCAAAGCGAATCCCCAAAAATTCTTTAAATACATTAATAGCAAGAGATTAAAGAGAGTATAGGCCCTTTAAAAGACAAGTTGGGAGTCTTAAGCAAAAATGATAATGACATAGCGGACACACTAAATGAGTTTTTTTTCAACAGTATTTACTAGAGAGAACCCAATTCAGGGACTAACACACAATCTCAATAATGAGAATATCCCACTGATAGGTACTTATTTAAGCGAGGAGGTAGTCTGTGACCAATTAAAACATTTAAAGATTAATAAGTCACGGGGTCCCGATGGAATTCACCCAAGGGTTCTAATGAAGCTTCACTCTGAACTTGCAAAACCGCTATTTTTGATCTTTAAGGATTCAGTAATATCAGGTATGGTTCCCAAAGACTGGCGTATAGCGGAAGTAGTGCCTATATTCAAAAAGGGAAGTAAAGCTGAACCAGGTAAGTATAGACCAGTTAGTCTTACATCTATAGTGAGGAAAGTATTGGAAGGTATTCTAAGGGATAGTATTCAGAAGTTCCTTGAAGCCAATAAGGTCATTAAAAGGAATCAACATGGATTTGTGAAGGACAGATCCTGTCAAACCAACTTACTTGGCTTTTATGAAACAGTAAGTGCAAACCTCGATCAGGGTAAAGAGGTGGATGTAATCTTTTTAGACTTTGCCAAAGCTTTCGACATTGTACCACACATGCGACTTATCTACAAGCTACAAGAAATAGGGCTAGGAAGCACAATATGCACTTGGGTCAAAAATTGGTTAGATAATAGGGAGCAGCACGTTGTAGTTAATGGATCTTTTTCAAATTGGACTGAAGTGCTAAGTGGTGTGCCACAAGGCTCAGTATTAGGACCACTATTGTTCAATATTTTCATTAATGACCTAACAGAAGGTCTAGAGAGCATGGTGTCAATTTTTGTAGATGATACCAAATTGTGTAAGGCTATAAATACGGAGGAGGATGCTGAGTCGCTTCAGAACGACTTAGTTAAATTAGAAGCATGGGCAGCCAAATAGAGAATGCGCTTCAATACAGACAAGTGTAAGGTAATGCAATGTGGTAACAAGAACAATAATAACACCTACATACTAAATGGGGTAAAATTAGGGGATTCTGTACTGGAAAAGGACTTAGGTGTCCTCATAGATAGCAAACTAAGCAGTAGTACCCAAAGTAGGATTGCAGCAAAGAAGGCTAATAAGATATTAGCATGCATAAAATGGGGAATTGATGCAAGGAATGAGAGTGTTATACTCCCATTATATAAATCACTAGTGTGGCCACACCTTGAATACTGTGTACAATTCTGGGCACCATACTACAAAAAGGATATCCTGGAGCTAGAAAAGGTCCAGAGGCGGGCGACCAAACTAATTAAGGGCATAGAGATGCTGGAATACGAGGAAAGGCTTGCAAGCCTAGGCATGTTTACACTGGAAAAGAGGAGACTAAGAGGGGACATGATCAACATCTACAAATATATAAGGGGACAATACACAGAGCTTGCGCGGGACCTGTTTTTGGTTAGATCAACACAGAGGACTCGTGGACACTCGCTCAGGTTAGAGGAGAGGAGATTCCGCACAATATGGCGTAAAGGCTTTTTCACGGTAAGGCCAATACGTGTTTGGAATTCCCTGCCTGAGGGAATTGTAATGGCGGACTCAGTCAACACCTTTAAGAATGGGTTAGATAAATTCCTAATGGATAAGGATATCCAGGGTTATGGTACATAGTCACGCACTATAGTTACTATAAAAAGAAGGATAGAACGCAACGGCAGACATCAGCATCAGTCAAAATTTTAGACCAAATAATCCTGCATAGGAGACCACAAATAGGTTGAACTCGATGGACAATTGTCTTTTTTCAACCGTAGGTACTATGTTACTATATAAACTGCACTAGCCAACTTTGAGGAGGCAGAGGGGAGCAGAGTCAAAAGTAGAATGGCTAGCAGCTACACAGGCACAATGCACCCTCCCTCAACTGCTGGAACCTTACAGGGTCATACTAACTGGTGTTCAATTACATATATGGATCCTGGTACAGAGATATATTCAAAGTACCATGAATATCCACTAAGTCATCACTGCTCAAACTGTTTTGTGACACCTGAGTGTGTTGCCAGTTGGTACCTGGTATGTCACGAACAATGGAAGTGGGGTGACAAAAAAATAAAATGGCTAGGTATCATTGGATACGGTCCAGCCATTCAGCACAACATGGGACCTAGAATGTGCTTTCCCACACTTTTCCCTGCTTCGAGACGTGCTCTAGCCAGTCAACAGAGCAAAGGGAAGAGAGTGTGCTGCATACTGTGTAGGCTTGTCAAAACAAAGTCCAAGTTGTGCCCTGGTTTCCTGCAGCATCTGAGAAGAGCCAAGAGCAGGCAGCCTCACAATGCTGATTTCTCTTCATCATGACGTCTGTCATGATGAGTATTCCAGGGGAAGAACGATTTGAAGGTCAGAGTGAAATAGGTATGGCCCAATCATAAGTACCAAAATCTATATTATATAATGTATATATCTATATCCATTAATCTATCTATATCTATATTATATACACTGTCACTTTATTATGACCAGCTCCTACATCTGACGCCAGCAGCTTGTAGCCCATGAAGTACGTCACAGATAGATAAAGTACATTTTTTAAACTTGCAGTCTGAAATTTTGGGCAAGATGGAGACATTGTATGGAGACAGTGGGAATACACCAAAGGAGGAAGCCATATGGACGCAGCATGATCAGAGACGAAGCAGGGGTAGATGATGGCGTGCTGGAAAACACAGGCGGGAGATGATGGTGTGCTGAGAGATGACACAGGAGGGAAATGATGTGTGCTGGAAGATGCAGGCGGGACATGATGGTGTGCTCAGAGACGACTCAGGGGTAGATGATGGTGTGCTGAGAGACAACACAGAGACAGATGATGTGCTGAAAGATGATGCAGGGGGAAGATAATGGTGTTCTGGGATACACTGACGGGAGATGATGGTGTGCTGGGAGACACAGACGGGAGATGATCGTGTGCTGGGAGACACAGATGGGAGATGATGGTGTGCTGAGAGATGACACATGGGGATATGATGATGTGTTGGGAGACACAGGCAGGAGATGATAGTGTGCACAGAGACAACGCAGGGGAGATGATGGTGTGCTGGGAGACACAGGCGGGAGATGATGGTGTGCTGGGAGATGGTGTGCTGAGATTTGACACAGGGAGGAAATGATGGTGTGGCTGAGAGATACAGGTGGAGATGGTATGGCTGAGAGGCAACACAAGGGGGAGATGGTGTGGCTGAGAGGTGCAGGAGGAAGATGATGGTGTGCTGAGAGATGACACAGGGGGTACGAGTCTGGTTAAACTGGTGTTGTATGGTGATGACCTTGTTAATATTCCTACACAACAGGTATCTTCCAGACGATGTGGTAGCCCACATGAATAGTGAATATCGTCTAAAGAAATTGTTTTTCCGAGGAGGATACATTTCTTCAGAGGTTCCCCATTGTGAGAAACCATTATATAGGTAAGGTGCATATGGAATAGAAAGGAATGTTCCCAAAGTGACGAGAAACAGGTGGCTGGTCATTTTGACATACCCCATTTTCAGTGACCACACCCCTTCTGGCATGTGGCCACCAGTGACATGCGGTGAGGTGAGGCAGAACCTTTCCTGGTATACTAACGTGTACACCAGAGGTTTGACTCTTGTAAAGCATATGAAAAATACAAAGAATATATTAGAAATATCTTCTTTGCATTATTCTAATTATTTTTATAGTCAAAACTCTGGAGTAAAAAGTCTATGGCAGGCCACATTTTCTGCACATCTCTGATCAAAACTCACCAAATTGAATGCAGTATATACTGCTGCACCTGTGTATAATGCCCTTATGAACCATTGGGCTCATATATTGTGTGTAAATCTGGCTCTGGTAATAGCCAGTGCCTCCTGAGCCATTAACCTCATCGCACCTCCTTGGTGGCCAGACCCATTTTTCGGCACGCACATAGTTTTGGAGGAGATGGGGAGTTGTTTTTCATCTTGCCCTGGGTGCCGAAAACCCTAGCTATGCCTCTGACACATACCCTTTATTATCCAACTTAAAATACTGGTGGGGATTAAATTAAAAAAATCCACCGCTTTTGGGGCAGGGCCATATATCTGAAATATATTAAATCTGTCTGTTTGGTTGGTTGTTTGTCTATCCTGTGTTGCATTCAGACACCCCTGCACCAATTGGGATGAAACCAACACATTGTGGTCCAGTTATATCCTGGTAAGGTTTTAGGGGTGTTACAGTCCTGGTTGGGCCTCACTGTGGAACTTTGACCCAGGGAGCCTGTTCTGGGCCTTCCACTGGATGGATTTGGAAGAAAATTTCACAGAGTGGAAAAATTGCATCCTAGAAGACATACTAAGGGGGTTGGGGTCAGTCGGACCTCCCCGCGGAATGCGCTTGGCAGAACTTTGACACAGGTAGCCTGTTCTAGGCCTTACATTGGATGGATTTGGATGATAAGTTTAATTAAATGTAATAACTTACAGAAATAACCATAAATTAATTAACTAAAATAACTGACATAAAGGCCTTGAAATAGCAGCAATGATAACAAAAGGAAAACTTTAAACCCATCTCGCAATGGAAAAGTGATTAGAAAACCGAACAGAAAAAAGCAAAAAGCTGATGATCAGGGCTACTGGCGACACCTCAAAAACAAAAACGACTTTGCAGAGCTACCTCATGGGTGTATTTGAAGAGCTACTGAGATATTATTTTTAATATGTTGTCATTTACATTATTTTTTACATTTACATATTATTTACAGTTTATTATTTAACAGTTTCTTATATATCACAGCAGATTATGTTGCGCTTTACAATTGGAAACAATGCTAAAACAAAACTGGGTAGGAAGGCCCTGCTTGCAAGCTTACAATCTATAGGAAAGTATGCATTGATACACAAGGATAGGTGCTATCTATTGCATAGTTGTCCACCAGATTGCAAAGATTATCGGTGGGCTGCATGTAGTGATAAGCGGGTTCAGTTCCTCGGAAACCGAACCCCCCCGAACTTCACCCATTTTACACGGGTCCGAGGCATACTCGGATTCTCCCGTATGGCTCGGTTAACCCGAGCGTGCCCGAACGTCATCATCCCGCGGTCGGATTCTCGCGAGATTCGTATTCTATATAAGGAGCCGCGCGTCGCCGCCATTTTCACTCGTGCATTGGAAATGTTAGGGAGAGGACGTGGCTGGCGTCCTCTCCGTTTATTAATGTTGCTGCAAATATTTGTGCTTATTGCTTAATTGTGGGGACTGGGGAGCAGCTGTATTATATAGGAGGAGTACAGTGCAGAGTTTTGCTGATCAGAGACCACCAGTTTTATCCGTTCTCTGTCTGAAAAACGCTCCATATCTGTGCTCAGTGTGCTGCATATATCTGTGCTCACACTGCTTTATTGTGGGGACTGGGGACCAGCAGTATTATATAGGAGGAGTACAGTGCAGAGTTTTGCTGACAGTGACCACCAGTATATATAGCAGTACGGTACGGAAGGCCACTGCTCTATCTACCTCTGTGTCGTCAAGTATACTATCCATCTAGATTCTATACCTGTGGTGCATTTTAGTTTTGCAGTTTGCTGACAGTGACCACCAGTATATATAGCAGTACGGTACGGAAGGCCACTGCTCTACCTACCTCTGTGTCGTCAAGTATACTGTCCATCTAGATTCTATACCTGTGGTGCATTTTAGTTTTGCAGTTTGCTGACAGTGACCACCAGTATATATAGCAGTACGGTACGGAAGGCCACTGCTCTACCTACCTCTGTGTCGTCAAGTATACTATCCATCTAGATTCTATACCTGTGGTGCATTTTAGTTTTGCAGTTTGCTGACAGTGACCACCAGTATATATATAGCAGTGCAGTACGGAAGGCCACTGCTCTACCTACCTCTGTGTCGTCAAGTATACTATCCATCTAGATTCTATACCTGTGGTGCATTTTAGTTTTGCAGTTTGCTGACAGTGACCACCAGTATATATAGCAGTACGGTACGGAAGGCCACTGCTCTACCTACCTCTGTGTCGTCAAGTATACTATCCATCTAGATTCTATACCTGTGGTGCATTTTAGTTTTGCAGTTTGCTGACAGTGACCACCAGTATATATAGCAGTACGGTACGGAAGGCCACTGATCTACCTACCTCTGTGTCGTCAAGTATACTATCCATCCATACCTGTGGTGCATTTCAGTTGTGCGCAGTATATATAGTAGTAGGCCATTGCTATTGATACTGGCATATAATTCCACACATTAAAAAATGGAGAACAAAAATGTGGAGGTTAAAATAGGGAAACATCAAGATCCACTTCCACCTCGTGCTGAAGCTGCTGCCACTAGTCATGGCGGAGACAATGAAATGCCATCAACGTCGTCTGCCAAGGCCGATGCCCAATGTCATAGTAGAGAGCATGTAAAATCCAAAAAACAAAAGTACAGTAAAATGACCCAAAAATCAAAATTGAAAGCGTCTGATGAGAAGCGTAAACTTGCCAATATGCCATTTACGACACGGAGTGGCAAGGAACGGCTGAGGCCCTGGCCTATGTTCATGGCTAGTGGTTCAGATTCACATGAGGATGGAAGCACTCATCCTCTCGCTAGAAAAATGAAAAGACTTAAGCTGGCAAAAGCACAGCAAAGAACTGTGCGTTCTTCTAAATCACAAATCCCCAAGGAGAGTCCAATTGTTTCGGTTGCGATGCCTGACCTTCCCAACACTGGACGGGAAGAGCTTGCGCCTTCCACCATTTGCACGCCCCCTGCAAGTGCTGGAAGGAGCAACCGCAGTCCAGTTCCTGATAGTCAAATTGAAGATGTCACTGTTGAAGTACACCAGGATGAGGATATGGGTGTTGCTGGCGCTGGGGAGGAAATTGACAAGGAGGATTCTGATGGTGAGGTGGTTTGTTTAAGTCAGGCACCCGGGGAGACACCTGTTGTCCGTGGGACGAATATGGCCATTGACATGCCTGGTCAAAATACAAAAAAAATCACCTCTTCGGTGTGGAATTATTTCAACACAAATGCGAACAACAGGTGTCAAGCCGTGTGTTGCCTTTGTCAAGCTGTAATAAGTAGGGGTAAGGACGTTAACCACCTAGGAACATCCTCCCTTATACGTCACCTGGACCGCATTCATCAGAAGTCAGTGACAAGTTCAAAAACTTTGGATGACAGCGGAAGCAGTCCACTGACCACTAAATCCCTTGTAACCAAGCTTCTGCAAACCACACCACCAACTCCCTCAGTGTCAATTTCCACCTTATACAGGTAAGCCAGTAGTCCTGCAGGCCATGTCACTGGCAAGTCTGACGAGTCCTCTCCTGCCTGGGATTCCTGCGATGCATCCTTGAGTGTAACGCCTACTGCTGCTGGCGCTGCTGTTGGGAGTCGATCGTCATCCCAGAGGGGAAGTCGGAAGACCACGTGTACTACTTCCAGTAAGCAATTGACTGTCCAACAGTCCTTTGCGAGGAAGATGAAATATCACAGCAGTCATCCTGCTGCAAAGCGGATAACTCAGGTCTTGTCAGCCTGGGTGGTGAGAAACGTGTGTCCGGTATCACAGGCAACTTTTGATTGAGGTACTGTGTCCCCGGTACCAAATACCATCTAGGTTCCATTTCTCTAGGCAGGCGATACCGAAAATGTACCCAGACGTCAGAAAAAGAGTCACCAGTGTCCTAAAAAATGCAGTTGTACGCAATGTCCACTTAACCACGGACATGTGGACAAGTGGAGCAGGGCAGACTCAGGACTATATGACTGTGACAGCCCACTGGGTAGATGTATTGCCTCCCACAGCAAGAACAGCAGCGGCGGCACCAGTAGCAGCATCTCGCAAACACCAACTCGTTCCTAGGCAGGCTACGCTTTGTATGACCGCTTTCCTTAAGAGGCACACAGCTGACAACCTCTTTTTTTTTTTTTTTTTTTTTTTAAACACATTTTATTGAGTGGATCATGAAATAGGTACAATGATAACATAACAGAGCACCCGAACATTTTGGGTGCTTAAAATACAAATGTAGGTACAGTAAATTGTTGCTACAACAGCATGGATCCTTTTTTTTTTTGTTTTTGTGTTTTCCCGTGTTTAGAGATTCAAGTTAGAGCATAAAAAGTGGGAAACTCTCGGCAACGGAGTGGCCTTCCGTCAAGAGAGTCAGCAAAGGAAATGAAAAAAAGAGAGTGCTCGGAGAGCGATCAGAAGGGGACAGAAAAGCATAGGAGGCTGGGCACCTCCGGTTGAAGAAAAGAGGGGGGGGGGAGTAGAGAGAGGGCAAAGAGGTGGAGGGGTAGCCTTCGGGGGCAAGAGGTGGATAGGACCTTGGCATGCCGTGTCAGATTATGAATGGGGAGGAAGCCTGTTGTAGGTTTAGCCATGGGGACCATACTTTATCGAATTGCTTCGCAGTATTGCGAATAACTGCGGTCATGTATTCCATTTTGTGGACATACCATATCCGAGAAATTATCCCCTGTATTGGTGAGGGGGTCGGGCTCTTCCAGTCTGTGGCAATTTGGCATGTCATTGCCGAGACTATATGTCGGAATAGTTTGTTTTGATGTCTGTTGAGGGTAGGAAGAGTCATGGGGAGCAAAAAGTATTGGGGGTCGGAGGGGATGGAGGTGTCGAATAAACGCGAAAGCATGGTGATGAGTTCACCCCATATTGTGTAGATTTTAGGGCAGGCCCACCATATGTGTAAGAATGAACCGATGTCCGTACAGCCCCTCCAGCATCTATCTGGAGTATCGGGGAACATAGTATGTAGACGGGAAGGGACATAGTACCATCGGTAGAGTAATTTATAAATATTTTCTTTAATTCTTACACATATGGAGCTGGAAGCCGCATTGTCCCATATATCTACCCAGTCCTCATTGTCTATAGTGAATCCCAATTCCTTTTCCCATGCCACTTCATGAGGGGCCCGGGATGTTGTGGGGAGGTCGTCCAGGAGGGTGTAGATGTCTGATATGAGGCCTTTAGTGTTGGTGCGTTTCCAGCTAATGTGTTCAAAGGGGGATAAATGTCTGTGGAGAAGGGTGGTGGTGATGGTGGAGTGGAAATGTCTAATTTGTAGATAGCGGAAGAAGTCCGATGAGGGGATTACTGTTCCTTCACGGATATCTGCGAATTGTGGGAACGTAGCTGTGGAGGTGATATCATTAACATAGAAAATACCACTCATGCGCCAAGATGTGTGCGTGGCTCTGCTCATACCTGGTGGGAAGGCTGGGTTGTTAAATAACGGAATTAGCGGGGACGGGTATGGGGCCAAACTGAACCGTCTATTTGTCAGGTCCCATGTTGCCAGGGAGCGACTTACTACAGGGTGCAATAGGGCCGCACGGGGACGCTGGTTCCGGTGAAGCCACAGTAGGGAGGATAGTGTAGCTAGGCCCGTCTCCTCCGCCTCTATCCCCACCCAGACCTTCCGCGTCCCGCCTTCGTTGCACCATTGTGCACATTGAGCGAGTTGCGCGGCATAAAAGTATTTCTTAAAATCCGGGATACCCAGACCGCCGCCTCTGGAGGGGCGTTGAAGCAGTTTAAGTCTGACTCGAGGGCGTTTGTGATTCCAAATAAAGAGGGAAGATTGGCGTTGTAGGGTCTTGAAGACGTAGGTAGGGACGTAGATCGGGAGGGTCTGAAATAAGTACAGGAGTCGGGGGAGCACGCTCATCTTGACAGAGTTAATTCTGCCTATCCATGATATAAAATAACTGGACCAGTCCACCAAGTCCTCCTTAATTGTCTGTAATAAACGGGGATAATTTGCTTGGAAAAGTTGGTGGTGATGGTGGGTCAAGTACACACCAAGGTATTTAATTTTCTTGGTTTGCCAGTTACAGGGGAGAATAGTTTGAAGTTCTTGTTTGAGAGCTGCCGGGATATAAAAGTTAAGGACCTCTGTTTTGCTCACGTTTATTTTATAACCTGAGAGCTGTGAGTATGAGCTAATCTCAGATAAAAGCGCGGGGAGAGATTGGGCTGGGTCAGTGAGGGAGATCAGGACGTCGTCGGCATATAGCGCTATCTTGTGTTCAGATAGGCCTGTGGATATTCCATGGATAGCACTGTTATTACGGATCCTTGCTGCTAGGGGCTCCATGACTAGGGCAAAGATTAAAGGGGAGAGGGGGCATCCCTGCCTGGTACCATTGGTGATCCCGAAACTGGAGGAGGAGACACCGTTAACCATAACCTGGGCCGACGGAGAGTGGTAGAGTGCTTTAATTCCCTCTAGAAAGTTTCCGGAGAATCCCATTTTGTCAAGGACTGCAAAGGCAAAAGACCACGATATGCGGTCGAAGGCCTTCTCCGCGTCAAGAGCCAAAATGAGAGAGGGAGGTTTCCGTTTTTGGATTGAGTATATTAGATCTATTGCCCTTCTAGTGTTGTCGGACGCCTGGCGTCCAGGAATGAAGCCGACCTGATCCGGGTGGACCAGGCCGGGCATCAGGGGACCCAGACGGTTAGCTAGTATTTTCGCGTATATTTTCAAGTCAACATTCAATAATGAGATTGGTCTGTAATTTAAGCAGCTAGTCGGATCTTTGTCAGGCTTTGGTATTACCACTATATCGGCCCGAGTCGTCTCCGGCAGGAAGGAGGCTCCCTCGAGGATACCGTTAAATAGGGAGGCTAGGTGTGGGGCCAGTTCCTTCGCGAAGAGTTTATAATATTGGGCTGTGAAACCGTCCGGACCCGGGGCAGCCGACGAGCGCATCGATCGTATGGCAGCTATTGTCTCCTCCTCCGAGATTCGACTATTTAGGGCTTCCAATTGATTGTCGGATAGGGTTGGGAGGGGGGTATCGGATAAATATGAGCGCACTCCCCCGGATCCGTCAGGAGACAGCAGGGGCGAGTCAGGTAAGTTATAGAGGGAGCCATAAAACAGGCGGAAATCTTCAGCCATCAATTCAGGGTCATATGTATAGGTTCCCCTTTGTGGCGAGTACAGTTTATCTATTGCACCCAACGCTTGCTTACGACGTAGTTTGTTGGCTAGTAGGGTATCTATTTTATCCATTTTGTCGTAAAAGCGTTGTTGCAACTTCCGAAGAATTGTTGCCGCGCGGGTGGATAGGAGAGTGTTGAGTTGTCCTCGGAGGGAGTCTATCTGGGTGAGTAAAGAGGGGTCGGGGGATGCTTTGTGTTTGGGTAGTAAGGTGGCTATTTCTGATTCGAGGGAGGCTATTTCCTGTGCGGCTTTTTTCTTGATTGCCGACGATTTTGCTAATAAGGTACCGCGAATCGTGGCTTTGTGGGCTTCCCAAAGGATATTAAGTGGAATATCGGGAGATATATTTTCAGTGAAGTATTGTGTAATCGCTAGTCTAGTTTCCTCTAGTGCAGAGGGGTGTTGTAGAAGCGAGTCATCAAGACGCCATTTAAATTTCCTATGAGGCGAGCGGTATATATCTATGAGGAGGTAGACCCCAGCGTGGTCCGTCCAAGTCAGTGGTGTAATGCCCGTGTCCGAGATCAGTGGCACTAGGGCAGTGGTGATGTGGATCATGTCAATCCTGGAATAGTGTTGATGTGGAGCTGAGAAGTGCGTAAAATCTTTGGTGTGGGGGTGTTGGGAACGCCAAGTGTCACAGAGACCGTGGAGTTTCATGGTGGCGGTAAGTGTGCGGGAAGCCCGAGGGAGGGTCGTCATGGAAGCATGAGGCGGAGGACCAGATCTATCCAGCAAGGGGTCTATTATGGTATTAAAGTCACCACCCATGATAATGCTTCCCTGTGCTTCTCGTGATAGGCGTTTGGAGAGAGAATCAAAAAACAAAGATTGGTCTTGGTTGGGGGCGTAGACGGAGACCAGGGTGAAAGCCTTAGAGCAGAGGGTACCCATTACCATGAGGAACCGTCCGTCTGGGTCTGTCACCATCCTGGAGTGAATAAACGGGATATTACGGTGAACTAAGATGGCCACACCCCGTTTTTTGCAGTCTGCTGAGGCAAAGTAGGACTGGGAGAACCATTTGCCCGTAAGCCGAGTGTGGGGACCGGTGAGATGTGTTTCCTGCAGGAATGCTATGTCAACTTTCTCACGTCTGCAAGCACTCAGGAACACGGTACGCTTCCTAGGGGAATTCAGGCCATTTACATTGACCGAGAATATTTTAAGAGACATGATTATTTACGTGGGGGAGTACGGCATATTGCCAGGTATGGTCCAGCGAGGTACAATTTGTGCCAGGCAAAGGCCACCCCTCCAGGCCAAGCAAGAGAAGGAGCAGGAAAGTCAAGCAGAGGCCACAAGAAAAGAGAGAAAAGAAAGAACATAGAAAAGAAGAAGAAGAAGTACCCCAAACGGGGAAACATCCCTGAGGTTGTGGGTCCCATTTAGGGGCCGCTAGGAAAAAGCATCGAGTTAGTAACATTATAAACAACAGTAAGGGATTGTAGGGGGGTAACTGAGCTACCATGTGGGAGGGTGAGCGTCACCCGGGCCATGAAGGCTGGGAATGGCTATGACCTTTTTACATTTATAGCAAACATAATATAATATAGGACATTGAGAACTGTGTCCATACAACAAAAATGCAAGCATGAAAACAAAAAAGAGAGAGAAAAAAATAAAAATTGGGGAGGGAGAAAGAAGGGAAGGGGAGGAGGGGGGTTGGAAGAAAGGGAGGGAGGAGGGGGGGGGATTCAAACAGTTATAACTTGTTTATAACAGCATTAACCAAGGATAGTTACGATACTGGTAGTTGAACTGAGGTCGAATCTTCCACTGTTCACACTCGTTTCGAGTCGTGGAGAAGTTGCACCGACAGTTCATGCACTATACACATCGGGGGGTTTCCCCAGGTCAGGGAGGGTCCTTGTCCACATTGCGCTGTCGGGTCACCCGTGTCCAGTCGGGAAGAGGGGACTGAGGATGTGGCGGTTGGGATGATGAGGCCGCCATGTCTTCTACTGCTGATGTTGGGAGGAGATCTAGCTTTGCCAGCAGTTCCTGTCCTTGGGGTAAGGTCTTGACCGAGTGAACAGAGTTATTGACCGAAACATGTAAGTGGAAGGGGAATCCCCATCTGTATCTGATCTGGTGTTGTCGTAGGATCCGGGTGACCGGTTGGAGGTCTCGCCGTTTTTGGATGGTGGAGGGTGCAAGATCCTGAAAGATCTGCAGCTGTGTGCCTTTAAACAGGATCTCCGATGTGTCTCGAACGGAGGACATGATTTTCTCCTTCGAACGGAAATAATGGAAACGGACAATAACATCCCTGGGCGGTTGGGCGGGAGATGGTTTTGCCCGGAGTGCTCTATGTGCCCTGTCGCAAAGGCATTCTTCGACTGTGAGGTCTGGTACCAAGTGTATGAAGAATTCTCTCAAGAATGTTGGTAGTGATGGGCCGAGGACCGTTTCTGGAACGCCACGTATGCGCAGATTATTTCTACGCGAGCGATTTTCTTGGTCCTCTTGTCGCTCCTTGAGGGACTCCATTTCCTCGTGCAATCTAGCGAGTTCACTGTCAATGCGGTGTTGGGAGCGGCAGAGATCGTCCGTCTTTGTTTCCAGTGCATCCGTCCGGTTACCGAGATCTGTAAGGTCCGATTTAAATTCGGCTATTGCGTTCGAGAGTTCTTGCTTGAACGCGGACTGCACTCCCTCCAATAGGCTCGACATAACCGCCTGTATCTGGGGATCGATACCCACTTCCGACGAACATGGAGAGGGGGGGGAGCTTGCGGCCATGGTGGGGTTCTGTGAGCCCTTGGACTTTGAGCCAAAGAAGTTAGTCGGAGCTTGCGATGCTTTTTTGTTTTTGGACATAGTGGCTTATATCCATAAGAGGTAGGGTAGGAGTGGGGGTAAAAAAGAAAAAGGAAGGAAAAATTATTGCTGGGGGGACACAGGCCCGAGTCCGTTTAATGAACAGGTAATCCGGTCAGATCCGATCCTCCAACCGCGGAGCTGGGGGGGTAGGGTGCCAGAGTATTATATATGGGGTCTGATCATTTGGCTATGGCACATGTAGTATTTTATTATTTTGCGTTAAATCATCTTGAGAGTCATCTTAAGGATAGGTCTGGGATGTGCGGATCCGAATATCATAACGCTGAGGCCATGACTCTTCCAGGCGCCAACTCCGACGTCGGGGCAGATCGCGGTTCGATCCCCTATTCAGTGGCCCGGGCGCACTTGGGTGGTATTAAAGCACTTCCATAGCCTTCGCCGATACTGGCGGTAGTGTAAATAGAATCTGTACTCCTGCGGGAGTGAGGAGTGTGTGGTATAGTGCGGGTTATCTTTACCCTGGCTGAGTGCCAGAAAGTAAAATGGTGACTCTGGGTTCCTGTCGTGGGCTTCTATGGAGCAGGGGTGCAAATGAGAAATGAGTGCTGTGGCAGCAGCAGGCACTCACAATATTCCAGGATGGTTGGGTGCTAAAGGTAATGCAGCCTTTTTGGATGTGCTGTAGAGATTCCTAGAGCTGCAGGTGTGCTCAGCCTTCTCCAGCTAAATCTCCAGGAATCCAAGATGGCCACCGCAGCACTTATAGGGCTGCTCCTTTCCCCTCTTTTATCCCTTGTGGGGCTGCTTGTGGCACAGAGGCTCTTTGGAGGTGCTTAAGAGTGTCCAGCCTCGCATGTGGGGGTGATCCGGGGTGTCGGGGAGCCCGTCGCGGCCGCGTTCCGATCCCGGAGCTCACGGCCGGGTCTTCCCCGAACTCGAGGTCCCGGCTTCTGGGCGCGTGTTAGGCCGCGGCGGCCGGAGGTAGCAGGGGGGCCGCAGGCCCGCTTCAGCTGCTGCACAGCTCCGCCGGAGGGGTCCGCAGGAGGGATGAGGCCACCACAAGCCGCTGCCAACTGTCCGGAGGGGAGGAGATGAGGGTCCCAAGTCCCGCGAGTAGCTCCGGAGCCCGGCCCCGCGAGGCGGCGAAATCGAGGCCCCGGTTTCACAGGAGGGGGAAGGCCACAATCCGCAAGGGCAGCCAAGGCCGCCCTCCGACTCCGCAGCACGCTTCCCCTGGTCGGGTTGATGTAGGCAGAGGCAGTGGGGTAAGTGCAGGGGGCACCAGGATACTAAATAGAGTTGTTTTTTTTATTTATGTTGGCCAGTTTGCAGGAGCTCCTAGGGAGTGCTTCCTCTCCCATTGCCAGCCAGGCCACGCCCCCAGCTGACAACCTCTTACGGAAACTGAGGAACATCATCGCAGAATGGCTTACCCCAATTGGACTCTCCTGGGGATTTGTGACATCGGACAATGCCACCAATATTGTGCGTGCATTACATCTGGGCAAATTCCAGCACGTCCCATGTTTTGCACATACATTGAATTTGGTGGTGCAGAATTATTTAAAAAATGACAGGGGCGTGCAAGAGATGCTGTCGGTGGCCCGAAGAATTGCGGGCCACTTTCGGCATTCAGCCACCGCGTGCCGAAGACTGTAGCACCAGCAAACAGTCCTGAACCTGCCCTGCCATCATCTGAAGCAAGAGGTGGTAACGAGGTGGAATTCAACCCTCTATATGCTTCAGAGGATGGAGGAGCAGCAAAAGGCCATTCAAGCCTATACATCTGCCCACGATATAGGCAAAGGAGGGGGAATGCACCAGACTCAAGCGCAGTGGAGAATGATTTCAACGTTGTGCACGATTCTGCAACCCTTTGAACTTGCCACACGTGAAGTCAGTTCAGACACTGCCAGCCTGAGTCAGGTCATTCCCCTCATCAGGCTTTTGCAGAAGAAGCTGGAGACATTGAAGGAGGAGCTAAAACAGAGCGATTCCGCTAGGCATGTGGGACTTGTGGATGGAGCCCTTAATTCGCTTAACCAGGATTCACGGGTGGTCAATCTGTTGAAATCAGAGCACTACATTTTGGCCACCGTGCTCGATCCTAGATTTAAAACCTACGTTGTATCTCTCTTTCCAGCAGACACAAGTCTGCAGAGGTTCAAAGACCTGCTGGTGAGAAAATTGTCAAGTCAAGCGGAACATGACCCGTCAACAGCTCCTCCTTCACATTCTCCCGCAACTGGGGGTGCGAGGAAAAGGCTAAGAATTCCGAGCCCACCCGCTGGCGGTGATGCAGAGCAGTCTGGAGCGAGTGCTGACATCTGGTCCGGACTGAAGGACCTGCCAACGATTACTGACATGTCGTCTACTGTCACTGCATATGATTCTGTCACCATTGAAAGAATGGTGGAGGATTATATGAGTGACCGCATCCAAGTAATCACGTCAGACAGTCCGTACGTATACTGGCAGGAAAAAGAGGCAATTTGGAGGCCCTTGCACAAACTGGCTTTATTCTACCTAAGTTGCCCTCCCTCCAGTGTGTACTCCGAAAGAGTGTTTAGTGCCGCCGCTCACCTTGTCAGCAATCGGCGTACGAGGTTACTTCCAGAAAATGTGGAGAAGATGATGTTCATCAAAATGAATTATAATCAATTCCTCCGTGGAGACATTCACCAGCAATTGCCTCCAGAAAGTACACAGGGATCTGAGATGGTGGATTCCAGTGGGGACGAATTAATAATCTGTGAGGAGGGGGATGTACACAGTGAAAGGGGTGAGGAATCGGAGGATGATGATGAGGTGGACATCTTGCCTCTGTAGAGCCAGTTTGTGCAAGGAGAGATTGATTGCTTCTTTTTTGGTGGGGGCCCAAACCAACCAGTCATTTCAGTCACAGTCGTGTGGCAGACCCTGTCGCTGAAATGATGGGTTCGTTAAAGTGTGCATGTCCTGTTTATACAACATAAGGGTCGGTGGGAGGGCCCAAGGACAATTCCATCTTGCACCTCTTTTTTCTTTAATTTTTCTTTGCATCATGTGCTGTTTGGGGACTATTTTTTTGAAGTGCCAGCCTGTCTGACACTGCAGTGCCACTCCTAGATGGGCCAGGTGTTTGTGTCGGCCACTTGTGTCGCTTAGCTTAGTCACACAGCGACCTTGGTGCGCCTCTTTTTTTCTTTGCATCATGTGCTGTTTGGGGACTATTTTTTTGAAGTGCCATCCTGCCTGACACTGCAGTGCCACTCCTAGATGGGCCAGGTGTTTGTGTCGACCACTTGTGTCGCTTAGCTTAGTCACACAGCGACCTTGGTGCGCCTCTTTTTTTCTTTGCATCATGTGCTGTTTGGGGACTATTTTTTTGAAGTGCCAGCCTGTCTGACACTGCAGTGCCACTCCTAGATGGGCCAGGTGTTTGTGTCGGCCACTTGTGTCGCTTAGCTTAGTCACACAGCGACCTTGGTGCGCCTCTTTTTTTCTTTGCATCATGTGCTGTTTGGGGACTATTTTTTTGAAGTGCCATCCTGCCTGACACTGCAGTGCCACTCCTAGATGGGCCAGGTGTTTGTGTCGGCCACTTGTGTCGCTTAGCTTAGCCATCCAGCGACCTCGGTGCAAATTTTAGGACTAAGAATAATATTGTGAGGTGTGATGTGTTCAGAATAGACTGAAAATGAGTGTAAATTATGGTTATTGAGGTTAATAATACTATGGGATCAAAATGACCCCCAAATTCTATGATTTAAGCTGTTTTTGAGGTTTTTTTGTAAAAATACACCCGAATCCGACAAAACATTTTCAGGGAGGTTTTGGCAAAACGCGTTCGAATCCAAAACATGGCCGTGGAACCGAATCCAAAACCAAAACCCGAAAAATTTCCGGTGCACATCTCTAGCTGCATGACATGATGAACCGTGGTCAGGAGTATATGTGTGGACTATACAGTGCAGATTTAATTAGATAGGAAAGCTTATGAATAGGGAGGCCAATCCCGGGCCGTTTTTTCAATCCCGGGATTCGGGATTGAAAAACGGTCAATCCCGGGATTCCCGGGATCCCGGGATTGCAGTAGGGACCAGTGAAAGATGTAGGGAGCAGCACTGGAGGGAGGGTGTAGGTAGCGGTGCGGGAGGTAGGGAGGGGGTAAGCATAGGTGTGCGCAGACACTGACAGGCGGGTGCCGCTCCGGAATCCCCCCCTGCACCACTACCTACCTGGTAAGCAGTCTATGTCCAGGACAGGGGAGGTGAGAGAACACTATAATGCCGTGCCGTGGAGGGGGGGGGGGGGAGTCCGGAGCGGCATCCGCTTTTCAGTGTCTGCGCACACCTATGGGGGTAGGTAGCGGTGCGGGAGGGTGGGTGTAGGTAGTGGTGCAGGAGGGAGGGTGTAGGTAGTGGCGCAGGAGGGTTGGTAGCGGCGCGGGAGGGAGGGTGGGTTTAAGCAATAACACTTACTATTAGGCGAGCAGCCGCGGCAGCCATGGACACACTGAACACGGCGGCATTTCAAATGAAGCGCCGGCCGCCAGCCAACCAGAGCTGGCGGACCGGCAGCCAATCAGGGAAGCTGCCGCAGCAGTCGCTCCTGATTGGCTGCTGTGGCAGCTTCCCTGATTGGATGCCGGTCCGCCAGCTCTGATTGGCTGGCGGCCGGCGCTTCATTTGAAATGCCACCGTGTTCAGCGTGTCCATGGCTGCCGTGGCCGCCTGATAGTAAGTGTTATTACTTACACCCACCTGCCCTCCCGCGGCGCTTCCAACCCTCCCGCACATGCGCACTGTAATCCCTTGAATCCCGGGATTGGAGGCTCCAATCCCGGGATTCAAATCCCGGCAATTTTGGGCCCAAATCCCGGAATCCCACTGATCCCGATCCCGGGATTGGCCTCCCTACTTATGAAGGTTCTGTGAGCGGTTTAGGAATATAAGCTTGCCAGAATAGTGTGAAGGTTTGGAGACTAGAGGAGAGTCTTATTGTGCATAGTAGGGCATCCATAGAGTGGGTGCAGCCCGAAGAAAACCCTGCAATCGTGCATGTGAGTAATGAGTGTGGATGAGAGACGCAGGTCTTTTGAAGAGCGAAGAGGTCGGGTTGGGAGATATTTTGAGATTAGAGAAGAGATGTACATAGGTTTTGTTTGGTTAATGGCCTTGTGTGATAGTAAAAGTATTTTAACAGTAATAGAAACTTCAGGTTGGTAACTACTATTGGCTGGTGGAGATATAATTAACTCTGTTTTGGAAATATTAAGTTTGAGATGGTGAGAAAACATCCAAGATGAAATGGCAGAAAGGCATTCAGTGACATGGACCAATACAGATAGAGACAAATCTGGGGAGGATAGGAAGATTTGAGTATCATCTGCGTACAGATGATAATTAAATCCAAAAGAGCCGATTAGGTTACCAAGAGATGAGGTATAGATTGAGAAAAGCAGAGGACCTAAAACAGAGTTCTGCGGTACTCCAACTGAAAGAGGTAGCAAAGAGGAGGTGGATTCAGAGAAGCTGACACTAAAAGAGTGATTAGATAGGTAGGATAGGAACCTAAAGAGGGCTGTGTCTTGAAGTGTTTGTATGAGAAGAGAGTGGTGAATAGTGTCAAAAGCAGCAGAGGTCTAGAAGAATAAGAAGTGAGTAATAGTCTTTAGACTTCGCAGTGACCAGATCATTTACTACTTTAGTCAGTGTTGTCTCTGTGGAGTGTTGGGAATGAAAGCCTGACTGAAGCGGGTCCAATAAATTGTGCGAGTTAAGAAAGTGTGAGGCGAGTGTAGGCAAGGCTCTCAAGTAGCTTGAAGAGGCATGGGTGCTGAGAGATGGGACGGTAGTTTAAGAGAGAGTTAGGGTTAGATTATTATTAGATTATTTTTTTTCAGAATGGGAGTAATCACTGCTTGAACAGTGAAGGAAAGATACAAGGAGAGAGAGAGAGAGAGAGAGAGAGATTACAGATGTTAGTTAAGGTTGGCATGAGCACAGGAGACATAGATTTACTTATTTGTGAGGGTATAGGATCAAGAGGAGAGGTAGTAGAGTAGCAAGATGAGAAAAGTGTTGATACTTCACTTTCATTTGTGGGATAAAATGAAGAGAGGGTGCAAAAGGATTCAAGTAGGGAATTGAGCAGGTCACTGGCTGAGGAAGAGCATACCATTTCATCTCGGATCTTATCAATCTTGTCCTTGAAGTAGGAAGCAAGATCTTGCGCCTTGATAGTTGCTAGTGGGTTGGGTGAGGGAGGGTTGAGAAGTGATTTAAATGTATTAAAAAGTAATTTGGGGTTAGAGGCTTGAGCAGAGATGAGAGTTTGGAAATTTGTTTGTTTGGCAGTGTCAAGGACATTACGATAAGAGTGGTAGACAGTCTTATATGTGAGGAAGTCACTTGGAATGCGAGATTTATGCCACTGATGTTCTGACAGTTTCTTATATTACGCAGCATATTCCGTTGCGCTTTGATCTTAATAACTTAAAAAAATAAACCCGGGCAACACCGGGTACGTCAGCTAGGAGATATATATATATATATATATATATATATATACATACAGTGGATGGTCCGGCTCTCCCTTATGTGGTCTGTGCGCCGGGTGCCCGAACGAGGAGGTAACAGCAGTAGAGGATAGGAGGTACGGCACTCCAAGCGACTTGAATAATACACTCTTACACCAGCATGAAGTTAGACAACGTTTCAGGGCTTTTATTATAGCCCTTTCGTCAGGTCAGCATAAAAACAAGTGATTTAAACATACCTTTATAGCAGTCATACATCTCCCAGTGACTGGCGTCTTCCGGAAGGCGGATCACCCGCCCGCCCCGGCCGGCGCTCTAACGATGACGAGCACCTAGACTCCGTCATCATTGTGCTCCCCATCACCATATATATATATATATATATATATATACACACAAACAAAGCCCCAGGGGTCTGAATGAAAAGATTGCGTGGAATTCTCTTCACTAATTTGGACAGAATATGCGGGACTTTTGAAGGCTTGAACAAGATGGACTGTCCTTTAGATACCCTAGTATATAGGGGAATAGAGGGGTTGTCACTGTTTGCCATTCACTAGCTCCGGTGTGCACGGCTTTAGCCTATGGTGACTAGAGAATCTGTGTATTGCCTATGGTGATTCCATACAATGGGGTCCAATTAATAGTCATAGGGGAACATAACCAAGTCTGGGCTTCTCTGTATTAGCATTAACCAACACGGTGGTGACAACTGTTTATGAGATATTGTTAGGTTGTGCATTAGCACTAACACAGTATCCCTCCCAGTAAGTTCCCCTTTCTATGTTCGTGCACTACAATAAGTTCTTTCACTTTGCTTTATCAGGCTTAACTAGATTAAGTACAAATTGCATGGGTGCCCCACATTTTAATTAATTTCACTTGTTTGTTTGTTTCCAGACAGCCCCAGCCAGCGCGATCTGACGCGGCGGCTGCTACTATGGTAACCCGACGCATGGACGCGTGACGTCATCCGTAGCGGACCCCGGAAGTCCAGGGAGCGCAGCGGAGACGGAGTGGCCGGAGGTGTCCGTCCTCATCACCTTTGGCGGGTACTTCACGGCATATAAGGTAAGCTTTTGGCACTCATCACATACAACTTGAAAAAGGGGCTACGGGCCCCGAAACGTCGGTCACATGCTGTATTTTGTGATGTCTTAAATACACTTTTTACTATTTGAAAGTCCTGGAGTGCCGCCGATATATATATATATATATATATATAGCCCCAGAGGAAGACCAATTGTGGTTTTGTGGTTGAAATGGCTGTTGCTGCCATTACACTTTGTATGGAGACTGTTTCTTTCAAGTAAAAACACTGCTACTAAAGCGTAAGTGCTGGTTCTTTTTTTCTTTTTATACAAGGAAAAACTGTCTGTCTGTATGGAGTTGGTCCCCCTTTTTCAGCTAGAACAGCTTCTACTGTTCTTGGAAGACTTTCCACAAGATTTTGGATTGTTTTTGTAGGAATTTGTGCCCATTCATTCTGTAGAGCATTTATGAAGTCAGACACTGATGTTGGACGAGAAGGCCTGACTCACAATCTCCATTCCAATTAAACCCAAATGTACTTGATGGGGTTGAGGTCAGGGCTCTGTGCGGGCCAATCAAGTACTTCCACACCAAACTCATCAAACCATGTCTTTATAGTCCTTGCATTGTGCACTGGGGTACAGACATGTTGGAATAGAAAAGGGCCTTCCCCAAACTGTTGCCACAAAGTTGGACGCACAGCATTGTCCAAAATGTATTTGTATGCTGAAGCATAAAGATTGCCCTTCACTAACAATAAGAGGCCCCATACCATTATCCCTCCTCCACCAAACTTCACAGCTCGCACAATGCAGTCAGGCAGGTAAAGTTCTCCCGGCATCCACCATCCCCAGACTCGCCCATCTGACTGCCAGAGAGGCATGATTCATCACTCCACAGAACACATTTCCACTGCTCCACAGTCCAGTGATGGTGTGCTTTACACCACTCCATCCGATACTTGCCGTTGGACTTGGTAATGTGAGGCCTGCATGCAGCTGCTTGGCCATGGAAATCCATTCCATTAAGTTCCCACCACACAGTTTTTGTGCTTACATTAATGCCAGTGGAAGTTCAGAACTCTTCAGCTATGGAATCAGTAGAGTGCTGACGACTTTTACGCACCATGTAACCCAAACCTGTTTCCATGACATTATTACCGTACACCTCAACAAATTGGTGATGAATTTCAGCTGCTGGAGGTTTAGGATTAGGTAGCACCGGGGATGGTTAGGCTGCGGGAAGGGAGGGTTAAGGGGCCATTGGAGGAAGGTAAGTATACAATAATAATCCGTGGTGGCCCGGGTCCGATATGCTACTCTATTATACAGCAGGGATGAATTCTGCATCTACGGTTGCACACCTCAATGCTCTTACTTCTGCTAGAACAGTGGTTCCCAACAACGGTCTGCAAGGCACACTAAAGCAGAGTACACATTGTCGGCACGATTTGCAGTGTCGGAATGACACATTGTGTGTATCACCTAATGTGTTTGGCCAATTGCTCGCTTCTGCGGGCCACATGCAATATCTTCTGGTCAGCTGTGCTGCACGGCCAACCAGAAGATGTCACATGCGACCTGGTGCAGTGTAATGAAGGATGGAATAAGATCGGGTAATGTGTACCAGCAATCTACTATGGTCTGGGGCAAAGGGAAATTGCCCCAACCATCGACCAACAGTCCAGGTTTTAAGACTCGCCATGCTTGAGCACAGGCGACTTAATTAGTACCTCCGTTACTTTGATGAACCATCTATGCTTAAGCCTGGATACCACTAAGTTCTGGATTGGTAGTGTGCCTTGGGGATCAAGGTTAGGAAACACTGCCCGCACCTGCTGCTGTCAACAAGCCACTTTATGCCTACTCACATTCCTCTCTCAACTCCAGTGGCACCTGTAAATACATCCATCCAGCCTACATAAGCATAGGGAGTCATCCCAGCTTCCTCACTCCTTCCCTAAAGCTGACCCAGCTAATACATCAGCCCATGCCCACCGCCTTTCTCACCTACAGCTGCCCCAGCAAATACATCCGCCCATGCCCACCCAACCTCATTTCTCACCTACAGCTGCCCCAGCAAATACATACGCCCATGCCCACCCCACCTCCTTTCTCACCTACAGCTGCCCCAGCAAATACATCCGCCCATGCCTACACCACATCCCTCACCTACAGCCGACCCAGCAAATACATCCACCCATGCCCACCCAACTGCCATTCTCATCTACAGCTGCCCCAGCAAATACATCAGCCCATGCACACACCACCTCCTTTCTCACCTACAGCTGCCCCAGCAAATACATACGCCCATGCCCACCCCACCCCCTTTCTCACCTACAGCTGCCCCAGCATATACATCCGCCCATGCCCACCCTTTCTCACCTACAGCTGCCCCAGCAAATATATCCGCCCATGCCTACACCACATCCCTCACCTACAGCCGACCCAGCAAATACATCCACCCATGCCCACCCAACTGCCTTTCTCACCTACAGCTGCCCCAGCAAATACATCAGCCCATGCACACACCACCTCCTTTCTCACCTACAGCTGCCCCAGCAAATACATCCGCCCATGCCCACCCCACCTCCTTTCTCACCTACAGCCGACCCAGCAAATACACCCGCCCATGCACACACCACCTCTCTCACCTACAGCCGACCCAGCAAATACTCTTCTTCTCTGGCCCTGTCCCCAGATTAACCATCTGGAGTCAGGAAAGGGAGGGACCATCAATTGTTTGCCACAGATAATAATATTGCCATTTAAAATGATACCGCTGACACAGTTAAAATGCTTTAAGTAACATTTCAAATGTGTTGATCATATGTCGTCATATTCACTGTTGACAGCGTGATTTTCGAAAACATGACTATTTCCATATGTACTCCCAATACTGCTACAATAAATGAACACTAAACATAAGAGCGCCTTGCAGACAGTTATTTGCTGAACTTGATAAATTTAACAGTGTTAAGAAAATAAAGTGGTGCAATGTGTATGAATATTCTGTAACCCATAGCAACTATTCAATGTTATTAAATGGAACCCAGTGACAGTATTATGAGATCTTTGTTTATGAGGATCTGCAGCATCCTGCTTCAGAAGCCACAACTTCTATAAGTGAACACTTGTCATCATAAGAGAGAGTTTTGCAGAACAGATACTGAATTGCATGTACAGGGAGAATCTTGTGCTTCTGTCTTTATACTTCATTATTCCACTGTGTGCGGAAACATTACTGTCAGTGGGTACTTTTTATACCTATGCGAGTGATGACCTTTTACAGAAAAAGTCTTGCATTGCTTTGGTTCAGAATGAAGACCCCAAATCCTTTTACAGCAGTTGTTAACTCAGTTTACTAGGCCTGCTAAAATGCCAATACATGCCCAAAGTACCATCCGATCTCCCCACATGCCAGTGAGAGCTCCTCACATGCCCCCACCTGCCACACTGAGTTTCCCACATGGCACTCAAATCCCTCTCATCCTCTCTACATGCCCTAACATGTCACTTAGCCCTCCTCCCCATGCCATTCTCACTGCCCCCCCCCCCATCTAAAAATACGTGCAGTCAAAGACCGCTTAGGAATACACTGCTGTCTCCTGCTCCTCCCAAGTGACCTCCCTGCGTTATGTGCTCTGGGAGCCAATTTTGTCTTATTATCTGTATTACAAGGCAGATGCTTTAAAGCAGGGGTGGGGAACCTTTTTTCTACCAAGGGCCATTTGGATATTTAGAAAATCCTTCGGGGGCCATATATAAATTTCAACTTAAAAATTAGCCTGCCCCCTATAGATATGCCACCAGTATGTTTTCCCCCCTGTAGATATGCCCCCTAGTAGTGCCGCTTGGAGGGAGTGACAATGCTGATGGGCTGTGTAGCATACAGGACACTCTGCACCAGAGCTGTAACTAGACATTTTGGTGCTCTTCGGCAGAAAGTGAATTGGTGCTCCTACTCCCATACCGCAGAGCACGGATAGTGCGCGCCATAGGCGCGCAGCAAAAATTTAGGGGCATGGCTTGGTGGGGAAGGGGCGTGGCCACATAATAGTTCCAATTCACATTACACCACACAGTATGACCCGAAATTCACATTGCGCCACACAGTATGAGCCGAAATTCACATTGTGCCACACAGTATGAGCCACATTCACATTACGCCATACAATCATTGCAGCGTGGCTCAGTCTTGGTGCTGCAGTGTTGTTCCTCCTAGCCGCGATCGCACTGCCTCCCCCTCAACACTAATCCAGTCCTCTAAGGATGAGAGGAACAAGGCTGTACCAACACACTCCTCCTGCACACTAACGTTAACATCAAACCAATATCCCCCTGCACACCAACAATACTCCACCAAACACAGTAGTATGATCCCCTGCACACCATCATGCCCCCTGTAGTGTACATCAACATTATCTTCCTGCACATTAAAATGTCCCCTCTGCACAGCAATATGATCCCCCTTGCACACCAACAGGCTTCCCCCCCAACAGCAGGTTAGTCCCCACATCTTTAATTTATTTACCTTTTTTCTTTCAGCGTTGACTGCCACACATGGCAGTGTCTAACGCTGCAGAATCTCCCCTTCTCTGTGCTCTCCTCCCACTGGCCGGCTCCCCATAGTTCTCCCCCTCTGCTCTCCGATATCCATCCTTCTCCTCACCGCGTTGTCTCAGCCACGCTCCCACCCCCAATTCTCCTGCGCAGGACTCAGAGGAAGAGCGGGAAGGGATGAGTAGGATGACAGCCTCCCATTGTCCCTCCTCCTCTATGCGTCCCCTTGCAGCGCAGCGCCGCCCGCTGCACGGTTGCCAGCTTACCCAGCATCCTCCTCTGTGAAATGCCGTCTCTCCCTCCTCACTCTTCTGCGGCTGCGGTACTGTGAGCGGGCTGGGCGGGCCGGCTGAAGTGTCTTTACGGGCCGTATACGGCCCCCGGGCCGGACGTTCCCCACCCCTGCTTTAAAGGGTGGCAGAGTGGTTATCATTACTGCATCACAGCGTTGAGGTAATGAGTTCAGTTCCTGACCAAGGTCCTATATGTGTGGAGTTTGTTTTTGCTCCCCATGGCTGAGCGAGTTTCCTCTGGGTGCTCCAGTTTCCTCCCACACTTAAATAACATTATGGTAGATTAATAAACTATAAGTGCCAATACTACTGTAAATGACTAATATTGTATGCATAAATGAGTGCCACTATATAAAAGGAATAACAAATCAGAGGGAAAGCCAGGGTAGTGCAAAAATCTGGAGGCTGTAGGTGAAGACTGACAAGTCCCGCTTGTTGCCAACCGTCCCGTGTACCAGCATAGGTGTGTGCAGGAGCAGACACGGGTGTGCTGCTCTGGGACTCCCCACCCCCTCCGCCGGGTCACAGACTACCTCCTCCACCCCTTGCTCTGGGACATAAACTCACTCACCTGGAAGAGTAGTCCATAATGAAGTGTGAGGAGGAAGGGGGATCCCAGAGCGGTTCCTGCACACGCCTACAGTATGTGTACCAGTGTATAATAACTATGCACATTATCATTTTTAACCAGCCTTTCAAAAGTGTCCTTTTACATAGTGCATGATAAGCAAACCCAGTAGGGAAGACTAAGGTCTGTAACTTTCCTGTACACAAACATGCACAGGCAGCTAAAGCCAAGAATCAGCAGATGAGGAAGCTGGGAGGCATTACATTAGGGTACTACAGATCAGTTTGTGTCATCTTCAGCTATAAATCCAGCTGTATTAGGGAATGGACAACATAGACACGTTCTGGATACACTGAGGGCCTCCAAACTACTCATAATAGAGGTCTGCATTATGAAAACAATATGCGAAACACAATAAGTTTTTTTTCCTATCCTTGATAGGATCTGATCCCTTATGCACAGCCCTGTTCATTCCTACACACTTATAGAAAGATACATCATGGACTGAAAAGTACTTACGCCTATAGTACAGGTTGAGTATCCCATATCCAAATATTCCGAAATACGGACGTTTTTGAGGTAGAGTGAGATAGTGAAACCTTTGTTTTTTGATGGCTCAATGTACATAAACTTTGTTTAATACACAAAGTTATTAAAAATACTGTATTAAATGACCTTCAGGCTGTGTGTATAAGGTGTATGTGAAACATAAATGAATTGTGTGAATGTAGACACACTTTGTTTAATGCACAAAGTTATAAAAAAATATTAGCTAAAATGACCTTCAGGCTGTGTGTATAAGGTGTATATGTAACAAATGCATTCTGTGCTTAGATTTAGGTCCCATCACCATGATCTCTCATTATGGTATCTAATTATTCCAAAATACGGAAAAATCCCATATCCAAAATACCTCTGGTCCCAAGCATTTTGGATAAGGGATACTCAACCTGTATATGTAGGGGCACAACGATATCCTGTAACACGCACACACATAGTCAAGTCTATATTGCAAAATAGGAATTGAGTATTTGAATATGCAGAGCAGACATGTTTACCCTTAGTAAAAGTATATAAACAGTGTCACAGCGCCCTCCTTACCCATGTGATCAGTGCTCCGTCCATCAGGTGCTCAATGGTTCGCACTTGGTGGTTTTCCATAGCTTGTGTATTAAAGTGGTGGCAGTGCGGTGTGCCCAGTCTCTGCCACTACTACTCCCGCACTAGGTCACACATCCCGTGCACACTTCTTTTGATTCTTCTGCTGTTTCCCCTGTGTTCCGAGCACTCCTTTACCATGTAATGCTTTGTGGTTTCTTCACACACATCAGTTCCTCTCTCATCGCCTTGTAACCTCCCTTCTCTTACCACACAGGCACCGTGATGCAGGAAGCCCGTCATTGCGCAGGCTCTGGTAACCAAAGTTAGCCTGGAGACACCCAATCAAGATGCAGCTGATGGTAGCTAGGGATAACTGTTTACATCATCCTGCTATGGAGTGTCAGCCTTCTCTGTGCACCTGTATACACTGCTCAGCTATTTTTGAGTGTATACAGTCAATAGATCTATTGGTACAAGTGTGTAATATTAGCCCAATGCATATTCAGATTATTACATGTTCTGCCATTATTCCTTGTACTATATTGAAGTATGAATAGTATTTTGATTTTATGGACCTGCCACATTGTTATAAAGTGCATGGCAGGGCGGTGAATAGTAAAAGTAAATAGAATTGTACTGTATTTTGTTCACTGGCATCATTGGGAAAGAGGTCATTTACAGCATGTTCCCATTTCTAGTATTTAGTGAATTTATGGGGACAAGATTAGCCACCTAGAATAGAACATACTGCATTGCGGGCCCTTTTGCTTGCTCTCGGACTTTCATTTTAATGCCCCTGTGCCCTCTAAATTATTGTGTGTTTCAGGGTCTTCTTACAGAATTTAGACATTCAGAGCTATTATCAGGCCTGATGGTGTATTATGGTGATTTTACTGCAAACCAGGATTACATAGGGCGCGGAATTACAGATCTACATTCATTAGGTCGACATGGACGAAAGGTCCACAAGTACAAAAAAGGGCGACAGGTATTTTTTTTGAATTAGTGCAGATATGTACACCTGGCGCTGTCACCTACAGAGTGAGGGCAGCTAATCTTAGGGGACTTGATCCCGAAATTCCCTAAAAGATAAAAGAGCTAACCAAACAATAAGACAGCGCTTCTCACTTTGTAAAAATAATTTTTACTTCATATATATATATTTTTATCACAATAAAGCACCGGCCAGTGCTAAAATACTAAAACATACAGGATAATGTTAAAAATGTGTTTTATCACATGCAAATACTATATTTTGCACATAAATAAAGTGCACTGTATAGATGTTCCAATCCCTATATGGTTTTAATTAAAGAAGGCACATCGGGATATATAGTATACAGGCAAACTTTGAATTAATAGCACATAGCAAGCTTATATAAGCCGATCTTCATTAGCTAATGAACCCACATGTGAAGTGCAAGGTGTTAATTTAGCAAGCAGCATGAAATTTATAAGCCAGTCCACATGCAGGTAAGTCACGATGTTAATCAAGCAGTTGTCACTGATTAGAGTCCATCCATATTAGTACTTATAACGTTGTTAATAATAAGAATTTACTTACCGATAATTCTATTTCTCGGAGTCCGTAGTGGATGCTGGGGTTCCTGAAAGGACCATGGGGAATAGCGGCTCCGCAGGAGACAGGGCACAAAAAGTAAAGCTTTTCCAGATCAGGTGGTGTGCACTGGCTCCTCCCCCCATGACCCTCCTCCAGACTCCAGTTAGGTACTGTGCCCGGACGAGCGTACACAATAAGGGAGGATTTTGAATCCCGGGTAAGACTCATACCAGCCACACCAATCACACCGTACAACTTGTGATCTAAACCCAGTTAACAGTATGATAACAGAGGAGCCTCTGAAAGATGGCTCCCTAAACAATAACCCGAATTAGTTAACAATAACTATGTACAAGTATTGCAGATAATCCGCACTTGGGATGGGCGCCCAGCATCCACTACGGACTCCGAGAAATAGAATTATCGGTAAGTAAATTCTTATTTTCTCTATCGTCCTAGTGGATGCTGGGGTTCCTGAAAGGACCATGGGGATTATACCAAAGCTCCCAAACGGGCGGGAGAGTGCGGATGACTCTGCAGCACCGAATGAGAGAACTCCAGGTCCTCCTTTGCCAGGGTATCAAATTTGTAGAATTTTACAAACGTGTTCTCCCCTGACCACGTAGCTGCTCGGCAGAGTTGTAATGCCGAGACCCCTCGGGCAGCCGCCCAAGATGAGCCCACCTTCCTTGTGGAATGGGCCTTAACAGATTTAGGCTGTGGCAGGCCTGCCACAGAAAGTGCAAGTTGAATTGTGTTACAAATCCAACGAGCAATCGACTGCTTAGAAGCAGGCGCACCCAACTTGTTGGGTGCATACAGTATAAACAGCGAGTCAGATTTTCTGACTCCAGCCGTCCTTGAAATGTATATTATTAAAGCTCTGACAACGTCCAACAACTTGGAGTCCTCCAAGTCGCTTGTAGCCGCAGGCACTACAATAGGCTGGTTCAGGTGAAACGCTGATACCACCTTAGGGAGAAAATGCGGACGCGTCCGCAGCTCTGCCCTATCCGAATGGAAAATTAAATAAGGGCTTTTATAAGATAAAGCCGCCAGTTCAGATACTCTCCTGGTGGACGCCAGGGCCAGTAACATAGTCACTTTCCATGTGAGATATTTCAAATCCACATTTTTTAGTGGTTCAAACCAATGGGATTTGAGGAAATCTAAAACTACATTTAGATCCCACGGTGCCACCGGAGGCACCACAGGAGGCTGTATATGCAGTACTCCTTTGACAAAAGTCTGGACCTCAGGAACTGAGGCCAATTCTTTTTGGAAGAATATTGACAGGGCCGAAATTTGAACCTTAATAGATCCCAATTTGAGACCCATAGACAATCCTGATTGCAGGAAATGTAGGAAACGACCCAGTTGAAATTCCTCCGTCGGAGCACTCCGATCCTCGCACCACGCAACATATTTCCGCCAAATGCGGTGATAATGCTTCGCGGTGACTTCCTTTCTTGCCTTAATCAAGGTAGGAAAGACTTCTTCTGGAATGCCTTTTCCTTTTAGGATCTGGCGTTCAACCGCCATGCCGTCAAACGCAGCCGCGGTAAGTCTTGGAATAGACACGGTCCCTGCTGAAGCAGGTCCTGTCTTAGAGGTAGAGGCCACGGATCGTCCGTGACCATCTCTTGAAGTTCCGGGTACCAAGACCTTCTTGGCCAATCCGGAGCCACTAGTATCGTTCTTACTCCGCTTTGCCGTATGATTCTCAATACCTTTGGTATGAGAGGCAGAGGAGGAAACACATACACCGACTGGTACACCCAAGGTGTTACCAGCGCGTCCACAGCTATTGCCTGCGGATCTCTTGACCTGGCGCAATACCTGTCCAGTTTTTTGTTGAGGCGAGACGCCATCATGTCCACCATTGGTCTTTCCCAACGGTTTATTAGCATGTGGAAAACTTCTGGATGAAGTCCCCACTCTCCCGGGTGAAGATCGTGTCTGCTGAGGAAGTCTGCTTCCCAGTTGTCCACTCCCGGGATGAACACTGCTGACAGTGCTATCACGTGATTCTCCGCCCAGCGAAGGATCCTGGCAGCTTCTGCTATTGCACTCCTGCTTCTTGTGCCGCCCTGTCTGTTTACATGGGCGACTGCCGTGATGTTGTCCGACTGGATCAACACCGGTCTTCCTTGAAGCAGAGGTTCCGCCTGGCTTAGAGCATTGTAGATTGCTCTTAGTTCCAGAATGTTTATGTGAAGAGACTTTTCCAGGCTCGACCACACTCCCTGGAAGTTTCTTCCTTGTGTGACTGCTCCCCAGCCTCTCAGGCTGGCGTCCGTGGTCACCAGGATCCAATCCTGTATGCCGAATCTGCGGCCCTCCAATAGATGAGCCCTCTGCAACCACCACAGAAGAGATACCCTTGTCCTTGGAGACAGGGTTATCCGCAGGTGCATCTGAAGATGCGTGCATTGATGTACAGACACCTTTCCTGGTTTTAGGAGATTCCTGACCAGGTCGGATAACTCCTTGGCTTTTTCCTCGGGAAGAAAAACCTTTTTCTGAACCGTGTCCAGAATCATCCCTAGGAACAGCAGACGAGTTGTCGGCATTAATTGGGATTTTGGAATATTCAGAATCCATCCGTGCTGCTTTAGCACCTCTTGAGATATTGCTAATCCCATCTCTAGCTGTTCTCTGGACCTTGCCCTTATTAGGAGATCGTCCAAGTATGGGATAATTAATACGCCTTTTCTTCGAAGAAGAATCATCATCTCGGCCATTACCTTTGTAAAGACCCGAGGTGCCGTGGACAAACCAAACGGCAGCGTCTGAAACTGATAGTGACAGTTTTGTACAACGAACCTGAGGTACCCCTGGTGTGAGGGGTAAATTGGAACGTGGAGATACGCATCCTTGATGTCCAAGGATACCATAAAGTCCCCTTCTTCCAGGTTCGCTATCACTGCTCTGAGTGACTCCATCTTGAACTTGAACTTCTTTATGTACAGGTTCAAGGACTTCAGATTTAGAATAGGCCTTACCGAGCCATCCGGCTTCGGTACCACAAATAGAGTGGAATAATACCCCTTCCCTTGTTGTAGAAGAGGTACCTTGACTATCACCTGCTGAGAGTACAGCTTGTGAATGGCTTCCAAAACCGTCTCCCTTTCGGAAGGGGACGTTGGTAAAGCAGACTTCAGGAAACGGCGAGGTGGATCTGTCTCTAATTCCAACCTGTACCCCTGAGATATTATCTGCAGGATCCAGGGATCTACCTGCGAGTGAGCCCACTGCGCGCTGTAATTTTTGAGACGACCTCCCACCGTCCCCGAGTCCGCTTGAGAAGCCCCAGCGTCATGCTGAGGCTTTTGTAGAAGCCGGGGAGGGCTTCTGTTCCTGGGAAGGAGCTGCCTGTTGCTGTTTCTTCCCTCGACCTCTGCCTCGTGGCAGATATGAATAGCCCTTTGCTCTCTTATTTTTAAAGGAACGAAAGGGCTGCGGTTGAAAAGTCGGTGCCTTTTTCTGTTGGGGAGTGACTTGAGGTAGAAAGGTGGATTTCCCGGCTGTAGCCGTGGCCACCAAATCTGATAGACCGACTCCAAATAACTCCTCCCCTTTATACGGCAAAACTTCCATATGCCGTTTTGAATCCGCATCGCCTGTCCACTGTCGCGTCCATAAAGCTCTTCTGGCCGAAATGGACATAGCACTTACCCGTGATGCCAGTGTGCAGATATCCCTCTGTGCATCACGCATATAAAGAAATGCATCCTTTATTTGTTCTAACGACAGTAAAATATTGTCCCTGTCCAGGGTATCAATATTTTCAATCAGGGACTCTGACCAAACTACCCCAGCACTGCACATCCAGGCAGTCGCTATAGCTGGTCGTAGTATAACACCTGCATGTGTGTATATACTTTTTTGGATATTTTCCATCCTCCTATCTGATGGATCTTTAAGTGCGGCCGTCTCAGGAGAAGGTAACGCCACTTGTTTTGATAAGCGTGTTAGCGCCTTGTCCACCCTAGGAGGTGTTTCCCAGCGCTCCCTAACCTCTGGCGGGAAAGGGTATAATGCCAATAATTTCTTTGAAATTATCAGCTTTTTATCAGCGCTTCATCACACACGTCATTTAATTCTTCTGATTCAGGAAAAACTATAGGTAGTTTTTTCACACCCCACATAATACCCTGTTTAGTGGTACCTGTAGTATCAGCTAAATGTAACGCCTCCTTCATTGCCAAAATCATATAACGTGTGGCCCTACTGGAAAATACGGTTGATTCGTCACCGTCACCACTGGAATCAGTGCCTGTGTCTGGGTCTGTGTCGACCGACTGAGGCAAAGGGCGTTTTACAGCCCCTGACGGTGTTTGAGGCGCCTGGACAGGCACTAATTGATTGTCCGGCCGCCTCATGTCGTCAAACGACTGCTTTAGCGTGTTGACACTATCCCGTAATTCCATAAATAAAGGCATCCATTCTGGTGTCGACCCCCTAGGAGGCGACATCCCCATATTTGGCAATTGCTCCGCCTCCACACCAATATCGTCCTCATACATGTCGACACACACGTACCGACACACAGCAGACACACAGGGAATGCTCTAAACGAAGACAGGACCCACTAGCCCTTTGGGGAGACAGAGGGAGAGTCTGCCAGCACACACCAAAAAGCGCTATATATGACAGGGATAGCCTTATAATAAGTGCTCCCTTATAGCTGCTTTATATATATCAAGATATTGCCATTAAATTTGCCCCCCCTCTCTGTTTTACCCTGTTTCTGCAGGGGAGAGACCTGGGAGCCGTCCTGACCAGCGGAGCTGTGAGAGGAAATGGCGCCGTGTGCTGAGGAGATAGGCCCCGCCCCTTTTTCGGCGGCTCGTCTCCCGCTATTTTGTGAATACAGGCAGGGGTTAAATATCTCCATATAGCCTCTGGGGGCTATATGTGAGGTATTTTTAGCCTTTATATAGGTTTACATTTGCCTCCCAGGGCGCCCCCCCCCAGCGCCCTGCACCCTCAGTGACTGCGTGTGAAGTGTGCCGAGAGGAAAATGGCGCACAGCTGCAGTGCTGTGCGCTACCTTTAGAAGACTGCAGGAGTCTTCAGCCGCCGATTCTGGACCTCTTCTGACTTCAGCATCTGCAAGGGGGCCGGCGGCGCGGCTCCGGTGACCATCCAGGCTGTACCTGTGATCGTCCCTCTGGAGCTGATGTCCAGTAGCCAAGAAGCCAATCCATCCTGCACGCAGGTGAGTTCACTTCTTCTCCCCTCTGTCCCTCGTTGCAGTGATCCTGTTGCCAGCAGGAATCACTGTAAAATAAAAAACCTAAGCTAAACTTTCTCTAAGCAGCTCTTTATGAGAGCCACCTAGAATTGCACCCTTCTCGGCCGGGCACAAAAATCTAACTGGAGTCTGGAGGAGGGTCATGGGGGGAGGAGCCAGTGCACACCACCTGATCTGGAAAAGCTTTACTTTTTGTGCCCTGTCTCCTGTGGAGCCGCTATTCCCCATGGTCCTTTCAGGAACCCCAGCATCCACTAGGACGATAGAGAAATAACTAATAGATAGCTGATAGATCTAAATTCTATCTATTAGTTATATTAACAACGTTATAAGTACTAATATGGATGGACTCTAATCAGTGACATCTGCTTAACATCGTGACTTACCTGCATGTGGACTGGCTTATAAATTTCATGCTGCTTGCTGAATTAACACCTTGCACTTCACATGTGGGTTCATTAGCTAATGAAGATCGGCTTATATAAGCTTGCTATGTGCTATTAATTCAAAGTTTGCCTGTATACTATATATCCCGATGTGCCTTCTTTAATTAAAGCCATATAGGGATTGTAACATCTATACAGTGCACTTTATTTATGTGCAAAATATAGTATTTGCATGTGATAAAACACATTTTTAACATTATCCTGTATGTTTTAGTATTTTAGCACTGGCCAGTGCTTTATTGTGATAAATATATATATGAAGTAAAAAAAAGCAAATTATACTTACCGATAATTTCATTTCTCCGAGATACTTCATGGCAGCCCTTACTCTTGGGATTGTATCCCATTCCTAACTTTAGACAGGGAATTTTTACTCACTTAGGGACCACCCACTTTGGGTATATAGCCCTGCTCCTCCCCTTCCTCCACTAGTCTTTTGAGTGTCTCCTGCGACCAGGCTATATTAAGACTTTACTAAGGGAGGGTATATTGTAGGCTGCCATGAAGTATCTCGGAGAAATGAAATTATCGGTAAGTATAATTTGCTTTTTTCTCCTACACTACTTCATGGGATATACCAACGCTCAATATTGGGAGGGCAATATAAATATACAAGAGACATTGTCCTAATGCTGAAAAGCATAACTCATTTAATTCAATGCCCCCTTAAAGATACGTTTTCCAAAGTGGACGTCTACAACATCTACCACATAATGGCTAGAGAATGTATGTATGGAAGACCATGCAGCTGCTGCACATAAATCTTTCGCCGAGAGCCGTGCCTTCCTAGCCCAAGAAGCTGCAACAGCCCTGGTAGAGTGTGCCTTTAGCTCCTCCGGAACCTCACGACCATTCTGCTTGTAAATAAAACGTCAGGAGTCCCGTAATCCATCTGAAAATGGTTTGTTTCGTAGGTTTCTCGCCCTTTCTTGCTCCTGAATACAAAACAGGTGCTTTGTTTTACGAAACTCCTCAACTCTTTCAAGTAGACTGAGATTGCTCTTATTAGATCCAAAATATGCATTCTCTCCTCATTCTGCGGATGCGTGTAGAATGATATTAATACAATGTCCTGATTCAAAATGGAAATCTGACACCACTTTAGGCAGAAAATCTGGATTAGCTCTTAGAACAAGTCTATCCGGAAAGAAATTGAGATAGGGCTCCTCGGACCATAGAGCCTGTAGCTCTCCAACTCTTCTGGTGAGGTGATGGCTACCAAAAACACTACTCTCCAAGTTAGAAATTTCATTGAGACGTCCTGTAACGGTTCAAACGGGGACAACATTAATGAATTCAAAACTAAACTTAAATCACATGGAGCGAGAACCGACCTAATCAGAGGTCTTATCCTTTTAATTGCCTGACAGAACTTCTTCACTAGGCCCTCGTCGGACAATCTTCGCTCCAACAGGACACTCAGAGCTGCTATCTGGACCTTGATAGTGGACACTGCCAGCCCCTTTTCAAAGCCATCAAACAAGAATTGTAAGACCTGAGACGTCCCTGCCTTCTGCGGGCTAAATCTTGAGTCGGACCAAGAAATGAAAGTCTTCCAGACTCTATAATAGACCTTAGAGGATACTTTTTTCCTCGACTGAATCAGCAAACTCACGACTTGTTCAGATAAACCTTTGTTTTTCAATAATTGCCATCCAATTTCCATGCCGTCAAATGAAGTTGCTGTAGATTTTGGGTGCAGCAATGGACCCTGACGTAACAGATCCGTTACTAGCGGCAACATCCAAGGTTCTCCTACTGCCATCCTCAGTACTGAGGGAAACCACACTCTCTTCGGCCAATATGGGAGAACCATTATGATCTGCGCCCTTTCTTCCCTGATCTTTCTTAGAATACGTGCGATCATTGGAAACGGAGGGAAACAAATGCAAGCTTTAATCTCCACGGGAGAGAAAAGACATCCACTCCGCCACTCCTGGGAGACGATATCGGGAGAAGAACAGAGGAACTTTCGCATTGATGTGCGTGGCCATTAGATCTACCTGAGGCTGGCCGAATTTCTGTACAATCTGCCGTTCAATTCCCATTGTCCTGGTAGCACCTCTTGTCTGCTGAGGAAATCCGACAGACAAGAATTGTAAACAGAATTGTTTACTCCTGGAACATGTAGCGCTGACAGGGACTCGAAATGACCCTCTGCCCAACATAGTATGTTTGACACCTCTTCCATTAATACCTTGCCAATTGCCACTGCTACATTGTCTGAAAATATCCTGGGATGTCTCCCCTGAAATTGCTCCTGGAAATACTTCATCACTTTCCACACAGCTCTCATTTCTCTGTGGTTTGAAGACAGTCTTTCTTCTTCCCGGTTCCACCTGCCTTGGCAGTTCTGCTGCAACAGGTGTGCCCCCCATCCGACTGCACTTGCATCTGTCATTAGAATAAGATAGTGACGATCTGACAAAGCAGTCTGTCGACCAGTTCAGTCTCCATCCACCAGTCTAGGGAGCGCCTTGCTTTTTGACATAACTTTATGCGATAATTCAGGGAATAACGTCTCCGACAGTAGCTTAGGATATCTAGCTGAAGATCCCTCATTCGCCATCTCGCCCAAGGGACCACGTCTATGGTGGAGGCCATCATACTCAAAAGACGCATCCCCTGGCGCAGTGTCACGCTGTTGCACTCTTTTAGCAGAGAAGCCAGATCCCGAATTTTTGAGCACCTTTCTTCCGAAATACCTATCATATAACTGATAGTATCCACCTGTACTCCGAGAAACTGGATCTTTTGCCTTGGTTCTAGCTGGCTTTTTTTTTTTTTTTTTTCAGTTTATTAACCAGCCATGCTCTTGTAGGATCTGCAGCGTCACCTCCAATGCTTCCTTTACCTTCCGAACTGACTCTCCACATACTAGTAGGTCGTCCAGATATGACCAGATCGCTATTCCTCATCCTCTTATCACGGACACCAGTGCCGACAGGACCTTGGTAAATATCCCTGGATACGTCTTCAGACCGCAAGGGAGGCACGTAAACTGAAAATGTTTGTTAAATTGTCTGCGATCTAGTATAGTCCTGAAGTCTCCAGACGCCTTTTTTATCAGGAATATTCTGGAATAGAACCCGCTCTTTCTTTCTGAAGGCGGGACAGTCTCTACTGCTTTTGCCCTGATTAGTTTTTCTAAACTGTCCTCCGGGGCTCTTAATTCCAGACTCACAGTTGGTCTTTCCGAGATTACGAATTTGTCCTTTCTTGGGACCTCGGAGAACCCTATCCGGTTTCCCTGAGATATCACGTCCAGTACCCACGTATCCCGAATTGAACTCTGCCACTGACTGACAAACTTCTGGAGTCTGGCTCCTACTGGAAAGGATACTGGGACCCTGCAATAGTCATTGTCTTCGTCCACCTTTCCTCTAAGCCCAACAAAAGGGCTGCCTATTCATCCCCGAGGAATATCTCCCCGTATAAGGTCGTCCTGGCCTATAACTTCTTGCCTTCTTAACTGCTGTCTGGAGGAAGGAAATGGAAATCTATTTCTTCTGTCTTGAGGTAACCTCGCTGATTTACCTCCTTACATCTTTTGTATAATGGCCTCTAGTTTATTGCCAAATAATAGAGAACCCTCGTACGGTAAGGGCACCAGTCGGTTTTTGGAATGCATACCTGCTGACCACGACCGAAGCCACAGGGCCTTTCTGGCCAATACACCTGCCGCCATGGACTTTGCTGCAAAATCCAGCATATCCAAAGAGGCTTCGCACAAATACTCTATGCCTTTAAGCATGAAACCTAGACTTCTTCGCAAATATTGTCTCGAGATCTTTTCCCCCACATCCGTGGACAACACTGATCCCCAAACTCTCAATGCTCTGGAAACAGACGCAACAGCCACACCAGACTTTAAAGACCCCACTGAGGACATGTGTAATTTCTTTATTACACTCTCCATACGCTTATCCATGTCATCCTTCAGGACTGCCCCGTCCTCTAACAGAATAGTAGTTTTGGACACCATTTCTGCCACTGCAGTCGATGCGACTTTAGGCACTGCACACCAGCCCACAAATTGCTCATCCTCTATCGGGAATATACGATCAACTCGTTTAATATTGCCAAGTCTCTTATCAATGTTTTGCCACTCCTTAGACACTACCTCCTTCAATGCTTTGTGAACCGGAAACCACCTGTTCTTTCTGGATTTGTCCCCAAACAGAACATCCTCATCATCATCACCTTTATCCGCCTGCTTATAATTCATGGTCTTAAATATATTCTTTAAGAGACTGCCCACAAGTTCCAAGTTACATTTTCTATCCTCCTCTTTCTCCTCTGACTCCGTACTAGAAGCCTGATAATCAACATAATTGCAATCACCAGAGGCTGATTCATCCTGAGAATCAATACTAGCCAGGGATCTAATCTTTTATTTCCCTGCAAATCAGCCAGCTGTTCCTTAGTAACAAAGGATCTCTTAATCCAGTCCCTTAACACCTGTATCTGTCTGGATTGATTAGCCTGCTGAATATCACTCTGTGTACAGTCCTCACAGAACTTCACCTTCTCAGTAGAGGAAATTTTTTTATCACAGGCTGCACACTGCCTATTTTTACACAGTCTCTTCTTAGGCGGAGACACACTACAAAATCACACCAAAAAAATACTATTGAAAAAACCTACACTAACCAAGCTTTCCAGATAAAAAATTTAAAACAGAAAACAAAACTGAAAATCTAGAAAAACATGCCCTCTATGAGGACTTACCTCTTTTGGACACTGACTGGCTTTTGGGGGGGAAGGCTCTCTTTCCATCCTGCTGGTAAGCACATATATCCTGCCCAGCTCATAGGAGTTTCTCATCACTCCTGGTGTGCAGCGCCATTTATTTTAAAACAAAACCATAGAGACAGGCGCTGAGCAGACCGTCCCACAGCCTAACCAGGACGGCCGCTCCAGCACTTCCGCCCGCTAGCCGCCGCACGCTGCCTCTCCTTACAGCGCTTCCGCCCGCCAGCCGTACATCCCCTTCACTGCGCTGCCCTTCCAGCCACCGCTACTTCCGGGTCCGCCGGAGACATGGGGCGCTGCGGCGAGCGGAGGAAACCTGCACCCGGGGAGACGGCTCTAGGCAGCGGTTCGGGAGGGAGAGGAACCAGCAGCATTACAGAGCGGGCGGACACCTTTAGCTGACAGCGGGGACTTACGTGACTGCCCCAAGCACACACAGCCTTCCCCAGGGAGCCACCCTCTTCCAGTACGGCTGCAATGAGGCGTATTACTGGGAAATAGAGGTAAATCCTGTAGCAAAAAACCATTACCCTGTCAAGCTAGGAGACAGGAAAAAGACTAGTGGAGGAAGGGGAGGAGCAGGGCTATATACCCAAAGTGGGTGGTCCCTAAGTGAGTAAAAATTCCCTGTCTAAAGTTAGGAATGGGATACAATCCCAAGAGTAAGGGCTGCCATGAAGTAGTGTAGGAGAAATTATTTTTACAAAGTGAGAAGCGCTGTCTTATTGTTTGGTTAGCTCTTTTATTTTTTTTGCATGTTTGATGTTAGTGTGGATAGTTTTTCCCATCTGGGACAATTTGTAGATACGCTTCGCTTGCCACAAGGTTACTAAGGGTTATGATTTGTGACTTAAATAGTCAAGGAAGGAAAAAGTCCAAAAATATGAAAAACAGAAACAAAACCCAAAAACATGTCGACCATATGAACATATCAACCTTTTTCAGTGTCGACCTTGTGCCTGTTGACCTAATGTATGTCGACCTATAGTCTGCAGCAGTGATAGAATTAACTAGAACACAGGTTCTCAAACTCGGTCCTCAGGACCCCACACAGTGCATGTTTTGCAGGTAACCCAGCAGGTGCACAGGTGTATTAATTACTCACCGACATTTTAAAAGGTCCGCAGGTGGAGCTAATTATTTCACTTGAGATTCTGTGAGGAGACCTGCAAAACATGCACTGTGTGGGGTCCTGAGGACAGAGTTTGAGAACCTGTGAATTAGAACTTAGTTTTTGCACCATATTAAATAAATTCTAACGATCTGCAGAGACTCACAGCAAATAACCAAAACTCTGACTAAGTTCTCTGTGGTCAGACCATAGAAATCTGGTTACTAGGAGTTACAGAATGGGTAAATAATCCCCAATGTGCGGGCAAAATTCCCAAAAAGTGGACTGGCTACAACCCGAATGCTGATCTGTACACACAAAGCAAACCATGCCCACTGTAATCATAACTACTATAAATAGGACATGAAATACCTGTAATATACTTAATGTAATCTTTATTAGGTATTGTAGTAACGGACATAACTGATCAGGATATTTTTATTATGCTATATATGTTCAAACAGCGAAACCTAATCCTGTTTAAGATTTGATCTATCTCACAGCTGAGACACTATGTTTCCAGCCAGACTGCATGTTAGTCCTGTTCCATCTTCTTCTATATTAACAGCTTTCACTTTTCCATTTTCAACTATAAGAGAGAACCTGAAAAAAAAAAAAAAAAAAAAAAAAAAAAGTTAGTGATCCTTCCTTTATCAGACGGAAAGCAGCTGCTCCACTAACGGAGAATAAAGTTTTCTGCGTAAAAGTCATAATGCAAGTTGCGCATGTTAATTTGGTTTTAATCGCAAATTCTTAACACTTTAATTTTTTTAAACAAATCTGTTTTCTGTTGACATTGTCCTACATCAAATATTGTGATGTCAATTTTATATTGCACATATTGATCAAAAATGTCTTTGTAAACAATATTTGCAGTTTTGTCTTGAGGGATTATTACAAAAAGATGTTTGGGGCTACTAACTCATGAGCAAGCCACGTTAAGCTGCCCATGGAAGAAACAGCTGGTCCTGAGATCTACACCTGCACCGTTTGCCCCTGCAGCTTGTTGAGCCCCATAGCGAAGCAGACGCTTACAGGAAACTGCAGGTGCTTGAATTGAAAAGGAAAATTGTTGGGGATGCAGAGTATATACACCGTCTTACCTATGTGCCATCCTGTTTAAATTTCTGCCTCAAATAGGTTCCTCTGCAGAGCAATTTTTTAAGTCAGGTTCCATTGCATAACTTGGGCGGAGTCAAATTCCGCAGAAGCATGATTGGAACACTAACTTTCAGTGCGCTGCGTGTCAAGCGTCTGTTTTTTTTCTTTATTGCTCCTCTCCATGATGTTGAATAAAGATCATAAATACCTCAGTTTCTTTCTAGGTCACTAAGCTAAACAATAGTGAAAATGTGATCCAAATTCATCAGCTAATTTTTGTGGGATCCCGGAACAAACAGATAAAAAGTTCAACAGTCCCTAGAATGTATTTCTCAAAAAAGAAATTGCTATGTAGATGCAACGTTAATAAGGAGAAGTGAAAAGGGATACTACTGCACTAGCAAATTATGAAAAATTCAAAAATATATATCAGATATTCGAATTATATAGGGGGGTGCTGCCACTGAATATATTGTTGCCAATATATAGTTATACACAAAGACAGAATAGAACTGGACTTGAAGTGGCGCACTCAAGCAATAAATTGATACAGAAAATGTGACTTTTATTAGATTATGTTTAAAATGACCTGTAGCTGTAAAATATTAAAAACAAAAACAGAAAAATTGACAAGACAAGGTGTGACATATGTGGTTAAAAATCTGCTGATCGGGACCAGAGCTGACGTCAGACACCCTCCATCAAAACGCTTGGACACGCCTGCGTTTTTCCAGACACTCCCTGTAAATGGTCAGTTGCCACCCACAAACAGCCTCGGCCTGTCATTACCTTGCGTACGTCCGTGCGAATGGATCCTTTGCACCATCCAGTCCCTGATCGATGATGCCCATTGTAGCTGTCCAATGCGCCTGTGCATTGCGGTGCATATGCATGCGCAGTTTGAAACTGAGCGCCCATTGATAATAATAAGATTTTACTCACCGGTAAATCTATTTCTCGTAGTCCGTAGTGGATGCTGGGACTCCGTAAGGACCATGGGGAACAGCGGCTCCGCAGGAGACTGGGCACAACTAAAGAAAGCTTTAGGACTACCTGGTGTGCACTGGCTCCTCCCACTATGACCCTCCTCCAGACCTCAGTTAGGATACTGTGCCCGGAAGAGCTGACACAATAAGGAAGGATTCTGAATCCCGGGTAAGACTCATACCAGCCACACCAATCACACCGTATAACTCGTGATACTATACCCAGTTAACAGTATGAAATATAACTGAGCCTCTCAACAGATGGCTCAACAATAACCCTTTAGTTAGGCAATAACTATATACAAGTATTGCAGACAATCCGCACTTGGGATGGGCGCCCAGCATCCACTACGGACTACGAGAAATAGATTTACCGGTGAGTAAAATCTTATTTTCTCTGACGTCCTAAGTGGATGCTGGGACTCCGTAAGGACCATGGGGATTATACCAAAGCTCCCAAACGGGCGGGAGAGTGCGGATGACTCTGCAGCACCGAATGAGCAAACTCTAGGTCCTCCTCAGCCAGGGTATCAAACTTGTAGACTCTTGCAAAAGTGTTTGAACCCGACCAAGTAACAGCTCGGCAAATTTGTAAAGCCGAGACCCCTCGGGCAGCCGCCCAAGAAGAGCCCACTTTCCTCGTGGAATGGGCTTTTACAGATTTAGGGTGCGGCAGTCCAGCCGCAGAATGTGCAAGTTGAATCGTGCTACAGATCCAGCGAGCAATAGTCTGCTTAGAAGCAGGAGCACCCAGCTTGTTGGGTGCATACAGGATAAATAGCGAGTCAGTTTTCCTGACTCCAGCCGTCCTGGAAACATATATTTTTCAGGGCCCTGACTACGTCCAGTAACTTGGAATCCTCCAAGTCCCAAGTAGCCGCAGGCACCACAATAGGTTGGTTCACATGAAAACTGATACCACCTTAGGAAGGAATTGGGAACGAGTCCTCAATTCCGCCCTATCCATATAAAAAAAATTAGATAAGGGCTTTTGCATGATAAAGCCGCTAATTCTGATACACGCCTGGCCGACGCCAAGGCCAACAGCATGACCACTTTTCACGTGAGGTATTTTAGCTCCACGGAATTAAGTGGCTCAACCCAATGCGACTTCAGGAAATCCAACACCACGTTGAGATCCCACGGTGCCACTGGAGGCACAAACGGGGGCTGACTATGCAGCACTCCCTTAACAAAAGTCTGAACTTCAGGCAGTGAAGTCAGTTCTATTTTGGAAGAAAATCGATAGAGCCGAAATCTGGACCTTAATGGAACCCAATTTTAGGCCCATAGTCACCCCTGACTGTAGGAAGTGCAGAAATCGACCTAGCTGAAATTCCTCCGTTGGGGCCTTCCTGGCCTCACAGCACACAACATATTTCCGCCATATGCGGTGATAATGGTTTGCGTTTACTTCTGTCCTAGCTTTAATTAGCGTAGGGATAACTTCCTCCAAAATGCCCTTTTCCTTCAGGATCCGGCGTTCAACCACCATGCCGTCAAACGCAGCCACGGTACGTCTTGGAACAGACAGGCCCCCTGCTGCAGCAGGTCCTGTCTGAGCGGCAGAGGCCATGGGTCCTCTGAGATCATTTCTTGGAGTTCTGGGTACCAAGCTCTTCTTGGCCAATCCGGAACAATGAGTATAGTTCTTACTCCTCTCCTTCTTATTATTCTCATTACCCTCGGTATGAGAGGCAGAGAAGGGAACACATACACCGACTGGTACACCCACGGTGTCACTAGAGCGTCCACAGCTATCGCCTGAGGGTCCCTTGACCTGGCGCAATATCTTTTTAGCTTTTTGTTGAGGCGGGACGCCATCATGTCCACCTGTGGCCTTTCCCAAGGGTGTACAATCATTTGGAAGACTTCTGGATGAAGTCCCCACTCTCCCGGGTGGAGGTCGTGTCTGCTGAGAAAGTCTGCTTCCCAGTTGTCCACTCCGGGAATGAACACTGCTGACAGTGCTAACACATGATTTTCCGCCCATCGGAGAATCCTCGTGGCTTCTGCCATCGCCATCCTGCTTCTTGTGCCGCCCTGTCGGTTTACATGAGCGACCACCGTGATGTTGTCTGACTGGATCAGCACCGGCCGGTGTTGAAGCAGGGGTCTAGCCTGACTTAGGGCATTGTAAATGGCCCTTAGTTCCAGAATATTTTTGTGTAGGGAAGTCTCCTGACTTGTCCATAGCCCTTGGAAGTTTCTTCCCTGTGTGACTGCCGCCCAGCCTCGAAGGCTGGCATCCGTGGTCACCAGGACCCAGTCCTGTATGCCGAATCTGCGGCCCTCTAGAAGATGAGCACTCTGCAGCCACCACAACAGCGACACCCTGGCCCTTGGAGACAGGGTTATCCGCCGATGCATCTGAAGATGCGACCCGGACCACTTGTCCAACAGATCCCACTGGAAGATCCTTGCATGGAGCCTGGCGAATGGAATTTCTTCGTAAGAAGCTACCATCTTTCCCAGGGCTCGCGTGCATTGATGCACCGACACCTGTATTTGTATTAGGAGGTCTCTGTCTAGAGACGACAACTCCTTGGACTTCTCCTACGGGAGAAACCCTTTTTACTTGTTCTGTGTCCAGAACCATACCCAGGAACAGTAGACGCGTCGTAGGAACCAGCTGCGACTTTGGAATATTCAGAATCCAGCCGTGCTGTTGTAGCACTTCCCGAGATAGTGCTACTCCGACAAACAACTGCTCCCTGGACCTCGCCTTTATAAAGGAGATCGTCCAAGTACGGGATAATTATTTCGGCCATTACCTTGGTAAATACCCTCGGTGCCGGGGACAGACCAACGGCAACGTCTGGAATTGGTAATGACAATCCTGTACCACAATTTTGAGGTACTTCTGGTGAGGAGGGTAAATAGGGACATGCAGGTAAGCATTCTTGATGTCCAGCGATACCATAAAATTCTCCAGGCTTGCAATAATCGCCCTGAGCGATTCCATTTTGAACTTGAACCTTCGTATATAAGTGTTCAAGGATTTCAATTTTAGAATGGGTCTCACCGAACAGTCTGGTTTCGGTACCACAAACATTTTGGAATAGTAACCCCGGCCTTGTTGAAGGAGGGGTACCTTGATTTCACCTGCTGGAAGTACAGCTTGTGAATTACCGCCAGTACTACCTCCCTTTCTCCGAGGGCAGCAGGCAAGGCTGATGTGAGGCAACGGCGAGGGGGAGTCGCCTCGAACTCCAGCTTGTATCCCTGTGATACTACTTGCAGAACCTAGGGATCCACCTGTGGGCAAGCCCACTGGTCCCTGAAGTTCCCGAGACGCGCCCCCACCGCACCTGTCTCCACCTGTGGTGCTCCAGCGTCATGCGGTGGACTCAGAGGAAGATTTTTGATCCTGGGAACTGGCTGTCTGGTGCAGCTTTTTCCTTCTTCCATTGTCTCTGTGCAGAAAGGAAGCGCCTTTGACCCGCTTGCTTTTCTGAAGCCGAAAGGACTGTACCTGAAAATACGGTGCTTTCCTAGGCTGTGAGGAAACCTGAGGTAAAAAATTTTCTTCCCAGCTGTTGCTGTGGATACGAGGTCCCAGAGACCATCCCCAAGCAATTCCTCACCCTTATAAGGCTCCATGTGCCTTTTAAAGTCAGCATCACCTGTCCACTGCCGGGTCTCTAATACCCTCCTGGCAGAATGGACACTGCATTAATTCTGGATGCCAGCCGGCAAATATCCCTCTGTGCATCCCTCATATATAAGACGACGCCTTTAATATGCTCTATGTTAGGAAAATATTATCCCTGTCTAGGGTATTAATATTATCTGACAGGGTATCAGACCACGCTGCAGCAGCACTATTCATGCTGAGGCAATTGCAGGTCTCAGTATAGTACCTGAGTGTGTATATACAGACTTCAGGATAGCCTCCTGCTTTTTATCAGCAGGCTCCTTCAAAGTGGCCGTATCCTAAGACGGCAGTGCCACCTTTTTTGACAAACGTGTGAGCGCCTTATCCACCCTAGGGGATATCTCCCAACGTGACCTATCCTCTGGCGGGAAAGGGTACGTCAGCAGTAACTTTTTAGAAATTACCAGTTTCTTATCGGGGGAACCCACGCTTCTTTACACACTTCATCCACTCATCTGATGGGGGAACAAAACACTGGCTGCTTTTTCTCCCCAAACATAAAACCCCTTTTATGTGGTACTTGGGTTCATGTCAGAAATGTGTAACACATTTTTCATTGCCGAGATCATGCAACGGATGTTCCTAGTGGATTGTGTATATGTCTCAACCTCGTCGACACTGGAGTCAGACTCCGTGTCGACATCTGTGTCTGCCATCTGAGGTAACAGGCGTTTTTTTGAGCCCCTGATGGCCTTTGAGACGCCTGGGTAGGCGCGGGCTGAGAAGCCGGCTGTCCCACAGCTGTTACGTCATCCAGCCTTTTATGTAAGGAGTTGACATTGTCGGTTAATACCTTCCACCTATCCATCCACTCTGGTGTCGGCCCCACAGGGGGCGACATCCCATTTATCGGCCTCTGCTCCGCCTCCACGTAACCTTCCTCATCCAACATGTCGACACAGCCGTACCGAAACACCGCACACACACAGGGAATGCTCTGACTGAGGACAGGACCCCACAAAGTCCTTTGGGGAGACAGAGAGAGAGTATGCCAGCACACACCAGAGCGCTATATAATGCAGGGATTAACACTATAACTGAGTGATTTTTCCCCCAATAGCTGCTTGTATACACATATTGCACCTAAATTTAGTGCCCCCCCTCTCTTTTTAACCCTTTGAGCCTGAAAACTACAGGGGAGAGCCTGGGGAGCTGTCTTCCAGCTGCACTGTGAAGACAAAATGGCGCCAGTGTGCTGAGGGAGATAGCCCCGCCCCTTTTTTGGCTGACTTTTTTCATGGATTCTGGCAGGGGTAATTTATCACATATATAGCCCTGGGACTATATATTGTGATGATTTGCCAGCCAAGGTGTTTATATTGCTGCTCAGGGCGCCCCCCCCCCCCCCAGCGCCCTGCACCCATCAGTGACTGGAGTGTGAGGTGTGCATGAGGAGCAATGGCGCACAGCTGCAGTGCTGTGCGCTACCTTGTTGAAGACCGAGGTCTTCTGCCGCCGATTTTCCGGACCACTTCTTGCTTCTGGCTCTGTAAGGGGGACGGCGGCGCGGCTCCGGGACCGAACGATCGAGGTCGGGTCCTGTGTTCGATCCCTCTGGAGCTAATGGTGTCCAGTAGCCTAAGAAGCCCAAACTATCTCCAGTCAGGTAGGTTCGCTTCTTCTCCCCTTAGTCCCTCGCTGCAGTGAGTCTGTTGCCAGCAGATCTCACTGTAAAATAAAAAACCTAAAATATATTTTCTTTCTAGGAGCTCAGGAGAGCCCGTAGTGTGCATCCAGCTCAGCCGGGCACAAGATTCTAACTGGGGTCTGGAGGAGGGTCATAGTGGGAGGAGCCAGTGCACACCAGGTAGTCCTAAAGCTTTCTTTAGTTGTGCCCAGTCTCCTGCGGAGCCGCTGTTCCCCATGGTCCTTACAGAGTCCCAGCATCCACTTAGGACGTCAGAGAAAAAGGGGACTGCGATCTGCAGTTCTAACTAGCATTCTGCAGGAGATTTCTGTGAAACCTCCAGCATTTTGCCATTATTACATAGCCACAAATCATAAAATTATGCAAAATCTTCAGTTTCCACATAATTTTATGGGGAAAGGGGGGGTGGGGGGGGGGGGGGGGGGGGAGCTTGATACATAGGCCGCTAAAGGTTTTAACCTATCACTAATCTAGATTTGGCCGAATTCACCGCTACTTTTAGCAATTTCCCTTCTATAAGAATTAAAGCGTTACAGATCAGCGGTTAGTAACAGTCTAATTGCAACATTTCTTCTTTGATGGGAATTTGGTGTAACAGCACTCCCTAATGCCCTAATTAATGGCGTGCACAGGAGATTTCCTCTTGTATTCCTTATTGGCGATACAGAAATAAGAAGAAAAAAAACAACAACAAAGATCAGCTCTCTCTTTACACTTCTAGTCCTAATCTATCACAAAGTGGCCAAATAATATAGTTATTGTTTAATGTCCCTCTTAACATTCTGGGGTCAGACCAGCTATCGTTTGCAATCTGTATTTCCAGCTTCAGCCCGACAGCAGCGACATTGTCTGACAAAGGTATTACAGATACAGCACAATGGTGTATACTGGTGATATTTCCAGCGATTGCCTGGTACCTGCCGCATTCCCTATATATCTGAAAGTAGTGGCTTCAGCCCAAATGCAGTGCTACGCTCATACATAACTGTACGGTGCCTGGATAAATGTGTCCTATAGCTTTCCAAACATTTTCACTGACAGACTACAAATACATACGAGTGATAGGACTATGTTACCAAAGCATGTGTGTGGCATAACACATTAGGTGTTCTAGCTTGGCTCACCTCTTACAGCGCGTACTTCCAAACAGCTCTTCCAGCTCCTTTTTGTCCAGAAGTAGTCCAGCAGCCTGAGAGAAATACACAGTGAACCTACGTCTGCAGACAGGTAAAACCACAAAAAGAGCTACACAAAAATATTTTACGGCAAGTACACAACAAAATGTAACAATAGTAGAGAAAATGAGGTGGACAAGTGTTCCGTGTTGTAGAAGTAAACAAAACTGCCCATGGGTTATGGTGGAACAAGAGACAGGGAAGGGAGAGGATAAGGGGAAGGTGGTGGTAGAAAAGAGGAGGCCGAATCAGAGTCCCCAGTGATGTAGACAAACTTTAATATGCTATGAAATACATTTTTGTTGTTTTTGTAGAAGTATGATTATTATTTTTCGTATAGATACATTGGATCTTATTCAGATGTGGACGGAGCAGTGATGCATGTCACAAAGTACCGATGTTCTGTACTTTGCGCATGCGCCCGACCTGTACTGCACATGTGCAGTACGGGTCTACGATTGAGGATGCAGTACGACAGAGATTGACAGTCTGATGCCGTTTGGGAGTGTGGAGAATAATGGAGACATGTTGCCGCTGTTGTGCGGGAAGAAGAGGCCAGGATCTCTGTTGTAGGACTGAGAATTTCTGTCCTCTTTGTTGTAGTTGCAATGGCTGGCTTGCATGATCCCATGGGTAACACAGCTGGTCGATGGTGTCACAGTTGATCCGATGCTGCGTCCTAGGACGCAGCTCGGATCACTATGCAAGCAGAAGGCGTGACATCTCCAGCTGCATTACAATATTAGCATGTAAGCAGCAGCAATCGCTAATCCGTCCACATCTGGATCCGGACCACATGGTTATTAAAAACAGTTATAGTTCTAATTTATAATACCACCTGTGTCTATATTCTATATGTTTGGCTGGAAGTTGCAACATAAAAGGGACAATCATTTACAAGGCTTAACCATGCCTTGTAAATGATTGCCCCTGTCAAAATACGTCCCAGTTCAGCCAGCATCCCGCCCTATAACTGCATATATCCCGTCCATCCCGATTCTGGCATGACAGTCCCAAGTGGCCCGGCAGTTGGGGCGTTATGTCCTTTTCACCACTACTTTGTGAAACCGCACACACCTCCCCCTGGAGAGTATGGTAGTGTGCCTGTAGGAGGATAATGAGCAGCCCAGCACTTCTGAGTGATTATATATATATATATATATATATATATATATATATATATATATATATATATATATATATATATATATAATTGGAATGTGATTATGTATAGATTTACTATAAGAATACTAAGGCAGAGTTCATGAGACCATGGAAATACTGTCTCTTTCCCCTCATGCTGCAGGTTAAACAACCTGATTGCATCAAAACACACGGACATTAAGACACTAAAGAGCATAAACATAGTGGAGACATTAACAAAACTACGTATAGAAGGTACTGGAATCTGTATTTGACCAATCAGTGGTTTTCTTTCATTCCTAAACTATAGGTGCAAATTCTAGCCACAATCTCATTAGTTCCTATCGGGCACAGCAAATCTATATATCTATCTATCTATATATATATCTATCTATCTATCTATCTATCTTTTTTTTTAATCTCTACAAAATTTTTCTAAAATATCTCCAATATGTACATATGTAAAATGATGTATCCTTACAAAGGCACAAAAATAAAGTCTACACAAGCTCTGCCCAAGTAGTGTTTGGATGGCAATGAAAGCTGCAGACACTGCTATAACTATTTATAGGGTGAGACAGATACACAGAAATTACCTTGGCAAAGGCTCCTGTTGGATCAGCTAACATGGAAACCTACACAATGATTAGATTGTTAGACAATGGATAGAACATAACACATATGATTTAAACTTTTGAAAAGGGTCAAAACTATGGACCTTATTCAGAGATGAACGCAGAACGCTGCATACGCAGCCAGAGCTGCCGCCATCTCCTCACACAGTGTGAGGCCGCCTCCCGATGCGTCCGCAATTAGATTTTGTTGCTATAGCTGACTAATCAACTAAACCAATCTTGCAAAGTGATAGCTGCAGGTTCTAGCATTTTGCATGACGTACTAAAAATCATTCAAACAAGCAAAAAAGTACATGAAATAAACGGACAAATTGTTCAAGGACATAAAATGCTAAGGACCCTATTCAGTAAGGATTGCAAGTTCTGCTTTTTAGCAGAATTTGCAATCCTTTGTCTTGCATAGTGGGTGCTGCCCAGCATGCTAACCGCCGCTCCCCCACGCCGACCACACACTAATTGCGAACGCACCGCAATTAGTGCGCTTTCGCAGAAAGTAAAGAAGCCTCCTTCCGGCGCAGTTTGGGTGCGATGGCAGGAGGGCCGCCGCCATATTTTTGGAAGGAGCGGCTGCGCGGGACGTCATGCAGCCGCCCCGATCATGCCCCTTTCCTTGCCGCTGCAATGCTTCAGTCTTAGGGTGCCGCTCCCCTCCAGCCTCGCGAACGCCTCTGCCTGTCAATCATCGACTTAAGAATGCATGAAAGATCATAATGGCATGGTGTTTTAATTTATATACACAATAAAATGAAATATTTATTTTATGGTGTAAATAAATTAAAACATCATGCCAATTATATTCTTTTCATGCATTCTTAAGTTAGTGTAACCACGCTATGAGTTGACAGCAGTAATAGAATAGCCTGTTCTTGCCTTGCTCACTGAGGTTACACAACACGTTCCACAGAGGTGGAAGGAAGACAATTTCTGAAGTTACACAACAGCCTGCTTGATCAGTATTTAACTCTTGTACTGCCTTCCCCTCTGTTCTAAAATAGTCATCTTCACATTTAGGGATTTATTTACTAAGCATTAGGTTCCAAAAACCGGGGCCCAAAATTTTAGGCATAAATACAATTGGAAGCGCTGGGTTTTAGAATTTGATGCTTTGGAAATAAGCTCCTTATTGTGACAGTTACCTCGTCAAATCCTGGAGTGTGGCACCTAACACAAGACATGCCAAAACCATTATGAAATTAGGAGCTAGTTAAACAGTGTGGGAGTTGGCAATCTATAAGCCAGCACTAAATAATTATGGGGGTAATTCCAAGTTGATCGCTACAGGAAATTTTTTTAGCAGTTGGGCAAAACCATGTGCACTGAAGGTGGTGGTGGTGGTGGTGGGGGGTTTGGGCAGATAATAGGATTTTGGTACTTACCAGGTAAATCCTTTTCTTTGAATCCATAGGGGGCACTGGAGTACTCTTGGGTTATGGACTGGGCGTAGCCGGAAATGGCACATATTTAAATATTTAAATTAGTAACTGGCCATCCCCTCCATAATCCCATAGAGCCTTCAGTATTTTTACTGGGCCGAACAGGAGTGATAGAGAGGATGAACCATAGAGAATTACATATAACATTATATGCACCTATAACATTATAATATAATGGTCAACCCTAAAGTTGACACATAACGGAACTGATAACAATCAGTTGATACCATAACATCGAATGCATTGGTGATGAAGTGTTTACCATAAGATCCACAGACCTTACCACAAGACAGGTAAACTGCTCTGGGTGGGCGTCCAGTGCCCCCTATGGATTCAAAGAAAAGGATTTACCTGGTAAGTACCAAAATCCTATTTTCTTTTTCATCCACTAGGGGTCACTGGAGTACTCTTGGGACGTACCAAAGTTTCCCCCTTGGGCGGGAGAGCAGTTTGGCACCTGTAATACTAGACGGCCAAAGCTAAATGCTGATGCCGCAAACGTAGCCAACCTGTAAAAGCGCACCAACATGCGCACTGATGGTCATGCACTGATGACCATGTAGCAGCTCGTCTACGCTGTTTCGTAGAAACTCCACGACCTGCTGCTCATGACGTTCCCAAAGAACGTATGGAATGGTCTGACACTGATGTAGGCGGTTGAAGCCCGCTTATGACGTTCACTAGAACGTTTGGAATGGTCTGACCCTGATGTAGGCGTTGTAGCCTATTATGAAGCTAAGCCTGACGTATGACATAAGGACTGCTTGGAAGCTTGTAAAGCCATCTTCACTACATTATAGAGAACAATGTGTCTGTTCTACGTACAATTGTTTGGGTTACATAAACGCGTAGTGCGCGTACCACATTCAAAGTAACTTAAGTTCTCGAACATATTGATAACCGAGGAACTACATTAATTAGTGGATGCGTGACATTATACGATCTTTGACTGGAACACGGAATTTGTGCGAAGTTCCGCCCTATGACCATAAAACACCAGATTTGGGGCCTTGACATGCAAGCCACCCTATGTTAAAAACACGCCTTGCTGAGAGGCTAAGAGAAAAGTGTTTACCAATTGATAAACGTAACATCCACTTGTTGTAAGAATTCAACAAATGAAGACTGTAAATAAAAAAACCTACAACCAGATCACGTCCCCTGGCGCTGTAGGTGGTAAAACCAGATCACGTCCCATGGCGCTGTAGGTGGTATAAATGGAGGTCGTCTGAGGACACCGTGCAGGAAAGTGTGTACAATCGGCAAAGGAGCCAAACACCTTTGCAGGTAAATTGACATGCAGAGACCTGCACCTTGAGTGTAGAATATAATCCTTCACCAAACCCAGTCTGTAAAAATATTAAAAGACGGGATAACTTGAAAATTATGTTGGAAACTTCTGAGCGTCACACCAACCTATAGAGGCACGCTAAACCTTGTGATAATGAGCTGCCGTACTGGCTTCCCAGCCCCCAACATGGTTTGTATACCAGATTCTGGAATGCCCTCCGTTCTTGAGAGCGCTTTGAACAGCCACCCCGTGAAACGCTGCCGCGCTAAAACGGGGTAAAAGAACTGACCCTAGTGGGATAGGTCCGGACGTGGAGAGAGCGGTGAAGGATCGGCTGCGAGTAGTTTGCGGAGATCCAAGAATCATGGCCTCCGAGGCCAATGTGGCGCCACTAGTATGACTGTCATGGAGTCTTGTATGATCCATTTTAGTACCCGAGGAAGCAGCGTAACCGTTGTAACAGATTCACAATGCTGTACAGCCACGCGATCGTGAGAGCATCAGATCTACAGCTGCTGCCTTCGGAGCCCTTGTACTGGACACATACTGGGATGGACACATACTTGGATGTTTTGTTTTTTTTAATTTGTTTTTGCGAGATGCCAATAGATACCCCTGTGGGTAACTCCACCGCTGGACCGACATCTGGAACACTTAAGAATTCAATGCTCAGTGTCCTGGAATAAGCTGCCTTCCAGCTGTTCACTCCCAGAATGAACATGGAGCAACTTGCCGCATGGTCATGCGACTTCGATTCCGTCCTTGATCGGTGATGTATGCGATCGCCGTTGTGTTGTCTGACCGCACTTGGACAGTCTGAGAACGGAGCATGTGGCCCGCTTGCCGCAGCGCGTTTGACCGAAATCTCCGTGATTTGTGAAGTTATTCATTTTGGGACCCCAGGTCCCCAACCTCTGAGACTCGCGTTCATATTTAGAATTATCCAATTCCAGACGCCGAACATTGTCCCTGCGGTAAAATTATGTACTTGGAGCCACTAGAGTAGTGAAACTCTGGCCCTTAGAGACAACCATACTATTTGATGAACTTGTAGGAGCGTGCAAGAACTTCCAGGTGAAAATTACCTGAGTGACTCCTTGCGAAGTAGAGTGCGTCGAAAGACGTCACTCTCCTTACCAATAGGCAAAAGGCCAACCGGATCAAGACTGTCCGTGGCTTGCGTACGAACTGTACGTGATGATGAACAGTTTGTGTGGTATGTTCAGGCAGGTAAATCCGTGTAATCACGGAATTATCCCTATGCATGAGTCCGTTGTTACGGAATGAGGCTTGATATCTCTAGGTTAACAATCTAACCGTGCTGAACGACACCCTTGTACGTTAGTAAGGGCCGTTGCATGACGAAGTTTTGAGACGGAGCTTTAATGAGCAGATCTGCAAAACACTGAACTGTTATCACTTCCAGGGATGAGCTATCACGATAGCCATTACTTGTGACAACCCTAGGCGCCATACGAAGCCAAAACGGTAGCGCTCGAAAGCGAGAATGGTTTTTACTGCCAACTTAAGTAGGCCTGATGCGTCTAAGTACTTATTCTTGTTGAAATCCAGAATCACTGTGATTTTCAATCTGTAGTCATCAACTGCAGGTATTCATGAATGTGTAGTATAAGCGACGCCCTGATTGACCTGAAGGGTCAGTATCGGACTGACAGATTCAGCCAGCTTTGGAACTACCCCAAACTGGAATAATGACCGTGACTCAGTTGTTGACTGCAGTCAAAGTGCTCAATCTACTAGAGCTTGTATGGCGGTGTGCAGAACCGCGATTTTATCTTCTGACCCAGGCAGATCTTGCAAATTGCAATGGTGGAAAACAATCAACCTTTGTCTGATAAACTGCGAACCCAAAAATTGCAGATCCCCCAACTGTGGATGCCCACAACTGACGATCGGCGATGGCCTGGAAACTCATTCTAGCCCTGGCTTTTCAGTGGCTTAGCTGTAAACGCCACTGAAACCCTGGTTAAAGATGCCTGGAAGTAGGTGGCAGCCTTTAACCGTATATTGACGACAATCAGACAATTAGAGGTTATCGAAAACCACGTTCACTACCCCCTGACCCGCCTGTGGCTGTTTCTGTAGCACGGCCCCGAAAGGACCGAGATGTAAAAACTATATCCTGAATCTATTTATTTAGGAATTTGTCCAAGACAGGACGAAACATGTGGGCAGCGTAAGGTAATGTTTCTATTCTCGTTTAGAAACGGACACCGTCCTGTTAAGCACGTAGCGAAAAAACACGTCGTGCCGCACTAGTGAAACTGAAAAGCGAGAACTAAACTGGCTGACATCCACAGAAACTGTCCTTAGATATTGAGCAGATTCACAAGTGTGATCAACGAGAAGCGTAAGGTGTGCTTCTTGTAGGGCAAACGTGAACTGTTTTGCCATGCAACCACTGCCCTGTTAAGCCGAAAGCGGGCCCAAACCAGGTTAAACAACAGCCCTACTGCTGTATACTGTAGGACACACTGCGACGGGTATTTCTGAAACTGTCAAATTAGAAAACAATAATAACAATTGTTCACAGTCAGTATATACGCCAGCCTCCCCCAACGAGGAATGGCAATAGTGCGTATGTGCAGTCTTATTTGTCCGACGGACTCTGCAGCGAAGCTGCTATGTCTTAGCCTTACTCCTTATGTACACGGACAAACAAGTACAGAAGGATAGACCAGTACCGTGACTTAGTACCACGTAAATAAAGTGTGTATAAATCTACATTACAGCACACGTGTTCAGCTTGTGCTTGTACAAAAGCAAGAAAATAAAATTCCTAACACCCCGGCTCCTCTAGAGGCCGAGTGTTGTAGGGCAGCAACTTCCTGGGAAGAACCAGGAAGTAATGTTAAAATGGTGTCCGGCCATGTGCTTGCTTAGTGCAAGATTGCTGATACACCAAGTTCCATATATATATATATATATATATATATATATACATATATACACACACACACACACACACAACAGTTATATTGTATATGTAACAGACTCTGATATTGGCCACAGGCTTAAAATTCCTGATGATTTTGCTGCCTAAACGCAGCTTAGTTATTGGGGCCTCCCTGCGGGCTTCCTCCCCCCCTCTCTCTCCGGCAGAAGAGTCTTATTTGCAGGTGCAGCCTTTATTATGGCTGCCGATTTCCCCCACACTGCTCCCCCCCCCGTTGTTCAGCAGACGGGAGACGGGGAGTGCAAGTCTTACCGCGGCCGTGTGAAGGACTGCACGTCGGAGATAGGTGAGCGGCTGCCAGAGCGGGCCGCGGCAGCAGCTGTCCGCGGTCAGCTCGGCCGCACACCCCATCAGAGCCGTACCAGGGTAGGGAGGAGGACGGATTGCGCGGACACTGGCGAGACGGGAAGCGGCGAGCGTTCCGGCGGTAATGGCGGGAGCTGCTTGCTAGCTACCCCTGCAAGCGTCCAGCGGCGCCGGGTGACCCAGGAAGCGTCGAGCGGCCTGCGCAGTGCCGGGGTTCGCTCGCCCTGTGCAAGTGGAGAATTATCAAGTTTTACTAGTGGCAGGCAGCAGGGGAACGCCATTAAAGTATATAAATACACACAGTCCCCACATAATGGGCGGCAGCGTGAGCTGACCGCCCGCAATAGACAGAAAAAAAGTAAGTAAGTGAGCAGCGGCAGTGAGAGCTGCCTACCGCTCAGTACCTGCACCACCTGCGGAGGCCATGACGGGACCTTTCTGTAAGCGCCGTCCTGCGTCCTTGTGCAGCCCGTGGCTGCAATCAGCTGCGCTGATTTTAGTCAATGGCGGGGCCCTTTGTATGAGCGCCGGCAGACCATCTGCTGCTAATGCAGCACCAATGATCCCTAACCCGAACTTCTCTGATAAGTTGGGAAGGGATCAGGTAGAAAAATAATCTTGCTTGAAGAATCGCAGGACATTCAGTCCTCAGTACCTTCCGCTAGAGGCACAGAAAAATACTGGAGGCTCTATGGCAGGCATTCCCAACCACGGTCCTCAAGGCACACCAACAGTGCAGGTTTTAGTGATATCCAGGCTGCAGCACAGATGGTTAAATCAAAATAACTGAGGTACTAATTAAGTCACCTGTGTTCAAGCCTGGATATCACTAAAACCAGGACTGTTAGTGTGCCTTGAGGACCGTGGTTGGGAAACACTGCTCTATGGGATTATGGAGGGGATGGCCAGTTACTAATTTAAATATTTAAATATGTGCCATTTCCGGCTACGCCCAGTCCATAACCCAAGAGTACTCCAGTGACCCCTAGTGGATGAAAAAGAAATAACATGTGCAGAGAGAGTTAGATTTGGGTGGGTAATTTTGTTTCTGTGCAGGGTAAATACTGGCTGCTTTATTTTTACACTGCAATTTAGATTGCAGATTGAACTCACCACACCCAAATCTATCTCTCTCTGTACATGTTATATCTGCCCCCCCTGCAGTGCACATGGTTTTGCCCAACTGCTAAAAAATTTCCTGCTGCGATCAACTTGGAATTACCCCCTATGCGTCACCGTGTGTTTGCTCAGTTATTTATGGATTTGCCTAGTCAGGATTCTGCAGTCAATTGAAAAATACTACTTCAGGACATAGAAATGTGTCATTTAATTACTCTTGATTGTTATCTACCATAGAGCAGATTACAAGGCGTATCTTTCTGGAGACCATTTCAGAAAGCTGTGTAATTAATAGAACCACTTATGTACTTTTATTACATTATTTCTAAATAAAAAGCCATAGACATATGAGAAGTTATATCTGCTGGACACAAAAATGCGCTGTTTTTCCTTTTACCTTCCCTTCTGCGCCGTGCACTTTTCCCCACTCGGTCACAACGAAGGGATCATTGACTGAGATACAAGCAACAATTTCCACCCCATGGGATTTCAGATCCTCCGCCTGATTTACGTACCCCGGCAAGTGTGTCTGAGAGCCAGAAAACAACAGATGTTAATCTCAAACCAGCAACGATCCATTTCCATTTGTGATGTGCTCAAGTATTCTCCTAGCTAAGGAGTGCATCACATTGATAATGTATACCATAAAGACATAGTTATGAATGCTTAACCATATGAGCACATGCCTCGTGTACGAACAGGTATACTAGAATACATTGACTGCTTTAAAAACTGATGCAGTTTATAAGGCAAAATACTTGTTTATACAAATGCATACCGTGTGTGTGTGTGTGTGTGTGTGTGTGTGTGTGTGTGTTTTGCAATGGTCTATTCTTCTCTCACCCTTTTTGTTTACAGAAAACATAATGAAAACTATTGATGATATACTGAAGCACCATCACATGGCAAGTAACAGTGTTGCTAAATAAGGAACACTTTACTTGAATTTGTGTTGGTAAAAGCAGCAGAATTTCACAGATGTCATACAAAAGTTATGCAAGAGAATCTTGAAGGTTATTACGTTCTCCCTGCGTTTCTGTGGTTTTCCTCTGGGTGCTATGGTTTGCTACCACACTCCAAACATATATCATTCGGGTAAAAGGTTTCTAAAAAATGATCCCTAGAATGTGTTGTTAGGTACAATATATAGAATGTAAGCTCCACTGGGACAGCAGCTGACGTGAATGATTATTAACAATTATTGCACATAGCAAGAATGTTTAAAGTCACAAATTACGGCACTGCATAACTTTGTGAATAGCAAATCCACTAGCACAAGAAAGAATCCCTTGCTTTGACCATAAGGGGGAAATGCAAGATTAGGGCAAGATTATATTATTTATCTCACCAGATCATGCTTTGTGATGTTGTGCGAAAAGTGTAGACCCCACCAGTACATACAGTTATCTTGCTATGGATATACATTTTAGATGCTAACTACACAATGACGTACAACATATACATATTTGGAGAATATATTTTGACCATAATTTGTTTTTGCTTAATGCATAGAAAAAGTTTACCAAGGTTTACAATCAGCAAGTGGATCCCTGGTACCCTGCTTATAAAAGGAATGATCCTGTTAAAGTGGGCCTGTCATCTACAGATAATGAAGACATAACCTATTAAACCGACAGTCTACAAATGGATTCAGTACATAGATGCCAGCTGTGTCTCCTGCTGACATATCCAGATTGCACAAGGTCCTTCCTGACAGCTGCAATCACAGGACCATGATCATAATAATAATGTGGTCTATGTGTAACAGCAAGTACAGTGAAATGTGTTCCCACCTGCAAGTCCAGCGACAGGGGTGGGCACAACTGCACACACAGCGAGGTGGTGGGGGGCAGCCCATAAACATTATTTTAAACATTGAATCATTCCCCAGATAGTGACATATCAGATTGTAATATAATACACATCAATATTGTTAACTTACATTTCTGTATCAGTCATTCGGCGAGACACAACTTATTGTGCCCATTGTCACTGCAGATGTTTTTCTCTCTCCCCCTCTTCTCAATTACTCTGTCCCCGTATTCCAAGCTTCATCTCCCGCACCCTTTCCCCCTGATGTCTCTGTCTGCCTCCCACCTTTTCTTGTGTGTCTTATCCTCCCATCTCTCTCCCGGCTTTTTTTAATTTATTTATGTATTGCCTAGAAGTGTGTTTAAATCCCTATCTCTGTTTCCTGTACAGTGTGCTACTGTACCTCTATTTACTGAATGAATGACATGACACCATCCACAAACTAGCTACTCTTAAGGGGGGTACTCACGGAGAGATCCATATGCTTAAAATCTAAGCAATTCTTTAATTAAGGAAGTTGTACATGTCATCCATTTATCACAATAAACATTAACCGTTGACACCTTTCGGTTGACTGAGTTTGTGGAGTCTGAGTCCAAGGATGAGTAAATACAGACACTACAGTTATTGGATAGAATCTCCGTAGCACATTGGAGTGTCAACATAATAGTACAGCAAAAACAGTTGTTTTTGTTCAATACCTACAACAATCAAAAACAAAAAGAAAAGAAGAGATAAAAATCAATAAAAAGAACGTTTGCACCCGTCTCCCCAGGCCAGAAAAGAGAGGGTACTACAAGGCAATGGGAGGGTCCCCCCCACTACCCTGGTCATATACCATAGAGTATTCTTTAAGGATTCATGGAGTTGCGATTTCAGAGGGGTAGATAAAGTGGCCACGTAGCTTTCCCAAACATCAAAAAACTATTCCGCTTTATCATCCTTTTCTAATGTCATCCCCACCCACTCCATCCTAAAAAGGTAAAATAACTTAGTTTTGAATAATGTCAGGGACGGGGGTTCAGGGTGAATACACACCTGCAGAATGGATTTCAAAGCTGCCGCGCTAACAGCTAACAACTACTTCTTGCTGCCTTTGGACAATCGTTGATTGTCTGGGAAGATACCAAAAAGTGCCCATTCTGGCGTTAATTGCACATAGTTTACTAGGTGGGCCACTACATATCTACGGATTTGTACCCAAAAACCCCTAATCAATGGGCAAAGCCATAGGCAGTGGTAAAGATCTGCTTGGTCCCTACCACATTTCCAACATTCATGAGAGGGAGAAAGACCAATCAGGAATCTCCTATGGGGGGCAAGATATGTCCTATGTAGAATATTACGAAACATTTCCTTGTATCTTGCTGAAGGAAGGGTTGCGCATGCCATTGTGTGTGCCTTTAAGATCCTGTCAAGGCTGATGTGAGGGAAATAAGTTCTCCAGGCCACTAAGCCTTCTGACCACGTTGAGAAATCCACAACCAGTCTAAGGTGTTTATAGGCAATCGAAAATAGGATTTTGGTACTTACCAGGTAAATCCTTTTCTTTGAATCCATAGGGGGCACTGGAGTACTCTTGGGGATATGGATGGCTTAGCAGGAACAAAGGCACTGAATATTTAAATTTAGAACTCTCCACCCCTCCATATCCCCGAGTACCTCAGTGTACTACCTCAGTGTTTTTACTGAGCCGAACAGGAACTATAGAGAGGTTGCAATGGAGAATTCTTATAACATAACGGACAACAACAAAGTTGACACATAACGTTACTGCCAACGAAACAGTTGACACCATAACAGATAGAACTTTACAATTTGAACCAGTCTGTGAAAATGTGTTACCATACGATTCCCTGAGCTTAATACAACCCAGGTAAAACTGCTCTGGGTGGGCGTCCAGTGCCCCCTATGGATTCAAAGAAAAGGATTTACCTGGTAAGTACCAAAATCCTATTTTCTTTTTCATCCACTAGGGGTCACTGGAGTACTCTTGGGACGTACCAAAGCTTCCCCCGTGGGCGGGAGAGCTGTTTGACACCTGTAACACTAGGCGGCCAAAGCTAGATGCTGATGCCGCAAACGTATCAAACTTGTAAAAGCGCACAAACGTGTGCACTGAAGCCCATGTAGCCGCACGGTCAAGCTGTGTTGTAGAAGCTCCACGACCAGCTGGCCATGACGTTCCCACAGAACCTGTGGGATGAGCTATTACTGATGTAGGCGACTGTAACTTAGCCTTAAGGTAAGCCTGACGTATAGTCAGTTTTATCCATCTGGATAAGGTCTGCTGAGAAGCTGGCCAACCCCACTTGGCAGCATCATAGAGAACAAACAACGTATCCGTATTACGAACTATAGACGTTCGGGACATATAAACGCGTAATGCGCGTACCACATTCAGAATTCTAGAATGTACTGTCAACACAGGAACCACTATTGGTTGATTGATGTGAAAAGATGACACTAGCTTTGGTAAGAAATCGGAAATCGTCCGAAATTACGCTCTGTCATCAGGAAACACCAAATACGGTGGCTTGCAAGACAAGGCACCCAAATTTGAAAAACGCCTTGCCGAAGCTAAGGCTAGAAGAAAAAAAGTTTTCCAAGTCAGAAACTTAATATCCACTTGCTGTAAGGGTTGAAAATATAAAGACTGTAAGAAATCTGAACCCAAATTCAAGTCCCATGGCGCTGTAGGTGGGATAAATGGAGGCTGTACTCTGAGGACACCCTGCAGAAAAATGTGTACCGACAGCAATGGAGCCAATCGTCTTTGAAAATAAATTGACAACACAGATAACTGCACCTTCAGTGTAGATAAACGCAGTCCTCCATCCAACCCCGTCTGTAAAAATAACAGAATACGGGTAACTTGAAAAATGATGTCGGAAACTTCCGAGCTTCACACCAACCTATATAGGCACGCCAAATTCTGTAATAATGAGCTGCCGTAACCGGCTTCCTAGCTCGTAACATGGTTGGTATAACCGATACTATAATGCCCGCTCTTTCTTCTGAAGAGGGCGGTCTCAACAACCACCTCGTCAACCGCAGCCGCGCTAAATAGGGGTAAAAGAATGTCCCCTGTTGTAACGGGTTGGACGTAGTATGAGCGGCCAAGGATCGTCTGCGAGTAGTCCTCGGAGAATCGAGAACCAAACTCTCCGAGACCCATGAGATATCACTAGTATGACTGTGACGGACTCTCTTATGATCCGTTTTAGCAACGGAGAGAACAGCGGAAAACGGTGGAAACAGATACACGAGGCTGTACGGCCACGCGATTGTGAGAGCATCCACCGCCACTGCCCTTGAGAACTGTCGTTCTGGACACATAGTGGGCGTTTGTAATTGTGGCGAGATGCCATCATGTCCACCTGAGGGTAACCCCACCTGTGGACCAACCTGTGAAACACCTCTGGATTTAATGCCCAGTCTCCTGGATGAAAATCCCGACGGCTGAGATCATCTGTCTAACAGATGTCCACTCCTGGAATGAACCCAGTCTACAATATCACCTTGTGGTATGCTGGGCAATTGAGGATTCGAGCTACTTCCCGCATAGCCATGCGGCTTCTCGTTCCTCCCTGGTTGTTGTGTATGCGACTGCCGTCGTGTTGTGTGACTGGCCTTGGACAGTCTGAGAGCGAAGCATGTAGTGCATAGTAAATTGCACGGAGTTCCAGGACCTTTATAGACAGCAATCTGTCGTGATCCGTTTAGAAACCCTGTCGCTGACCATTTTAAACTACAACTCCCCAACCTCTGAGACTCTCGCCCAGAGTAGAGACACCCTCGCCCCTCTGTGGGATACGCGAGTGAAAACCTCCGAACTGAAGCACTTCGAAAGCCCATCATTGTTCCTAATAGGCGAATACACCAATGTACAGATAGTGTGCGTGGCTTGAGCACTAATTGTACCAGATGGCGTATAATCTGTTCTTTCTGGTGTAGTAGGTAAATTCTTTGATTTACCGTATCTGGAATCATACCTAGGAATTGAAGTCGTTGAGACGGAATTAGATGCGATTGTTTTTGAACTTGACACTGCAACCGTGGTGTACGTTAGCAGCGCAAGTAGGAGGAGCATCTGTTGAGATCAAGCGCAATCATGCAATCTTGTGGCTCCAAATAAGCAAATACTAACTGCAGAAAATCCATTTTCAATCTGTAGTAAGTGACTTGCTGATTGAGACTGCGACGGAGCCCTCCGGCTTCGGTACCACAAACAGACGGGAATAATAACCCTGACTTTGTTGGTGTACCAGACCTGGAAATAAAAACTGCTGAAACCAGCAGAGACTGAATGGCAACGTGCCAAAATGCCTTATTTCGTCCGACAGAGGCAGTCTTGTCTTTTAACCCTAAATAGCGGATACATCCATGAGTGGATGGCTGGAAACCCGGCAAATGTAACGTGTAAAGGCGCGCTTCCACAATCGGAAATTCGAGATGGGCTGAGAGCCCGTCAAGCCACTGGCTTGTTGTGACTTTAGCGCCCTGGCGTTACAAGGCGCGACTGTCTTTGTACCACCGCCTTGAAAAGACTGAAGTCTAAAAGCTTTAAACGCCGGACCAGAGTATTTCTGATATCGGAGGAGGCATTTTGTCAAATTTAGGACCAAACAACTTCTGGCCTTGTAGTGCTGAAACTAGCGACGATGAAAAACGAGAAGCAAGGTAACAGGCGGCAGCAGACGCTGTACCGAGATACTCAGCAGCTTCTCATTAACAATAAGTATAAAGTGATCGTCATTGTTTCCATACACAGAGCGCCCCAGTGACCCAAATGTATCTTGGGTCTTTATAAGGTTTGGCACAGACGAATTCACCAATGGTGGATTCTCCAATTTAGATGTCACTGTGTGGACACGGGTAAATAGGATATCTCACTAAGATTTAAGGCTAAGTAAGAAACCCATTGAAGATCTGTTGTTTAGTAAATACGACGGATTAGATGTTAGAGGCTCCTTATTCTCTGTAAATTTCAAAGACTGACTCACTGGTCATTAGCAATGTGCCCTCCTCACTTGTATTTAGCGCTGTGAGATTTGACATAGAATTGTCAGGTCTGCCACATAGAATAAATGTGTAAATTATAAGATCAGTTAAATTAACACCCTCCGTAATAGCTGGCGGAGTAACTTTTGAGACTCTGATCTTACCGCTCCTGTCGAGCAGAGTCAATTTGAATTGCCAATGCTTAACATAGGATCTGGGAATGAACCGGCTTCCTGAAAACCTACAAAACATAGTGAACATGTGGTAGATTTATGTCCAGACATTGTTTAAAAGCCTTTTTAGTCTGTGCTGGAGCCTTACTCCTTATGCAGACAGACAACACAATAGCCAAAGGACAGACACTTGCACGACTCAGTAAAATTATTATCTTAAGGTGTGTAATATATATCTATCTACTTATGGCCGAAATGCAGTTCACATGGGCAGCCTATGTGAAACCTGAACCAAAATTCCCACTAACACCCCTGCGCCTCCGGTGGCGTAGAGATGTAGGGCAGGAATGTTCTGGAATTACAAACTGGAAGAAACAGGAAGCATGGTTAAAATGGCCCCCATGCCATGCTGACACTGATAATCACAGGACAAGTTACAATTGCTTCAGTGTTAATATAGGCTCAATAGCCTATTATACAGTGATAATCACAGGCAGGGTACAATACATGCTCTAGTGTTAATATAGGCTCAATAGCCTATTATACAGTGAAAATCACAGGCAGTTTACAATACAAGCCTCCAGTGTTAATATAGGCTCAATAGCCTATTATACAGTGAAAATCACAGGCAGTTTTACAATACATGCCTCCAGTGTTAATATAGGCTCAATAGCCTATTATACAGTGATAATTCACAGGCAGGCCACCATACATGCTGTAGTATTAATATAGGCTCAATAGTCTATCACCCAGTGAAAATCACAGGCTACAATACATCCAATATTAATATAGGCTCAATAGCCTATCATACATTAACTCTGCCTTTTATATAGGTATGGCAGCCCTTTACATACCTTTGCCGCTGTAATCAGCCAGATTACACCCCCCCCCTTCCCCCTGTACTCCCTGTAGCGCTGTGTCTCAGCGGGGAGCGCCGGAAAGGCTTTGCAGGGAGGCGAGGGACAACTCTTGTTGAGCAGCGGAGGTCGGCTGCCCGGAGCGGCGCGGTTCTCACCCTCTCAGCGCTGTACAGCATTGACGGAGCGTCCTGGACGGTGCTGGGCGGCCGGACGGAGCGGCTGGGGCGGCCGGACGGATCGGCTGGGGCGGCCGGACGGAGCGCTGGTGCGGGCGTACGGCGGCATTACAACACTGACCCACACAGCGGGGCGGCAGCCTGCGCTGACCGCCCCGTTTCCCCAGCCTACCTTGTTGTAGGGAGGCTGCGACGGCTCTGTAATCTTCCGGTCATGGCTGAGACGGGGCTTCTATTTGTAAGCTCCGTTCAGCTCTCCAGGTCATGGCTGAGACGGGGCTTCTATGTGTAAGCTCCGTCCAGCTGTTGCAGGAGCAGTGGGCTGCCTGTGGCTGTGAGGGTGCTCTTTGCGAGGACCGACACGCCATGCGCTGCCCGTGCAGCGGCACTATCCCGGACCCATGTTTTTCCAGAAACTGGGAAGGGATGTGCTATTGTAAAAAGTACAAATGAAAAATTTATAAAATCTTCCACAAAGTGTGGGAACTTCCCACAAGCCTTGTTAGTGCTGTGAGCACAGAAAAAACACTGAGGTAGTACACTGAGGTACTCAGGGATATGGAGGGGTGGAGAGTTCTAAATTTAAATATTCAGTGCCTTTGTTCCTGCTAAGCCGTCCATATCCCCAAGAGTACTCCAGTGACCCCTAGTGGATGAAAAAGAAATGGCCTTCTTTGTCATCGGGGCTTGCAGGAGCAGGGCATCAACTGGGTTGTGCCAGTCCACTGGGGAGAAATGTCTAACCGTGTCCCCTACATAGTGTTGAGCTAGCAAGAAAGCAATTGGGTACGGCTCTACCACCGGAAACTTAGCAGCTGCCTCCAGGAACGTCAAGGGCCTCCCCCCCCGGGCGTCAACCAGACTCCCAATATTAAGAATTCCTCCCACTCTCCAAATGTTATACAGGAAATACGCGTGTCCGCTCTAAAAGTCAGGGTTGTCTATGAATGGAAGGAATAGGGATTTTTGCGTATTCACGTTATGCTGACGTCTCAAACCCACCCATAATTTTCTGACATACCACAGAAGCGGGTTCTCTTTGACTTGGGCTGAGACTTCGCGGTCCTGCGTATGTAGGAAGCTAACTAGGTCTCGGCCCTGCAAGAATTCTCATTCCAAATCTGTGTTAGCATAATTTTCCTGGTTATGTAACCAATCACCAAGATATCTCATCTGAGCTGCCTGGGAGTACCAAATCATGTTAGGGAAGTTCAAACCTCCATTACTAGTCGGTTGTTGCAGTTTAAGCAAACTAATTTGTGGCTTCTTCCCCTGCCATATAAGCTTTCTAAACAGGAAATTCAGATGTTGAACATCTTTAGACGAGATTGTGCATGGAAGGGTTTGAATAATATACATAAGGCGAGGGAAGGACACCATCTTGATTAGATTGACTCTCCCCAAATATGACAGCTGTAAAGACTTCCAGCCCTCCAGCTCAGCAGCAATCCTACGTAGTATAGGGGTAAAGTTCAAACTATATAATAGTCCCGGAATTCGAGGAATCTTAACCCCCAGATATGATATGGAGTCAGATGTCCACGTCAAAGGTAGATTCCCTATTCCTTCCCTAGCAAAATCCCCGGAACCCAATCTGAGTGCCACCGATTTCGACCAATTGATACAGTAGCCCGAAACGTTCTCGTATGCTTGCAACAGTTCAAAAATGTGAGATAATGATTCTGATGGGTTACCTATGTACAACAGAACGTCGTCAGCAAATGCAGTCAGTTTAATCTCTCTCCGCCCTATCTTGATTCCCTTGAAGTGGACATCATTTTGTAAGATGCGCAGTAATGGGTCTATCGCTAGGTTAAATAAAAGTGGGGACAGTGGGCAGCCTTGGCGCGTGCCCCTGCACATAACAATCGGATCACTACAAGCACCATTTATCAAAATAGTCGTGGAGGGGGAGGTATACAGGTACTGTATTGTTTTGATAAAGTCTGGATGGAAATTCCTACGGCGTAGCACCGAAAACAAGTGAGGCCACAGCACTGTGTCAAAGGCCTTCGTCGTGTCCAGACTCAGCAAAACATTTTTGGATAGGTGCGAGTGCGCTGAAGCAACGCTGGCTGCCACCGCCACTCACACCCCTTTCACAGAGTGTTTTTCTCTAACAAAACCCAGTTGATGAGGGGTCAAAGCGTGAGGCAAAATCGTTTGTAATCTGTCTTAAAGTATTTTGGCGAACAATTTAATGTCAGTGTTTAGTAAAGTAATAGGCCTATAGGAGTTCACTGATTGGGGATCCTGAGCCGGCTTGGGGATCAAAATGGTATGGGCAGTATTAAAATGGTGGAACGGGGTGTGATGTTGCATAATGTCGTTGAATAATTCAAGTAGTGTAGGGGCAATATGGGGATGAAGAATTTTATAGAATTCATTGGACAGGCCGTCCGGCCCCGGGGACTTATGCAGATGAAGATTCAATATTGCCGCGTCTATCTCTAAGGTTGTGATAGGCGCAATCAATGCCTCGGCCTGGGTTTGTGACAACCGAGGCAAATCTGCCTGGCTCAGCAATCCGTGCCTCACTATCAAAAGGAAGACTGGAGTACAGGCTTGTAAAGTATGATTCAAAGTGTTCTACAATCGCCTTCGTGCTTGTGAGTAATTGGCCAGACCGTCTGTACCTGATGGCCGTAATGTAACGGGTAGGGCGCCGTTTTTTGGACATAGTAGCCAAAAGACGTCCCGTCTTATTTCCCCACTGGTAGTACTTGTATCGAGAAAATACTATATCTTTCTTGGCCTGAGACAATAAAAAGTCGTTCAATAACTGCTTAGCTTGAGTGTATTTATGTAGGGAGTCCTCCGTTGACATAAGGAGGTGATCATGGAGGGCTTCAGACATGGATGTATGTAATGAACTGTAAGTAGCAGTGGATTTCCTTTTATGTCTAACTACATATTCAGTTATTTGGCCTCTGAGAACAGCTTTAGCCGCGCCCCAGAAAATATGTGGTCTGTCCCAGTAATCTAAATGGTCATCCAAGTAATTCAACCAATGTTTGTAAGAAATTTCCGAAAGTCATCTGACTTCTACAAATAACTAGGAAATCGCCAGAATCTAGTGCCATTAGAGCGCGCCATTCTCTCTAAAGTTAAGGATACGGGAGCGTGGTCAGATATTAAGATATTGTGAAGATCAGTGATTTTTACGCACTTCACCAAAGAACCAGCTATAAAAATGGCATCTATTCTGGACCATGAGTGGTGCACATTAGAGTAGAAGGTATATGACTTGTCTGTGGGATTCAGTAGCCGCCATATGTCTGTGAGCTGGAGGGTGGTCCTCATCAACAACAGCTGTTTCCATAAGGGGGAAGCCAAATTTCTTGGGGGAGGCCGTTTGTCTAGAGTAGGGTCACCCACAGAGTTAAAATCCCCACCTATTACCAAAGCAAAATTGTCCCTTTGTGAGAGTAGACCGGCCAGTTCTTGTATAAAATCTACGGTCCCCACATTAGGCGCATATACGTTCACCAAGGTGTACTTTGTCCCCCATATTTCTATATCCAATATCAAATATCTACCATCCCTATCGCGAATTGAATTTAGAATGGTATAATTCAGGTCTTTATGGAGTAGGATGGCAACCCCCCTCGCTTTCTATGATAATCAGCTGAAATACAGCCGTCTCACCATGGAGCCCTAAGAGAAGAATCCGCACCATCCTGCCAATGAGTTTCCTGCAAAAACACAACGTGAGGACGAAATCTCGTTAAGTGTGTTACCACCCGCTTCCGCTTAACAGGGGAGTTAAGACCCCCGACGTTCCAAGAAACTATCTTAACACTAGAACCAATGGGAGTCCTAGGATGAGAGTGAGGATCCTGACTGGAATTAGCCAATACCTACACGTGGGTGCATTATTAAGTCAGATACCGGAATGTCAGTTATCCACTCCCTGTCTAAGCAAGCAGGGAGCTGCGGATAGATAATACAGAGCGTGCGCGGGTAGCCTATGCCCCGGGGGGGAGAGACCAGGTGCAAACCAAAATAGAAAACGCATATCCAAGATACAATACATTGCTTCAAACATTTTCTAACTATTTTTCCAAACCACATTAACCTGACAAGCGCCCTCAACATGAGTGACACTTGTGTTGAACGTAAGAGCTTAAAATAGATGTAAATTCAAATCAGCCAGGTAGCTCTAATATGTGCGTATAACCGCTTTATACAAAGCGGGGTGATTAAGGTAAAGTATTCAAGAGCAAATTAGGGATTATCTGGGCTTCTGGGGTCAAGCATTCTAGTAACATAAGATTTGGCTTCACACGGGTCTGAAAAAAAGAATGTGCGCCCATTATCATGGATACGCAGCTTGGCCGGGTACATCAATGCAAACTGTGTGTTGTTATCGTGGAGTAGTCTGCAAACATTAGAAAACTCCCGTCGCTTCTGAGCCACAGAGGCAGAAAAATCCTGAAAAATGAGGACAGTCCTGTCCTTCACCTTCAGATGGGAAACATTGCGATAGGAACGGAGAACCTGTTCCTTCATACGAAAATCAATAAATTTAGCGATAACCGGTCTAGGTCTCGAGTCTATGTCTGATCTAGTCGGACCAATTCTATGAGCTCTCTCTATGAGGCAGAAAGGACCCCCCAGGAATCTCCAGCGCAGTGAAGACTTCCTGAGACAGAAACTCAGAGTTGCGAATCACGGACTGTTTCCGGGATAGCAACAAATCTCAGGTTCGACCTTCTATCCCTATTTTCCAAGTCATCTATCTTGGCTTGCATGGCTGCGACAACAGTAGAGTGAGAATCTGAGGCCTGCTGCAGTGTCTGCACCTGATCCTCAGTATCGCTCACCCTCTGCTCCACTGAAGTGAGTCTAGAGGAATTAGTCTCCAGTTTAGCCAGTGTGGTGTCTAGCGCCGTCTGGATCTGCTCAAGTTTCCGATCAATGAATTGTATGTTTTCGAGTTTGCTATCTATCTGAGGCATCAGGAATTTAGATAGCTCTTGAGCCATTCTGGAGGGGGATGTCTGGTCTAATGACGTGGCCATGTCCGTCACCCCGTCTGGGTGGCTAGCCCCCCGAGAGGGTGAGGGAGGGTGCGATTTCCCTTGTTCTTACTCATTCTAGTGTTTATAGTCGGTTGGGACGATCTGCCAGACGAGGTCCTATGGACGTATTTGTCCATAACACACCATCCACCGCACTGCCAAATTATGGTGGCTGTGGAGCCACTTATTCCAATATTACAACCAAAGAGGATGCCTGCACAGTTATACGTCTATAATACTAATACAATCTGCAGAGGAGCAACAGAGCCACCTGGTCAAATATACATCACTACTACATAGTATCAATTATGAGAAACAAAGAACATACGCACAGTAGCATAGACTATTAACTGATAGAACCCAAGATTCCTAACTGGTCTATGCTGTGAAACCATAAAGTTGTTCAATCTAACTTAGCGAATACCAGTGTACTTGTATAAGTGAATTTGAACATATAAAAAGGCTGCAATTAGTTAACACTACCACCAGATGGCAGACCTGACCATGAAATGGCCCAGTAGTAGAAAATCTGAGTTGACCCAAATCAATGTTATGAGCCCAGGCAATAGCAGGAAACCTAATAATCCCTGCAGTATTTGTACAGATAAAAGAAAAGAGAAAAAAATAAATAAAAAAAAGTTCCTGAGGTACAAAGCAAGTAAGCTTTGGTAAGGGGCTTGGTGATGTAGGTAGTCACGACGGCAGGAGTCCTGATATAAATGGGCTGCAGACAATCCAAGGATAACTACTGTTCAGCTCCCTAAAAGCAAAGTGGAAACTGTTCAGGGGTAAGTCCTGTAGTCAGGTCGGAGCCAGCCACCTCACCCGTTCAATCGTGACATGAACAAGAATACGTGCACTGTTCTGTATCATATTAGCACAGATGCCCAAAAATGCGTGTAGGGAGGGAAGCAGCAGTAGAGCATAGTAGGGAAAAATGGAATAGGCAGGGAAGAAGGGTGGTGAGGGAATGGGAAACACACTAGGAGGGAACGGATTGAAGAATAGGGAGAGAATAATTACCAGTGTTCGTTAGTAAAAGAAGAAAGAGGGAGGGGATGACAGACAGTGTTAGTACCTGGGAGAGAAAGAGCATGTCATCCCATGCAGGCAAACAGCAGCTGTACCGATGTTATGGCAGGGGCTGCAGAATTCCTCGGGCTGAGGCTATTGGAGAGTCTCTGTTCCAGCAGCAAAGCAGATGGTTTGAGTAAGGACAGGTCCCTCGTGCCCGACAGCACCAGGTTTTCTGGCCACGAAGGGGAAAGACAGAGCCCCAGTCGCCGCTCCAGGATCCGTCTTCCCGAGCTAGAGGCACTTCGTCTACCACTGGCAGTCTAAGGAGTTCCGTTATACTCAACGATCGGGTAGCCGGGGTCAAGGCAGCACAATGACCGGAGAGGCACAGCTACTTCCCGCCCGAGTCCTGGCAGGGTGTCCTCCCCCGCCGCAGCCGCGTGTGCCGGAGCGGCAACAAGTCCCCGCAGCCGCACGCGAACCGGAATGGACATTGAACTGGGGAGCGATGATCAGCTCACAACAGAGGACCTGGGTGAGGGCGGATGCGCATCCAGGCGGCCACACACCCCGTAACTGTGAGGGTCCCCGCAGCGTCACCTCAATAGGAACAGGCACAGGGTCAGGGATCAGCAGACCGCAAGAAAGCGGCGGCAGCGCCCGTCCAGCGCCGGCGTCTCACAGCGGGGGTTACAAGTATAGGCAGATTCGCGCCAACTCCACGCTGGCGGTCATGCTAGCCATCCAACCCGATGGCCTGACTCCGGGGCAATTCACAACCTTCCTCCACAATAAAAGTATCCCTGTTGGCAGAGGAGTTCTGGCAGCAAGGGAATATAGTTTTTAGAGTAGTGGGACCCACCAAAAAGGAGAATTCAGTTGGACTTTCTATGCAGCTTAGAGGAGCTCTGTTAAAAAGCGGCCATGCTAGCTGGCCCCGCCCCCAGAAGCCCAAATCTAAGCAATTTGACTAGATTGCTTAGATTTTAAGCACAGACCACTTGTGTGTAACCCCCACAGCGATAGCGATGCGCGGGGCTATCGCCAGTGCTAGATTGGCCTGCATGCAGGCTCAATGTAGAACGTCACTCATTTCACCCGCTGGGTGAAAGGAGCCCCCCCCCCACCTCGCTCAGCACACATCGCGCTGTGCTGAGTGGGGGGAGAGATGTGTGCCGAACGGTTCGGTCAGCACACATCTCTCCCGTGTATAGGGACTTAAAACAATGGTTATATTCCCCTTCAAATCAGGGGAAATGAGCTTTAAATTTGATAAGCAACTAAACAATTATGTCTGTCAAATAAACTGCTTATGTGCTGTACATCAAACTGTCCATTGTTCCAGTGATTAAGAAACATGTTTGTACTTTGAAGTGTGGCAATAAAAAAATAAAAAAAGCACTGGAAACCAAGAAATGCCCATTGCTTCATAGAGTTACAAAAGTCTTCTCTGTGGCACTGTGTGCAGTTATACCAAGTACAGCATTTCTGCATTTCTGACAAACGTTATTATGGTAATGTGTTGGCCAATTGCACATGCCTACAATCTTCCATTCCTAGATCACACAGTGTTATCTAGCTATTAAATCATAAACGCACCTTGGAACAGCCTGGAGTAAAAGCTCCTGGAACACCAAACAGTACCCCCTTCTTGTTACCAAACACCTCCTTTATACTGGTCTTGTTCCCTGGACCACCATTGTACACCTGCACATCTGGAAGAGCATCTCCAACCTTAAAGAGAAAAAACAAGAGGACATGGATAATAACCTCTGATGTGGCCACATGAACAATGGCCCATACACTGGTATATATTTAAGAATGCTGCAAGTACCGTTGGTATATAAGCATATACGACTGCTGGCTGCAAGTACCATTGGTATACAAGTATCTATGACTGCTGCAAATACCACTGGTATATTAGTAGCTATGACTGCTGCAAGTACTATTGGAATATAAGCATCTATGACTGCTGCAAGTACCATTTTGTAAAACGGTCACACAAATCATTTTAGCAGTGGCACCTTACCTGCTGGCAAACTCGTATCTGAAAAGATTCTATTGCTCACACCCAGAATACACCATGGATCCATCCAATGCCAAAGTAGAAGATACATCAGATGGGGCTTTTACTACCAATCACTATCAGATTATGGCAGTGGCACATACTGTATATATGAAGTGGATGAGATTTCACACATTTTTGCCACCTTCTTCCTTATTTTATCAAATACTTTATCTATTTTTATTATGCATTTTAGAAGGGTAACAAAAACAAAAAAAGTAATAAATAATAATGCCACTTGCTATATTTCCTAGAGATGAGCGGGTTCGGTTTCTCTGAATCCGAACCCGCCCGAACTTCATGTTTTTTTTCACGGGTCCGAGCGACTCGGATCTTCCCGCCTTGCTCGGTTAACCCGAGCGCGCCCGAACGTCATCATGACGCTGTCGGATTCTCGCGAGGCTCGGATTCTATCGCGAGGCTCGGATTCTATATAAGGAGCCGCGCGTCGCCGCCATTTTCACACGTGCATTGAGATTGATAGGGAGAGGACGTGGCTGGCGTCCTCTCCATTTAGATTAGGGTTGAGAGAGAGAGAGATTGACCTGAGGCTGTGATACTGTAGAAGAGAGTGCAGAGTTTAGTGACTGACGACCACAGTGACCACCAGACAGTGCAGTTGTTTGTTTTATTTAATATATCCGTTCTCTGCCTGAAAAAAACGATACACACAGTGACTCAGTCACATACCATATCTGTGTGCACTGCTCAGCCCAGTGTGCTGCATCAATGTATATATATATATCTGACTGTGCTCAGCTCACACAGCTTATAATTGTGGGAGAGACTGGGGAGCACTGCAGTGCCAGTTATAGGTTATAGCAGGAGCCAGGAGTACATAATATTATATTAAAATTAAACAGTGCACACTTTTGCTGCAGGAGTGCCACTGCCAGTGTGACTAGTGACCAGTGACCTGACCACCAGTATATATAATATTAGTAGTATACTATCTCTTTATCAACCAGTCTATATTAGCAGCAGACACAGTACAGTGCGGTAGTTCACGGCTGTGGCTACCTCTGTGTCGGCACTCGGCAGCCCGTCCATAATTGTATATACCACCTAACCGTGGTTTTTTTTTCTTTCTTTATAGTCATACTAGTTACGAGTATACTATCTCTTTATCAACCAGTCTATATTAGCAGCAGACACAGTACAGTGCGGTAGTTCACGGCTGTGGCTACCTCTGTGTCGGCACTCGGCAGCCCGTCCATAATTGTATATACCACCTAACCGTGTTTTTTTTTTCTTTCTTTATACATACATACTAGTTACGAGTATACTATCTCTTTATCAACCAGTCTATATATTAGCAGCAGACACAGTACAGTGCGGTAGTTCACGGCTGTGGCTACCTCTGTGTCGGCACTCGGCAGCCCGTCCATAATTGTATATACCACCTAACCGTGGTTTTTTTTTCTTTCTTTATAGTCATACTAGTTACGAGTATACTATCTCTTTATCAACCAGTCTATATTAGCAGCAGACACAGTACAGTGCGGTAGTTCACGGCTGTGGCTACCTCTGTGTCGGCACTCGGCAGCCCGTCCATAATTGTATATACCACCTAACCGTGGTTTTTTTTTCTTTCTTTATACATACATACTAGTTACGAGTATACTATCTCTTTATCAACCAGTCTATATATTAGCAGCAGACACAGTACAGTGCGGTAGTTCACGGCTGTGGCTACCTCTGTGTCGGCACTCGGCAGCCCGTCCATAATTGTATATACCACCTAACCGTGGTTTTTTTTCTTTCTTTATACATACATACATACATACATACATACATACTAGTTACGAGTATACTATCTCTTTATCAACCAGTCTATATATTAGCAGCAGACACAGTACAGTGCGGTAGTTCACGGCTGTGGCTACCTCTGTGTCGGCACTCGGCAGCCCGTCCATAATTGTATATACCACCTAACCGTGGTTTTTTTTTTTCTTTCTTTATACATACATACTAGTTACGAGTATACTATCTCTTTATCAACCAGTCTATATATTAGCAGCAGACACAGTACAGTGCGGTAGTTCACGGCTGTGGCTACCTCTGTGTCGGCACTCGGCAGCCCGTCCATAATTGTATACTAGTATCCAATCCATCCATCTCCATTGTTTACCTGAGGTGCCTTTTAGTTGTGCCTATTAAAATATGGAGAACAAAAATGTTGAGGTTCCAAAATTAGGGAAAGATCAAGATCCACTTCCACCTCGTGCTGAAGCTGCTGCCACTAGTCATGGCCGAGACGATGAAATGCCAGCAACGTCGTCTGCCAAGGCCGATGCCCAATGTCATAGTACAGAGCATGTCAAATCCAAAACACCAAATATCAGTAAAAAAAGGACTCCAAAACCTAAAATAAAATTGTCGGAGGAGAAGCGTAAACTTGCCAATATGCCATTTACCACACGGAGTGGCAAGGAACGGCTGAGGCCCTGGCCTATGTTCATGGCTAGTGGTTCAGCTTCACATGAGGATGGAAGCACTCAGCCTCTCGCTAGAAAAATGAAAAGACTAAAGCTGGCAAAAGCAGTAGCACCGCAAAGAACTGTGCGTTCTTCGAAATCCCAAATCCACAAGGAGAGTCCGACTCCAATTGTGTCGGTTGCGATGCCTGACCTTCCCAACACTGGACGTGAAGAGCATGCGCCTTCCACCATTTGCACGCCCCCTGCAAGTGATGGAAGGAGCACCCGCAGTCCAGTTCCTGATAGTCAGATTGAAGATGTCAGTGTTGAAGTACACCAGGATGAGGAGGATATGGGTGTTGCTGGCGCTGGGGAGGAAATTGACCAGGAGGATTCTGATGGTGAGGTGGTTTGTTTAAGTCAGGCACCCGGGGAGACACCTGTTGTCCGTGGTAGGAATATGGCCGTTGACATGCCTGGTGAAAATACCAAAAAAAATCAGCTCTTCGGTGTGGAAGTATTTCACCAGAAATGCGGACAACAGGTGTCAAGCCGTGTGTTCCCTTTGTCAAGCTGTAATAAGTAGGGGTAAGGACGTTAACCACCTCGGAACATCCTCCCTTATACGTCACCTGCAGCGCATTCATAATAAGTCAGTGACAAGTTCAAAAACTTTGGGTGACAGCGGAAGCAGTCCACTGACCAGTAAATCCCTTCCTCTTGTAACCAAGCTCACGCAAACCACCCCACCAACTCCCTCAGTGTCAATTTCCTCCTTCCCCAGGAATGCCAATAGTCCTGCAGGCAATGTCACTGGCAATTCTGACGAGTCCTCTCCTGCCTGGGTTTCCTCCGATGCATCCTTGCGTGTAACGCCTACTGCTGCTGGCGCTGCTGTTGTTGCTGCTGGGAGTCGATGGTCATCCCAGAGGGGAAGTCGTAAGCCCACTTGTACTACTTCCAGTAAGCAATTGACTGTTCAACAGTCCTTTGCGAGGAAGATGAAATATCACAGCAGTCATCCTGCTGCAAAGCGGATAACTGAGGCCTTGACAACTATGTTGGTGTTAGACGTGCGTCCGGTATCCGCCGTTAGTTCACAGGGAACTAGACAATTTATTGAGGCAGTGTGCCCCCGTTACCAAATACCATCTAGGTTCCACTTCTCTAGGCAGGCGATACCGAGAATGTACACGGACGTCAGAAAAAGACTCACCAGTGTCCTAAAAAATGCAGTTGTACCCAATGTCCACTTAACCACGGACATGTGGACAAGTGGAGCAGGGCAGGGTCAGGACTATATGACTGTGACAGCCCACTGGGTAGATGTATGGACTCCCGCCGCAAGAACAGCAGCGGCGGCACCAGTAGCAGCATCTCGCAAACGCCAACTCTTTCCTAGGCAGGCTACGCTTTGTATCACCGCTTTCCAGAATACGCACACAGCTGAAAACCTCTTACGGCAACTGAGGAAGATCATCGCGGAATGGCTTACCCCAATTGGACTCTCCTGTGGATTTGTGGCATCGGACAACGCCAGCAATATTGTGTGTGCATTAAATATGGGCAAATTCCAGCACGTCCCATGTTTTGCACATACCTTGAATTTGGTGGTGCAGAATTTTTTAAAAAACGACAGGGGCGTGCAAGAGATGCTGTCGGTGGCCAGAAGAATTGCGGGACACTTTCGGCGTACAGGCACCACGTACAGAAGACTGGAGCACCACCAAAAACTACTGAACCTGCCCTGCCATCATCTGAAGCAAGAAGTGGTAACGAGGTGGAATTCAACCCTCTATATGCTTCAGAGGTTGGAGGAGCAGCAAAAGGCCATTCAAGCCTATACAATTGAGCACGATATAGTAGGTGGAATGCACCTGTCTCAAGCGCAGTGGAGAATGATTTCAACGGTGTGCAAGGTTCTGATGCCCTTTGAACTTGCCACACGTGAAGTCAGTTCAGACACTGCCAGCCTGAGTCAGGTCATTCCCCTCATCAGGCTTTTGCAGAAGAAGCTGGAGACATTGAAGGAGGAGCTAACACGGAGCGATTCCGCTAGGCATGTGGGACTTGTGGATGGAGCCCTTAATTCGCTTAACAAGGATTCACGGGTGGTCAATCTGTTGAAATCAGAGCACTACATTTTGGCCACCGTGCTCGATCCTAGATTTAAAGCCTACCTTGGATCTCTCTTTCCGGCAGACACAAGTCTGCTGGGGTTGAAAGACCTGCTGGTGACAAAATTGTCAAGTCAAGCGGAACGCGACCTGTCAACATCTCCTCCTTCACATTCTCCCGCAACTGGGGGTGCGAGGAAAAGGCTCAGAATTCCGAGCCCACCCGCTGGCGGTGATGCAGGGCAGTCTGGAGCGACTGCTGATGCTGACATCTGGTCCGGACTGAAGGACCTGACAACGATTACGGACATGTCGTCTACTGTCACTGCATAGGATTCTCTCAACATTGATAGAATGGTGGAGGATTATATGAGTGACCGCATCCAAGTAGGCACGTCACACAGTCCGTACTTATACTGGCAGGAAAAAGAGGCAATTTGGAGGCCCTTGCACAAACTGGCTTTATTCTACCTAAGTTGCCCTCCCACAAGTGTGTACTCCGAAAGAGTGTTTAGTGCCGCCGCTCACCTTGTCAGCAATCGGCGTACGAGGTTACATCCAGAAAATGTGGAGAAGATGATGTTCATTAAAATGAATTATAATCAATTCCTCCGCGGAGACATTGACCAGCAGCAATTGCCTCCACAAAGTACACAGGGAGCTGAGATGGTGGATTCCAGTGGGGACGAATTGATAATCTGTGAGGAGGGGGATGTACACGGTGATATATCGGAGGGTGATGATGAGGTGGACATCTTGCCTCTGTAGAGCCAGTTTGTGCAAGGAGAGATTAATTGCTTCTTTTTTGGGGGGGGTCCAAACCAACCCGTCATATCAGTCACAGTCGTGTGGCAGACCCTGTCACTGAAATGATGGGTTGGTTAAAGTGTGCATGTCCTGTTTTGTTTATACAACATAAGGGTGGGTGGGAGGGCCCAAGGACAATTCCATCTTGCACCTCTTTTTTCTTTTCTTTTTCTTTGCGTCATGTGCTGTTTGGGGAGGGTTTTTTGGAAGGGACATCCTGCGTGACACTGCAGTGACACTCCTAGATGGGCCCGGTGTTTGTGTCGGCCACTAGGGTCGCTTATCTTACTCACACAGCTACCTCATTGCGCCTCTTTTTTTCTTTGCGTCATGTGCTGTTTGGGGAGGGTTTTTTGGAAGGGACATCCTGCGTGACACTGCAGTGACACTCCTAGATGGGCCCGGTGTTTGTGTCGGCCACTAGGGTCGCTTATCTTACTCACACAGCTACCTCATTGCGCCTCTTTTTTTCTTTGCGTCATGTGCTGTTTGGGGAGGGTTTTTTGGAAGGGACATCCTGCGTGACACTGCAGTGCCACTCCTAGATGGGCCCGGTGTTTGTGTCGGCCACTAGGGTCGCTAATCTTACTCACACAGCTACCTCATTGCGCCTCTTTTTTTCTTTGCGTCATGTGCTGTTTGGGGAGGGTTTTTTGGAAGGGCCATCCTGCGTGACACTGCAGTGCCACTCCTAGATGGGCCCGGTGTTTGTGTCGGCCACTAGGGTCGCTTATCTTACTCACACAGCGACCTCGGTGCAAATTTTAGGACTAAAAATAATATTGTGAGGTGTGAGGTATTCAGAATAGACTGAAAATGAGTGGAAATTATGGTTTTTGAGGTTAATAATACTTTGGGATCAAAATGACCGCCAAATTCTATGATTTAAGCTGTTTTTTAGGTTTTTTGGAAAAAAACACCCGAATCCAAAACACACCCGAATCCGACAAAAAAAATTCGGTGAGGTTTTGCCAAAACGCGGTCGAACCCAAAACACTGCCGCGGAACCGAACCCAAAACCAAAACCCGAAAAATTTCCGGCGCTCATCTCTAATATTTCCCGCTCCCTGCTCTCAGCAGAGGCCTCAGTGAATGAGAAGGATGTCTAGGTGATCAGAAACAAGAAAACAAAATCAGAAAATGTTCACTATGCTAAAGTAACGACTTCACCTCAGGAAGGAGAGAAAGCTGCCAGCACTGGTCTGGTGCCAAATGATCTTTTTGCAGAGGGATGTTAAGCGTGTGCCCCTTCATAAACCATCAAACCGCATCTCTGGCATTTGGAAGGCGAGGCTGGAGATAAATGGGCTCACTGGGGGGGGATTGAGGATTTAGGATGAATTGCAAGGATTTGGTGGGACTTCACCTCGCCATAAAAGAACGTAGCCCTATTGACCTAGATCTCCTCACATAACGTAACGTCTGAAGGACATGCCCATTTCAAACTCCCAAGGGTTAGCCAATGGATAACATGTGACTGTTTCCCTAATCTCCCTGCAGATCTCTTCCCTGGTCACCTGTATTTACTGTCTCACATCACAATTCTTCATATGATTTGGGATAGTTACAGAATAGTCACCTGATTCCACGGTTATTGAGTGCCGCATATCGGTCTCCTGCCATCAAGATGACACTTACCATCTCCTATATAACAGCCCAGATCTGTGACTTTGTGACTCATTTGCTAACGCTGGGCGGAGTCACAACACTGGGTGGAGTTAGTCAAATGAGTCACAGATCTGGGCAAATCTATAGGAGACTAGGAGCAGAAGCAGATAGTATGGGCATGGCACAGGCAGGGGTGCATACCTCCCAGCTTTCTTCAGGCAGACAGGGGTGCATACCTCCCAGCTTTCTTCAGGCAGAAGGAGGGCACACACACACACACACACACACACACACACACGGCGAAAAGGGGGCGTGGCCAAAAAGGTCGTGGCTTTACGAGAGGGCCCCCATTTTCGTCAGTGAAGGGGCATGCCCAGCGCTCTGTGAGCTGCTGGCATGCCTCCAGGGGCGGATTACGAGTCCGGGGGGCCCAGGGCACTTGAGACAGGGGAGCCCTATCTCATGGCTGTGTCTGCTGTGGGGCTGGGGACGTGGCCTAATCGCGCCCGTGTGGCCACGCCCCCTTATGCAAATTCCAGGATTTTTTTTTTTATATGGAATTTTGGCCCCTCAGCTAGGGCTAAAGCCAGAGGAGGTGGTCGCTTCCCCTACACACCCGCACAGGCAGAAGAAAGCAGGCAACACCCCAGACCTGCCAACACGCAGCAGCGTGTGCTGACTGTAGCACAATGCTGCCGCTGTTGCTGGCAGGACGGGGGAGCTTCTGAGCTGGGACAGAGCTACTCCAGCCGGGGAGCCCCCTAAAACTGTGGGGCCCACGGTACGTACCCCATGCCCCCCCCCCCTTAATCCGGCTCTGCTGCCGGAACAGTTGGGAGGTATGGGGGTGTGTGAGGGGTATGCCGTACAGACAGACGGGCACCGGCTCACTGTGTGCTTGACCCCCCACATCAGCATACTCAGCAGGGTCTCTCTGGCGCGGAAGAGCATCACTTTCTAGCACACTCCACGCTTCTTAGCTGCAGTTTTGTGGGGCACCTGCTGCTGTGCAGGTTCCGTACTGCCTCTGTTATCTCCAGCCCCGGCAACCCCACCGCTAGCTGCAGTGCTGCCGCCCGCAGTGAGGTGCGCCCAGCTCCTTCACACACTTTAGCCAGCGGGTAGCGCTGCAGAAGTCCGAGCTGCTTGCAGGCTCCGACCCCCTCCTCCCTCCAGCCGCAGCGTCTCCTGGGAGCTAACCAGTCACTCCCAGTCTCCCCTTACCACAGTGCCCAGCAGCCGCGAGGTCCGCGCCGTGTGCATGCTATGACCCCCTCCTCCCTCCAATCGCAGCGTCTCCTGGGGGCTAACCAGTCACTCCCAGTCTCCCCTTACCACAGTGCCCGGCAGCTGCGCGAGGTCTGCGGTGTGTGACTGAGGAGGGGGGGAGGGGGGGAGGGATGCTGACGGGCAGAGGAAGCAGGACTCCAGCCTGAGAGAGCCAGCCATGCCAAGTCTCCACCAGCAGCAGATCCCAACAGGTTGGAGTGGAACAGCAGCAGCCGTGACTCCGGTAAGACAAATCTGTCTGTCACCACTGTTTTGTCCCTAATACCAATCTCTCCCGTGCCCTGTGTTCTGTCATGTCCCTGTCACCCCTGGCCTTGCCCTGTCACCCTTATGCTGGCCCTGTTACCCCTATCCTGGCCCTGTCACCCGTGATCTGACCCTGTCACGCCTGTCCTGGCCCTGTTACTGCATGCCCTCCAACTAACTTTTTGGCAGGTACAGTACCCGCAGCGCCTCCAGACCCCTCCTCAATGCACCACACCTCCGCACCTTCCCCTCCACCACATGCGGCACTCCACCCCTCCCCCACACGCTGTGCCTCCAGACCCCCTACACCACCCGTGGCTCCCACTCCTCCGCCCCTCCATCACCCACAGCACCTCCAGACCCCCTCCACCATCCACCCCCCATATATGTCTCCCCCCACACCTGCCCCCTCCACCCGCAGCATCTGCAGACACCCTCCTCCATCTGCGGTCCCCCCCACCCACCCCTCCCCCACCCATGGCACCCCCGCACCTACCCCTCCACCACCTGCAGCGCCTCCAGACCCCCTTCCCCATCCGCCGCACCACCCGTACCTGCCCCTCCCCTACGCACGGCGCCTCCAGACCGTTGCAAGGGGCTGTGCCTCCTTCACCATCGCACGCCCTTTCATTGTGCAATATTTAACCACGGACAAAGGAATGCAGGTAATACTCCATATAATACAAATATTGAACCCCAGAAAGGCATGCAAGGGTTAAGGGGGCGTAGCCCCTTGCGACGGTGTGAAGAGCGCCCGTAGGGCGCGATGAAGCACCTAGTACTCAATAGAATAGTTCTTGAAGACCAACCAGCTGCATTATTCACAGGCTTACAAAAATATTTGTGGCTGTACCGACAAGTGCAAGGTCCAAGAGAAGCCAGGGACTCTAGGCCTCCCATACTCAATATTACTTTACAGATGTCTTACACGCGGTTTGTGTACGGACAGCAAATACATAGCAAGTGACCGGGCTCCACATTACACCCCCAGTAGGTATTAGAAACACCTGGGTACATTTTATGCATAGTATCTGGGTACATATACCATCCTGAGAGTGCTTTGAACATAGATGCACTTAGTGAGCAAGTTTATGTGACGAGGTCCCTTTGTGTAAGGCAGCAGTATGCCATATTTGTCACTATAGGCTTATATATGCGCAATCCCCCCTATACATAGAGGAGCCCAGACAGTGCACTGCACTAGAACAGATTTACCAATCTTTATATAAACAGTGTAATCCTACAGATCTAGGTCTCTGACACTGATTTATGTTGTATTTTCCCAAAATTACATTTATTTATTTTTTAAGTAAAACTTTTCTCCCCCCCCCATCCCCCCTATTTTATTTATTCGGATGACAGCCTTCTTAAACCTCATACTGTGTGTGCGGTGCAAATCAGATTTGCACCACACACACAGTACTGGTGCACCGGAGGCTGACACTCAGGCAGCCTCGAGTGCACATGAGAGCAGCGCAGGCTGTCCGTAAATCTGGGTACATGTACCAGCAGTTAGCCAGGAGTAAGTAAGGCACAGACATACACAGGCGGAGATTACCTTGATTGACATGGCGCCGCTCCGAGTCTTGCCCCTATATCACAAATAGAAGAAGAAGAAGCCAGCAACTGCACACCGCAATACCTAAGCTGTGATACACGAAGGAGGGGCCGCAGGGGGCGGTGCTATAGCTTTCCCGGGAGGAGTCACGCCCATCCAAGGTGAGACCTTAGTCCTTTCTCACTGCGCATGCGTCTTCTAGAAGACAAGCAAAGAACGCAAATTGATGTCGCGCGTGCGCAGTGACGTTCCTACATGGCTGCGGAAATGGGCGATTGTCGTACTCTGTGTCCCGCCCCTAGTGACAGGTTCGACTCTGTGATTGCCGAGAGCCAGGGAACCCGGAAGTAGTTGCCGTTTTGTGACACACGTGTGTAGTAACCAGGGAAGGAAAATGAAGCTGCTAACGCACAACATGCTGCGGAGCCACGTTACCGGCGTGACCCGGGGCTTCCCGCTTATTGTCCGGGTATGTCTCCGTCCTGTGTGGCATGTCATGTGTTGGCGTACAGTAGCGATGGCCTAGAGCTACATACCTCCCAACATGACCCTCTCCAGGAGGGACGGAATGCTCTGTTTCTGGACTTTTAATATATGATTGCTGGCACCTATTTTGAACAGGTTAATGGATAAGAAAGGTGTTTCAGCTCATGTTAGGGCAATCAAAAATTGAGAGAGAAGTCCAGGAGCAGAGCATTCTATCTCTCCTGGAGAGGGTCATGTTGGGAGGTATGCGCTATATGCAGCTACTGGAACGTAATGTTAAGGTTGAGGCTAGATCCAAGTGGCCTAAGGGACCTTTTCCGTCAGGGGGAGGAGCCACGGCACAAGGGGGAGGAGCTACGCCAGCGGGACAGTTGCTCTAGTATCCACGCTACCAACTATTACCTTTAGTAATTAGGTGGCAAGCGGAGCGAGCCACCGTGCCCGAAGCGTGGCGAGCGAAGCGAGCCCGCAAGGGTACTTTTCGGGTACCTTGTTCGGCCGTAGCTCCTCCCCCTGGTGACGTGTCTCCTCCCCTAGGTACGTCAGAAGGTCCCTTCTCCCACTCCGATATAGAATCAACCGTAGTGTTAAGGTGCATACACACTGTGAGATTCGGGCTAAGCCCGATTCCAATTATGCAACAGGGGCTAGGTCTACATCGCAAACACATAATGACTGTGCTTGCGATACTGACTATGTACGATTTTGGCTAAGTGTCCATTTTGTTTGTCTTCTAAGAGTCAAAATTGACTTGCCTGCGCAGTCTGTCTAGGCTTGCGATGCCGACCGCGCATCGAATCGGGATCGCAAGGTGACTTTCACCTTGCGAACTGCACGAACTTTTCTTACGATTTTGACTAGTCAAAATCGTAAGAAAATATCTCATCGTGTGTACACACCATTAGCTATACCATCCTACTGGTACGTAGTGTTAGCTGTGCAGTGCTACTGGTACGTAGTGTTAGCTATGCAATGCTACTGGTACGTAGTATTAGCTGTGCCATCCTACTGGTACGTAGTGTTAGCTATGCCATGCTACTGGTACGTAGTGTTAGCTGTGCAGCGCTACTGGTACGTAGTGTTAGCTATGCCATGCTACTGGTACGTAGTGTTAGCTGTGCAATGCTACTGGTACGTAGTATTAGCTGTGCCATCCTACTGGTACGTAGTGTTAGCTATGCTATGCTACTGGTACGTAGTATTAGCTGTGCCATCCTACTGGTACGTAGTGTTAGCTATGCTATGCTACTGGTACGTAGTGTTAGCTGTGCCATCCTACTGGTACGTAGTGTTAGCTCTGCCATGCTACTGGTACGTAGTGTTAGCTGTGCCATCTACTGGTACGTAGTGTTAGCTATTCCATGCTACTGGTACGTAGTGTTAGCTGTGCCATCCTACTGGTACGTAGTGTTAGCTGTGCCATCCTACTGGTACGTAGTGTTAGCTGTGCCATCCTACTGGTACGTAGTGTTAGCTGTGCCATGCTACTGTTATGTAGTGTTAGCAGTGCCATGCTACTGTTACGTAGTGTTAGCTGTGCAATGCTACTGGTACGTAGTGTTAGCTGTGCCATCCTACAGGTACGTAGTGTTAGCTGTGCCATGCTACTGGTACGTAGTGTTAGCTGTGCAATGCTACTGGTACGTAGTGTTAGCTGTGCCATGCTACTGTTACGTAGTGTTAGCTGTGCCATCCTACTGGTACGTAGTGTTAGCTGTGCAATGCTACTGGTACGTAGTGTTAGCTGTGCCATCCTACTGCTACGTAGTGTTAGCTGTGCCATGCTACTGGTACGTAGTGTTAGGTGTGCCATGCTACTGGTACGTAGTGTTAGCTGTGCCATGCTACTGGTACGTAGTGTTAGCTGTGCTATGCTACTGGTACGTAGTGTTAGCTGTGCCATCCTACTGGTACGTAGTGTTAGCTGTGCCATCCTACTGGTACGTAGTGTTAGCTGTGCCATGCTACTGTTATGTAGTGTTAGCTGTGCCATGCTACTGTTACGTAGTGTTAGCTGTGCAATGCTACTGTTATGTAGTGTTAGCTGTGCCATCCTACTGGTACGTAGTGTTAGCTGTGCCATGCTACTGGTACGTAGTGTTAGCTGTGCCATGCTACTGTTATGTAGTGTTAGCTGTGCCGTCCTACTGGTACGTAGTGTTAGCTGTGCAATGCTACTGGTACGTAGTGTTAGCTGTGCCATCCTACTGCTACGTAGTGTTAGCTGTGCCATGCTACTGGTACGTAGTGTTAGGTGTGCCATGCTACTGGTACGTAGTGTTAGCTGTGCCATGCTACTGGTACGTAGTGTTAGCTGTGCTATGCTACTGGTACGTAGTGTTAGCTGTGCCATCCTACTGGTACGTAGTGTTAGCTGTGCCATGCTACTGTTATGTAGTGTTAGCTGTGCCATGCTACTGTTACGTAGTGTTAGCTGTGCAATGCTACTGGTACGTAGTGTTAGCTATGCCATCCTACAGGTACGTAGTGTTAGCTGTGCCATGCTACTGGTACGTAGTGTTAGCTGTGCAATGCTACTGGTACGTAGTGTTAGCTGTGCCATGCTACTGTTATGTAGTGTTAGCTGTGCCATCCTACTGGTACGTAGTGTTAGCTGTGCCATGCTACTGGTACGTAGTGTTAGCTGTGCCATGCTACTGTTATGTAGTGTTAGCTGTGCCATCCTACTGGTACGTAGTGTTAGCTGTGCAATGCTACTGGTACGTAGTGTTAGCTGTGCCATCCTACTGCTACGTAGTGTTAGCTGTGCCATGCTACTGGTACGTAGTGTTAGGTGTGCCATGCTACTGGTACGTAGTGTTAGCTGTGCCATCCTACTGGTACGTGGTGTTAGCTATGCCATGCTACTGGTACGTAGTGTTAGCTGTGCAATGCTACTGGTACATGGTGTTAGCTATGCCATGCTACTGGTTCATAGTGTTAGGTGTCTTCCTATTTTTTCCGAATTGCTGAACTGGCCCTATGTAGCTTTGCTTTCTTACCTTGTATTCTTGGTGACCTGCTACATGCTGCCATATTGCTCTGTAGTATAACATTGTATCCACGGTGACCTGCTACCAAACTGTATGTGCTCTGTTTTATTACCTTTTATCCCCGGTGACATGCTACATTCTGCCAGATCCTACCTGCTCCGTATTCTTACCTTGTATCCCTGGTGACCTGCTACATTCTGCCAGAGCCTACTTATTCCATATTCTTACCTTGTATCCCCGGTGACCTGCTGCCAGACCCTACAAGCTCACTATTTTTACCTTGTATTTCCAGTGACCTACTTCCTGACACTACTTGCTCAGTATTCTTACCTTGTATCCGTGGATACTGCCACCTGCTGCCAGACCCTATATGCTCCGTAGTCTTGCTTTGTATCCCCGGTGATCTGCTGTCAGACCCTATGTGCTCCGTATTCTTACCTTGTATCCCCGGTGACCTGCTACACTCTGCCAGATCCTATGTGCTCCATATTATTATCTTGTATCCATGGTGGCCTGCTGCCAGAACCTACTGTATGTGCCCCGTATTCTTACCTTGTATCCCTGGGGACCTACTGCCAGATCCTACATTTATTCTTACCTTGTATTTCCAGTGACCTGCTGCCTGACCCTACTTGCTTAGTATTCTTATGTTGTATCCATGGATACTGCCACCTGCTACCAGACCCTATGTGCTCTGTATTCTTACCTTGTATCCCGGTAACCTACCTGGTGCCAGATTCTAAGTTCTCTGATTTCCGATGACCTGCTGCATCACCCTACGTGCTCAGTATTCTTATCTTCTTTACTTGTATCTGTGGGTACTGGTACCTACTGCTATTTTGTTAAAGTTGAGTATTTAAAATAGCGTTCATCTGTGTAAATTATATCTATGGAAGTGTTTTTAAAATGTGTTTGTGTTTTACATATTAAAGTAGGTGCACCTCTCCACTAATTGTACAACCCCCAACACACCATGCAAAACAATCTCCAAGTATACAGCAATCAGCCATAGCATTAAAATACCTTACCAATGAAGTGAATAACATGATATCATTACTATGGCACCTGTCAAGGTGTGGGATGTATTAGGCTTCAAGTGAACAGTCAGTTGTTGAAGAAAGAAAAATGGGCGTTAGATCTGAGTGCTTTTAACAACAGGCAAATTGTGATGGCTAAATGACTAGGTAGGAACAGCTCCAAAATGGCAGGTCTTGTGGAATGTTCCTAGGCGAGACAGAGCCATTCCTGTCATACTCACAGGCGTGCGCAGAGACTGACTGGCGGGTGCCGCTCCGGACTTCCCCCCCTCCACGGCATTATAGTGTTCTCTCACCTCCCCTGTCCTGGATATAAACTGCTCACCTGGGTGGCCCAGGTGAGCGGACCAGGTGAGCAGTCTATATCCAGGACAGGGGAGGTGAGAGAACACTATAATGCCGTGGAGGGGGGGGAAGTCCGGAGCGGCACCCGCCAGTCAGTCTCTGCGCACGCCTGTGGTCATACTAACGTATATGCCAGAGTTTTGACTATATAAAGTATATGAAAACTAGAAAGAATATATTAGAAATATCTTCTTTGTATTATTCCAGTGATTTTTAACCTTTATATAACTTGTGGCACACCAAACAATATTTTAAAATTTCCAAGGCACACCATTACTCCCACACAGGAATAAACCACACACATTGGACCCCACAGTAAATAAATACCCACACATACTGTACATTGGCCTCCACAGTAAGAACAAACACCATAGAAAAAACTATGACATTGCTCCCCACATAAAATACATTGTTACCCCCCAGGAAAAATAAAATAACAAATATTGGCCCCTACCTGTCATCTGTCCTCCTCTCTGTACTTCAGTGATGGGGGTTGCTTACATTGATGCGAGGACTGAGCAGCGGGCGAACTGGCCGATGTGGATGTGCAAGCATTGTACAGCACCGTGGGGCTAATTCAGACCTGATCGTTGCTGTGCATTTTCGCACAGTGGGTGATCAGGTCTGAACTGCGCAGGTGCCGCAGTGCTCTGGCGCATACCAGAGATGCGATCGCCTCTGCCGGATTGACAGGCAGAGGTGTTCGCTGGGCGGGAGGGGTCGGGCCGGCTGTTTTGGGGGAGCGGTCTGGTCAACGCAGGCATGCCCAGACCGTGCAGGGGATGGGCCGCGGCGGCTGCGTGACATCACAGAAGCTGCGCTGGTAGGGAGCTACTCTTCAGGTACAAAAGCATTGCAGCCGTGCAATGCTTTGGTACCTGTGCGGCGGATGGAGGGCCAGACATGCGGGGCGGACTAGCCCTGTGCTGGGCGTCCCCCTGCATGTCAGGGTGGCTGATCGTAGTCATGCAAAATTTTGCACGGGTACGATCAGGTCTGAATTAGCCCCCGTGTCTCTTATGTAGGAAGGAACCCGCAGGTGTTATCTTTTATCACTCACTTTTGTCCTGTTAGTTTCTGTATCTCTGATACGCCACTGTTGGATTGTATGTATCTCCTGATTGTCACTCTGATGAATACATATAAGCAGTGCCCCAACTGGAATGTTACTTTTTTTGAACTCTGTGCTCCCCTGGACGGTCAGTTTAGTTACCCATGAGTCCCATCATGGTGTAAATAAGTGAGGCTGTATGCAGCGACCGGACAGGAGGGTGGTGAGACCTGTTATGTCACACCGCCGTGTATCCATAGCAAAGGTCACGGTCCATGACTGGGCCTATTGGAAGAGCACAGCGCTTCCTGAGCTCATTGTTCAATTTGAAGGCACTGGCAGCGGTTCTAGAAATTTGCAAAAATCTAAAAAAAAGCTTTTTTTCACATTGTCATTATGGGGTATTGTGTGTAGAATTTTGAGGGGGAAAAATGTATTTATTCCATTTTGTAATAAGGCTGTAACATAACAAAATGTGGAAAAAGTGAAGCGCTGTGAATACTCTCTGGATGTACTGTATACTGCTGCATCTTTGTATAATGCCCACATGAACTCTTTGGTTCATATATTGTGTGTAATTCTGGCTCTGGTACTAGGCAGTGCCTCCTGAGCCATTTACATCACCGCACGTCCTTGGTTAGTACCTACCAAAAGTGGTGCAAGGCAGGACAACCGGTGACAGGGTCATGGGCGCCTAATGCTCTTTGATATGCGGGGTGCGAAGGTTAGCCCATCTGATCCTGTCTCATAATTAAGCTAATGTAGCACAAAATGTTGAAAAAGTTAATACAACTTACAGAACTTAAAGGATCCACTGCTTACGTCTTAGCACTAGATACCACAGGACACCTTCAGAAGTCTTGTGGAGTCCATGCCTCGGTCAGAGTGGCTTGGCGGAATGAGGGGGTCTACACGTTATTAGGCACATGGTTTTATTCTTATGGCTGATTGGTGTATTAGGTTTCTATTACGTCCTTGAGGATGTTGGGGACACCAAAAGAACCATGGGATATAGACGGATTCGCAGGAGACATGGGCACTTTAAGACTTTCAAAGGGGGCGTGACCTGGCTCCTCCCTCTATATCCCTCCCCAGACTCAGTTTAGGAAATGTGCCCTGCGAGATGGAGGCACTCGGGGGAGCTCTTAGAGTTTCTCTGAAAAGACTTAATGTTAGGTTTTTTATTTTGGGGAGATCTGCTGGCTACAGACTCCCTGCTTCGTGGGTAGGAGGGGAGAGCAGTCTAGACCCACTTCTAATGAGTTTCAGGGCTCTGCTGCTGCTGAGAGGATGCCTTCAGCTCCTGAGGGGAGATGAACGCCGGGCTCTCCTGGATGCTCGCTCCCGCAGCTTGCCGTGCCCCCTCTTCAAGCCAGAATTCAGAAGACAGGTGAGTATGTGAGGAAAATACATCTTCTCTACAACAAAGACGGCATATAGGGGGGGGGGGGGCGCCTTGGGGAGCTAAAAATACCTAATTTCCTCCTCCAAGCAGTAGCGCTGGTCCTTCCTCACGGCAGACAAGTACCAGGGGCTATAAAAACGAGGGGGGGGGGGGGGGGCAGATTATTTCTATACAGATATATAGCGCTGCAGCTCTGTGGCACTTGAGGGTGTTTTCAGACCTGCACTTTGGCGCTGGGGTGTGAGCTGGCTCCTTTCCTTTTGTTCCCTCACAGGCTTTTCTTTGGGTGCTGTTAGGGAGACAACATGTCTGAGGCAGAATTTTCCTCTCAAGAGGATAATTTATTGGGGACACCAAATATTTTGGGGGTCCTGTCGGCACCGCCGACGGCTGATTGGTTAACTGCTTTAAATGCTAATGTTACACTGTTAAATCAAAAGTTTACCAAATCTGACTCTCAACTGCAGATTTGGAAGAAATCAGTATATGACGCTTTATTTCAAGGGTCACTGAAACGTTGTGTTGACCAATTAGATGACACAGATACCAACACGGACTCTGATACCGGTGCCGATTATGCTGATTCTAGGTTAGATCCTAAATTGGCTTAGAGTATTCAATATATGATTGTGGCTGTCAAAGACATATTACGTATTGACGAGGACCCCTTTACACCAGAAACGAGGGTCCTTATTTACAAAGAAAAGAGACGCTCGGTTTCTTTTCCTCCTTGTTTTGAACTAAATGACCTGTTTGATGGCATTTGGAATACACCTGATAAGAAATTTCTCATTCCTAATAGGATCAAGGTGGCATACCCCTTTCCCGCAGCGGATAGGGATAAGTGGGAAATACCACCAACGGTAGACAAAGCCCTAGCACGCTTGTCTAAACAGGTAGCGCTCCCTGCGGCTCAGTCGACGACTCTTAAGGAGTCAGCTGATCGTAAGCAGGAGGCTACTTTAAAAGCTATTTTTACTACCACGGGGACGCAGCTTAGACCGCTTATTGCGTCAGCGTGGGTTAGTAGCGCCATTGAAAAATGGGCTGAAAGTTTATCTGTGGATTTAGATACTCTGGATAGGGATAGCATCCTAGTGACGCTTGGTTATGTCAGGGACGCGGCTGCCTACTTGAAAGAGGCTGCAAGAGATGCTGGCCTCCTGGGGGCTAAGGCTAATGCTATGTCAATTGCCGCTAGGCGTGCGCTATGGACTCATCAATGGAATGCTGACGCTGATTCCAAGAAAAATATGGAGTCCCTTCGCTTTAAGGGTGGGGAACTGTTTGGTGACGGCCTTGCTGATTTAGTATCAGCGGCCACAGCGGGTAAATCTACTTATTTACCTAATGCTCCTGCGCAACAGAAGAAACCGCACTATCAAATGCAGTCCTTTCGGCCCAATAAATATAGAAAAGGCCGAGGTAACTTCTTCCTCGCTACCAGAGGTAGAGGAAGGGGCAAGAGAACTCCCGCCTCCTCGAGTTCACAAGAGCAGAAGTCCTCCCCGGCTTCCGCCAAATCCACTGAATGACGCCGGGTCTCCCTTACAGGAGACCGTACCGGTGGGGGCACGTCTAAGGCTTTTCAGTCAGGTTTGGGTTCGCTCAGACCTGGACCCTTGGGTGTTACAAATTGTGACCCAAGAGTACAAACTGGAATTCCAAGACGTTCCCCCTCGCCGTTTTTTTAAAATCACCCTTACCAGTTTAGCTTCCAGACAGAGTTCTAGTCTGTGGAGCAATACAAAAATTATGTCAAAATCAGGTTGTGATCCCGGTCCCCCGGGCGCAACAAGGGGAAGGGTTTTATTCAAGCCTTATTTGTAGTGCCGAAGCCGGATGGCTCGGTACGACCAATCCACAACCTAAAATCTCTAAATTATTTCCTGAGGAAATTCAAATTCAAGATGGAGTCTCTCCGAGCGGTGATCTCCAGCCTGGAGGAGGGGGAATTCATGGTGTCTTTGGACATAAAGGATGCCTACCTTCATGTTCCCATTTATCCCCCTCATCAGAGTGATCTCCGGTTTGCAATCCAGGATACTCATTACCAATTTCAGACCTTGCCGTTTGGCCTGGCCACGGCTCCGAGGATTTTCACAAAAGTCATGGTAGAAATGATGGTTCTCCTCAGAAAAAGAGGAGTTACAATTATCCCGTACTTGGGCGATCCCCTGATAAAGGCGAGGTCCAAGGAAAAACTGGTACAGGACATTGCACTGTCGCTGTCGCTTCTACAACAGCACGGCTGGCTCTTGAACCTGCCAAAATCACACTTAATTCCAACAACCCGGTTGGCATTTTTGGGTATGATTCTGGACACGGTCCAGCTGAGAGTGTTCCTCTCTCTGGAGAAAGCACTGGAAATTCAGAGTTTGGTAAAACTCCTTCTGAAACCACCAACTGTCTCCATTCATCAATGCATTCGATTGCTGGGGAAGAAGGTGGCAGCATACGAGGCCCCCCAATTTGGGAGGTTCCATGCCAGAGTGTTTCAGTGGGACCTGTTGGACAAATGGTCCGGATCCCACCTTCATATGCACCGGAGGATAGTTCTGTCCCCCAACACCAGAATCTCACTCCTGTGGTGGCTACACAGCTCTCACCTCTTAGAAGAACGCAGATTCGGGATCCAAGACTGGATCCTAGTGACCACGGATGCAAGTCTCCGGGGTTGGGGAGCAGTCACACAAGGGGTGACCTTCCAAGGAAGATGGTCAAGTCAGGAACTCTTCTTCACATAAACGTGCTGGAGTTGAGGGCCATTTACAACGGCCTTCTACAAGCGGAGCATCTTCTTCGAAACCGGCCTGTCCTGATCCAATCGGACAATGTGACAGCAGTAGCGTACATAAACCGCCAAGGCGCCACAAAGAGCAGAACAGCAATGGCAGAAGCCACAAAGATTCTTCGCTGGGCAGAGACTCGGGTAAGTGCTCTGTCGGCAATTTTCCTTCCGGGAGTGGACAACTGGAAAGCAGACTTCCTCAGCAGACACGATCTACTTCCAGGAGAGGGGAGCCTCCATCAGGAGGTCTTTTCCCTACTAACCAATCTATGGGGGGGTTCCCCACATAGACATGATGGCGTCCCGCCACAACAAAAAACTACTTAAGTATTGTTCCCGGTCCAGGGACCCTCAGGCGGCAGTGGATGCACTGACGTCACCTTGGGTGTATCCGTCGGTGTACGTTTTCCCTCCGCTTCCTCTCATTCCAAAGGTTCTGAGAATCCTAAGAAAATCACAGATTCTAGCGCTCCTTGTAGTTCCAGACTGGCCAAGGAGAATTTGGTACCCGGATCTTCAGGAGTTGTTAGTTGAAGATCCATGGCCTCTTCCTCTTCGTGAGGATCTGCTGCGGCAGGGGCCGTTCGTCTATCAAGACTTACAGCGGCTACTTTTGACGGCATGGCGGTTGAACGCCAGATTTTAGCCCGTAAGGGTATTCCTGATGAAGTCATCCCCACTCTTATCCTTGCTAGGAAGGGTGTGACGTCGAAACACTATCACCGTATTTGGAGGAAATATAATTCCTGGTGCGAGTTCAAGAAAGCTCCAGTGGAGAAGTTTGACCTTGGACGTTTTCTCCATTTTCTACAAAATGGGGTGGATGCTGGCCCTAAATTAGGCTCCATAAAAGTGCAGATTTCTGCTTTGTCAGTTTTCTTTCAGAAACAATTGGCCTCACTTCCTGAGGTGCAGACCTTTGTAAAAGGGGTCCTGCACATCCAACATCCTTTTGTGCCACCTGTGGCACCTTGGGACCTTTAATGTGGTATTGACATTCCTAAAATCACATTGGTTTGAACCTTTAGGTAAAGTGGAGTTGAAATTCCTCACTTGGAAGGTTCTCATTAAGGTTCTCATTTTGTTAGCATTGGCATCCGCAAGGCGGGTGTCTGAATTGGCGGCCTTGTCTCACAAGAGCCCTTATTTGATCTTCCATGAAGATAGGGCAGAATTGAGAACTCAGCAACAATTTCTGCCAAAGGTGGTTTCCTCTTTTCATATTAACCATCCTATTGTGGTGCCAGTCGCTACTGGAACTTCGGCTGAGGAAAAGTCTCTGGATGTCGTCAGAGCTTTGAAAATTTACGTTGCCAGAACAGCTCCAGTTAGAAAAACAGAGTTTCTGTTTGTGCTATATGCTCCCAATAAACTTGGATATCCTGCTTCCAAGCAGACCATTGCCCGCTGGATATGTCACACGATTCAGCAGGCTCATTCCACGGCAAGTTTGCTGTTACCTAAATCGGTAAAAGCCCATTCCACTAGGAAGGTCGGCTCGTCCTGGGCGGCTGCCCGAGGTGTCTCGGCATTACAACTTTGCCGAGCTGCTACTTGGTCGGGGCAAACACGTTTGCTATGTTTTACAAGTTTGATACCTTGGCCGATGAAGACCTAAAGTTTGGTCAATCGGTGCTGCAGAGTCATCCGCACTCTCCCGCCCGGTATAGAGCTTTGGTATAATCCCATGGTTCTTTTGGTGTCCCCAACATCCTCAAGGACGTAATAGAAAACAGGATTTTAATACCTACCGGTAAATCCTTTTCTATCCTCTGCTATACTGGGTGCCTGTGAAGATCCCTGTTCCCTAGTCCGTTATTATAATAGGGATCTTATGGCTGCAATTGATATTATCGCCCCTGTGCGTTTAAGACCTCGTAAACCACAACGTCAAGCTCCATGGTTTGACAACAGTGTTAGTGAGCTCAAGAAAAGGGGGCGTAGACTGGAAAGACGATGGAGGAAGACTAACCTAGTGGATGACAAACTAAAACTAATAAAGCATAACGAAGAATATCAATCGACAATCACTCGTAAGAAAGCACAGTTCCTGTCAAATGAGATCACAGCAGCAAACAATAGGCCAGCTCAACTTTTTCGCACAGTGGAGATGCTTTGCAAGCCAGCATGCCTGCAGACTGATGAGACCCTCTCCCAGGCAAGATGCAACGAGTTTGCAAACTTCTTTGCAGATAAAATATCCACCATCCGGGCTGGAATCTCCACAGTGCCATCAAAGGAGTGCCAAACTACAAAGCCCTCCAATATAAGCTACCTGCCTTCATGGACCAGCTTTGACCCAGTGGATGTAAAGGACACTGCTGAAATTGCTCGGATTTTGCGTCCCACCACCTGTGATCTGGACCCAGCCTCAACCAAGCTTCTAACCGGTTGTATGGATATAATTGGTCCTGTCTTTACAAAAATTGTTCAATGCTCTTTGCAGACAGGCATTTTTCCTGGACCCCTAAAGGAAGCAATTGTTAGACCGCTTCTTAAAAAACCTAATTTAGATCCCGACTGCATGACCAACTACAGACCGGTATCAAACCTTCCTTTCCTAGGAAAGGTTATTGAGAAAGTCGTTGCAAATCAACTGGAAACCCGCCTGACAACCCATGATATTTATGATCCATTTCAATCAGGATTCAGGAGAAGACATAGCACTGAAACAGCCCTGGTGTGTGTGTTAAATGATCTTCTGATGGCAAGAGACAGAGGTGACTGTTCAATATTAATCCTTCTGGATCTCTCGGCAGCATTTGATACCGTGGACCATGGGCTTCTGATTGAGCGACTGATACATTTCTGTGGTCTGGATGGCACAGTCCTAAGCTGGTTCAAATCATTTCTCACAGGCAGGTCACAGAGAGTATCATCTGGATTATACTCATCACCACCAGTGCCATTGCCATGTGGTGTCCCACAAGGTTCTATACTATCCCCCATGCTTTTTGCAGTATACATGCTCCCATTGGGCGAAATAATCAGGCGCCATGGCCTGGTCTACCACTGCTATGCAGATGATACACAACTGTACTTGTCCTTTGCTCCGGGCACTGATAACCCAATAGCCACCCTAAATGGCTGTCTAGCTGAACTACAGGAGTGGATGAGCGCCAGTTGGCTGCGACTGAACCCGGATAAAACAGAGGTCCTTTTGATACGACCGCAACATCAAAGGACAAGACTGCAGCATAGCCAACCAACTGGACTTACACTCGGGGATTCAGAATTACAGACCAGTGATCGTGTGCGGAATCTTGGCGTTGTCCTGGATGGTGGCTTGACACTTAAACATCAGATATCAGCCACAATCAAATCCTCATTCTTTCACCTGAGGAACATAGCCAGAATCAAGCACTTAATTCCCTCAGATGACATGCCAAAAGTCATACATGTATTTGTATCATCTCGTTTAGACTACTGTAATGCCCTCTACCTTGGTCTACCAGCAAAAGAATTGCAACGCTTACAGCTGGTGCAAAACACAGCTGCCAGGCTATTAACCAACCAGCCCCATTCTAGCCACATAACACCCATCCTCTACTCCCTTCACTGGCTGCCTGTAAGATGGCGAATCATCTTCAAGATTGGCTTACTGAGTTTCAAAGCATTACATGACCAAGGCCCAAGGTACCTAAAACAGCTTCTGACCCCATACTGCCCCACTCGATTACTGCGATCTGTAGATGAAGGACTTTTAGCAGTACCTAGAATCTACCGTAATTCATCTGGGGGTCGAGCTTTTAGTCATGCGGCTCCGACTGTATGGAACTCACTTCCCCGCACAGTGCGAGAGGCCCCAACTATAGAATCCTTCAAAAGTAGACTCAAGACTTTTCTGTTTACTCAAGCATTTCCATAATGTCCCTTTTAGTATCTTCATGCTTCTGTATTTTATGAAAATGTACTTCATTATTTTCTGTACTATATTATGCTATGTATCTGTTAAGCGCCTTGAGTCCTATTGGAGAAAGAGCGCTATATAAATAAAATTATTATTATTATTATTATTATTATTATAAGTCCGTAGATGATGTTGGGCGCCCGTCCCAGTGCGTACTGTATCTGCAGTTTAGTTCTGGTTACACACAGGTTGTGCTATGATTTCTTCAGCTTGTTGCTGAATTTTGTTCATGTCCGTTGGCATGTGTTCAGTTGAATGCCATGTTATTCGGCATGTTTATGGCGTGAGCTGGTATGATGCTCACCTTGTTGTTAATTCCTTTCCTCAAAATGTCCATCTCTCCGGGCACAGTTCCAAACTGAGTCTGGGGAGGGATATAGAGGGCGAGGAGCCAGGTCATGCCCCCTTTGAAAGTCTTAAAGTGCCCATGTCTCCTGCGGATCCGTCTATATCCCATGGTTCTTTTGATATCCCCAACATCCTCTATGGACTTATAGAAAAGGATTTACTGGTAGGTATTAAAGTCCTGTTTTTGCTAGGCAGTAAAAATGATTTGATATTACAATAAACAAGGGCTTGGGAAATGGGAACATGTTGGATAATAGAACATGTAGAAATGTTGTCTTCTGCTTTTAAATGGCAAATATTATCATGTACTTGTTGCAAAATGCTCAAATCCAGTATTTAGCTCCCTTTTACTCGGGGCCTGTACAGTGGGGTTCACTACGATCTGCCGGCGACCAGCATACCGGCGCCGGGAGGCCGGCCGCCGGCTTACCGACAGTGTGGCGAGCGCAAATGAGCCCCTTGCGGGCTCGCTGCGCTCGCTACGGGCACGGTGGCGCGCTACGCGCTCCACACTATTTTATTCTCCCTCCAGGGGGGTCGTGGACCGCTACGAGGGAGAATAAGTGTCGGTATGCCGGCTGTCGGGCTCCCGGCGCCGGTATGCTGGTCGCCGGGAGCCCGACCGCCTGCATACTGAAGACCACCCGTACAGTGATATCCCTGGGACCCCCTTAGATAGATAGATAGATATACATACATACACACACAATTTCTTATATAGTGCAGCGAATTCCACTGCGATATATATATATATATATATTATACAAAAAATGAATTCCCAAGGGAGCAAATTGGGATATTTATCTAAATGGTTAATTCGCTATTAACACTTAGTAACCACAATAATTAAAAAACATTTATTCGTAAAATGACATTAAACCAAAATTCATACAATTGTCAGTATTTGCTTTTAGGACGATGTATCCATTTTTACAACAATCTCTAAAACAGAAGCAATGAAAGTTGTTGTATTATTCCTTTTTTACAATGGCATTTTCCAGAACATATCATAAGATGTTTGATGCTCTCACAGCCGTGAGTAACCCATGAAACGCGTTGGTTTACTACAAAATAGTGCCAATTCACATTACACCACACAGTAGTGCCGCTTATACACATTGCACCAGGTAGAACCTCTCATACACACTGCGACAGAGCACTTTATACACTTTGCTCCAGGTACAGCACATTATACACTTTGCTCCAGGTACAGCACGTTATTATACACATTGCGCCAAGCAGAGCACGTTATTATACACATTGCGCCAAGCAGAGCACGTTATTATACACATTGCGCCAGGCAGAGCACGTCATTATACACATTGCGCCAGGCAGAGTACGTCAGTATACACATTGCGCCAGGCAGAGCACGTCAGTATACACATTGCGCCAGGCAGAGCACGATATTATACACATTGCGCCAGGCAGAGCACGTTATTATACACATTGCGCCAGGCAGAGCACGTCAGTATACACATTGCGCCAGGCAGAGTACGATATTATACACATTGCGCCAGGCAGAGCACGTCCGTATACACATTGCGCCAGGCAGAGCACGTTATTATACACATTGCGCCAGGCAGAGCACGTTATTATACACATTGCGCCAGGCAGGCCACGTTATTATACACATTGCGCCAGGCAGAGCACGATATTATACACATTGCGCCAGGCAGAGCACGTTATTATACACATTGCGCCAGGCAGAGCACGTCAGTATACACATTGCGCCAGGCAGAGCACGTCAGTATACACATTGCGCCAGGCAGAGCACGATATTATACACATTGCGCCAGGCAGAGCACGTCCGTATACACATTGCGCCAGGCAGAGCACGTTATTATACACATTGTGCCAGGCAGAGCACGTTATTATACACATTGCGCCAGGCAGACCACGTTATTATACACATTGCGCCAGACAGAGCACGATATTATACACATTGCGCCAGGCAGAGCGCGCCAGGCAGAGCACGATACAGACACATGTACACATGCATACAGACACACACATACTTATTATAAGTACACAAACATTGACACACATGTATTTAAACAGACACAAACACAAGATGCCCATCCCTGTTACCGGGTTGCTGGGTGCTGAGAATGGCAGGGGATCCATGACGATAAGGTCACAACCTGGGAGTAGCTGCGGATTAAGGAATTAGCCGGGAACAGAGCACTTTCCACTCCGCGTCTCCTGCTGCCCGCCCCCAGGCCCGAGCTCCATAGACACACTGCCTGACATGCTGTCCTGCCCCCGCCGCCAGGTAATCACTGATCCGTTCTGGGCGCCGCTCTCTCCGCTGTGTCGGGCCGGCTGTGCGTGAGGGGAGGCGGCAGCAATGTCTATCAGTGACCCGGGGGGACGGGGAGCTCACGGCAGCAATTGTAAGGGGACGGGGAGGCGGCACCAACCACGCTCCACCCTCCCTGTCTATCAGTGACTGGGGGGAGGGGGGGGGGGCTCACCGCAGCGCAGCACCAATTGGAAGGGGACGGGGAGGCGGCACCAACCACGCTCCCTCCCTGTCTATCAGTGACCCGGGGAGGAGCTCACGCCAGCACAGCACCAATTGGAAGGGGAGGAAGCAGGAGGATTATAACACTGGCTGGTCGCGGTGTGCAGCGGTAATCACAGCGCGTCATGTGGGACCCGCTGATTTTTGAAAACTGGGTCCCTTACTGCTTATAGCGCGTAAAATACGCGCTATAGCGAGTATTTGCGATCACTGCTACATTCCCAGCTCCCCCACCACATCCCAAGCCCTGTATCCCCTCACCAAGCCGCTCTTACCACAGGGAGAGACTCACTTGTGCCGCACTCCCCAGTACTCAGACCCTAACACCGCACAGCAGACCCCAGAAAGAAGAGACATGCGTGGGGCATGGGAATCCTGGTCAACGGAGCTGCTGCCATATCCTGTAACTGCCTGCGACAGAGCTGGACACGGGAGAGTGGGCGCACACTCGCGCTGCACAGCCACTGTGTGTGAGAGGCTCCTGTCACTCTGAGGCTGCGACCACACTGGCTACAGGTCGCTGCCCTATTTGGATAAGGCCGCTCACATCCCTGCCGGGCACTAAACTTATTCTTGGGGCCCTGTACAGGTGTGTAAACCCCCCGTCGACGGCCCTGCTTTTACCTACATCATGTTGCTGTATTTATTCCCGCCTCCCCCCTCCGTAACTGAAATAAAAACAGTGGGAGAAAAAGGAAGATGAAATCAGCGCAGACATGAATCCATGCAAGGTGGAGGTTGTCACATCATTGGATCACTAATGGCAAGCTATTCAACTTGTTTGAACCCCAAATGTACTACTAAGCGTAAAATATAGTTTAACTGTATAAAATAGCTAGTTTTGTTGTTTCTTACCACTTAACTTAATATCACTATGGAATCCAATCCCTCGTTTTTGTAATCCCGGGATTGAACTGTATAAAGAAATCTATTATTTTCTCTTACGTCCTAGAGGATGCTGGGGTTCCATTTAGTACCATGGGGTATAGACGGGTCCCTTGGGAGCCATGGGCACTTTAATGGTTTAATAGTGTGGGCTGGCTCCTCCCTCTATGCCCCTCCTACCAGACAGTTTAGAAAATGTGCCCGGAGGAGCCGGTCACAGCTAGGGGAGCTTCTTGGAGTTTTTCTAGTTTTATTGTTTTTCTAAGAGTGCTAGGTACAGGAAGGCTGCTGGCAACAGCCTCCCTGCTTCGTGGGATTTAGGAGAGGGGGGGGGGGGGGGAGTAGGAACCAACTCTAGAAGTTAATGGTTCTCTATCTCTGCTGACAGGACACTGAGCTCCTGAGGGTGCTGATCGCAAGCCCACGAGGCGACCGCTCACTCCCGCAGCATGGCCGCCACCCCAGAAAGAAGAGTGGTGAGTAGAACGCCGGCGGCCCGGAAAGCGGGTCGCCGGCGGGAATGGCAGCACAAGGGTGGGAGCGCAGCTCTAACAGGCTGCGCTCCGGAGGGCTCAGAGGCACACTGTGTACGGCGCTGTGAGGGGCGTCTTGAGCCAGCGCAATCACCCTACACTGGTCACTGAAGGCTACCAGGGACTTATCCAATTGTTAGCTGCAAATTACCTCAGCCCAGTATAATACAATAAGTGTGGGAAGACATGCCATTACAAGGGGTCGGGGCTTCTCAGAGCGGATCCAGCACTCACCAGCGCCATTTTCTCCATGCAGATCACAGCAACAGAACGCTGACAGGGAGCGCTGCCCTCCACATAACTCCAGCTATCCTCTGCGGTACCAGGGTGTTATAGACAGGGGGAGAGTGTATTATTGGAACTGTTTATCCTATTAAGGTTACGCAGTCAGCACCGGCAGTTTAGTATATTAACTGCCTAATGAGGCGCTGTGTGGCTGGCTCCTTATACTCTGTGACTCTCTGAAGGTACTCAGGGGAAAGCTGTGTCTGACATTTTCCTGTGTGTGTGTGTGTGGCTGTATATCATGTCTAGGGACTCTGTATGTTGTGCTGCAGAGTGTGTATCTTCTCCTGATGAGTTTATTCCATGTACTCAGAACTGCCATGTACTTTCTCAGCCTTGAGTCCGAACCCCCATGGGTAGATTCTATAAGGGGAATGATATCCCAGATTTCATCCAGGATATGACATTATGAGAATGTAACGCAGGCTTTACAACAATTTGTAGCGGTTTTGCAGTACTCAGCTCCCACTACCTCATCTAAGTCCCCTATTACATACCCTAAAAACAGTGCTCTTGCACAGATAATGCAAGCCGACATGGATACCGATTCTGATACAGGGGACGGTGATGGGGATATGCAGAGGGGAGATGCATCCCTTGCTAAGGGGGTGCAACTCATGACTGAGGCCATTAGGGACATTTTATACATTACTGAAAAAGTACCTGAACAGGTAGAGGAGGCTTACTTTAAGAAATCCTCCCTTACTTTCCCTGCTTCTAAGGAGTTGAATGCCTTGTTTGAAAAATCCTGGGAAAATCCAGATAAAAAATTCCAGATCCCAAAAAGGGTTCTCATTGCTTTTCCCTTCCCTGAAGAGGACAGGAAAAAGTGGGAAAACCCGCCTATAGTGGACGCTTCTGTATCTAGGTTGTCTAAAAAGGTGGTTTTACCTGTCCCTGGGTCAACCGCTTTGAAAGAGCCGACTGACCGTAAGATTGAGACTATGCTCAAATCACTAAACACAGCTACAGGTGTGGCTTTAAGGCCCACGATTGCTTGTGCGTGGATTTCTAAAGCCATAGTAAAGTGGTCAGGCACATTACTAGAGGAGTGACATTAAGATGGATTTTTTGGAGTTTACTTGGCGCTTCACTGGACTAGGTGGCAGCCTCGTAACTTCTATTGGACTTAGTGTGGGAATTAAGAAGAAGATGGCGCTACCGTGGCTAAGGATGAAGGATATGTGAAGAATCTAAATAGATACTTATCCTGTATAATATGGATCCTTCTTCCAAATAAGGTCTCCTTTTTGGGTGTTATCTCGGATTCATGGAAGATATAATTGGAGAAGGCTCATGTGTAGAAACTTTCTGACTTATGGTTCTACAAATTAATATATGGAGTAACTTCACAATTGGTGGTGTATGTGAACTCTCACTCACATGAATAAAAATATATATAATAAAATATATATCAATTTCTTTTCGTCTTTTCGTTCATATGAATTATTGCATGAGAGTGTACAATCGACAGCATACCTCACTTACATAGGGAGGAATCAGATTACATTTGTAAAGGTATCTTTATCACCAGATGCAAAATCAATGGAATTGGACAAATGTAAATATTTAACAGCGTACCTCACTTACATAGTGAGGAGCTAGAATACTCCTAAAACGATTTCTTTGTCATATGATGCAATGGTAATGGTGACATTGAATTGTTTTTACGTCACATACAGGATTCTGCAGGTTTCATGGTGGTGGCCATGAAGGACCTTGGCCACCTTAATGCAAGGGCCTCTTCCATGGCTGTCTCGCAAGCAGGGGACTCTGGCTGCGCCAATGGTCTGCGGATGCAGAATCAGAGGAGTGTGGAGTACCTACTCTTCGCAGGTCAGGCTCTGTTTGGGGACGTGTTGGACGCGTGGATCTCCACGGCAACTGCGGGTAAGTCAACTTTCCTTCCCTCAGCAGCGCCACTGGCTAGGAAAGCTTATCCTATGTCTACGATGCAGTCCTTTCGTACCACAAAAGTTAAAAAGTCCAAACCCCCTTCCACTTTCTTTAGAGGGGGAAATATAGAAAACCTGCACCAATAGGTTCCCTGGAGCAGAATCCAGGTTCTGCTTCCTCCATATCTTCAGCATGACGGTGGACCTCCCAGCCTGGGGATCGGGCAGGTGGGAGCAAGAGTAAGGGATTTCAGTCACGTCTGGGCATCATCATGCCTAGACCCCTGGGTACAAAACATTGTTGCCCAGGGTTACAGACTGGAGTTTCAAGAACTCTCACCTCACAGATTCTTCAAATCAGGCTTACCAGCTTCGCTGACAGAAAGTGCTATCCTACAGGAAGCCATTTGAAAATTGGTACAGACAAATGTTATTGTTCCAGTTCCACCTCACCTAACAAACAAGGGTTATTACTCAAACCTGTTTATGGTACCGAAGCAGGATGGTTCGGTAAGGCCGATATTAAACCTAAAGTCATTGAACCCCTACTTGAGGGAATTCAAATTCAAGATGGAGTCTCTGAGAGCGGTGATCTCAGGTCTGGAGGAGGGGGAATTCCTGGTATCCCTGGATATCAAGGATGCGTACCTTCACGTTCTGATCTGGCCGCCTCACCAGGCTTATCTGAGATTTGGGCTGCTAGACTGTTATCAGTTCCAGGCGCTGCCATTTGGCTCCTCCACAGCACCGAGGGTGTTCACCGAGGTCATGGCAGACCCTCCGAAAGCAGGGAATGAACATTATTCCATATCTGGATGATCTGCTGATAAAGGCATCTTCCAGGGAGAAGCTGTTACAGAGCATTGCTCTCTCAACTCGACTACCCCAGGATCACGGGTGGATCCTGAACCTTCCAAAGTCACATTTAGAACCGACAAGGAGACTGTCCTTCCTGGGGATGATCCTCGACATGGAAGTACAGAGGGTGTTTCTCCTGGTGGAGAAAGCGCGTTGGTGATCCAGTCAATAGTCCGGGATGTCCTGAAGCCTGCCCGGGTATCTGTTCATCAGTGCATTCGCCTTCTGGGGAAGATGGTTGCCTCCTACGAGGCTCTACAGTACGGAAGATTTCATGCATGGTCCTTCCAACTGGATCTCCTGGACATATGGTCGGGATCTCATCTTCACATGCACCAGGGGATATGCCTGTCGCCGAAAGCCAGAATTTGACTCCTCTGGTGGCTGCAAACTTCTCACCTTCTCGAGGGCCGAAGGTTCGGGATTCAGAATTGGATCCTTCTAACCACGGATGCAAGTCTCAGAGGTTGGGGAGCAGTCACCCAAGGGGAAAACTTCCAAGGAAGGTGGTCAAGTCTGGAATCCATCCTTCCGATAAACATTCTAGAACTAAGGGCCGTGTACAACGGCCTTATACAAGCGACACATCTTCTACAAGATCAGGCCATTCAGGTTCAGTCGGGCAATGTAACGACGGCCTCCTACATAAACAGACGGGGCGGAACGAAGAGCAGAGCCGCAATGTCAGAGGTACCAAGAATCCTCCTCTGGGCAGAAAAGCACGCGGTGGCACTGTCAGCGATCTTCGTTCTGGGAGTGGACAACTGGGAGGCGGACTTCCTCAGCAGACACAATCTCCATCCAGGAGAATGGAGATACTGGGAATTTAGTACCATGGGGAGAGTGCTTAGGTTCCTGCAGAACTGATTGACCAAACTGAAGATCCTCAGAGGCCAAAGTATCGAACTTGTAGAACTTTGCAAACGTGTTTGAACCTGACTAAGAAGTTGCTCGGCAGAGCTGTAAAGCCGAGACACCCCGGGCAGCTGCCCAAAAAGAACCCAACGACCTAGTAGAGTAGGCCTGTACATACTTTGGAACCGGCAATCCTGCCGTGGAATAAGCATGCTGGATAGTGAGCCTGATCCAGCGTGCAATAGACTGCTTTGAAGCAGGGCACCCAATTTTATTGGGATCATAGAGAACGAACAGCGAGTCGGATTTTCTGTGACGAGCTGTTCTATTTACATACACCTTCAAAGCCATCACAACATCCAAAGACTTTGAAGTAGCAGAGGTGTCCGCCACAGCCAGAACCACAATAGGTTGGTTGATGTGAAAAGCGGACACCACCTAAGGAAGAAATTGCTGATGAGTTCTGAGTTCAGCTCTGTCCTCGTGGAAAATTAAGTAGGGACTCTTTTGAGACAACGCCCCTAGTTTCGCCACACTTCTTGCTGAGGCCAAGGCCAATAGTGTGAGGGTTTTCAACGTAAGATACTTTACGTCGACCTCCTGTAAATGTTCAAACCAGTCCGACTGGATGAACTGCAGCACCAAATTGAGATACCAAGGTGCCGTGAAAGGCACAAATGGAGGCTGGATGTGCAGAACGCCTTTCAAGAACGTCTGGACCACAGGGAGAGAAGCTAATTGTTTCTAAAAGAAAATAGACAATGCTGAAATCTGGACTTGAAGATAATCTAGGCGTAGGCCCACATCCAATCCTGACTGCAGAAGAAGCAGGAGACGTTCCAGATGAAATTCCACCGCAGAATATTGTCTGCTCTTACACCAAGAGACATATTTCTTCCACATACGGTGGTAATGTTTAGACATTACCCCTTTCCTGGCTTGGATCATAGTCGCGATGACTATGTCAGGAATCCCTCTCCTGGCTAGAATCAGCCGTTCAACCGCCATGCCGTTAAACATAGCCGCGGTAAGTCTTGATAGACGAATGGGTCCTGTTGCAGAAGATCCTCACGAAGAGGAAGAAGCCACTGATCTTCGAGTAGCATCTCCAGAAGGTCCACATACCAGGCCCTTTTTGGCCAGTCCAGAGCAATAAGAATTGCTTGAGCCTTTTCCCTTATTCTTTTTAAAATTCTTGGGATCAGAGGAAGTGGAGGAAACATGTACACCATCTGGTAGACCCATGGAGTCATCAGAGCGTCTACCGCCACTGCCTGTGGGTTTCTCGACCTGGAACAATACCACTTGAGCTTCTTGTTGAGACGAGAGGCCATCATGTTGATTTGTGTATATCCCCACCGACGTGTCAAGCACCTGAATACTTCCGGGTGAAGGCTCCACTCCCCCGGGTGCAGGTCGTGTCTGCTGAAGAAGTCTACTTCCCAGTTGTCTACTCCCGGAATGAAGACCGCCGACAACGCCACAGCGTATTTTTCCGCCCAGAGGTGAATTCTTGACACCTCTGATATTGCTGCTCTGCTTTTCGTTCCGCTCTGTCGGTTTATGTACGTTACCGCCGTTACATTGTCCGACTGGACTTGAATGACCTTATTCCGAAGTAGAGTTGAGGCCTGCAGAAGGGCGTTGTAGATTGCCCTGAATTCCAAGATGTTTATTGGAAGGACGTCTTCCTGACTTGACCATCTTCCTTGAAACTGCACCCCCTTGGTGACTGCTCCCCAACCTCTGAGGCTTGCGTCTGTGGTTGGCAGGATCCAATTCTGAATCCCGAACCTCAGACCCTCGATGAGGTGAGAAGTCTGTAGCCACCACAGAAGGGAGATTCTGGCTTTTGGGCGGCAGACAGATCCTCTGGTGCATGTGAAGATGCGATCCGGACCATTTGTCCAACAGATCCAGCTGGAAGGGCCTCGCATGAAATCCTTCGTACTGAAGTGCCTCGTAAGAGGCCACCATTTTCCCCAGAAGGCGAATGCACAGATGCACCGAGATCCGGGCTGGCTGCAGGACAGCCCGAACCATCGACTGGATTTCCATAGCCTTCTCCAAGGGAAGGAACACTCTCTGAGAGTCCGTGTCCAGTATCATACCCAGGAAGGAAAGCCTCTGCGTCGGTTCCAGGTGAGATTTTGGTTAAGTTCAGAATCCACCCGTGATCCAGTAGTAGCCTGGTTGATAGACATTTGCTGTCCAACAACCTCTCCCTGGACGATGCCTTTGTCAGAAGTCGTCCAGGCATGGAATTATATTCACTCCTTGTTTGCAGAGTAGAAACATCATCTCTGCCAGCACAGAGACTCCATCTTGAATTTGAACACTCGTAATTACGGGTTCAACGACATGAGGTTCAAAATTGGTCTTACCGAACCGTCCGGTGTCGGTACTACGAACAGGTTGGAATTGGACAACCAATCCCTTGGTTTGCAGATGAGGTGGAACTGGAACAATGACCTGAGTCTGTACCAGTTTTTGAATGGCGTTCTGTAAGGTTATACTTGCTTCCTGTGAAACTGGTAAGCCTGATTTGAAGGATCTGTGAGGTGGGAGCTCCTGAAACTCCAGTCTGTAGCCCTGGGAAATAAGAGCTTTGACCCAGGAATCCTGGCACGAACCTATCCAGATATGACTGAAAAAGTTCAGTCGGGCTCCCACCTGCCAGTCCTCCAGGTATCGCAGTCCACCGTCATGCTGAGGGCTTCGAGGAAGCAGAGCTTGAGCTCTGTTCCTGTGAACCGGCAGTTGTTGGTTTACGTGGTTTACCTCTTGCGCCTCTGGTGGCTGTAGAAGAACCTCTGGTTTTGCCCTTAAACTTTGCAGTCCAAAAGGACTGTAGATTAGGTCCTGAGTAGGCTTTCCTGGCTGGGGGAGCTGCAGAAGGAAGATACATGGATTTACCCGCAGTAGCTTTGGCGATCCATTTGTCTAGTTCATCTCCAAATAAGGCCTCTCCTGTGAAGGGTAAGCCTTCCACGCCTTTTCTGGAGTCCGCGTCGGCAGTCCACTGGCGTAGCCATAAGCCCCTGCGTGCTGACACTGCCATAGCAGTGGTGTATGCATTAAGCAAGCCTATTTCTTTTATGGCTTCCACTATAAAATTTGCAGAGTCTTGTATATGTTGCAGGAGTAAAACAATTTCCCCCTTAGGCAAGGTACCTAACCCTTCAATTAGGTTACCCGACCATTTTGCGATGGCCTTAGTAATCCACCTACATGCTATAGTAGGTCTCTGTGCCACCCCAGCAGCTGTATACAAAGAATTGAGTGTATTCTCAATTCTACGATCAGCCGTGTCCTTTAGGGAGGCTGCACCAGGGACAGGCAATACAGTTTTCTGTGACAGCCTGGATACTGATGCATCCACTATCGGTGGCTTTTCCCATTTTTTTCCCTATCCTCAGGAGGAAGGGATCTTTTAGGGATTTGAAATTTCCTATCAGGATTAACCCACGGTTCTTCAAACAGGGTATTTAGTTCCTTTGACACAGGAAAAGTGCCTGTGGATTTCTTTTTTATATTAAAATAAGATTCCTCAGTCTCCTCTGTTAACTTATCAGGGATATGCAGAACCTCTCTGATAGCCTCTATTGGGTCGATTCAATTCGGCAACAGTTGAACAGTTTGCTCCCGGCGCTATTCAATACAGCGACGACTGACCCTCAATTGTCGGGAATTCTTCTCTCATCCCTGGGGGATGAGAGAAGAAACCCGACAAAAGTGCTGCCGCGCGGCTGATTCTGTCGGGAATCACCATCGCCGCGGGTAGTGAAGTCGGAGAATGCCCGTTCTCCCGACAGAACTACCTGTTAAGTCGGCGAGAACGGGCCATCGCCGACTTAACTGGAGCTGAATTGAATAGCGTCGGGAGCAAACTCCCGGCGCTATTCAACTGTTGCCGAATTGAATCGACCCCTATGAGAGTCTCTATTTCCTGTGACAGAGTAGCCTCCCCCACCTCTGAGTCCACCTCGCCCTCCTCCATGTCTGATCCCTCATCATCAGAGTCAAATGGTGGGCCAAATTACGTTTTTGCGGACAAATGGTAGGGGACTGAGACGCTGGTTTGGTTACTGAGTCTCTGTTCATAAACTCAGTCATCGATTGTCTTAAGTGTTGCGTCTTTCTCAGTGCGGGATAATTTAGTAGAAATACTGAAGATCATTGCCCCAATGGAATCCAGCCAAGCTGGCTCCGCTTCGCTAGCCTGGGAAGGTACACTGCTGTGAACCCCCTGGGGAAGTGGAATTCTGTACCTTACATGAAACACAATCGTCTGACTTACTGTGACAACACACAAACACACACACACAACCGAAAAGGTTAACTGCACAATTAACCCACAAAGAGCCCTTGAAGAGAGACACAGAGAGAGCCTGGAGCCAGCACACATGCCAAGCTTAGCCGGGTCGCAGACTATGTACCCAGATTGGGGACTTAGTACACTAGTAAGCGCTTCTTCCCTGCTATGACCCCCTGGTACCACTGAGGTAATCTGGAGTCTCTCCCGGTCAGTCAGCGTCTCTGTCCACTGAGGAAGGAAAATGGTGCTGGTGAGCTGCTGGATCCGCTCATAGTGAAGCCCCGCTCCCTCAATGGCGCGCGGTCTTCCCGCTTCTTTATACTGGCTAAGGTAATTTTTTAGTGCTTAAAATGGAGTCAGTCGCCTTTTAAGTCTGTAATGCCAGTCTGGGTATTGTATACACCCGTAGTGTATTTAGGGGGTAATTCAGAGTTGATCGCAGCAGCAAATTTGTTAGCAGTTAGGCAAAACTATGTGCACTGCAGGTGTGGCAGATATAACATTTGCAGAGAGAGTTAGATTTAGGTTGGTTATTTTGTTTCTGTGCAGGGTAAATACTGGCTGCTTTATTTTTACACTGCAATTTAGATTTCAGTTGGAACACACCCCACCCAACTCTAACTCTCTCTGCACATGTTATATCTGCCCCCCCCCGCAGTGCACATGGTTTTGCCCAACTGCTAACAAATTTGCTGCTGAGATCAACTCTGAATTAGGCCTGTAGACTCGGTTCACTCCTACAGAAGCAGTGCGTCCGCACTTTGTACTAAGTCTTGAGACTCCGCCACCCCCGTAGAAGCCGTGCATCTCTGTACCTTCATGCCGCCTTAATGGCCGGCAACACACTAACGGGGACGCTGGCTTAGTTCTCACCACTCTTCTTTCTTCTGGCTCTGTTAGGGGTGGCGGCGTGCTGCGGGAATGTACACTCGCCGTGGTGGGGCGTGCAAATAGTTCCCTCAGGAACTAGTGTCCTGTCAGCGAGGAATGGGACCATTAACCCTTCAAGAGGTTGGGCCGTTCCGCCCCCGCCTAAATCCCACGAAGCATGCAGCCTGGTGCCATCCAGACCTGCCTGAAAATAACACATAGAGAAAATAAATGCAGAAAACTCTTCAGGAGCTTCCAGCGACGTGACCGGCTCCTCCGGGGCACATTTTCTAAACTGAGTCTGGTAGAAGGGGCATAGAGGGGGGAGCCAGCGCACACTATTAAATTCTTAAAGTGCTCAAGGCTCCTAGTGGACCCGTCTATAACCCATGGTACTAAATGGATTCCCAGTATCCTCTAGGACGTAAGAGAAAGTATTCTGCCACTGCCTCCGGCCCAATCTGTTTTGTATTGCGTAATAACCAGCATTTAGTGATTATAATCTTTGGTGTTTTTGGGACTCAAAAATGTCCATGGTCCTGGAATTGTCTCCCTCTCACATGATAAATGTTTTTGTACGGAATGTAATGAAGATGTGCTCTTGCATTGTTCATGCGTTTTTCACATTTATTCTCCCGAGAATGAGTTTAACAGGATATTATTATTATTATTATTATTACATTTTATTTAGAAGGCGCCACATGTGTTTCGCAGCGCAGGATATCTACACAAAAGCATGCTGCCACATATTTGGATCATACCATATATTGTTCCCTTATGCATGACTAGGTGATGGCATATTAGTATACACCACTGAGGAATCCTGCAAACTCCACGTATTATAATAACATTTATTCTAGACTGCTCTGCTCATACTGTATTTCTTTACATGTTTTGTCGTCTTCCTTGTAGGCAGATGAAGTGAAACTCCATTCTGTGGACTTCAACCGAGAGTTTGTAGCTCGTATGATTCCTAAACTGGAGTGGGAGGCATTTGTTGAAACCGCAGAGAGTGTGAGTAAGCCTCCTTGTATAATTATGGACAGTCTGCAAGGATAATTGACAAGATCAATTAATCGACAAAGCTCGCAGCGCTACATAGTTTTATACTTTTCACTTTTTAAATGCAGCGGCGCATGCTCTATAATCCTTTCTGTGCCATGCAGGTGTTTTTCCCAGGGCTCTGGGATGAATGAAAAGATGACCATTTCAGGGCGATAGTGCAGCTTTAAATGATTCACTGTGCTAATCATAACTTAACACAGGGGTGGGGAACCTTTTTTCTACCGAGGGCCATTTGGATATTTATAAAATCCTTTGGGGGCCATACAAAAATTCTCAACTTAAAAAATGACCCTGCCCCCCAGTAGGTCTGCCCCTTAGAGGTACTGTGCGCGCCGGAGGCGCGCACGTGCCAAAAAAATGGGTGTGGCCAGTTAAAATGGGACGTGATACACATATGCCCCCAATAGTGCGGTGCCAGATCCACAATTGCCCCCACAGTGCCAGGTATACAAATGCCCCCACAGTGCCAGGTATACAAATGCCCCTCACAGTGCCAGGTATACAGATGTCCCCACAGTGCCAGGTATACAGATGCCCCCACAGTGCCAGGTATACAAATGCCCCTCACAGTGCCAGGTATACAGATGTCCCCACAGTGCCAGGTATACAGATGTCCTCACAGTGCCAGGTATACAGATGTCCCCACAGTGCCAGGTATACAGATGTCCCCACAGTGCCACGTATACAAATGCCCCTCACAGTGCCAGTTATACAGATGCCCCCACAGTGCCAGGTATACAAATGCCCCCCACAGTGCCAGGTATACAAATGCCCCCCACAGTGCCAGCTATACAAATGCCCCTCACAGTGCCAGGTATACAGATGCCCCTCACAGTGCCAGGTATACAGATGTCCCCACAGTGCCAGGTATACAGATGCCCCCACAGTGCCAGGTATACAGATGCCCCCCACAGTGCCAGGTATACAAATGCCCCCCACAGTGCCAGGTATACAGATGCCCCCACAGTGCCAGGTATACAAATGCCCCCCACAGTGCCAGGTATACAAATGCCCCCCACAGTGCCAGGTATGCAAATGCCCCCCACAGTGCCAGGTATACAGATGCCCCCACAGTGCCAAGTATACAGATGCCCCCACAGTGCCAGGTATACAGATGCCCCCACAGTGCCAGGTATACAGATGCCCCCACAGTGCCAGGTATACAGATGCCCTCCCCTCTCCCCTCCGTGCTGCTTACCGTGGGACACGGAGGAGAGCGCGGCTGTCGGGTGGAAGCGGCGGCGTGTAGTACTTCAAACCAGCCGCCGGTTCGAGAGCCAATCAGAGCTCGTGGACCGGCAGCCGCGGCTCCTGATTGGCTGCCGGTCCGTGAGCTCTGATTGGCTCACGGACCAGCGGCTGGTTTGCAGTACTACACGCCGCCGTTCCCACTCGACAGCCGCGCTCTCCTCCCTGTCTCCCTGTTCTGACAGCTGAGACACGCTGCTGCCGGACTGAGCGGCAGCGTGTCTCACTGACACAAGCTATACGGCCCGCGGGCCGGAGGTTCCCCACCCCTGACTTAACAATTTGCAATCAAATGTTTCCTTATTTAACATAAGCTAATCATAGATTTACTGAACGTCTTCTGTATTTGTATTTTCTATTCTCTTTAAATGCATTTCTCAACCTTGTGTGTTTAATAATGTCTTGTTTCTCTAACGTCCTAGTGGATGCTGGGACTCCGTCAGGACCATGGGGAATAGCGGGCTCCGCAGGAGACAGGGCACATCTAAAAAAGCTTTTAGGTCACATGGTGCGTACTGGCTCCTCCCCCTATGACCCTCCTCCAAGCCTCAGTTAGGTTTTTGTGCCCGTCCGAGAGGGTGCAATCTAGGTGGCTCTCCTAAAGAGCTGTTTAGAAAAGTTTTTTTTTAGGTTTCAATCTCAGTGATTCCTGCTGGCAACAGGATCACTGCATCGAGGGACTTAGGGGAGAGATTTCCAACTCACCTGCGTGCAGGATGGATTGGAGTCTTAGGCTACTGGACACTTAGCTCCAGAGGGAGTCGGAACACAGGTCAGCCTGGGGTTCGTCCCGGAGCCGCGCCGCCGATCCCCCTTACAGACGCTGAAGAGACGGCAGAACGGAGGTCCGGAAAGCAGGCGGCAGAAGACTCCTCAGTCTTCTTGAAGGTAGCGCACAGCACGGCAGCTGTGCGCCATTGTTGTCACACGGCTCACTGACTCAGTCACGGAGGGTGCAGGGCGCTGCTGGGGGCGCCCTGGGCAGCAATATAATTACCTTTAGTGGCAAAATAAATACATCACATATAGCCATTAAGGCTATATGTATGTATTTTAACCCAGGCCAGTTTCTTAAAAACCGGGGAAAAGCCCGCCGAAAAAGGGGCGGAGCTTATTCTCCTCAGCACTCAGCGCCATTTTCCTGCTCAGCTCCGCTGGTGAGGAAGGCTCCCAGGTCTCTCCCCTGCACTGCACTACAGAAACAGGGTAACAAAGAGAAGGGGGGCATAAGTTGGCGATATTTATATATTAAGAGCGCATATATAGTAAACAACACCTTCTAGGGTTGTTTATATACATTTATAGCGCTTTTGGTGTGTGCTGGCAAACTCTCCCTCTGTCTCCCCAAAGGGCTAGGGGGTCCTGTCTTCGATTAGAGCATTCCCTGTGTGGCTGCTGTGTGTCGGTACGTGTGTGTCGACATGTATGAGGACGATGTTGGTGTGGAGGCAGAGCAATTGCCGATGATGGTAATGTCACCCCCTAGGGAGTCGACACCGGAATGGATGGCTTTAGTTATGGAATTACGTGATAATGTCAGCACATTACAAAAGTCAGTTGACGAAATAAGACGCCCGGCAAACCAGTTAGTACCGGTTCAGGCGTCTCAGACACCGTCAGGGGCTGTAAAACGTCCTTTACCTCAGTCAGTCGACACGGGTACCGACACAGATGAATCTAGTGTCGACGGTGAAGAAACAAACGTATTTTCCAATAGGGCCACACGTTATATGATCACGGCAATGAAGGAGGCTTTGCAGATCTCTGATACTGCTGGTACCTCAAAAAGGGGTATTATGTGGGGGGTGAAAAAACTACCTGTATTTTTTCCAGAATCAGAGGAATTGAATGACGTGTGTGATGAAGCGTGGGTTAACCCCGATAGAAAACTGCTAATTTCCAAGAAGTTATTGGCATTATACCCTTTCCCACCAGAGGTTAGGGCGCGCTGGGAAACACCCCCTAGGGTGGATAAGGCGCTCACACGTTTATCAAAGCAAGTGGCGTTGCCGTCTCCTGATACGGCCGCCCTCAAGGATCCAGCAGATAGGAGGCTGGAAACTACACTGAAGAGTATATACACACATACTGGTGTTATACTGCGACCGGCAATAGCCTCAGCCTGGATGTGCAGTGCTGGGGTAGTGTGGTTGGATTCTCTGACTGAAAATATTGATACCCTGGATAGGGACAGTATTTTATTGACTCTAGAGCAATTAAAGGATGCTTTCCTTTATATGCGAGATGCTCAGAGGGATGTTTGTGCTCTAGCATCAAGAGTAAGCGCGATGTCCATATCTGCCAGAAGAAGTTTATGGACGCGACAGTGGTCAGGTGATGCGGATTCCAAGAGGCATATGGAAGTATTGCCATATAAAGGAGAGGAATTGTTTGGGGTCGGTCTTTCGGACCTGGTGGCCACGGCAACTGCCGGCAAATCCACTTTTTTACCTCAGACCCCCTCCCAACAGAAAAAGACACCGTCTTTTCAGCCGCAGTCCTTTCGCTCCTATAAAAAGCGACCAAAAGGACAGTCTTATCTGCCGCGAGGCAGAGGAAAGGGTAAGAAAGGGCAGCAAGCAGCCCTTGCCCAGGAACAGAAGCCCGCCCCGGCTTCTACAAAGCCATCAGCATGACGCTGGGGCTTTACAAGCGGACTCAGGAACGGTGGGGGGTCGACTCAAGATTTTCAGCAATCAATGGGTTCACTCACAAGTGGACCCGTGGGTCCTGCAGATAGTATCTCAGGGTTACATGCTGGAGTTCGAAAGGTCTCCCCCTCGCCGGTTCCTAAAGTCTGCTTTACCAACGTCTCCCTCAGAAAGGACGTCGGTTTTGGAAGCCATTCACAAGCTGTATTCTCAGCAGGTGATAGTCAAGGTACCCCTCCTACAACAGGGAAAGGGGTATTATTCCACACTATTTGTGGTACCGAAACCGGACGGTTCGGTAAGGCCTATTCTAAATCTGAAATCCTTGAACCTGTACATAAAGAAATTCAAGTTCAAGATGGAGTCACTCAGAGCAGTGATAGCGAATCTGGAAGAAGGAGACTTCATGGTGTCCTTGGACATAAAAGATGCTTATCTACATGTCCCGATTTACCCCTCACACCAAGGGTATCTCAGGTTCGTGATACAAGACTGTCATTATCAGTTTCAAACGCTGCCGTTTGGGTTGTCCACGGCCCCTCGGGTCTTTACCAAGGTAATGACCGAAATGATGGTTCTTCTACGAAGAAAAGGCGTATTAATTATCCCTTACTTGGACGATCTCCTGATAAGGGCAAAGTCCAGAGAACAGCTGGAAGTCGGTGTAGCGCTAACACAAGTAGTGCTTCAGCGGGTGGATTCTAAATCTTCCAAAATCTCAATTGACCCCGACAACACATCTGCTGTTCCGGGGCATGATTCTGGACACGGTTCAGAAAAAGGTATTTCTCCCGGAAGAGAAAGCAAGGGAGTTATCCGAACTTGTCAAGAACCTCCTAAAACCAGGAACTGTGTCAGTACATCAATGCACAAGAGTCCTGGGAAAGATGGTGGCTTCGTACGAAGCGATTCCATTCGGCAGATTCCATGCACGAACATTTCAGTGGGATCTGCTGGACAAATGGTCCGGATCGCATCTGCACATGCATCAGCGGATAACACTGTCACCGAGAACAAGGTTGTCTCTCCTGTGGTGGTTGCAGACTGCCCATCTGTTAGTGGGCCGCAGATTCGGCATACAGGACTGGGTCCTGGTGACTACGGATGCCAGCCTACGAGGTTGGGGAGCAGTCACAAAGGGAAGAAACTTCCAGGGCGTGTGGTCAAACCTGGAGACGTCTCTTCACATAAATATACTGGAGCTAAGAGCGATCTACAATGCTCTAAGCCTGGCAAAATCGCTGCTTCAGGGTCAGCCGGTGTTGATCCAGTCCGACAACATCACGGCAGTCGCCCACGTAAACCGACAAGGCGGCACGAGAAGCAGGAGTGCAATGGCAGAAGCTGCAAGGATTCTGCGCTGGGCGGAGAATCATGTCGTAGCACTGTCAGCAGTGTTCATCCCGGGAGTGGACAACTGGGAAGCAGATTTCCTCAGCAGACACGACCTTCATCCGGGAGAGTGGGGACTTCATCCAGAAGTTTTCCACATGATTGTGAACCGTTGGGAAAAACCAAAGGTGGACATGATGGCGTCTCGCCTCAACAAAAAATTGGACAGGTATTGCGCCAGGTCAAGAGACCCTCAGGCAATAGCTGTGGACGCTCTGGTAACACCGTGGGTGTACCAGTCAGTGTATGTGTTCCCTCCTCTGCCTCTCATACCAAAGGTACTGAGAATTATACGGAAAAGAGGAGTAAGAACAATACTGGTAGCTCCGGACTGGCCAAGAAGAACTTGGTATCCGGAACTTCAAGAGATGCTCACGGAGGATCCGTGGCCTCTACCTCTAAGAAGGGATCTGCTTCAGCAGGGACCTTGTATGTTCCAAGACTTACCGCGGCTGCGTTTGACGGCATGGCGGTTGAACGCCGGATTCTAAAAGAGAAGGGCATTCCTGAGGAAGTTATTCCTACTTTAATTAAAGCCAGGAAAGAAGTGACCGCACAACATTATCACCGCATTTGGAGAAAATATGTTGCGTGGTGTGAGGCCAAGAAGGCTCCAACGGAAGAATTTCAATTGGGTCGATTCTTACATTTCCTGCAAGCAGGATTGTCTATGGGCCTCAAATTGGGGTCCATTAAAGTTCAAATTTCGGCCTTATCAATTTTCTTCCAGAAGGAATTGGCGTCAGTGCCTGAAGTACAAACTTTTGTCAAAGGTGTACTACATATACAACCCCCAATAGTGCCTCCAGTGGCACCGTGGGATTTGAACGTGGTTCTAAATTTTCTCAAATCTCATTGGTTTGAGCCTTTAAAATCGGTAGATTTAAAATACCTTACATGGAAGGTAACCATGCTGTTGGCCCTGGCTTCAGCCAGGAGAGTTTCGGAGTTGGCAGCTTTGTCATACAAAAGCCCATATCTGATATTCCATTCGGACAGGGCAGAATTGAGGACACGTCCTCAATTTCTCCCTAAGGTGGTTTCGGCATTTCACTTGAACCAGCCTATTGTGGTGCCTGCGGCTACTAGCGACTTGGAGGACTCCAAGTTACTGGACGTTGTCAGAGCATTAAAAATATATATTTCAAGGACAGCTGGAGTCAGAAAATCTGACTCGTTGTTTACATTGTATGCACCCAACAAGTTGGGTGCTCCTGCGTCTAAACAGACGATTGCACGTTGGATATGTAGTACAATCCAACTTGCACATTCTGTGGCAGGCCTGCCACAGCCTAAATCTGTAAAGGCCCATTCCACAAGGAAAGTGGGCTCATCCTGGGCGGCTGCCCGAGGAGTATCGGCATTACAACTTTGCCGAGCAGCTACGTGGTCAGGGGAGAACACGTTTGTAAAATTTTACAAATTTGATACTCTGGCTAAAGAGGACCTGGAGTTCTCTCATTCGGTGCTGCAGAGTCATCCGCACTCTCCCGCCCGTTTGGGAGCTTTGGTATAATCCCCATGGTCCTGACGGAGTCCCAGCATCCACTAGGACGTTAGAGAAAATAAGAATTTACTTACCGATAATTCTATTTCTCATAGTCCGTAGTGGATGCTGGGCGCCCATCCCAAGTGCGGATTGTCTGCAATGCTTGTACATAGTTATTGTTACAAAAATCGGGTTATTACTGTTGTTGTGAGCCATCTGTTCAGAGGCTACTTCGTTTGTGTTATCATACTGTTAACTGGGTTCAGATCACAAGTTGTACGGTGTGATTGGTGTGGCTGGTATGAGTCTTACCCGGGATTCAAGATCCTTCCTTATTGTGTACGCTCGTCCGGGCACAGTACCTAACTGAGGCTTGGAGGAGGGTCATAGGGGGAGGAGCCAGTACGCACCATGTGACCTAAAAGCTTTTTTAGATGTGCCCTGTCTCCTGCGGAGCCCGCTATTCCCCATGGTCCTGACGGAGTCCCAGCATCCACTACGGACTATGAGAAATAGAATTATCGGTAAGTAAATTCTTATTTTTTCTATCATCCATAAGGGATACTGGGGTCACGTAGTACAATGGGGTAAAGATGCAGTCCAAAGGAGCCGGTGCACTTTAAATTCTTCAAACAGGGTGTGCTGGCTCCTCCCCTCTATGCCCTCCCCCACAGCCCCGTTTAGAAAAATGTGCCCTCAGGGGAGTATGAACACTCTGGAGCTCTAGAGGATTATTTCTTCAGTTTACTTTAAAAGTTTATTATTTTCAGGTAGACTGTTGGGCAACAGCCTACCTGCACCGAGGGACGCTGGGGGGAAACCGACCTTTACCGGCCTTCTGGAGGTACTGAGTCGGATCCCACTGACAGGACAACAGTCCTGAGTGTCAGTGCACCGCAGGCATTGCTCTCTCGCGCACACATCTGCATCACGCCACCCCCCACCCCCCCGCAGCACGCTGCACACCCCCAGCACAGAGCCTGAAGATCAGAGTGTGGTGAGTGTTGCCAGGGGTCCCGCTAGCGGGTTCACCCCGGTTCTTGGTGCAGCGCATGTGCGGGGCGGGCATACGGACTCCCTGTGGGGTGATCCCATAGGCCCCCGCAGACTGGCAGCGGCAGTGTAATTAAGTTCTGGGATCTCTTTTTACACAGTTTTGGGGACATTGCCAGTATAAATTAGTGATGTGCACCGGAAATTTTTCGGGTTTTGGATTCGGTTCCGCGGCCGTGTTTTGGATTCGGACGCGTCTTGGCAAAACCTCCCTGAAAATTTTTGTCGGATTCGGGTGTGTTTTGGATTCGGGTGTTTTTTTTTACAAAAAAATCCTCAAAAACAGCTTAAATCATAGAATTTGGGGGTCCCATAGTATTATTAACCTCAATAACCATCATTTCCAGTCTATTCTGAACACCTCACAATATTATTTTTAGTCCTAAAATTTGCACAGAGGTCGCTGGATGGCTAAGCTAAGCGGCACAAGTGGCCGACAAACACCTGGCCCATCTAGGAGTGGCACTGCAGTGTCAGACAGGATGGCAGATTTAAAAAATAGTCCCCAAACAGCACATGATGCAAAGAAAAAAAGAGGTGCAATGAGGTAGCTGTGTGACTAAGCTAAGCGACCCAAGTGGCCGACACAAACATCTGGCCCATCTAGGAGTGGCACTGCAGTTTTCTAGCGAGAGGATGAGTGCTTCCATCCTCATGTGAATCTGAACCACTAGCCATGAACATAGGCCAGGGCCTCAGCCGTTCCTTGCCACTCCGTGACGTAAATGGCATATTGGCAAGTTTACGCTTCTCATCAGACGCTTTTAATTTTGATTTTTGGGTATTTTACTGAACTTTTGTAGTATACTTGACGACACAGGTAGAGCAGTGGACTACTGTACCGTACTGCTATATATATACTGGTGGTCAGCAAAATTCTGCACTGTCCTCCTACTATATACTGCACACAACTAAAATGCAGCACAGGTATGGATGCATAGTATACTTGACGACACAGCGGTAGAGCAGTGGACTACTGTACCGTACTGCTATATATATACTGGTGGTCAGCAAAATTCTGCACTGTCGTCCTACTATATACTGCGCACAACTAAAATGCAGCACAGGTATGGATGCATAGTATACTTGACGACACAGAGGTAGAGCAGTGGACTACTGTACCGTACTGCTATATATACTGTATACTGGTGGTCACAGCAAAATTCTGCACTGTCCTCCTACTATATACTACAATGCAGCACAGATATGGAGCGTTTTTCAGGCAGAGAACGTACATATTTGCAAGCACACTGAGCACAGATATTTGCAAGCACACTGAGCACAGATATTTGCAGCACCCTGAGCACAGATATTTGCAGCACACTGAACACAGAAACTGAGAGAACGCAGCCACGTCCTCTCGCTATCATCTCCAAAGCACGAGTGAAAATGGCAGCGACGCGCGGCTCCTTATATAGAATACGAATCTCGCGAGAATACGACAGCGGGATGATGACGTTCGGGCGCGCTCGGGTTAACCGAGCAAGGCGGGAAGATCCGAGGCTGCCTCAGAACCGTGTAAAATGGGTGAAGTTCGGGGGGTTCGGATCTTGAGGAACCGAACCCGCTCATCACTAGTATAAATAAGCATGTAGCTCCAGCGCCATTTCAGGGGGCGGAGCTACCTCAGAGCGTGACCAGTGGCTTACTGGCGCCATTTCCAGCACTCTCAGCGCTGCAGCAGGACAGCCAGCTCTTCCAGAGGATACTCCACAGCCAGGGGGGTTATTAAGGGGGAGAGCTTGCTGTGGGACCCTTGTATTAGGCTCCTCATGCACTATACATCAAATTGCCTCTCTTCTAACTTCTGAATTGTTAGTTTCAGGCTGAGTGCTGGTCCCCCCTCTCTCAGTCTCTCCACACATACTGGGCTGGGTAGGCTTGCTTGTACCTGTGTCTCTGTGTGTGAATGTAAATGTTCCCTGTCAGCATGGTGAAAAAAGCTGTGTGTAATATCTGTCACACCAGGTTTTCCCCCTCCCCTGCAGAGTCTCTCATGTGTGAGCAATGCTTCTGGGGGTGATTTACAGGAACCAGCTTGAGTTCTATTAAAACTATGATGGCTGACATGTCCAGTGAGTTAACTACTGCTAGACAGGAAAGGCAGCAGTTACAACAGTCTATGGCTGCTCTGACTAAAGATAGGACAGAGGGCAGATGTGTAACCCCTCTTTATCGCATCCATTACCCCAAAATGGGGGTTACCTGACATCCTCTTTGAATCCGAGGAGGAGGAACCAGACGTGGAAGAGGGAGAGGAGTTGGAATCTACTACTGAGGTGGATGATTCCTCTCCAGAGCAGGGTGTAGAGTCACGTATTCTTGCTATAAGGGATGTTCTGCATATTCCTGGGAATGAAGCGGATATACAGCAATCCTTTTTCTCATACGTCCTAGAGGATGCTGGGGTCCACTTCAGTACCATGGACGGTTCTGTAGGAGCCATGGGCACTTTAAGACTTTTCCAGAGTGTGAACTGGCTCCTCCCTCTATGCCCCTCCTCCAGATCTCAGTTTAGAAAATGTGCCCAGGCAGACTGGTTGACCTCTAGTGGAGCTCTACTGAGTTTCACTAAAAGACTTTGATAGGTTTTTTATTTTCAGGGAAACTGCTGGCAACAGTCTCCCTGCTTTGTGGGACTTAGGGGGAAGAAGTAGGAACCAACTTCCTAAATAGTTTCATGGGTCTGCTTCTTGCTGACAGGACACCATTAGCTCCTGAATGGTACTGAACACTGGCTGCGGCTATGCGCTCACTCCCACAGCACGCCGTCACCCCCTAACAGAGCCAGAAGTCAGAAGACGCGTGAGTATTATTACCTGAGATCTGCAAGAGGGACCTCCGGTCATCGTGATGGCTCAAGGTACGGACATGCTACCCATACACAGCGCACAGCAGGGCGCCGGGGGGGGGGGGTGTAACGCCCTGGGAGGCATGAAAACCTACTCTGACTGGCAAAAAGATGGCATATTGGGCCGTGGCACAATCCTACACCCCCGCCAGTATAAATATTACCTCATGTTTTCTGAGGGGAAACGCACCATTGCAGGGGGCGGGGCTTCCTCCTCAGTCGGCCAGCGCTGCTCAACGCCATTTTCTCCAGCCAAGCTGCAAGGGAAGACACGCTGGCCCTCCTCCACGTCTGAATCAAGTATCAGGGTGTATATTAAGGGGGGCAGAGTGAAAAGTGGTGCTTAAATTGGCATATAAAAGCGCTAAAGGTCTCTGTAGATACACAGCGATTCTTTACACTGGCGCGGAGTTGTGAACTGGCAAGTCCCTTCTATGTCCTTCTGACAGATTTTACTGTGGGTCTGTCCCCTATAAGCCCCGGAGTGTCTGTGGTGTGATTGTACACGTGTGTGACATGTCTGAGGCAGGGAGCCATTTTAGGGACACAGAGTTGTAATGTGGTGGCGCTGCCGGCACACCGCGAGCCTGAATGGGTGAAAGAATTACGTGATAGTGTGAATCATATCAGTAAGAGATTGGATAAGTCTGAGTCTCATGCAGAAAGTTGGAGAAAATCTGTCGAAGATGTGATTTTTCAGAGTTCTGCTTTTTCATCCACAGGGGACCCCTCTGGGTCACATAAAAGGTCATTTGCACAAGTAGTACAAACTGATACCGACACGGACTCTGACTCCTGTGTCGACACTAGTGATTCCAGGGGAATAGATCCAAAGTTAGCAAAAAAACATACAATACATGATTATTGCTATAAAGGAGGTGTTAGAACTTACAGAGCCCCCTCCTTTACCACAGGAGAAGGCTTACTTTTATAAAGAAAAGAAGATTAATGTAACTTATCCTCCTTCTCATGAGCTGAACAGTCTCTTTGAGGGTGTCTGGGCAAATCCCGAAAAGAAATTCCAGATTCCCAAAAGAATTCAGGTAGCTTATCCTTTCCCTACAGGAAAAGGTGGGAGTCACCCCCCCGTTTTGGACAGTGCCCTGTCACGTTTAACAAAAAAGGTGATTCTCCCTGCGCCTGGGACGGCTTCACTTAAGGAGCCGGCAGACCGCAAGTTAGAGACTACGTTGAAATCTTTTTATGAGGCCAATAGGACACTTATCAGGCCTACCATTGCCTGTGCGTGGGTGAGTAATGCTATTGAAAAGTGGTCAGAAAACTTGTCATCAGACATTGACACAATAGATAGAGACGAGATACTCCTAACATTAGGTCATATCAAAGACGCTGCTGCGTATATGCTAGAAGCCATGAAAGATATTGGTCTCTTGGGATCAAAAGCCGCTACCATGGCAATCTCAGCACGGAGGGCGTTGTGGATTCGCCAATGGAATGCTGACGTAGATTCCAAAAGGAATATGGAGGCTCTCCCGTACAAAGGTGAGGCCTTGTTTGGAGAGGGGCTGGATGCTTTAGTTTCTGCGGCTACCGCATAAGTCAACATTCTTGCCTTATGCTCCTGCACCGGCGAAAAAGACACATCGCTCTCAGATGCAGTCCTTTCAGCCCAATAAATACAAAAAAGGGTAAAGGTTCCCCTTTCTATGCGGGTAGAGGAAGGAAAAAAGTCCACTGTCTCCAGGATCACAGGAGCAGAAATCAACCTCTGTTCCTGCCAAAGCTTCAGCATGACGTTGGGGCTCCCTTGCGGGAGTCCGCTTAGGTGGGGGCACGTCTGAAACTCTTCAGTCACTTCTGGGTTCAATCTGGCCTGGACCCGTGGGTCGTACAAATAGTGTCCCACGGGTGCAAACTGGAGTTTCAAGACATGCCCCCATGCCGATTTTTCAAATCAACCTTACCAGCTTCTATCCCGGACAGGGAAGAGGTTGCAGCAGCAATACAAAAATTGTGTCAGGATCAAGTCATTGTCCTGGTTCCCTTGTTACAACAAGGAGAAGGGTTTTATTCAAGCCTATTTGTAGTTCCGAAGCCGGACGGCTCGGTCAGACCGATTCTAAACATGAAAAATCTGAATCTCTACCTGCAAAGGTTCAAGTTCAAGATGGAATCTCTGAGGGCAGTGATTTCCAGTCTGGAGGAGGGGGAATTCATGGTGTCAGTGGACATAAAAGATGCCTACTTACATGTTCCCATTTATCCTCCGCATCAAGCTTATCTGAGATTCGCAGTGCAGGATTGTCATTACCAATTTCAGACGTTGCCGTTCGGACTCTCCACGGCACCGAGGGTGTTCACCAAGGTGATGGCGGAGATGATGGTCCTCCTTCGACAGCAAGGAGTCAATATAATTCCTTACCTGGACGATCTCCTGATAAAGGCAAGGTCCAGGGAAAGGTTAGTGCAGAACATTGCACTCTCCCTGACAGTACTTCAACATCATGGTTGGATCATAAATTTTCCAAAGTCACATTTGGAACCGACGACAAGATTGTCCTTTCTGGGGATGATACTGGACACAGAAGTACAGAGGGTATTTCTTCCAGTAGAAAAGGCTCTGGAAATCCAGCGAATGGTCAAACAAATTCTGAAACCAACAAGAGTGTCGATTCATCAATGCATTCGGTTGTTGGGAAAGATGGTTGCGGCCTACGAGGCCATACATTTTGGCCTATTCCATACCAGAGTATTCCAGTGGGACCTATTGGACAAGTGGTCCGGATCCCATCTACACATGCATCAGAGGATAATCCTGTCATCCAAAGCCAGAATTTTGCTCCTGTGGTGGCTACACAGTTCTCATCTCCTAGAGGGACGCAGGTTCGGGATTCAAGACTGGATCCTGGTGACCACGGATGCAAGTCTCCGAGGCTGGGGAGCAGTCACACAGGGGGAAAGCTTCCAACGAAGGTGGTCAAGTCAAGAAGCTTGTCTCCACATAAACGTTCTGGAATTGAGAGCCATTTACAATGGCCTTCCACAAGCGGTCCATCTTCTTCAAGATCAACCCGTACAGATCCAGTCGGACAATGTAACAGCAGTCGTGTACATAAACAGTCAGGGCAGAACGAAAAGCAGAGCGGCAATGGCAGAGGTGACAAAGATCCACCTCTGGGCAGAAAGACATACAAGAGCTCTGTCGGCAATTTTCATTCCGGGAGTGGATAACTGGGAAGCAGACTTCCTCAGCAGACACAATCTCCATCCAGGAGAAGGGGGCCTCCACCAAGAAGTCTTCGCAGAGGTGACAGAGCTTTGGGGAGTTCCTCAAGTAGACATGATGGCATCTCATCTCAACAAGAAGCTTCAGAGATATTGTTCCAGGTCGAGATACCCTCAAACAATAGCAGTGGATGCACTAGTGACCCAGTGGGTGTTTCGGTCAGTATATGTCTTCCCTCCACTTCCACTCATTCCGAAAGTTCTCAAGCTCATAAGAAGAACAGGCGTTTGAGCGATCCTCATTGTCCCAGACTGGCCAAGGAGGGCTTGGTATCCAGATCTTCAGGAGTTACTCATAGAAGATCCTCGGCCTCTTCCTCTTCGCGAGGACCTGTTGCAGCAGGGGCCGTGCGTGGTTCAAGACTTACCGTGGCTACATTTTAGATTTTAGATTGTAAGCTTGCGAGCAGGGCCTTCCTACCTCTTTGTCTGTCTGTTTTTACCCAGTTTTGTTCTATTACTGTTGTTCTAATTGTAAAGCGCAACGGAATATGCTGCGCTATATAAGAAACTGTTAATAAATAAATAAAATAAATACATTTGACGGCATGGCTGTTGAACGCCAGATCCTAGCCCGAAAGGGTATTCCCAAAGAAGTCATTCCCACTCTTATTCAGGCCAGGAAGGGAGTAACGTCTAAACATTACCACCGTATTTGGAGAAAATATGTATCTTTGTGTGAAACCAAGAAGGTTTCACCGGTAGAGTTTGTTAGGACGTTTTCTCCATTTTCTCCAGGCGGGTGTGGATGCGGGCCTACGATTGGGTTCAATCAAGGTCCAGATTTCGGCTTTGTTCATTTTCTTTCAGAAACAATTGGCCTTTCTTCCAGAAGTTCAGACATTCGTGAAAGGGGTTCTGCACATCCAACCTCCATTTGTGCCTCCTGTGGCACCATGGGATCTTAAAGTGGTGTTGCAGTTCCTTCAATCGGATTGGTTTGAACCTCTACAGGAGATAGAGTTGAAGTTTCTCACTTGGAAAGTGGTCATGCTGTTGGCCTTGGCATCCGCAAGGCGGGTGTCTGAGTTGGGGGCCTTGTCGCACAAGAGCCCTTACTTGGTTTTCCATGAAGATAGGGCTGAGTTAAGAACTCGTCAGCAAATTCTTCCAAAGGTGGTTTCTTCTTTCCATATAAACCAACCTATTGTGGTGCCAGTGGCTACTGACACCTACGCTGCTTCAAAGTCTCTGGATGTGGTCAGGGCTTTGAGAATCTATGTCGCAAGAACAGCTCGGATACGGAAAACAGAGGCTCTGTTTGTCCTGTATGCTCCCAACAAGATTGGGTGTCCTGCTTCTAAGCAGACTATTGTGCGCTGGATCAGAGATACGATTCAGCACGCTCATTCCACGGCAGGATTGCCGGTACCGAATTCGGTGACTGCCTATTCTACTAGGAAGGTGGGCTCATCCTGGGCGGCTGCCCGGCGGGTCTCGGCATTACAGCTTTGCCCAGCAGCTACTTGGTCAGGGGCAAACACGTTTGCTAAGTTTTACAAGTTTGACACCTTGGCCGATGAGGACCTACAGTTTGGTCAATCGGTGCTGCAGGGTCATCTGCACTCTCCTGCCCATACTGGAGCTTTCGTATAACCCCATGGTACTGAAGTGGACCCCAGCATCCTCTAGGATGTATGAGAAAACAGGATTTTAATACCGACCGGTAAATCCTTTTCTCCTAGTCCGTAGAGGATGCTGGGCACCCAGCCCAGTGCGTACTTTACCTGCAGTTGTTATTTTGTTAAAAATGTTTTCAGCACGGTTGCTGTAATGTTCATGCCCGTTGGCATGTGTTTTGTTGAATGCCATGTGTGCAGCGTGGTTGAAGTTTGAGCTGGTATGAATCTCACCGTTAACTTAAAAGTAAATCCTTTCCTCGAAATGTCCGTCTCCCTGGGCACAGTTCCTATACTGAGGTCTGGAGGAGGGGCATAGAGGGAGGAGCCAGTTCACACTCTGGAAAAGTCTTAAAGTGCCCATGGCTCCTGCGGAACAGTCTATACCCCATGGTATTGAAGTGGACCCCAGCATCCTCTACGGACTAGGAGAAAAGGACTTACCGGTAGGTATTAAAATCCTGTTTTCTCTGCACAGAAAAAACTGCTGGTCACCTTTCCTGATTCAAAGCAACTGGATGATCTTTTCAGGGAGCCATGGGATACTCCTGACAAGAAATTCCATTTGACAAAGAAATTGGTTGCCGCTTTTCCTTTTGCACATGAGGGGAGGAAGATCTGGGAGACTCCCCCTGCTGTAGTTGCTTCAGTATCACACCTGTTGAAAAAGACAGTGCTTCCTGTTCCAGGGGCTACTGCCTTAAAGGAATCTGCGGACAGAAAAATAGAAACCACTTTTATGTTGCAGCTGGAGCTTCCCAAAGGCCTGTTATTGCGGGCTGTTGGGTGACTCACGCCATTCATACCCGGGCAGGTAACCTTCAGAAGGGCCTGACTGGGGATAAGTCCCTGGCTGAAATGGTGAAACTGATTCAGCATATCCAGGAATCTGCACGTTTCCTCTGTGAAACAATAAAAGGCATTGGCTTTCTAAATGCTCGTACTTCTACCATGGCAGTGTCTGCACGCAGGGTGTTGTGGCTACGTCAGTGGGTGGCGGATGCAGAGTCAAAAAGGAGTGTGGAGGCTTTACCCTTCTCAGGAGATTGGCTCTTTGCAGGCAAGTTAAATACTTGGAATTCGAAGGCTACCACTGGAAAATCCACTTACCTCCCGTCTGCAGCTCCACCGGCTGGACGCTCTTATACAGAGCCTTCACTGCAGTCCTTTCGGTCTGCAAGGTTTAAGGGTAAAGCCAGAGGTCCCTAAAATGCACAAAAGGCTCCAGAGGTAAGTTACGTAAGCCTGCCACCACAAGATCTCAGGACCAGGGCGTCGGCTCTGTCTCCTCAAAACCCTCAGCAGGAAGGTGTCCCTCCGCCCATGGGGTATCTCCGGGTGGGAGCTCGTCTGAAATTCTTCAGCCTCATTTGGAGAAGCTCCTACCAGGATGCTTGGGTAAAAGAGCTGATCTCCCAGGCTACAAACTGGAGTTCGAAAGTTCTTCGCCTCACAGGTTCTTCAAGTCAGGCTTTCCGGCTTCAGAGGACATGCGCCTTACACTACAGGAGGCCATTCAAACATTGGTTCGGACCCAAGTCATTGTTCCAGTGCCGCTTCAACAACAGGGCGAGGGTTATTATTCCAGCCTTTTTGTGGTACCGAAACCGGATGGTTCAGTGAGACCCATTTTGAACCTCAAATCGTTAAACCCATATCTGCGGGTTTTCCGGTTCAAAATAGTCTCTCTGAAAGCAATGATCTCGGGTCTGGAGGAGGGGGAGTTCTTAGTATCTCTAGACATCAAGGACACGTACCTCCATGTTCCGATATGGCCGCCTCATCAAGCCTACCTCAGGTTTGCTCTGCTGGACGAACACTGCCAGTTCCAAGCACTACCCTTCGGTCTATCCACGGCTCTAAGGTTCTTCACAAAAGGGATGGCGGAAATGATGTTCCAACTCTGGATTCAGGACGTGAACATTGTCCCCTACCTGGACGATCTGTTGATAAAGGTGAGATCAAGGAAACAACTGCTGGACAGCATCTGCCGCATGACAACCCTGTTGTCACACCACAGTTGGATAATAAATTTCCAAAAATCCCACCTCAAACAATCACAGTGACACCAGTTCCTCAGGATGATCTTGGACACGGCTCAGAAGGTCCTCCTTCCTGCGGACAAGGCAAGGATGCTTCAGGAGTTAGTTCGAACGGTTCTGCAGCTAAACCGGGTCTCGGTACATCTTCGCACCAGCCTGTTGGAAAAAATAGTGACCTCATTCAAAGCCATTCAATTCGGCAGATTCCATGCACGGACATTCCAACTGGATCTCCTGAAGAAATGGTCGGGTTCGCATCTGCAGATGCACCAGGTCATACGTTTCTCACCGCAGGCCAGTATCTATCACCTGTGGTGGTTGCAGCCCTCTAACCTCTTGGAGGGTCGTAGTTTCGGATCCAGGATTGGATTCTCTTGACCATGGACGCAAGCTTTAGAGGATGGGGAGCTGTTGCCCAAGGGCCACGGTTCCGGGGCAGGTGGTCAAGCCACGAAGCCGTTCTTCCATTAAATATACTCGGGGCGATCTACAATGCTCTGCTACAGGTTTCTCATCCGCTTCAAGGTCAAACCATTCAGGTTCAGTCGGACAACGCCACGGCTGTGGCGTACGTCAATCGGCAGGAAGGGACTAAGAGCAGGGTCTGCATGCGGGAGGTATCCAAAATACTCCTCTAGGTAGAAAGGAATGCAAGGGCAGTATCGGCCATATTCATTCCGGTAGTGGATAATTGGGAGGCGGACTTCCTAAGTCGTCACGACCTAAACCCAGGAGAGTGGGATCTCCATCCGCAGGTATTTCGACTAATAACAGGTCAGTGGGGCTGTCCGCAGATCGATCTGATGGCCTCTCGGCTCAGCAACCAGCTTTGGTGCTATTGTTCCAGAACAAGGGACCCTCTGGCGGCGACAGTGGACGCGCTGACAATGCTGTGGGTTTACTGGTTGGGGTACCTGTTTCTTCCGATTCCGTTACTCCCCAAAGTTCTAAAAAGAATCAGAAGGAAGGGAGTTCAGGCAATTCTCATTGCATCCGATTGGCCTCGATGAGTTTGGTATGCGGATCTTCTGACCGTGGCAGTAGAAGACCCCTGGCCTCTGCCACTGCAGGAGGGTCTTCTTCAGCAAGGGCCATTCGTCTACCTGGACTTACGGCGACTTCGTTTAACGTCATGGCAGTTGAGTGGAACCTTCTAGCTGAGAAAGGAATTCCGGATAAGGTTATTGCAACCATGATTTAGGCCAGAAAAGCTGTCACGTCAAATCGTTACCACCATATCTGGAAACGATACGTCTCCTGATGTGAGGACCGAAGATATCCGGCTGTGGATTTCAACCTGGGACGCTTTTTGCATTTCTTGCAAGCTGGCGTGGATATGGACCTAAGGTCGGCCTCCATAAAAGTTCAGATCTCAGCCTTGTCCATTTTCTTTCAGAAGAAATTGGCTGCTTTACCCGAAGTCCAGACGTTCCTACAGGGTGTTCTTCGCATCCAGCCTCCCTTTGTGCCACCCACGGCTTTTTGCATTTCTTGCAAGCTGGCGTGGATATGGACCTAAGGTCGGCCTCCATAAAAGTTCAGATCTCAGCCTTGTCCATTTTCTTTCAGAAGAAATTGGCTGCTTTACCCGAAGTCCAGACGTTCCTACAGGGTGTTCTTCGCATCCAGCCTCCCTTTGTGCCACCCACGGCTCCTTGGGATCTCAACATGGTTTTGACCTTTCTCCAATCCTCTTGGTTTGAACCACTGGTGTCGGTTGAGGACAAGTACCTTACATGGAAGACGGTTATGCTATTGGCATTAGCTTCAGCTAGGCACCTTTCAGAACTTGGAGCTTTGTCCTCCAAGAGTCCCTACTTGTTCTTTCATGAGGACAGAGCAGTTCCTGCCTAAGGTGGTTTCTGCATTCCACCTGAATCAGCCTATCATGGTTCCGGCGGCTTCCTCACACCAAGAGTCCTTGGATGTGGTGCGAGTCCTGGAGATTTATGTCAAGAGGACAGCTGCTGTCCGTAAAGCAGATTCCCTCTTTAGATGTAATTCAGACCTGATCGTAGCAGCAAATTTGTTAGCAGTTGGGCAAAACCATGTGCACTGCAGGTGTGGCAGATATAACATTTGCAGAGAGAGTTAGATTTGGGTGGGTTATTTTGTTTCTGTGCAGAGTAAATACTGCCTGCTTTATTTTTACACTGCAATTTAGATTTCAGTTTGAAAACACCCCACCCAAATCTAACTCTCTCTGCACATGTTATATCTGCCCCCCCCTGCAGTGCACATGGTTTTGCCCAACTGCTAACAAATTTGCTGCTACGATCAGGTCTGATGTACCCCCTTTGTGCTGTATGATGCTCACAAGAAGGGGTGTCCTGCTTCAAGATTGCCCGTTGGATTAGGTTTACTATTCAACAGGCCTACACATCGGCATCCATGCCGGTTCCTCTGTCGATCAAGGCCCACTCTACTAGGTCGTGGGTTCTTCCTGGGCGGCTGCTCGTGGTGTCTCGGCTTTGCAAATATTTCGGGCCACTACCTGGTCAGGGACAAACACGTTTGTCAAGTTCTACAGGTTTGATACCCTGGCTAAAGAGGATGTTCAATTTGGACATACGGTGTTGTAGACATCTCAGCACGTTCCCACCTGTTCTGGGAGCTTTGGGACGTCCCCATCGTACTAATTGACCCCAGTATCCTTTATGGATGATAGAAAAAATAGGATTTTAATTACCTACTGGTAAATCCTTTTCTCGTAGTCCATAAGGGATACTGGGTGCTCGCCTCTGTGCTTCGACCTTTCTGCAAGTTTGTTCTTGTTGAAGTTGTTTGACTCAACTCTAGCTGTTTCTGTTTCACCGGCTGTTGCTAGTGTGTTTGTTCTGCTGTGTGCTGGTTCGTTAATATCACCACTAGTTGTCTTGTCATGTTTCCTCCTCTCAAGTATGTCCATCTCCGTCGGGCACAGTTTTCCTATACTGGGCTGTGGGGGAGGAGCCAGCACACCACGTTTGAAGAATTTAAAGTACACCGGCTCCTTTGGACCCCATCTATACCCCATCGTACTAAGTGACTCCAGTATCCCTTATTGACTACTAGTAAAGGATTTACCGGTAGGTAATTAAAATCCTATTTTTTGGCATATCCACAAATAACTCCTGCTTCTGTCATTTAGGGTTTGGTTCAATTCTAAGCGAGTTAAATAACCCCCTGGAATTAGCTTTGGGGGCTATTCAGTACAGCACAATGGTAAATCGGGGAATGCCCGTTCTCCCAGACTAAACAGGGTGTTTTATCAGTAGAACTGGCATTCTCCGAATTAAGTGCCCGTGCAATGCTGTTTCCGCTGCACTAAGGGTTTAAATCAGCATCATGCTGGCAATTTTGTTGGATTTCTGCTCTCACCCCTCTAGGGGTGTGAGAAAAAATCCAGTTGTCGGGTGTTATAGTGTGAGCGTGCTGTATTGAATAGTCCAGGAGCTAATAGAAAATGTCCCAGTCAGTAGATAAAGGGGGCAAAACTTTTTTTAAGTATATAAGTGAAAGGAGAAAATCAAATGGAGGAATAATAAGACTTAAGACAGAGAGTGGGCATTTGGTGGAGGGAGACAAGGAAATAGCAGATCACCTAAATAATTATTTTTGCTCAGTATTTACTACAGAAGAAGGGATGGGGCCACAGTTAAGTTGCAAGGACATTCATAAAAATAAGGTAGATGAAAATACATTTACAGAGGAGAAGGTCCTAACAGAACTTTCAAAACTAAAAGTGGATAAATCAATGGGACCAGATGGGATACACCCAAGGATACTCAAAGAGCTAAAAGATGTGCTGGTTACACCTTTAACAGAATTATTTAACCAGTCACTAAATACAGGTGCTATTCCAGAGGACTGGAAAAGAGCAAATGTAGTTCCACTGCACAAAAGTGGAAGCAAGAAAGAAGCAAGTAACTACAGACCAGTAAGCCTTACATCAGTAGTAGGGAAAGTAATGGAAAAACTATTAAAAGAAAGAGTAGTGAAATATCTTAAATCAAACAACTTACAGGATCCAAAACAGCATGGATTTACTGGTGGGAGATCATGCCAAACAAATCTTATTGACTTTTTTGACTCTGTGATGAAAATAATAGATCAAGGGGGAGCTGTAGATGTAGCATATCTAGACTTTAGTAAGGCATTTGACACTGTCCCACATCGCAGACTGCTAAATAAACTTGAAAGCCTGGGGGTGGATTATAAATCAGTTAAATGGATAAGAACCTGGTTGCAGGATAGGAAACAGACAGTCGTAGTTAATGGAGTGCAATCTATGGAGGGAAATGTTACCAGTGGAGTACCCCAGGGATCTGTACTTGGTCCAGTTCTCTTTAATATCTTTGTTGGTGACATTGCAGATGGTATTGAAGGGAAGATATGCCAATTTGCAGATGATACAAAGATATGCAACAGGGTAGACACACCGGGAGGGGTCAAACAAATGATTAATGACCTAGGTAGGCTTGAGAAATGGTCAAGAACGTGGCAACTACAGTTTAATGCTAAAAAATGCAAAATCATGCACTTGGGTCTCAAAAACCCAAAGGCTAAGTATAGTATCAAGGGTACTATAATGGAAACTACTGAGGAGGAAAGAGATTTAGGAGTCACTATTTCAAGTGACTTGAAGGCAGGAAAGCAATGCAGCAAAGCAATGAGAAAGGCAAGTCAGATGCTTGGTTGCATAGGGAGAGGAATCAGTAGCAGGAAAAAAGAAGTGATAATGCCACTGTATAGGTCATTGGTACGGCCCCATCTGGAATACTGTGTCCAGTTCTGGAGACCCTATCTCCAGAAGGATATAAATACATTAGAGAGTGTACAAAGAAGGGCAACTAAAATGGTGCATGGCCTACATCACAAAACTTACCCGGAAAGGCTAAAAGATCTTAACATGTATAGTTTGGAGGAGAGAAGGGAAAGGGGGGACATGATAGAAACTTTCAAATATATCAAGGGTCTTAACAAAGTTCAGGAGGGAAACATTCTTCAAAGGAAAAGAAGTATTAGAACTCAAGGGCATACATTGAGACTGGAGGGGGGAGGTTCAGGGGAAATTTAAGGGAAAATTACTTCACAGAAAGGGTAGTGGATAAGTGGAATAGCCTCCCATCAGAGGTGGTAGAGGCTAAGACTGTAGGGCAATTTAAACATGCTTGGGACAGGCATATGAATATCCTTACAAAGAATTAAGGTTAAAAAAGGGTTGAGATTGCCTAAAGGATAAAATAAAAAAGGGGCAGACTAGATGGGCCAAGTGGTTATTATCTGCCGTCAAATTCTATGTTTCTATGTTTCTAATTCCCGGTGCTATTCAACTCGCTTAGAATTGAAGCAAGCCCTTAGAGTCTTGCCAATGAAGTATAGGTAGCACACAGTGACTGTCCCGCTGTAACCTGAGCTACTACCTCAAATAACTTAAGTCTCAATACTTATATAGAGCTTATATAGCATCACAGCTGAAGAGTGAGGTATGGAGGTGCAATATGGTTTTCCAGGCCCCTGTTCCCAACTCTAGATCCTCCAGAGGAGAAGGTTCAGTCCCAAGGATGACAATGCTTAGAACTCATGTGCAGCGTTGACTCCTGGTCAGCAAGCACTGCATCGGAGGAGCAGCAGAAGTTAGGTAAAACCTCTCCTGCTATCTGAGATTGGTCTTTCTAAGCCATTGGTGGCTCCGAGTGCAGGGGTTTGTGCACATAAGGGTACAGGACAACAGGGTAGTCTAGGAGCCTGGTCAGGTGGGTCTAAGCTGACAATAGGACACCACTAAGGTGGCAGTAGCCGTCTTTGTACTGTGCTCTGCGGCTGGGGTGTATGCATTTAGTTTCTGGCATGCTCTTGCAGACAATGGATAAGAATACCATAAGTAGCAGCCATTTAGGCACTCTATCACTCTCTATGTACCCTATCTGTGGGGATATACCAGTTTGGTGAGTGAGTTTCCTCAGATTTCTTGGCTATGTGGGTTGTCTTTATAGGTTCATTCTTTTTTCTGATTGTGATCTGCTGTAGTTCTGCGGCTGCTTGTTTTGTTTCTGCTCTTGTTAGTTTCCCTCCCAGCATTCTTTTCTATCAAAGGACCTCCCTGCCTCATCTGCTACTCTAAATTGCCTGTGGGATAATTGAGTGCTGCCCCCAATTTGCACAGCCTATCAGCCTGGGAATTACCTGTCATTCCAGCCAGGGGTACTGTGTCCAAGTTGGCAACACCAAAGTGGCAAGGTCCATGGCTGCCCCTATAACTTAGCTTGTTTAGCTGGTGTCCTAGCTCACAGTAGTTTTGTGTGGTTCCTTTCCCTGCAGCTGCTCAGAGTTTGGTCTCTAGTACAAGTTTGGTTGGTTAGTAGCACTCCAATTTTGTGGCAGCAAGGTGGGCTCTGGCTTGGATGTGAGAATTTCTGCATCAGCAGTCTGTGTGCAGGACACTTTTGCCTTAGTCCCAGGAAGCAATTATTGGGTGGATGTTTCAATCGTTTTTGGGTGCCTGTAAGTGATGGGCACCTGACAGGAGCTATTCAGTTGTTCTGCCATTTGGGCACTGGCGCCCATTATTTCTACTCACAGCCTCCTGAGGAGCGAGCCAAGATCTGCAAAAAGTCAGTCTTTTGGGTCGCCCAAACTTCTGTTTCGGCAGCACGCCCAATGCTTTGCATGGGTTTAGCATCTAAACACGTTGCATTTGGAGGCAAAAAGTAATGTTGCGGAACAATTTTAATATCGCCGGTCAGGTGCCAATTTAGTAATATAATCCTGAATTATATTACTAAAGTGTGCTAGAACAATTTCATATATGTTAACTCATTACAGTGTTACTCTGTTCATTGCTCCATCATCCTTATTAGCCTAAAGTCAATGTACTGTATATGAACTCTTATCTTTACAAGTGTGCTTCATACTACCATTTAAGACTCCTATATCAATTCTCATAATTTTTTCAAACATATGTTACCCTGAAAATACTGTAGCTGTAGATTGCATTCTTTATACTAAATAAATAATTTACAACTGAGTGTAATTTGGCTTGTGCCTATTGTAAAAACCAACAACAAACTTTTATGATTGGTACCTAACAACATATGAAGTAGGAAAATTTGGAACGTCCTCTTCCCCCTTTCTGTGTCTTAAGAACATGCATAATCCCGTCACATAATGATTCACATTTGTTCCACTTCTCCTTTCTTTGTTTTTGTCCCATTTAAACTCTGTCCTTCGAATTACATACTGTCTTATATGTGCACAATTGGTTTTGCTTGCTCTTTAAGTTATGTATCATAGAGTCTTAATAAAGGGGGCAAGCCTACAAGGGTGATCTAAACCTCAGATCCCCACCCTCTGTTGTGTCTAATAATAATAAAGTGACCCCCCCCCCTCCTTGTATGCTGTAGGTTTCCGTTTTAGAAATGGTAGACGTTGTTAGGCTGTGATATTATTTATATACGTTTAGCTTTTAAATTGAGATGATGAAAAGTATAAAAAAATAAAATCCTCATTTACAATTGCAGTTTTTTTTTTTAAGAACAGTTATGCCGGCCATAATTCCCCCTCCTGCAGATCCCCCATTCGATTAAGTTTTATTGTAAATGCCTTAATTCCATACTAGTATATATTTCTCCATTTTCTTTGTAATATTGATGAGAATGCTGTCTTCTGTGGAAGCATTTAAGACCTTTCCACCGTGACAACTGAAGTGACAAATTTATTTCAGTGTAATGCAAGTAGGTGCTTCATGTGAAGGTGATGGAGTGGGTTAGTGTTCATTCTTGTGCTCTGGCCTGCACAGCTCCACTGACCCATCCCATGTTGAGTTCATGTTGGTGTTTTGCCAGCTCAGGGAGAAGGACATGTAGGACAACTGCGGTGGTGGGCTGATATTGGAGTTACATAAGCAGGACACACCCACCTTGTACCTCGTAGAAGAATCAGTGATGTTCACTCACAAGGGAATTCTGAAGCAAGTATAATAGTTTTTCTTAATGCCAGTTAATTACGTGATCTTTGACCATTTTAACGAGGTCACTATATTCCAGAACATGAAAGCATGCAGCCCATAAAATGCGGTCTGTGTTTGGTACTGTACAATCCCCCAGTAAAAATGTTCCATTGATTATCAATGGCGCTGATGGGTACAAGCATGGAAAAAGTGTAATTATGATAGATAGATAGATAGATAGATAGATAAATGATGATAAAGTGCTTTTAAATTTCACTCCCCTATAGCCAGAAGGGTTAATCCTGATATATCCATAAGTTTGCTTCTCCAAAGTTGTAGATACAATCCTCCAGATAAAAAGCATAAGTCTTAAAATAGTGTTAATTGGAATTATACTCTATGTACATGCAGTTTAATTTTTTATTTTATTTTTTCTATCTTATCACATTTGTGGTCCATCGGCACTGAAGTGTCATTTGCAGGGTGTTCCAATGCCCATACACCACAGCCAGGGACAGCTCTGTCTCTGGCTGCAGGCTCCGGGCTGCACGAGAGATCTCGCAACTGTAGCAAGATCTCGCACATGCCCAGTGTAGCCAGCCAGAGGTGAGACAATTGTTCGAACATTGCTTTAGACCACTCATATGTCTTATTGTGTGGTGTATGGGCAGTGTAGGCATCTCTTTACCTTCCTTAAAGGGAAAAAACGTTTCTCCGGCAGGGTCCACAGGTTATACACAGGATAACAATGGGATATGATGAAGGGACAAGCATTCCGGCCTCCCGGCATGCAACAGGCCCGTCCATATATCCCCGCCTCCTGGCTCAGGCAAATCAGTCTTTTGTTTGGTGCGGCAGGAGCCGGACCATGGTCAGAGGGCTGCTGCTTTTTAGCAGCCCTATGCCGTCTTATTTTTATAGTCTTACTATTTTTCTGAGCGATCTTTCTAAACAGCGTCTTATACGTACCTTAGAAAGAGTCTCTCCAACAACTCTCCACCGGGTCGCAACAACGCTTATCAGTACAGTGCTGTTTCGGCGGGCATCTGTGTCAAATATACTAGCAGGTCCAGCAGACGTTACCAGGCTGTGGTCGGAGCACGGGGAGAAGGTAAGGCATCGATTCCGCTTAGAAGGGAAATACGGACACAGCCGCGCTGTTTTGGGAAGGAGACCACCAAACAGTCGCTGATGCGGCTGCCACCTCGGGTGCACCAACGCTAGGCCTTAGGGATCATAGGCTCCAGAAATAGCATGAGGCCGCGATCCCTAGGGTTGATGTCAGCAGAGGGGAGTCAGAGGCTCTCCTGGTCGCCCCTCCTCCCTGTTCATGGCCATGAACTGGTTCCCACTTCCGTCTCAGACACTGTACACGAAGGGGACCCAGTCGCAGCACAGGTGGCTGTGTGACTGGTGCATCTGTGTTCACTATAGGTTCATGGAGCGGCAGTATACACTAGTAGCGTCTGGATCTACTCAGCTTTCGCTAACGTATTAATCGGTCCTGGAAGCGAGGTGAGTCTCCCTGTGTCCCACTCTACTGAGTACGGGTAATACAGCACTAAGTCTTTATCTACCTTTTTGAGTATGAATAGTTAGATAAGTGCCTATTGCATATGAGTCTGTATACATTTACTGTTTCTTTCGCAATGCGTCTGAATATGGTAGATCTTTTTAAACATGATTCAGTAATATGTTCTCCTACATACATGAAATGTAGTTGTAGTTCATGATGTGCTCATATTGCTTATTATACTAATGTCTAACATGTGACTGACTGCTAGTGTGATTGCTGACTTTACTATATTCTGTCAGTTTTGTTCTATTCTGATCCTCAATGCTGGTGCATGGATAGGGTCTACAGTCACAAATTGTGTAGTACACTGTGGAAGTGTTTATTATTTATCATGTCTAAGAGCGGCAAAGGTGAGGAAGATACACTCACAGCAACACCAACACTCATATCATGTTTTTCTTGCAAAGCTGTGTTATCCTCTCAGGATCTGGTTCAGGATGGTTTGTGTGCAAATTGTTTTAGCTTTCATCAAGGGTTCATGAAAAATACAAGTCAGATTCAGGTGCAGGTTGATCCACCTTGGGCTATGTTTGCACAGACTTTATCCAGTATAGCTGAAAGGATAATTCCTCCAACTCCTGTACCGGGGATAGGTTACACGATTAGCCCTTACATGCAGCTTTCCACCTGTGGTGTATCACTTCCAGCAGCTGCCTCTCAAAAGAAACAGGCTGATAAGCCGGTGGTAAGTAAATCTTCATCCTCACAGGCTACACATGGTTCAGATGAGGATTCATCAGAGGATGAAAGCTCAATTATTTCTACTTTGGCATACGAAGAGGAGGAGGAAGGTCTCAGCTCAGTGGATATAGCTGGGTTAATTAAAGCAATGAAAGCCATTCTATCCTTAGAGGATTCAGCGGAGCCTGTGTTAAAAACCAAGGCACCTGTGTTTAAACGTCCCAAAACAATTAAGACTGAGTTTCCAGGGTCAGATCAGCTGACGGAAATCATGGAAGAGGCTTGGGCTACGCCTCATAAATTTAGAATTCCTAAGAAATGGAATTCCAATTATCATATTCCAGCTGGGGATTAAAAAGGTAGGTGGCTCCTAAAGTAGATACGCATGTGATTCGATTAGTACGAAAATCTCCATTACCTTTGCCTTCAACATCATTAAATGATTTCACGGATAGGAGAGTGGATGGTTTTCTAAAATCCATTTTTTCCCTGTCTGGGGCAGTCATAAGGCCAGCCATGGCTTCAGCTTGGATGGCAAAGATAGTGGCTGCCTGGGCTGATGCATTGGAGGGGGATTTTTCAATAACATCTACAGAGCAAAAATCCCATATAGCACATATAAAACAGGCTGCAATGTTCTTGGAAGAAGCAGCACTGGATATGGGTACTATTGCCTCCAGGGCATCAGCTTCAACAATAGCTGCTCGTGCAGCAGTTTGGCTATGTACGTGGAAAGCTGATTCAGAATCTAAGAAGGTTTTGTAAGCTTTACCCAAAAGAATATCTCCAGAAAAAGGCAAAGAATTGACAAATATTTTGGAGTCCGAAGCAGACTGCAAGAAAGTAAAGTTTCCTTCCACATACAATTTCAAACCTAAAGTTCCGGGTTTTCGGCCCTTTCGGTTTCAAGGAAAAACTAAAGGAAAAAGTGATAGCAGGCAGTCCCAATACAACAAATCTGGTAAGACTAAAAAGCATTGGGCTACCAGAGGACCGGTTGGTAAAACAGATGAGCCATCAGCCTGATGGTGCGGTCCTCCACCTGGGGGATCCCAGGGTGGGGGCCGACTTCTTCAGCTTGCACAGATCTGGCAGCAGTCTACAACATGCCTGGGTGCACGAAGCGGTATCTCTAGGTTATGCTTTTGCCTTCAAGAAGCACCCTCCTCGAATGTTTTTGCAAGAGGCAGTTCAGAAATTGCTTCACTCATGAGTAGTCATTCCAGTTCCTCATGCACAACGTTGATAGGGGTTTTTACTCAAACCTGTTTTTAGTTCAGAAGCCAAAAAAGTCATTTCGGCCCATTCTCAATCTCAAAGTACTGAACAAATACATTTGGGTACCTCGGTTTCACATGGAGACTATACGTTCCATAATTTTGGCCATGGAGCCAGGGGATTATATGGTATCCATGGATTTACAGGATGCTTACCTACTTGTTCCTATAGCACCATCCCATCAGTGCTATCTGAGGTTCGCTATCCTCCAACCGCATTTTCAGTTCCAGGCCCTAGCTTTTGGGTTAGCTACAGCCCCCAGAGTATTTACCAAGATTATGGTGGTAATGGCAGCTTATCTCCGCCAGCAGGGGATAAGAATTTTTCCATACCTTGACAATCTTTTAATCCTGGCACAGTCGCAGGGACTGTTCTTATGTCATCTGCAACAGACAATAACGTGTCTGCAGAAGCACGGGTGGCTCATAAATTGGGCAAAATCGTCTCTGTGTCCGTCACAGCGGATGACTCACTTGGGGGCTGTACTGGATTCAAGTCTTCAGAGAGTAATGTTACCTCTGAACAAGATATCTAAGGTTCAGTCAAGGATTCAGGACTTGCTACACAGTCAAAAGGTATCCATTCACGCAGCTATGCGTGTGATTGGTTGATGGTGTCAACATTCGATATGGTGGAGTGTGCAAAATATCACTCGAGGCCTCTGCAGTGTCTGATTCTTGCCAAATGGAATGGGTCGCATCAGACGATAAAAACACAGACTATGGTTCTTACAATAGAAGTAAGGTGGTCATTAGCCTGGTGGCTACAGACATCCCATCTGGACAAGGGGAAATTCTGACAACAGATGCCAGTCTCCAGGCTGGGGAGCAGTGTCAGGAAGGTTGTGTTTCCAGGGGCAATGGACCAAGGAAGAAGGTTTCCTGCCAATAAATATATTGGAACTTCAGGCCATATACATGGCACTGGTTCAGGCAAAGGACATTCTTCTCCCCCATATCGACCCTTCACACATCTACCCCTAAATGCATTGGATTCAGTCTTCATGTGCTAAGCATGTCTACATTCTAATGCAGGGGTGGGGAACCTCCGGCCCGCGAGCCGTATAAGGCCCGCAAAGCCGTTTGCTCCGGCCCACCCGCTTCTCCCAGTGAGACACGCCGCCGCTCAGTCCGGCAGCAGCGTGTCTCAGCTGTCAGTGTTAGGACAGGGAGGAGAGCGCGGCGGTGGCGGCGTGTAGAACTTGAAACCAGCCGCCGGTCCGTGAGCCAATCGGAGCTCGCGGACCGGCAGCCGCGGCACCTGATTGGCTGCCGGTCCGCGAGCTCTGATTGGCTCACGGACCGGCGGCTGGTTTCAAGTCCTACATGCCGCCGCCCAACATAGCCGTGCTCTCCTCCGTGTCCCGCCGAAAGGAGCGGTAAGTAGCACGGAAGGGGGGGGGGGGCACTGTGGGGGCATCTGTATACCTGGCACTGTGGGGGGCATTTGTATACCTGGCACTGTGGGGGGCATTTGTATACCTGGCACTGTGGGGGCCATTTGTATACCTGGCACTGTGGGGGGCATTTGTATACCTGGCACTGTGGGGGGCATTTGTATACCTGGCACTGTGGGGGGCATTTGTATACCTGGCACTGTGGGGGGCATTTGTATACCTGGCACTGTGGGGGGCATTTGTATACCTGAAACTGTGGGGGGCATTTGTATACCTGGCACTGTGGGGGCATCTGTATACCTGGCACTGTGGGGGCATCTGTATACCTGGCACTGTGAGGTGCATCTGTATACCTGGCACTGTGGGGACATCTGTATACCTGGCACTGTGGGGACATCTGTATACCTGGCACTGTGAGGGGCATCTGTATACCTGGCACTGTGGGGGGCATTTGTATACCTGGCACTGTGGGGGGCATTTGTATACCTGAAACTGTGGGGGCATCTGTATACCTGGCACTGTAAGGGCATCTGTATACCTGGCACTGTGGGGACATCTGTATACCTGGCATTGTGAGGGGCATCTGTATACCTGGCACTGTGGGGACATCTGTATACCTGGCACTGTGAGGGGCATCTGTATACCTGGCACTGTGGGGACATCTGTATACCTGGCACTGTGAGGTGCATCTGTATACCTGGCACTGTGGGGACATCTGTATCTGTATACCTGGCACTGTGGGGGCATCTGTATACCTGGCACTGTGAGGGGCATCTGTATACCTGGCACTGTGAGGGGCATCTGTATACCTGGCACTGCACGTATTGGCAGCTAAAATCTCCGTGGCACGGGAAACGGCTATTCAGTGATTATGGTTTTATGGTGACTTCTACACTGCCAGTCTTTTTTACTATTTCTGGAAATAATTATTTGCATTAGCTAGTGGTGAAAATAAATGTGCTCTAAAGTCTACCAGCACGTTTGCAGTTTAAGGATATTCTAAAAAGGCTTGTTAAAACAGGCTTTCTGTAAATGTTTGACTAAAGGCCAGTACTGACGGGAGAGATGTGTGCTGAGTGATCTTAACACAGACCGCACAGCACACGTGTGCTGAGCGAGGGGGACGGACAGACGGATGGGCCGATCATTTCACCTAGCGGGTGTAATGAGTGACCTGCTAGATTGTGCCAGTCTAGCACCGGCGATAGTGACGCGCGGGGCCGCACATCGCTATCGCCGGCACCCCTACACACTGAGTAATGTGTCTTCATTTCTAAGCAATCTAGTCAGATTGCTTAGAAATTAAGTGAACATCGCTCTGTGTATACCCCCCTTTACTGTATGTATAAAAGATGCCTCCTTTCATCTTCTGCAGTGTTTCACAATTCCAGTCCTCCTGGACCCCTAATACCCCTTTCTGACTACCAGCTATAAACACGGGTTATTGACGCATAACCCGTGTTCATGTGCGGTCTGAAAGGTGCCAGGGTTGAACACGTATTCAACCTGGCTCGCTGTGCGATGTGAACGGAGCCGGGTCACGTTCACTGTGTGTGTACGGGTGGTGCTTGGAGATCATGTGATCTCCAAGTGCGGTCACCGCCGACGTCACCAGTCCGGTGAGGCGGTTTGAAAGGGGTTTAACAGTGCATGTTTTACAGATCTCCTAGTTGGTGCTCAGGTGTATTCATTCCTGGCTGACATATTTTGAAAGCTCCACAGGAGGTGCTAATCTGTTTCCAGCTTTATTGTAGTGTAAATGCTGTGTTTTCTGAACGTTTGTAGATTCCAGTGACATTGCTGAGATTGGTCCTTATCAGGCAGCAGTGATATCTGTGAATAATCCCCTCACCACCTTCCTGTAATACTTTAAGTCCACCTATTCTATAATTTGTCATATCTCTTAATGAAGCCTCATTTTTCACTGTGCTTTCCTGTAAGTATCTAATATAGCATCAAGGCACAAGATGGTAGGAACATAACTGCTAATTGTTTGCCCTTGCAAATTCCCATTTGGAGTTGGGGTATGTACTGTACCTGCCTGACCCTGGTTTACTGTCCTCCACAGCTAGGCCACGGTTCTGGTCTCCCCCGAGAACTTCTATCTGGATATGAAAATGATGAAGACTTCCTGAAGAAAGTTCATCATGTACTACTGGAGGTAAGGCGACCACGAGTGACATGGACAGGTGATAATATGGGTGCATGACACTAATACACTATACCTATTTTACCATGTTTTTATACCTGCCAGGTTGAAGTCATTGAAGGTGCTCTGAAGTGCCCAGAATCTGGCACAGAATTTCCCATCACACGAGGAATTCCCAATATGCTCATTAACGAAGAGGAGGCCTAACAAGCGCTTCCTCTCCCTGGCCTGTAAATATTTAACCTTTTCTGTTCTGCGTGTTCTCAATAAATGCTGTTTTCCTGGATGTCTGCCCATGGCTTCTTTTGGGACGGGGCGCTGGGATCGGGAGCTGAATGTAAACAAACGATTAACACATCATGAAATCTCCCTGATGTTTATTGCAGTCCAGGCCCTCTAGAGCCATAATTGTATACAGTAATCTGTAGATAGGTTTATAAGCGATGAGGTATGTTACATTTGCATGTTATACTATAGTTCCTATATACAGGTGTAGAGTGCACATAGAATGATTATGGCTACAAAAACCAAATTGCTAAGCCGGTACAGAGGCATAGCAATATGGGTTACAGAAATCACAGTTCAGAAGACAATTAATACAGGAACCATTGCCTCATAACCCAGAATGAGGGTGAGGACAGAGCCACAAAGGAGCAGCATGTAGTGTAACTACAGTAAAAGACAATGCAAAACTAGAATTAAATCAAAATTACAAGGTCCAGACTCCATTGTTCTCTGTGTTACAGATCTAATGACACAAGAATTCCCTCTTATCCAAAGCCCACATGGTTTTGTCTTTCACACAAGTAAAAGCAGACAGACCTTAAACAAACAACACATAAGGCAGGATTCATGTGGCAGTAAGTCAGATCTGCCAAAAAAAAGTCCACATTGTAAAAATAATGCCTGATAGTGGTTAAACGCAGCATTAATTTACATATTTATTATTATTTTTTTACTATTTAATGAACAGTTTCTAGGTGTTTGGCTTAGTAAGGGTGTCTACACACGGTGAGATATTTTCTTTCGATTTTGACTATATAGTCAAAATCGAAAGAAAAGTTAGTGCAGATCGCAAGGTGAAAGTCATCTTGCGACCCCGATTCGATCCCGATGCGCGGTCCCGCCAGGTCGGCATCGCAAGAAAAGATAGACTGTGCAGACAAGTCAATCCTTGCTAGATCGGTGTACTATCTAGTTCATCTCACATGTCAATGACATCTCACATAAGCCAAAATCTTAAGCACACACAGTCCATATCTCAAGAAAAGTTAGTCAAAATCTGTGCTATCTGGGCTTCAGGGAGCTCAAGGGAAATCACAAGTGAAAATCGGGCATAGCAAGGATCTCACCGTGTGTACACACCCTAAGGATGATCTCTTCATGAGCATTGTGTAGACTGTTCCATAGGCAGAACTGGGTTGCGGACTGTGAGCAAATGTGATTTATTTTCACACATGGGTTTGGTTACTTTATACCCCGCTCTATAAAGGAATCAGAATAGATAAGAAAAAGTAGAAATTTATATACTTGAATGCTTTCATATAGGACTTATCTTGTAGATGGTGTTTTTTTTTTTTTTTGCACCAGGACCATATAATTATAACAGAAATGTTATTTCTTAGCTCTGAAAATGTATGGCAAAACCATCTGGCATTTTAGAAGCAATTCCACATAAATTTGATTTCTTTACTTTTAAATAGCAAGTTCTATTTTTAAACATGCACCTGATAGTCATTTGTCTTAACTATCCTCCAACAAATCGTTATCTCCTTTCAAAATCTCTCTGGAGAGCAAATGGCTACAAGACGCAATCAGTTTGTGGAGGCTAACAGCTCCCATCATGTTATGTGATGGCAGGTGGGGAAAAAGACAATCCAGTGTAGAAAAAGCTTAGATAGGTGTTCCAACACATCTTCTTAGTGCATTATTGCCATGCAACTGTGGTTGTCATGGTAGTTCAGAGCTGTAACTCATAAACAGAAGCACAAAGACAAAAAAATAGGATTGATCCTTAAAAAGACATAGGTACCACAGCTATATACCAGGCCATGCTAAACAGCTCTTAAGTAATTTACAGTTTATTTTTTAAACTTTAAGCTGTTAAAATTAGAAACTAATTTCTTGTAAGGTAATAATAAGAGTATATTATGTTAAGTCTTCAGCTCTGATCTCAAAATTTGTATGGACAGATACAGTTAGCTGTGGCATTTATTATGCCATTTCCCTCCGTGGTAAACCCATGACTAACGTGGGTTAGCAAACAGATTTCAGGTTACATGCCCGGAAGCTATGGGTTGCTCTGTGTGTTAAGTCCCAGGGGGTGCATTAATGTGGATTTGTCTTTGCAGCTCCTGAGGCGATACATGATTGAATAATTTGGCTAATTGAACCTGCTTCTAAGTAGCACTAATACTAAGTGCAAAGCCTGTTGTGTTGATTTTAAATTCTGAGCTCAAACCAGCCACTTTGTAAATATACTCCATTGTCTTCATCAATTTGAGATTTTATACTGTTTGTACGGTTACCTTTTGCTGCTTGGGAAATCTAATTTTAAAACGAACTGTTTCTATTTTACAGTAAATATGTCCATTCACACAGATGGTAAAATGACATACAGATCCACAAATGTTCCTTGTACTGTATTGCTATTTCAAAAGCATACTGTACAGAGTTTGAAAATCACTATAAATTATTAGTGTGATGTTTCTGTAGCCAAAAAAAAAGCTTGTTAATTATAACAAAATATTACCAGCAACTTAATGGTGACTTTTGTATTATTTAAAGATACCTAATGAAGTCTCATTTTCAATATGTTAATCATCTTCTCTGTCAGTGCTTGTGGTTGGAGATAGGTGTTTCTCAAATTGAACAGTGACCGCATCCTGTTCTAACGATCAAACTCCCAGCATTTGGGATCCCGATAGGAGACCGCCAGTGGGATCCCAGAGGTAAGTACTGGGGTTGGGAAGCCAACTGGATTCCGCTGTTGGGATCCTGATTGCTGGGATTTAATATCCAACTCTTTAAAATAAAAAAAACACACACAAAATGGTACCTGTTGGGCCTCTAAGTTTGGAGTTCTAGTCATTCACAGGTAAGTCAGTAATTATCCCATGTTTTCCTACACAGAAATGCTGAAAATATTGCCTGTTGGAGGACATTTGAGAATAGCTAGTTTTGAATTACTCGCTTAGAAGCACACTATGTGGGTTATATACTTCATATAACTGACTTTCAGCTTTTTGACCTGTGTCATATCCATTAGATATATATTATGATGTGGGAAGCAATTCAGCTATTCAAAATGACAAAGTGTTGTAATGTATATATTAACCATGCTCCAGTGAAGTGTTGGGTTAACACTGAGCAATGTATGTTAGCTCAAAGGTCCAGGTCTGAAAGTTATATAATTACATGATGCAGTTGTCCTTTCGATATGTTATAAAACCTGCACATGGCTCTGCCGAACAGATTTTGTGGTAAACCATGAAGGGGTGTGTATATGTGTTTATATATTTATTATGACCGCTTATCCTTATTTTGTTGTTCTTTGTGTATAAATGTTCTTTATAGAGAAAAAGCCCAATGTTACAAAAGATATTTTAAGGAAGATGTTCACATTCATCCACTAGTGTTGTATAGCACCTAAGTCTATATTCAGCTGCATTTAGAGACTTTGCAGAGAGATTATATTTGAAAGGCTATAGCTTTTATGAGACCCCACTATCAATGGTGGGTTTTAACAAAAAAGTAGCTTGAACAGATGAGCAAAGTTTTCAAAACATTTTGACGAAACATTCGCCTTGTTCCTCATTGGGCTGCAACGTTTCTCACATTTCACCCTCTGAGATCAGCATGGTGGTACCAGTCCTACAGCAAAATGATTGGCTGTGTTGCTCTGATCATAAAGTATAAAATTCTAAGAAACTCTTAACTCTACCATGCCAAATGGTGAAGGAAAAAAGGACACTCCAGTATTCTCTTTACAACATCATGCATCTGTGGCAAAGGCCAGTTCTGCCACATAATGTGTGTTGTGTCATGATTCACTCCTCCGTGGGAGACTGGCACATTTTATGTCATAGCATTATTTATTACACATGGCAGAAACAATCTTCTGTGCCCAAGATGGAGTTGGGATTTTCAAGGAAGGCTTACAACAGAGCTAAGTAACCTGTGGCACTCCCAACTGCTGTTGAACTACACATTCCAGCATTCCCTGCCACTGTTTTGCTGTTAGGTCTTGCTGGATGTCTTCTGCCACAGGTTCCTACCCCTGGGTGGCAGCATAACCCTCTCACTCATGTGAATGATGACCAGCTCACACAGAAGCCATAGTGGTAATATTTTTGTCTATAGAAAGGTCCACCTTAGCAGACCTGATAGGAGCATGATTGATCTCTAAGGCTATATACACACTAGGACAATGTTCATTAGATGTGACATTGTCTGCGACGGGACCCGGTGGTGTGGCTGGCATATCTGCAAGTGTATACACGCTTGCCAATGGTAGCTGCGGCAGTGGTGGGGCCATGCTGCATTCGAAAGCATGACCCTTGAAAGCAACACGCATGTCAGACTTGCATGTAGGTCCAACGTGCGATGCAGCATAGGACCCGCAGGAGCGAATATCAAACACAATATCGTAAGGAACCGGCTGATATCAGCCAGCTCGTATGCGATATTGCATAGTGTGCATGCACCTTACATCCAGTGGGTGATACCAATAAAGTAAACTTTACTTTCATTATTGAACTCGCCCAAAAACTGAATTTTCAGAGCTGGGTGGTGCTATCTCTTAAGCCCATTGATACAGTAAGTGCAGAGTACCAGGTTACATTTTAAGGAGAAATTACATAAAATTCAAGTTACTCTCAAGTGTTAGATTGCCGTATTTAGCAATTTTTCCCCCATAGGGCACACATGGATCCTATAAAAATGAAAAGTTGATATAAATAGAGATCACTTATGAAAGTACAGCGTAATATTGAATAATAGTAAGTGTATGATGGAATAGACCATCCACAGTCAGTGTTCTAGTTTGAGTTAATCTAAGCATAATGAATAGGGATTGACTATTCCTAGAGTGTTGCTTAACTGTCAGTATAGGTGCAGGGTAAACCACAAGCACTAAAATATACCTACAGTCTGAAAAACCCTAGAGTCACAAATAGAACTTCTACACAGCAGCAAGAATTTGTTTTGCCAAAAATAAATGTAAAAGCCCAGCTGAAAATGCATACCCCAAACAGCATGTGCAATCCCAACAATACAGTATAATGCGTTGCCATCTAGGAACCAGTGTCCTTACCAGGACTGCACATCCAAAAGCATAGGATCATTTCAAAACCGTCACCTAATAAATGACTGAGGCAGATTTTCATTAACAATAAAATGAATTAACTGGCATGAAGTCATACACAATGCAGATCAGTAAGAGAAAGAGGGACACAAGCCACCAACTTATATTACAGCAGTTGTGTGATGTGCCCTATTGCTTATAGGGAGTAATTTATGGCTCAAGAGTACACTTGAGGGATCGAAAGACTCACAGATCTTCTTACTGTTTGCTTATCCTACCATAGGATATTAGCACATTGCTTAATTAAACAGGAATACAGCCATAATACAGATCTTGGGATGAAGGATCCAGGGAACACACCTTCTCCCACTAGTCCATGCCACATGGCTATATATTGAACAGATCTCTTAAGCTGTGAATGTCCATGGCTCTATTTAGCCAAAGCACAGCTTCATGTGCCTCCACCTGTAGTATATTCCTCATCAGTCTAGAATCTATTCCAGGAAGAAATTGTGGTTGGAAAGGAAAAAAAAAAAAAAAACACTTGATTTGCAAATTCATTAAGTTAGTCCCTGCTTGCGTTACAAAGATTCTATGTACTGTAGCATTATGAGGAAGTGACATGGTTCTCCTGTTATAATAGCTTCACTATCTCCATTCCATTTTAGTCCATCATAGCCTCTAGCATCTCCAGGAAGAGCTTATGCATAGGGACAGTCCCTTCTTCTCGTAGGGCATGGAAGTGTTGGAGGACCCGGCCAGCAGTCTGTCGCAATAGGGGGAGCGTGAGAAGTAATTTCCCATCACGACAGGGTTCCTCGGGGTGACGATTTGACTCGTACTCGCTAAGTGCTTCCTGTAGAGCATCACGGAGACGTAGAACTGCATCTGGATCTTCAATGTGCACGGAGTCTATGATGAGAATAAGCATGGATGAGTAACTAGTATTAACTAGTCTATCTAGGAAACTGCATTTTATGAGAACACTTTGCTCATACTACTGGAGAGTGCAGCAGGAATTGGTTACATTGCTTGTAATAAAACGTGATCATCATATGTGTACATTGCCTTAATAAATTATTTAATGCATTCCACTATGGACCACATCAGGATTTACCTAATAACACATCCAAAGACGTTATAGGTAACCAATAGATCTTCCTTTAAGTACAGTCGATGTACTCAAGCACCTTATTATTTGACATAAACCTAACAAATGATAGCAATCCTAGTAATTTATCCATAGCTCACCTGAGTTTGTTAGGGTAAGAGCCTTCAGCATGACATATTCTTCTCTCTCCACACGCAAGGCCCGATACTTGCGTACCAGGTGCAGGACGCAGGAACAGAGGTCTGAGAGACGGACAGAACGAGAAGATTCCTCATCCAATACAAAATCCTCAGCAAACACAACTTCATCTTCATATGGTAGTGAGCGGAAAACAACACCCAGCAGAAGCACCTCCATCCAGACACTTTGCAAAAGACTCATCTGGTCCGATAAAGAAAGAGAGGAAAAACCTGCGAAAGACAAAGTTTCAGTTGTGAATTTAGAAACAGCTGCAAGCCTGTAAAAGATCTGATTAAATACAATGGAGAACCTACCGTATATACTCGAGTATAAGCCGACTTTTTCAGCACTTTTTTTTGTGCTGAAAAAGCCCCTTCGGCTTATACTCGAGTCAGTATTTAGGAGGGACACGGAGGGCACAGCGCGCGGCTCTCCTGTGTCCCTCCTGCATCTCCGGCGGCGTGTGTGTGTTAAAGGAAGTGCATGAACGGCACTTCCTTTAACACACACACGCCGCCGGAGACGCAGGAGGGACACAGGAGAGGCGCCCGCTGTGCCCTCCGTGTCCCTTCTTCAGAAGACAGAGCGGGAGCGACGGAGGGTAAGTAACTGGCACTGTGGGGCATATCTGGCAGTATGAGGGCATATCTGGCACTGTGGGGCATATCTGGAAGCATGAGGGCATATCTGGCACATCTGGCATTGTGGGGCATATCTGGCAGCATGAGGGGCATATCTGGCAGTATGAGGGCTGTGTACGGCTAGAGCTGCATTTCCCACCCTAGGCTTATACTCAAGTCAATAAGTTTTCCCAAGTTTTTGTGGTAAAATTAGGTGCCTCGGCTTATATTCGGGTCGACTTATACTCTAGTATATACGGTAATAAAAAAATTGGCAATACAAGTATGAGTAAAGAAAAAAAACAAGCAGAAGCGGGACAGGAACTAAACCAATCATTGAAATAGTAAGAGCTGTCAGGTCATAACTTGCTAAAGGGAATTCCTGCCCATGTTCTTCTTGGCAGATGATATGTTACTCAGTGTAGATGCTCACAAAACATTGGATTTGGTGTCCTGTACTTCCCTTTATGTAATTCTCTTTTGGATACATTTTGGCTAAGAAATTAAAAAAACTGATAAGCTTACCAACTTTGACACGGGTATCTGTCGACCTAAGTTGGGTTGACCCAACTTAGGTCGACCACTATAGGTCGACATGAGTTTATTTTTTGGTGTCGTTTTCATGGTAAAGTGACCGGGAACCCCAGTTAGTGCACTGTGTCCACCCGCATGGCTCGCTTTGCTCGCCATGCTTCGGGCAAGGTGCCTCGCTGCGCTCAGCACAGGTTACTGTTCCCAATTGTAGTCCACGTGGATCGTAAAGGAAGAAAGTGAAAAGCTCATGTCAACCTTTTGACCTAACGACCATATCCCCTATGACACCATCTCAGGATTTGTTTTTAATCACTTGCCCGGCATGGTCACATCAGATGCGACCACACCAGGCAGTGTTTTATCTGACCTGGTCGCACAGGATGCGACCAGTCAGATAGAGAGTGTTAGCAGCGGCAGGGAAGATAAACTTCCCTCCGCTGCTGCTCCAAGAGGGACCCAACAGCAGCCACTGGGAAAGTGTAAAACAACCCCCCACGCCACCCCTAGATCACCCCCACCCCCTGTGTGCCTGGCAGCTTTCTTGGGGGTAAAAAGTAATGTTGCGTTGGTCACGATGTTACTGATCTTCCCGACCGATGTCCCGATGTTTGAGTAAAATATTTTTATTTATTTTTTAAATAATTTTTTTTTTTTTTTTAACTATAATTTTGGATAGGGTTAAATTAATGTTCTTCACCTATTTCACTCATGAAAAATAACCCAACAATTTTGGAACTTTTTTTTTTGGGGGGGTGGGTGGGGGTGAAATCGGCAGTTAAGTGGTTAACCTAGATAAATCCACTGACTTGTATCTTAAAGTCAGTTTGACCAGACACCTGGGTCTTACTTGGTCCAAACACTCATCCCATATTCAGGCATTCTGATTCCAAAGGATATTTGTCTCTTGTACAATTTGAACATCACTCAGCTCATCTTGAAAGTGTAATTGTAATTGCAGAATTGAGGCTAGCCTGTTTAATATGGTGTTTCCCATTAAAATTTTAAGTATAAGCCTTACAAGGGCATAGTCACACTGCATTGGCTCTTTTATACATGTATTTGTATGGGGAAGAAACTAAAGCTAGACCTCAATTGCTTGCAATAATCACATGTAGATATTCCCTAATATGTGCCTGTAGAATCCAGCAGTGCAGGATTAGGCCAATTGCACCGACACTTGTACTGACATGATGTTGGACCAAGGATCCATCCTAGAAATGTTTTTTTCCATCTTTGCTCTATGTACTGGACAGTGAGTTCTCATTAGTGTCTTTCAATGATTCCTTTTAAACTGGTATATCCTTCACCACAAAGTTAAACTGAACCCATGTGTCTCCCTGCATGTGCACCTACTTTCAATACCGCATGGCCTCCTACCCCTGTGATGGACATCTGCATGATTAGTGGGCTGGTGAACAATTCTAAGAGAGAAAAAGCAAACAAAAAAAAAAGATCTTTTTCCCGATGTTGGAAAAATATAGTGTCACTGATTTCCACAATATGACGATACTTTCTTGTAACATTAGAATAGTGTGACACTGCAAATTATCCCAAACGACTATTTCCCTTGGTCTGATGCAGGTTTTAGCAATGTCATTTCCTTTCTGTTATTTGGAAAGGCATTTTTTACTATGCTGCAACTGCTTTAGGCATCACCCTACGGACACAATGCTTTCTGTTTCTCACTCTTCTGCTTCCTGATCCCAGCTTGTCCATCTCTTGTCCCTTTTTCAGCTGAATTTGTTTCCCTCCTTCCTCAAACACGCATTTGTCACACCCAATGTTAGGAAACCCTGACTTTAACTACTGCCCCATCTCTCTCCTCCCTTTTGCCTTCAAACCCCTGGAGAGGATTGTTTATCTTAAACTGACCATCTCCCTCTCTTCCAACTCCCTTATGGACCCTCTTCAGTCTGGTTTCAGCCCAGCCCACTCTACAGAAATTACCCTAACTATGGTTATCAATGACATCCTTACTTTCACTTCTCTTTTCTCATCTTTCTCAATGTACTTGTTGTCTTTGGCACTATTGAACCCACACTCCTCATTCAAACTCTTACCTGTATTTGACACCATAACTCTGTCCTCTCAGTTCACCTCTTACCTCGCTGACTATTCCTGTTTTCGGTCTCTACCTCAAGCACCACATGCCATGCACTTCCACTACCTGTCTGCATTCCACAAGGCTGTCACTGAACCCCCTCCTTCCTCCCTTGGTAAACTCATCAATTCTTTTGCTCTCCAATACCACCTTTACACTGACAATACTAAAGTTTACTTTCTTTGAGCTCTCTTCTCCAAGTCTCACTCGGGTATTTTCTTGCCTCTCGGCTACTTCATTCTGGATGTCTCAGCATTTTGAAATGTCCAAAACGGAATGTACGTTCCTGCTACCAAGGCCACCTCCTTTCCCCAGTTCTCTTTATCAGTTCTTCGGTTCTATAACAGCTTCCTCTCGACTGTCCCCCCATATTCATTGCCTTGGTGTCATTCAATTTTCACTCGTTTGCCCAGCACATTTAATATATCTCACTATTGCAGCTTTCACCTCCACAACTTCTTTCCCCTGATGTCACCAGAACTATAATAAACACATTATATCCTATCTTGACTATTGTAACCTCCTTTCCCCCCCTGGAACTCCCTTCTTATCCAAATGAGACTTTCTGCCAGTCTACCCATTACTCAAAATCCACTCTTCCCTCATCCCCTGAACCTTTCTTCTCCACAGTTAAACATCCACTTTTTTACCCATTCCTTTAATATGTATGCCATCCTCTTATTCACACCCTTCACTATCCTTGCTTTCAATGCTCCTTGTCTCCTTCATCCACTCTGGCTGTGTCTTTGCTCTTTATTGGGCACAGTGTCATTGAGTGCTGAACTGCCTTCCACTCCCCATGGGCTCACTGATTCATGCCTGTCTGTATTAAAGGAGTCTCCCAACCAATGCCCTATATGCTTTCTACCTAGTTTGTCGGTCATTTACTTTGTGTTGTTCCAATGTTATGTCAGATTTAATTTACTGCACTATTTACAGATTTGTTTTCTGTATATTACCTGTACGAAACTGTGTGGCGCCTTAAATCTATACCCCTCGGTACTAAAGTACATTCCCCAGTATCCACTATGGACTACGAGAAAAGGAATTACCGGAAGGTATTAAATGCCTATTTTTAATAAAAATAGGCATTTAATACCTTCCGGTAATTCCTTTTCTCGTAGTCCATAGTGGATACTGGGGAATGTACTTTAGTACCGAGGGGTATAGATCGGGTCCACTGGAGCCTGGCACTGAAACCTTTAGTGTGTGCTGGCTCCTCCCCTCTATGCCCCTCCTGCCAGACTCAGTCTAGGAAAACTGTGCCCGAGGAGGCGGACATACCATGAGAGAAGGAAACATATACACATATAGAAACAGTGGTGAGGCAACGAGCCAACACACAACCATAAATAGAATAGGAGTGCTAACCGGAACAGAGGATAGCAACACCAACCACAACAAAGGATAGCACAGCTAACCCAACCTGGAAAAGGGACAGCAGCAGTGGACGAACCAGAAACACTTACGCCAGGTAAGCAGAATTCAAAGCACTGAGGAGGGCGCCCAGTATCCACTACGGACTACGAGAAAAGGAATTACCGGTAGGCATTAAATTCCTATTTCTGCTGCGGGGTACACTGGATTCCACAAGGAAAGACATAGGGGTGTAGAGTAGGATCTTGATCCGAGGCACCAACAGGCTTTAAAGCTTTGACTGTTCCCAAGATGCATAGCGCCTCCCTGCACAGGAGCTCAGTTTTGTAGTTGGTGCCACAGATAGCAGGCACATAACAGGGGCTGCTCTGAGCAGCCCTAAGAAGAGCTTTTTTGAGAAGAAAAGTGAAGACTTCAAGGGCTGCAGCAGTGTGTACATGCTCCATCTCACCCCTGGTTGCCGGGTAACTACAGCAGGAGGCTCCGGTTTTCTTCTGGTCAAGCACACACGACGGGGGCTCTCCGGGATCGCATGGCCGCGCTTCGGGAGGTGGTGAGTGGGTCCTGCGCGCTGGTGGTGGACACTGGCAGTACAGGCGATCCCACTAGATCACCAGGGCATGGGTGCAGGTCAGGTTTTCTCTTAAAACCTTTTTGTGTGCAGCCGGCAGTACCTGGTGGTTTTGCCAGCAGAGGGGATAAGGCTTAGACCTGGAGCCCCAGCCCCAGGGCGCCATTTCCAGCAAATGTTCCCGCCCTGGAGCTGCATATCTGTCTCTCTCACTCCCTGTCAGTGTTTGGGCGCCATTTCTCTCAGCTACACTGTTCCTGGGACTGCTTGGGCAAATCCTCCTTTGTAAAGCCGCCTGGTTGTCAGCGCTGTGACTTTACATGACACTTAAATATTCTACATGTCAATTAGACAGTGTTAGTTAAGAAAGAGTGCATTTAGTCAGGGTTCTCTGGTACAAGTACCCCGTGATAACCATCCAGTTCTTACTGTGCAGTGTTATATCTATTGACTACATAGCTATATTATATATATATATATATATATATATATATATATATATATATATATATACATACACACAGGTTGAGTATCCCTTATCCAAAATGCTTGGGACCAGACGTATTTTGGATATGGGATTTTTCCGTATTTTGGAATAATTGCATACCATAGTGAGATATCATGGTAATGGTACCTAAATCTAAGCACAGAATACATTTATGTTACATATACACCTTATACTCACAGCCAGAAGGTCATTTTAGCCAATATTTTTTATAACTTTGTGCATTAAACAAAGTGTGTGTACATTCACACAACTCATTTATGTTTCATATACACCTTATACACACAGTCTGAAGGTCATTAAATACAATATTTTTAATAACTTTGTATATTAAACAAAGTTTGTGTACATTGAGCCATCAAAAAACAAAGGTTTCACTATCTCACTCAAAAAAGTCTGTATTTCGGAATATTCCGTATTTCGGAATATTTGGATATGGGATACTCAACCTGTATATATATACATTTTATATATATATATATATATATATATTGAAGCTGGTCCAGTGCAGTATTATTGTTAGTAATAACCTCTGCATTGTTTAACTGTGACTATATGTGTGTGCATTAGCTTGCTGAGTGGTTTCCATTTCGTGTCTCTCACTCAACTTGCTATCCCTATATTCTATAACCTGAGGGGACTTGGTGTGTCAGGTTTTATAATTATATAGGATTTTCACAAGATATTCTTTAATACTTATTTTTCTCTGTGATTTTAGTCACCATATCTCTCCTGTATCCCTGCTTTTGCCGACTACACTGAGCAGGGGTTTGGGCAAGAGGTATTGTGCTGCTGACAATTGTACTGTTACCTGATACTGCAAGTTATATCATGTCTGCTTCTGACGGTAACGGTTCTGGGGCTGAACACACTGCCGGTGTTGCTGAAGCCACAGATCCCTATGAGGAGACTATAGCAGCTGTGGGCTTTGGTTCTGGGGGCTCCTTGGGACTGTGGCAATGGGGATGTATAATGACCCACCGTGGGCTACTTTCTCCACGCTTCTACATACGCTAGTTACTAAACTAACACCCCCTATGGGACCTCCTATGCCACATACGGTTGGTCCCTGCAGCTAACCCACCGTGGGCGGATAATTTGCTCAATTGAAGAAGTTGAACCAGTCCTTAACTACTAAAAAGTCTGACCCTCACTCGCCTGTGACCAAGGGGTCCTCTAAGCGAGCTCTTATCTCCTTACAATCCACTGCTGTCACTGACACCTCGTCTGATGAAGATGGCGCTTATACTGACCCCACAGATTCTGACACAGATACTGCTGATGGGGAGGGTAGTTCACATGTGGATGTTCCTGATCTTTTGGAGGCTATTAAGTTGATTTTACAGATTACGGATGATTCAGAGCCATCCGCCCCTCCTAGGAAACCAGATAGGTTAAAGCGTCAGAAGGTGGTTAAACAAGTTTTACCTCACTCTGACCACCTAGTGGATATACGTCAGGAACCCTGGGGAAACCCGGGAAATAAGTTTGTGCCTCAAAAGAAGATGCTGGCTCGCTATCCCCTCGCACCAGAGCGGTCTAAAAATTGGGAAACGCCTCCTCCAGTAGACTCACATGTGGCTAGGATGGTGGTTTCCTCAGCTCTACCTGCCACTACCGTCACGTCTCTAAAGGAGCCTACGGATAAACATGTGGAGGGTTGTCTGAAAGCGATTTACACCCTCACGGGTGCTGCACAAAGGCCCACTATTGCAGCAACATGGGCTGCAGAGGCTATTGAAACATGGGCCCTAGCGTTAGAAGCTGAAATCTCTTCTGACCATGCTAGAAAATGCTTGTCATATATTGTCACAGCTTCTCACTATATTAAAGAGGCGGCTTCTGATGCCGGTATTCTAGCAGCCAAGGCCTCTACTACATCAGTCCTGGCTCGCTGGATATTGTGGCTGAGATCCTGGTCTGTGGATCTGGACTCTAGAAAAACCCTGGAGGTACTCCCTTTTAAAGGGAGATATTCTGTTTGGGGAGGACTTAAATAAGATAGTGGCTGACTTGGCTACTGCCAAAACTGCTTGTCTGCCAAGTACTGCTCCTTCTGCGTCGAACGCTAAAGGTACTTCCTTTCGCCCTTCAGGTAAAGCAAAAGGTCAGGCGTACAACAAGCAGGCCCGCACTTCCAAACCTGGTAAGCCGAAGCCCATAAGAGCCTGGGCTGCCCATCAGCCAGCTTCCAAGACCGATAAGCCTGCCGCATGACGGGGCGGGCCTCCCCCTGGGGGATCCCAGGGTGGGGGGCCGGCTTCTAGGGTATACCCAGGAATGGTTGAAGACCACTTCAGATGCCTGGGTACGGGAAGTCGTCACTCGAGGTTACGCCATAGCCTTCAAAAACAGACCCCCTCATCGATTTTGCCAGACAGATGTCCCGTTGGACAAGACAAAAGCAAACACTCTACATTCGGTGGTACAGACCCTCCTGGATACAGGAGTCGTACTACAGGTGCCTCTTGCGCAGAGGGGCCCAGGGGTACTATTCTCCACTGTTTCTGGTCCCGAAACCAAATGGGTCCTCCCGGCCCATTCTCTACCTCAAGGCATTGAACAGGTTTGTGAAAGTTTCCAAGTTCCGTATGGAAACCCTTCGCTCTATAGTTCTGGCCTGGGACACTGGGGACTACATGGTCTCCCTGGACATACAGGATGCTTACCTGCATATTCCTATAGCAGTGTCACATCAGTAATACCTGAGGTTTGCGATTGGCAACCTCCATTACCAGTTTCGGGCGTTACCTTTTGGTTTAACTATGGCTCCGCGAGTCTTCACCAAAGTTATGGCGGTGATGACGATAGTACTCCGCCGTCAAGGGGTCAGGATACTGCCGTATCTGGACGACTTGTTAATCCTGGCAAATTCCCCAGAACTTCTCCTACGTCATCTGGATATGACTGTCCAGTTTCTACAAGCCCACCGGTGGCTCATCAACTGGAAGAAATTCTCCCTGGTCCCTGCTCAGAGCATGGTGCACCTGGGAGCGCTATTGGACACTCACAACCAGCGGTTGTTCTTGTCTCAGGAGAAAGTCCTGAAGCTTCAGGACAGGATTCGTTGCTTCCTTTCTCGTCCGCAAGTGTCAATACATTCGGCGATGCAGGTGCTGGGCCTCATGGTATCAGCATTCGACACGGTGGAGTATGCTCAATTCCATTCTCGCCCCCTCCAGAGGCTGATTCTAGCCAAGTGGGACGGCCTGCCTCACCGGATTAGGTCTCACATGATTTCATTGACTCTGGAGGTCCGTCTGTCGCTGCACTGGTGGCTTCAGGACCAACAATTGTGCAGGGGTCGTTCCTTCTGGATATCCGACTGGGTCCTGTTGACGACAGATGCCAGTCTAAGAGGTTGGGGAGCGGTGCTGGAGCAACACTCCCTTCAGGGTCGGTGGACCAAGGAGGAATCTCTCCTCTCGATCAACATTCTGGAATTGCGGGCGGTCTTCAATGCGTTGAACCTGGCCCAGCATTTAATTCAGAACCGTCCTGTTCAAGTACAGTCGGACAACGCCACCACAGTGGCTTACATAAATCATCCAGGCGGCACTCGAAGCCGTTTGGCAATGAAGGAAGTCTCACGGATTCTACATTGGGCGGAACGCCATCTACTGGCCATATCGGCAATATTCATTCCGGGAGTCCTGAATTGGGAAGAGGACTTTCTCAGTAGTCAGGACGTACACGCCGGAGAGTGGGGCCTCCATCCAGAAGTGTTTCAACTCCTAGTGGAAAAGTGGGGCCTTCCAGACGTAGATCTGATGGCGTCTTGACACAATCACAAGGTTCCAGTATTCGGAGCAAGAACAAGGGATCCTCAAGCAGCATTCGTGGATGCGCTGGCGGTGCCGTGGAGGTTTCGGCTGTCGTACGTGTTCCCTCCGGTGTCACTCCTGCCCAGGGTAATTCGGAAGTACAAGCAAGAAAGAGGAATTCTGCTTCTCAGAGCTCCAGCGTGGCCCAGACGGCACTGGTTCTCAGACCTGCAGGGCCTATCGTCAGAGCGTCCAATTCTACTACCACAACGCCCAGACCACCTCGTTCAGGGCCCCTGTGTCTATCAGGACCTAGCCCAGCTGTCTTTGACGGCGTGGCTCTTGAAGCTTCCGTCTTAAGGGCTAAAGGGTTTTCTAAGGCGGTCATTCAAACTATGTTGCGGTCCCGGAAACCGGCTTCTGCTCGGATTTACTATAGGGTCTGGCATTCTTACTTTGTTTGGTGCGCATTTAACAATTATGACGCTTCCAAGTTTAGTATAGCCAAGCTGTTGACCTTTCTTCAGCAGGGCCTGGACTTAGGCCTGCGTCTGGCCTCCCAAGGTTCAAATTTCTGCCTTGTCGGTGTGGTTTCAGAGAATGATTGCGACCTTACCTGATGTGCATACCTTTACTCAGGGTGTGTTGCGTAACCAACCTCCCTATGTCCCGCCTGTGGCTCCTTGGGACTTGTCGTGGGTTTGGAGGCGTTACAAGATTCTCAGTTTGAACCTCTTGGTTCAGCTGATCTTAAGTGGCTTTCCCTTAAGGTGGTGTTTCTGCTGGCTATTGCTTCAGCTAGAAGAGTGTCTGATTTGGGTGCCTTGTCTTGTAGTTCCCCATATCTGATATTTCACCGTGACCGGACGGTTCTTAGGACTCGTCCCGGTTATTTGCCTAAGATGGTTTCTTCGTTCCATCTTAATCAGGAGATTGGGAGACAGATCAGGAGAGAAAATGGCCGGTACCACAAAGAGCGGTCTTTGGATGTGGTACGGGCTCTCCGTATCTAAATGAAGAGAACTGCTTCTGTTAGGAAATCTGATTCTCTCTTCATTCTGTTTGGGTTTCACAAACGGGGCTGGCCTACTCACAAGCAGACTTTGGCCAGATGGATTAGAATGGTGATTGCACATGCTTATGTGAGGGCTGGTCTGTCAGCTCCTGTTCACATTACGGCCCATTCTACTCGGTCTGTTGGACCTTCTTGGGCGGCCCGCCGTGGTGCGACCCTTGAACAATTGTGCAAGGCGGCTACGTGGTCCTCCGTGAACACGTTCATAGGGTTCTATGCCTTCGATACTGCCGCTTCCCAGGATGCTTCCTTTGGACGCCGGGTTCTTGTGCCCGCTACAGTGCGTCCCCTCCCATAAGGAACTGCTTTAGGACATCCCCTATGTCTTTCCTTGTGGAGCCCAGTGTATCCCGCAGCAGAAAACGAGTTTTATGGCAAGAACTTACCTTTGTTAAAACTCTTTCTGCGAGGTACACTGGGCTCCACAAGGCACCCACCCTGACGCACTTAGCTTCTTTGGGTTGGTATGGCATTAGCCGCTGACACTTCTCCTGTCGTGAGAGTGTGGTGTATGTGGCTAATAACCGTTGTCGTCTCTTTTCCTGCTACTGCATTGGGCTGGTTAACTAAAAACTGAGCTCCTGTGCAGGGAGGCGGGGTTATAGAAGAGGCGGTGCTATGCATTCTGGGAACAGTCAAAGCTTTTGAGCCTGTTGGTGCCTCGGATCAAGATCCTACTCTACACCCCTATGTCTTTCCTTGTGGAGCCCAGTGTACCTCGCAGAAAGAGTTTTAACAAAGGTAAGTTCTTACCATAAAACTTGTTTTTCTCTAATGTCCTAGTGGATACTGGGGACTGTACTTTAGTACCGTGGGAAGTCCCAAAGCTCCCAGAACGGGTGGGAAAGTGCTGAGACCTTTGCAAAACTGCCTGACCAAACTGAAGGTCATACTTAGCCATGGTGTCGAACCTACAGAACTTTACAAACGTGTTCGAACCAGACCAAGTAGCTGCTCGGCACAACTGTAAGGCTGAGACGCCCTGGGCAGCCACCCAGGAAGAACACACTGATCTCGTGGAGTGGGCCTGAATAGACGTTGGCAAAGGCAGAGCCACCGAAGTATAGGCTTGTTGAATGGTCAGCCTGAGCCAACGAGCAACGGACTGCTTAGAAGCCGGACGACCAATCTTGGTGGCATCGTAAAGGACAAACAGCGAGTCAGATTTCCGATGATGAGCAGTCCCTCTTGACATAAATCTTCAGCGCCCTCACCACGTCCAAGGACTCTAGGGCAACTGAAGCGTCAGCCAACACAGGAACCACAATTGGTTGATTCACGTGAAAAGCTGACACCACTTTTGGCAAAAACTGAGGCCGGGTCCTGAGTTCCACCCTATCCTCAGTGATCGCGCCGAGCAAAAAAAAATTTGGGGTCCCAGGGACCCCTCACTTTAAGAAATTTGGTTCCTATGCCACTACTTCTGGGTCCCATCACATATTATGGGGGGTGAGGGCAGGCAAGAAAGTGGTTAGGGGCAGGCAGTGCTGAGGGTATAGAGGGGGAAGGGTAGATAGAAATTTGGGCAATACTGGGGGAAAGGAGGGGGAAGGGTAGATAGAAATTTGGGCAATACTGGGGGAAAGGAGGGGGTTGGGGGCAGGCAATACTAGGGGCAGGGATTGAGGGTAAGGGTGGATAGCAGTTGGAATGTTGGATGGTGTTATGGGCACTGAGGAGGTGTGTGTGCGAGATATATATATATATATATAGATATAGATATATATATATATATATATATATACACACACACAATGTTGGGCACTGTGTGGCTATGAAGGGTGTATAATGAGCACTGTGTAGGTATGGAGGGTGTTATAGGAACTGTGGGGTGTGTATGCTGGCCACTGTGGGGGATGTACACAAGCGGTGCATGGTGTGGGAATGAAGAGTGTATAATGAGCACTGTGTGGGTATGGAAGGTGTTATGGCCACTGTGGGGGTGTATCATCTGGGTATGGAAGGTATTTTAGGCACTGTGGGGGGGATGCGGTCAAGATCTCGGCGGTCGAAATACAGTCGCCGGAATCCCGGCCGGCACAATCCCAACATATTCTCCCTCCGTGGGTGTCCACGACACCCATAGAGGGAGAATAAATTAGTGTGCCGAGCGTAGCGAGGCACTGTGCCCACAGCGTGGCGAGCGCAGCGAGCCCGCAGGGGGCTGCGTTCCGCTCGCCAGCCCTGTTGGGATTGCGTGGTCGGGATTCCGGCGTCAGTATTTTGACCGCCGGGATACCGTCCAGCGGGATTTAGTACTGTTCCCCTGTGGGGTGTGTATGCTGGTCAGTGTGTGGGCATGAAGGGTGTATAATAAGCACTGTGTAGATATGGAGGGTGTTATGGCCACTGTGGGGGTGTACCATTTGCGTATGGAGGGTATTAGATGCACTGAGGGGTGTGTATGCTGTGCACGGTGTGGGTATGAAGGGTCTATAATGAGCCCTGTGTGGGAATGGAGGGTGTTATGGGCACTGTGGGCATGAAGGGTGTGTAAGGAGTACTGTGTGGGTATGGAGGGTGTTATGGGCACTGTGGGGTGTGTATGCTGGGCACTGTGGGGGTGTAGTTATGCTTAGCACCGTGTGGGTATGGGCGATGCATATGTTGGACACTGCAGGTATGGAGGATAGATATATGTTGTCCACTATGGGGGTACTGGGGGTGTGTATATTGGGCAGAGTGGGGGTATGAGCGGAGTGTATGATGGGCACTACCCCAACCCCACCATTTGCATTGTTACCCGCCTACTCCCTCCCTCTGTTAGCTCCTTACCAGCACAACTACATGCAGCCAGAGACGCCGTGCACTGGATGAGGTGGGCTTGCTGCTCACAAGTGAGCACAGTCTCCCTGCCCCTCATGGGTCCGCTGTACCTCTGTCACCGCAATGTTCCCGGCTGCCAGTAAGTTCCGGAGTTGTCCACTATGGGGGTACTGGGGGTGTGTATATTGGGCAGAGTGGGGGTATGAGCGGAGTGTATGATGGGCACTACCCCAACCCCACCATTTGCATTGTTACCCGCCTACTCCCTCCCTCTGTTAGCTCCTTACAAGCACAACTACATGCAGCCAGAGACGCTGTGCACTGGATGAGGTGGGCTTGCTGCTCACAAGTGAGCACAGTCTCCCTGCCCCTCATGGGTCCGCTGTACCTCTGTCACCGCAATGTTCCCGGCTGCCAGTAAGTTCCGGAGGCAGAGATCCTAGCCCGCTGCAGCGTCTCTGCCATATTCCCAGCAAGGACCAGCAGGAATCAAATCAAGTCCTGTTGTGCAGTCTCTGGAGCGGTACGCTGGCGAGCAGGGAGGAGGGATGCCTAAGGCGGGCTTGGCTGGGGAGACGCTGTCGGCGGCGATTGGATGCAGAGACAGGCAATGAGGAACTTTATTGGTTGAGGCGCACAGGGCAGTGAGCGACAGCACGTACTGCGGGACCCGCTCATTTTTAAAAACCGAGTCCCTCACTGCTGTAGCGCGTAAAAATGCGCTATAGCGCGTATTTTGCGATCACTGTATCCTCGTGAAATATCAAGTACGGGCTCTTACAGGATAAGGTCCCCAATTCAGAGACACGTCTTGCAGATGCCAACGCCAGCAACATGACAGTCTTCCAAGTGAGAAACTTAAATTCCACCATTTGTAAGGGTTGAAACCAGTCCGACTGAAGAAAGGACAAAACCACATTGAGATCCCACGGAGAAGTGGGAGGTACGAAGGGCGGTTGCATATGAAGAACTCCTTTTAGGAAAGTCTGTACTTCCGGCAACATTGCAAGTTGTTTCTGGAAGAAGATAGAAAGCACCGAAATCGGTACTTTGACGGAGCCTAACCGCAGGCCCATATCCACACCCGCTTGTAGGAATAGGAGAAAACGACCAAATCAAAATTCCACGGGAGAAACCTTTCTACCCTCACACCAAGAAACATATTTTTTCCCAGATACGGTGGTAATGTTTTTACGTAAGCACTTCCCGGGCCTGTACCATAGTGGAAATAACCCTTGAGGGAAGACCTTTTCTGGCTAGAATCTCCCTCTCAACTTCCAAGCCGTCAAACGTAGCCACTGTAAGTCTGGATAGACGAATGGTCCTTGCTGAAGAAGGTCCTTTAGAAGCGGCAGAGACCAGGGTTCTTCCAGAGACATGGTCATGAGGTAGATGCATACCAGACTCGCCGAGGCCAATCCGGGGCAATTAGAATTGCCTAAACGCTTTTCCTTTTGAGTCTTTTTAGAACTCTTGGAATGAGTGGGATTGGAGGAAACAGGTAAACAATCTGGTAAGTCCATGGCGTCGTCAGCACGTCTACTGCTACAGGCTGCGGATCCCTCATTCTGGAACAGTAACGGCGTAGCTTCTTGTTGAGACGAGAAGTCATCAGGTCTCTCTGCAAACACCCCCACCAGTGAATCAATTGTTGAAACACCTGAGGATGAAGGCCCCATTTCCCCCGGATGGAGGTCATGCCTGCCGAGGAAGTCCACCTCCCAGTTGTCCACTCCTGGAATGAATACGGCTGAGATGGCTCTTGCATTGGCCTCTGCCCAGATGAGGAGTATTTTTGACAGTTCTCGCATTGCTGCTCAGCTTCTTGTTTCTCCCTGTCGGTTTATGTACGCCACCTCGGTGGCGTTGTCCGACTGAACTTGGATAGCTTGATCCTGGAGAAGAGAGGAAGCTTGTAGAAGGGCATTGTAAATCGCCCTGAGTTCCAGGATGTTTATCGGTAGTGCAGGTTCCTGACTCGACCATTTCCTCTGGAACTGGGCCCCTTGGGTCACAGTCCCCCAACTCCGGAGGTTGGCATCCATTGTTAGTAGAATCCAAGACTGGATACTGAAACTCTGGCCTACCACCAGGTGAGGAATTTGTAGCCACCACAACAGGGAAATCCAAGCTCTGGGTGATAGGGTTACACTCTGATGCATGTGCAGATGAGACCCCGAACACTTGTCTAGCAAATGCAGCTGAAACGGACGTGCATGAAATCTCCCGTACTGGACTGCCTTGTATGAGGCCACCATCTTGCCCAGCATACGGGGCCGGAGTACTGAGCTGACCATAGCCTGGACAGTCAAGGCCTTGTCTATTGGAAGAAACACCTTCTGACACACTGTGTCCAGTATCATTCCCAGGAACTGAAGTCGTTGGGATGGTTTCAGGTGAGATTTCTGAAAATTCAGGATCCACCCATGATCCGTAAGCAGGCAAGTCATCAGGTTAATGCTTTGTAGCAGATGTTCCCTGGACATTGCTTTTATCAGGAGATCGTCCAAATAGGGACTATGTTGACTCCCATTTTGCGCAGTTGCAGCATCATCTCCGCCATGACCTTTGTGAACACCCTTGAAGCTATGGAGAGACCAAAGGGTAAGGCTTGAAACTGGAAGTGGCTGTCCAAGATGGTAAGCCTGATGAGGGGACCACATAGGGATGTGCATGTAAGCATCCTTGACGTCTGGGGACACTAGAAACTCCCCCTCCTCCAGACCGGACACCACTGCCCGCAGGGACTCCATCTTGAATTTGAATACCCGCAGATAGGGGTTTAAAGCCTTCAGATTCAATATGGGCTGCATCAAACCGTCCGGTTTTGGCACGACAAAAAGACAGGTAATTAAAATCCTATTTTTACGCCACCCGGTAAATCCTTTTCTTGTAGTCCGTAGAGGATTCTGGGGTCCACATTAGTACCATGGGTTATAGACTGGTCCCTTGGGAGCCATGGGAGTTTAATAGTGTGGGTTAGCTCCTCCCTCTATGCCCCTCCTAACAGACTCAGTTTAGAAAATGTGCCCGGTGAAGCCGGTCACAGCTAGGGGAGCTCCTAGAGTGTTAGGTACAGGAAGGCTGCTGGCAACAGCCTCCCTGCTTCGTGGGACTTAGAAGTTATTGGTTCTCTAAGTCCCCCCCTATCTCCGCTGACAAGACACTGAGCTCCTGAGGGTGCTGATCGCAAGCCCACGAGGCGACCGCTCACTCCCGCAGCACGTAAGACGTAAGAGAAACCCCCTGTTGTGTAACGAAGGAGGCACTGGAACCAAAACTCCTGTTTGTAAAAGCTTTTGAATGGCCTCCTGCAAGGTAACTATTGCTATGGTTGAAGCTGGCAAGCCCGACCTGAAGAATCTGTGGGGAGGAAACACTTGAAATTCCAGCCGGTATCCTTGGGAGATGAGGTCCCTCACCCAAGGATCCCGGCAGGACTCCGTCCATACATAGGCGAAGTGTTGAAGGCCAGCACCTACCTGAAAGTCGCCTTGCTGATGGGGCCAACCGTCACGCGGAGCGCTTCGTGGCAGGGGACCCGGAGGTCTGGTCCAGGGATGCAGCAGCTGCTGGTTTCCGGGACTTACCGCGAGATCCTCTAACAGCATTGGAGGCCCCTCTGCCTCTGAATCTTGCCACATGAAAGGACCGCAAATAAGGCCCCGAGTAGGGACAACAGCAGATACGTAGACTTACCCGCCATTGCCTGAGAGATCCACTTGTTCAACTCTTCGCCAAATAGTGCATCTCCTGTAAAGCGAAGATTCTCCACACCCTTTTTGGAATCAGCATCCGCTGACCATTGACGCAACCACAGGGCTCTGTGGGCCGAAACCGCCATAGCAGTAGTGCGTCCATTAATCTGACATAATTCCTCAACACCCTCACTCATAAAGTTTGCAGCATCCTGGATATGCTGCAGCAGCGTAATGATTTCCTCCTGAGGCAGGGAGTTAAATCCATTTACTATATTATCAGACCATTTGACCACTGCCATTGAAATCCAACCACAAACTATAGTGGGACGCTGAGCCACGCTCGCCGCAGTATATAGTGCTTTGAGAATGGTCTCAATCTTACGGTCAGCTGGGTCCTTAACAGATACAGCCCCAGGTACCAGTAGAACCAGCTTACGTGACAGCCTGGACACAGAAGTATCGACTGATAGGAAGGTATGGGAAACCCCACCATCTTCAGCAGGGAAGGGAAAGGATGATAACAAACTCTGAGGAGTTTTGAATTTCTTATCAGGATTGGCTTACGCTTTTTTGGCCAGGAAGTTTAATTCCTTAGATATAGGAAAAGTGGCTAAGGATTTAGGTTTTACATTAAAATACAATTCCTCTTCTAGTTCTGTTTCCTTATTGGGTATGTTAAGAACCTCCCTAATAGCATACATTAGGGCTCCCACCCCCGGGGACAGATATCTGTCCTCCTCCATATCAACTTCTGTTTCATCTAAGTCTGGAAGTTCAGAATCAGACTGGAGCACCTGTGGAAGTGTACGTTTACGTGACATTAACAGAGGGGGCTGAGGAGCCTGTCTGTGAACTGCAGCCTTAAGGCTAGTACTCACTGGCCGATGCGGGAGAGATGTGTGCTGAGCGAACCGGTCAGCACACATCTCTCCCGCCGCTCAGCACAGCACAACGTGTGCTGAGCGTGCGGGGGCGGTCATTTCACCCAGCAGTTAGATTTGGGTGTGGTGTGTTCAAACTGAAATCTAAATTGCAGTGTAAAAAATAAGATTTTAAACCTACCGGTAAATCTTTTTCTCGTAGTCCGTAGAGGATGCTGGGACTCGGTAAGGACCATGGGGATAGACTGGCTCCGCAGGAGACATGGGCACTTTAAGAAAGACTTTGGATCTGGGTGTGCACTGGCTCCTCCCTCTATGCCCCTCCTCCAGACCTCAGTTAGAGAAACTGTGCCCAGAGGAGACGGACAGTACGAGGAAAGGATTTTTGTTAATCCAAGGGAAAGATTCATACCAGTCACACCGTATAACTTATGATATACTAACCAGTTAACAGTATGAAAACAACATAGCATCAGTCCAAGACCGGTGAAAACTATAACATAACCCTTATGTAAGCAAAACTATATACAAGTCTTGCAGAAGAAGTCCGCACTTGGGACGGGCGCCCAGCATCCTCTACGGACTACGAGAAAAAGATTTACCGGTAGGTTTAAAATCTTATTTTCTCTAACGTCCTAGAGAATGCTGGGACTCCGTAAAGACCATGGGGATTATACCAAAGCTCCCAAACAGGCGGTAGAGTGCGGATGACTCTGCAGCACCGATTGAGCAAACAAGAGGTCCTCCTCAGCCAGGGTATCAAACTTATAGAACTTTGCAAAGGTGTTTGACCCCGACCAAGTAGCAGCTCGGCACAGCTGTAGTGCCGAGACCCCTCGGGCAGCCGCCCAAGACGAGCCCAACTTCCTAGTGGAATGGGCCTTAACCGATTTTGGTAACGGCAATCCTGCCGTAGAATGCGCCTGCTGAAGCAGGGCCGCCGACCTTGTTGGCTGCATACAGGATAAACAGTGCTTCTGTTTTTCTGATCCTAGCCGTTCTGGCCACGTAAATTTTCAAAGCCCTGACCACATCAAGGGACTCGGAATCCTCCAAGTCACGTGTAGCCACAGGCACGACAATAGGTTGGTTCATATGAAAGGATGAGACCCCCTTAGATAGGAATTGAGGACGGGTCCGCAATTCCGCTCTATCCATATGGAAAACCAGATATGGGCTTTTATGTGATAAAGCCGCTAATTCCGAAACTCGCCTAGCCGAAGCCAAGGCTATCAACATGACCACCTTCCAAGTGAGATATTTCAACTCCACTGTTCTAAGTGGTTCAAACCAATGTGACTTAAGGAAACTTAACACCACGTTAAGGTCCCAAGGCGCCACCGGAGGTACAAAAAGAGGCTGAATATGCAGTACTCCCTTCACAAAAGTCTGTACTTCAGGTAGAGAGGCCAATTCCTTTTGAAAGAAAATGGATAAGGCCGAAATCTGAACTTTAATGGAGCCTAATTTTAGGCCCAAATTCACTCCAGTTTGTAGGAAGTGAAGAAAACGGCCTAGATGGAATTCTTCCGTAGGAGCATTCCTGGCCTCACACCAAGAAACATATTTTCGCCATATTCGGTGATAATGTTTAGATGTCACGTCCTTCCTAGCCTTTATTAGCGTAGGAATGACCTCATCCGGAATACCCTTTTCCGCTAGGATCCGGCGTTCAACCGCCATGCTGTCAAACGCAGCCGCGGTAAGTCTTGTAACAGACAGGGACCCTGTTGCAACAGGTCCTGTCTTAGAGGAAGAGGCCACGGATCTTCTGTGAGCATTTCCTGCAGATCCAGATACCAGGTCCTTCGTGGCCAATCCGGAACAATGAGTATTGTTCTCACTCCTCTTTTTCTTATTATTCGCAACACCTTGGGTATGAGAGGAAGAGGAGGAAATACATAGAACGACTGGAACACCCATGGTGTCACTAGGGCGTCCACAGCTACCGCCTGAGGATCTCTTGACCTGGCACAATACCTTTGTAGCTTTTTGTTGAGACGGGACGCCATCATGTCTATTTGGGGCAGTCCCCACTGACTTGCAATCTGTGCGAAGACTTCCTGATGAAGTCCCCACTCTCCCGGATGCAGGTCGTGTCTGCTGAGGAAGTCTGCTTCCCAGTTGTCCACTCCCGGAATGAACACTGCTGACAGTGCGCTTACATGATTCTCCGCCCAGCGAAGAATTCTGGTGGCTTCCTCCATCGCCACTCTGCTCCTTGGGCCGCCTTGGCGGTTTACATGAGCCACTGCGGTGATGTTGTCTGACTGGATCAGAACTGGTTGGTCGCGAAGTAAGTTCTCCGCTTGACATAGGGCATTGTATATGGCCCTTAGTTCCAGGATGTTGATGTGAAGACAAGTCTCTTGACTTGACCAAAGGCCTTGGAAATTTCTTCCCTGTGTGACTGCTCCCCAACCTCAGAGGCTCGCGTCCGTGGTCACCAGGATCCAATCCTGAATGCCGAACCTGCGGCCCTCTAGAAGGTGAGCACTCTGCACCCACCACAGGAGATACCCTGGCCCTGGGGGACAGGGTGATCCGCTGATGCATTTGCAGATGTGACCCGGACCATTTGTCCAATAGGTCCCATTGGAAAGTCCTTGCATGGAACCTGCCGAAGGGAATGGCTTCGTACTTCGCCACCATTTTTCCCAGGACTTGAGTGCAATGATGTACTGACACTTGTTTTGGCTTCAACAGGTTCTTGACTAGAGTCATGAGTTCCTGCGCTTTTTCTATTGGAAGAAAAACCCTTTTCTGGTCTGTGTCCAGAATCATGCCCAAGAAGGGCAGACAAGTCGTAGGATTCAGCTGCGACTTTAGAATATTAAGAATCCAGCCGTGTCGCTGTAACACCTTCAGTGAAATGGATACGCTGTTCAGCAACTTCTCCCGTGATCTCGCTTTTATGAGGAGATCGTCCAAGTACGGGATAATTGTGACACCCTGCTTGCGCAGGAGCACCATCATTTCCGCCATTACCTTGGTGAAAATTCTCGGGGCCGTGGAAAGCCCAAACGGCAAATTGGTAATGACAATCCTGTACCGCAAATCTCAGGTACGCCTGAGGAGGAGGATATATGGGAACATGCAGGTATGCATCCTTTATGTCCAGAGATACCATAAAATCCCCCCCTTCCAGGCTGGCGATGACGGCTCTGAGCGATTCCATTTTGAATTTGAACCGTTTTAAGTAAAGGTTCAGGGATTTTAAATTCAAAATGGGTCTGACCGAACCGTCCGGTTTCGGGACCACAAACAGAGTTGAGTAGTACCCCTTTCCTCTTTGAAGCAGGGGAACCTCGACCACCACTTGTTGAAGACACAATTTGTGAATCGCATGTAACACTATCTCTCCCTTTCCAGGGGAGAAGTCGGTAGCGCAGATTTGAAAAACCGGCGAGGAGGCACCTCTTCGAATTCCAGCTTGTATCCCTGGGAAACAATTTCTATTGCCCAAGGATCCACCTGTGAGTGAACCCAGATGTGGCTGAAAAGTCGAAGACGTGCCCCCACTGGAGCGGACTCCCTCAGGGGAGCCCCAGCGTCATGCGGTGGATTTTGCAGAGGCCGGGGAGGACTTATGTTCCTGGGAACTAGCTGTGTTGTGCAGCTTTTTCCCTCTGCCCTTACCTCTGGCAAGAAAGGACAATCCACGTACTCTTTTGCTTTTATTTGAACGAAAGGACTGCATTTGATAATGAGGCGCTTTTTTAGATTGTGAGGGAATATAAGGCAAAAAATTCGATTTACCTGCCGTAGCTGTGGAGACGAGGTGCGAGAGGCCCTCTCCAAACAATTCCTCACCCTTGTAAGGCAAAAACTCCATATGCCTCTTTGAGTCGGCATCACCTGACCACTGTCGGGTCCATAAGACTCGCCTAGTAGAAATAGACATAGTGTTTATTCTGGAACCCAGTAAACTAATGTCTCTTTGAGCATCCCTCATATATAAGACAGCACCTTTTATATGCCCTAGGGTCATTAAAATGGTATCCTTATCAAGGGTCTCAATATCCGCTGATAAGGAATCTGTCCATGCTGCTACCGCACTACAAACCCAGGCCAACGCAATTGCCGGTCTGAGTAACGTACCAGAATGTGTGTAAATGTACTTCAAGGTAACCTCCTGCTTGCGGTCAGCAGGATCCTTGAGGGTAGCCGTATCTTGGGAAGAGAGCGCTATCTTTTTTGATAAGCGTGTCAAAGCCTTGTCTACCCTAGGGGAGGATTCCCACCGTATTCTGTACTTTGGCGGGAAAGGATACGCTATAAGAATCCTTTTGGGAATCTGCAGTTTTTTGTCTGGAGTTTCCCACGCTTTTTCGCATAATTCGTTCAGCTCATGTGAGGAGGGAAAGGTGACCTCAAGTTTCTTTCCCTTATACATGTGTACCCTCTTGCCAGGGACAGGGGTTTCCTCTGTGATATGCAAAACATCTTTTATTGCAATAATCATATATCGAATACATTTAGCCACTTTTGGCTGTAATTTTGCATCATCGTAGTCGACACTGGAGTCTGAATCTGTGTCGGTATCTGTGTCTACTATTTGGGATAGTGGGCGCTTCTGAGACCCCGAAGGTCCCGGCGACATTGGGACAGACATGGGTTGACTCCCTGACTGTACCCTAGCTTCAGCTATATCTAATCTTTTGTGCAATAAATTAACATTAGCACTTAAAACATTCCACATATCCATCCAGTCAGGTGTTGGTGCTGCAGACGGAGACCTTACATTCATACACTCCCCCTCCTCCTTAGGTGAGCATTCAACCTCAGACATGTCGACACACGCGTACCGACACACCACACACACACACACACACAGGGAAGCTCTTTTCTGAAGACAGGTTCCCCACCAGGCCCTTTGGAGAGCCAGAGAGAGAGTATACCAGCACACACCCCAGCGCTATATGACCCAGGAAAAAACACAGAATGTTTACCCAGTAGCGCTTTTCAAGTATGTATATGAGCCAATTATGTGCCCCCCCTCTACTTTAAAACCCTCTTTCACCGTGGTATCAAGCAGGGGAGAGTCCGGGGAGCTTCTCAGCGGTGCTGTGGAGAAAAATGGCGCTGGTGAGTGCTGAGGGAGGAGCCCCGCCCCCTCGGCGGCGGGCTTCTGTCCCGCTCAAAATTCTTAAAAACATGACGGGGGCTCTTTATATACATGTACAGTGCCCAGCTGTACATGTATATATGTACAATTGCCACAGGAGAGGTTTATATTGCTGCCCAGGGCACCCCCCCTGCGCCCTGCACCCTTTACAGTGACCGATGTGTGTGAGGTGAATGGGAGCAATGGCGCACAGCTTCACTGCTGTGCGTTACCTCTATGAATATCAAGCTGTCTTTTCCTCTCATACTCACCCGGCTTCTATCTTCCGGCTCTGCGAGGAGGACGGCGGGGCGGCTCTGGGACGGACGGCGAGGGTGAGATCTGCGTACCGATCCCTCTGGAGCTAATGGTGTCCAGTAGCCTAAGAAACAGAGTCCTGAAACTCAGAGAAGTGGGTCTGTTTCTCTCTCCTCAGTCCCTCGATGCAGGGAGTCTGTTGCCAGCAGGCTCCCTGAACATAAAAAACCTAACTAAAATACTTTCAGGAGAGCTCCCTGAAATGCACCCAGTCTCCACTGGGCACAGTATCAAACTGAGGTCTGGAGGAGGGGCATAGAGAGAGGAGCCAGTGCACACCCAGATCCAAAGTCTTTCTTAAAGTGCCCATGTCTCCTGCGGAGCCCGTCTATCCCCATGGTCCTTACGGAGTCCCAGCATCCTCTAGGACGTTGGAGAAAATAAGAATTTACTCACCGGTAATTCTATTTCTCGTAGTCCGTAGTGGATGCTGGGAACTCCGTAAGGACCATGGGGGATAGCGGGCTCCGAAGGAGACTGGGCACATCTAAGAAAGAATTAGGACTACCTGGTGTGCACTGGCTCCTCCCTCTATGCCCCTCCTCCAGACCTCAGTTAGGAAACTGTGCCCGGAAGAGCTGACACAATAAGGAAAGGATTTGGAATCCCGGGTAAGACTCATACCAGCCACACCAATCACACCGTACAACTCGTGATACTATACCCAGTTAATAGTATGAATAACAACTAAGCCTCTCAACAGATGGCTCCAACAATAACCCTTTAGTAAAGCAATAACTATACACAGGTATTGCAGACAATCCGCACTTGGGATGGGCGCCCAGCATCCACTACGGACTACGAGAAATAGATTTACCGGTGAGTAAATTCTTATTTTCTCTGACGTCCTAGTGGATGCTGGGAACTCCGTAAGGACCATGGGGATTATACCAAAGCTCCCAAACGGGCGGGAGAGTGCGGATGACTCTGCAGCACCGAATGAGCAAACTCAAGGTCCTCCTCAGCCAGGATATCAAACTTGTAGAATTTTGCAAATGTGTTTGAACCCGACCAAGTAGCAGCTCGGCAAGGTTGTAAAGCCGAGACCCCTCGGGCAGCCGCCCAAGAAGAGCCCACTTTCCTCGTGGAATGGGCTTTTACAGATTTAGGATGCGGCAGTCAAGCCGCAGAATGTGCAAGTTGAATCGTGCTACAGATCCAGCGAGCAATAGTCTGCTTTAAAGCAGGAGCACCCAGCTTGTTGGGTGCATACAGGATAAATAGCGAGACAGTCTTCCTGACTCAAGCCGTCCTGGAAACATAGATTTTCAGGGCCCTGACTACATCTAGCAACTTGGAATCCTCCAAGTCCCGAGTAGCCGCAGGCACCACAATAGGGTGGTTCAAATGAAACGCTGATACCACCTTAGGAAGAAATTGGGGACGAGTCCTCAATTCCGCCCTATCCATATGGAAAATCAGATAAGGGCTTTTACAAGACAAAGCCGCCAATTCTGACACACGCCTGGCCGAAGCCAAGGCCAACAGCATGACCACTTTCCACGTGAGATATTTTAGCTCCACGGTTTTAAGTGGCTCAAACCAAATGCGACTTTAGGAAATCCAACACCACGTTGAGATCCCAAGGTGCCACTGGAGGCACAAAAGGGGGCTGAATATGTAGCACTCCCTTAACAAAAGTCTGAACTTCAGGCCGCGAAGCCAGTTCTTTTTGGAAGAAAATCGACAGAGCCGAAATCTGGACCTTAATGGAACCCAATTTGAGGCCCATAGTCACCCCTGACTGTAGGAAGTGCAGAAAACGACCCAGCTGAAATTCCTCCGTTGGGGCCTTCCTGGCCTCACACCACGCAACATATTTTCGCCATATGAGGTGATAATGTATTGCGGTCACATCCTTCCTAGCTTTAATCAGCGTAGGGATGACTTCCTCCGGAATGCCCTTTTCCTTCAGGATCCGGTGTTCAACCGTCATGCCGTCAAACGTAGTCGCGGTAAGTCTTGGAACAGACAGGGCCCCTGCTGCAGCAGGTCCTGTCTGAGCGGCAGAGGCCATGGGTCCTCTGAGATCATTTCTTGAAGTTCTGGGTACCAAGCTCATCTTGGCCAATCCGGAACAATGATTATAGTTATTACTCTTCTCCTTCTTATTCTCCTCAGTACCTTGGGTATGAGAGGAAGAGGAGGGAACACATAACCCGACTGGTACACCCCCGGTGTCACTAGAGCGTCCACAGCTATCGCCTGAGGGTCCCTTGACCTGGCGCAATATCTTTTTAGCTTTTTATTGAGGCGGGACGCCATCATGTCCACCTGTGGTCGTTCCCACCGGTGTACAATCAGCTTGAAGACTTCTGAATGAAGTCCCCACTCTCCCGGGTGGAGGTTGTGTCTGCTGAGGAAGTCTGCTTCCCAGTTTTCCACTCCCGGAATGAACACTGCTGACAGTGCCATCACGTGATTCTCCGCCCATCGAAGAATCCTTGTGGCTTCTGCCATTGCTATCCTGCTTCTTGTGCCGCCCTGTCGATTTACATGCGCGACAGCCGTGATGTTGTCTGACTGAATCAGCACCGGTTGTTTTTGAAGCAGGGATTCTGTTTTACCCAGGGCATTGTAAATGACCCGTAGTTCCAGAATATTTATATGCAAGGAAGTTTTTTGTCCTTGGATGTTTTTTTCCCTGAGCGACTGCCCCCCACCCTCGGAGGCTTGCATTCGTGTTCACCAGGACCCAGTCCTGTATGTCGAATCTGCGGCCTTCACGAAGATGAGCACTCTGCAGCCACCACAGCAGAGACACCCTGGCCCTTGGTGACAGGGTGATCCACTGATGCATCTGAAGATGCGATTCGGACCACTTGTCCAAGAGATCCCACTGGTAGATCCTCGCATGGAACCTGCCAAAGGGAAACGCTTCGTAAGAAGCTACCATCTTTCCCAGGACTCGCGTGCAATGAAGCACCGACACCTGTTTTGGTTGCAGGAGGTCCCTGACCAGAGATGATAATTCCTGGGCCTTCTCCTCCGGGAGAAAAACCTTCTTCTGTTCTGTGTCCAGAATCATACCCAGGAACAGCAGACGCGTCGCGGGAATCAGCTGCGACTTTGGGATATTCAGGATCCAGCCGTGCTGATGCAGCACTTCCTGAGATAGTGCTACGCTGACTAGCCACTGCTCCTTGGACCTCGCCTTTTCAGGAGATCGTCCAAGTACGGGATAATTATAACTCCCTTCTTTCTAAGGAGTATCATCATTTTGGCCATTACCTTGGTAAATACCCTCGGTGCCGTGGACAGACCAAACGGCAACGTCTGGCATTGGTAATGACAGTCCTGTACCACAAACCTGAGGTACTCCTGGTGAGGTGGGTACATGGGGACACCCTCTTCCAGGCTTGTATAACCGCCCTGAGCGATTCCATTTTGAACTTGAACTTCCTTATATAAGTGTTCAAGAATTTTAAATTTAGGATGGGTCTCACCGAACCATCCGGTTTCGGTACCACAACATTGTGGAATAGTAACCCCGCCCCTGTTGAAGGCGGGGGGGGGGTACCTTGATTATCACCTGCTGGAAGTACAGCTAGTGAATAGCGTCCAGCACTACCTCCCTTTCTTTGGGAGCAGCCGGCAAGGCAGATTTGAGGTAACGGCGAGGGGGAGTGGCCTCCAACTTCAGCTTGTATCCCTGAGATACCACTTGTAGAACCCAGGGATCTACCTGTGAGCGAACCCACTGGTCGCTGAAGTTCCGGAGACGCGCCCCCACCGCACCTGGCTCCGCCTGTGGAGCCCCAGCGTCATGCGGTGGACTTTAGAGGAAGCGGGGGAGGATTTTGGTTCCAGGGAACTGGCTGTCTGGTGCAGCTTTTTCCCTCTTCCCCTGCCTCTGGGCAGAAAGGAAGCACCTCTGACCCGCTTGCCTTTTTGTGGCCGAAAGGACTGTACCTGATAATACGGTGCTTTCGTAGGCTGTGAGGAAACCTGAGGTAAAAATGTCGACTTCCCAGCTGTTGCTGTGGATACTAGGTCCGAGAGACCCTCCCCAAACAATTCCTCACTCTTATAAGACAAAACCTCCATGTGCCTTTTAGAAGCAGCATCAACTGTCCACTGCCGAGTCCATAATACTCTTCTGGCAGAAATGGACATTGCATTCATTTTAGATGCCAGCCGGCAAATATCCCTCTGTGCATCTCTCATATATAAGACCACGTCTTTAAAATGCTCTATGGTTAGCAAAATAGTATCCCTGTCTAGTATCCATATTATTTGACAGGGTATCGGACCAAGCTGCTGCAGCACTACACACTGAAGCAATTGCAGGTCTCAGTATGATACCTGAGTGTGTATATACAGACTTCAGGATAGCTTCCTGCTTTTTATCAGCAGGCTCCTTTAAGGCGGCCGTATCCTGAGACGGCAGTGCCACCTTTTTTGGCAAGCGTGTGAGCGCCTTCTCCACCCTAGGGGACGTCTCCCAACATAACCTGTCCTTTGGCGGGACAGGGTACGCCATCAGCAACGTTTTAGAAATTACTATTTTCTTATCTGGGGAACCCCACTTCACACACTTTATTCAATTCATCTGATGGGGGAAGAACCACTGGATGCTTTTTCTCCCCAACTATAATACCCTTTTTTGTGGTAACTGGGTTAATGTCAGAAATGTGCAACACATTTTTCATTGCCGTAATCATACAACGGATGGCCCTTGTGGATTTTACATTTGTCTCATCGTCGTCTACACTGGAGTCAGACTCCGTGTCGACATCTGTGTCTGCCATCTGAGGTAGCGGGCGGTTTTGAGCCCCTGATGGCTTTTGAGACGCCTGGGCAGGCATGAGCTGAGAAGCAGGCTGTCCCACTGCTGTACGTCATCTAGCCTTTATGTAAAGGAGTTGACACTGTCGGTTAATACCTTCCACATATCCACCCAATCTGGTGTCGACCCCGCAGGGGGTGACATCACACTTATCGGCACCTGCTCCGCCTCCATATAATCTTCCTCATCAATCATGTCGACACAGCCGTACCGACACACGCACACACACAGGGAATGCTCTGACTGAGGACAGGACCCCACAAAGTCCTTTGGGGAGACAGAGAGAGAGTATGCCAGCACACACCAGAGCGCTATATAATGCAGGGATTCACACTACACACAGTGATTTTTCCCCTATAGCTGCTATAAATATACAGTTTGCGCCTATATTTAGTGCCCCCCCTCTCTTTTTCACCCTATTGAGCCTGGAAACTGCAGGGGAGAGCCTGGGGAGCGTCCCTCCAGCGGAGCTGTGAGAGAAAATGGCGCCAGTGTGCTGAGGGAGATAGCCCCGCCCCCTTCTCGGCGGACTTCTCCCGCTTTTTTAAGGATATTTTTGGCAGGGGATTTTACACATATATAGTCTTACTGACTATATTATGTGTTTTATGCCAATATAAGGTACTCTTATTGCAGCCCAGAGCGCCCCCCCCCCCCAGCGCCCTGCACCCATCAGTGACCGGAGTGTGTGGTGTGCATGGGGAGCAATGGCGCACAGCTGCAGTGCTGTGCGCTACCTTAATGAAGACCGGAGTCTTCAGCCGCCGATTTCCTGGACGTTCTTCTTGCTACTGGCTCTGCAAGGGGGACGGCGGCGCGGCTCCGGGACCGGACGACCGAGGCTGGGCCTGTGTTCGATCCCTCTGGAGCTAATGGTGTCCAGTAGCCTAGAAGCCCAAGCTAGCTGCAAGCAGGTAGGTTCGCTTCTCTCCCCTAAGTCCCTCGTAGCAGTGAGTCTGTTGCCAGCAGATCTCACTGAAAATAAAAAACCTAAATATATACTTTCTTTTCTAGGAGCTCAGGAGAGCCCCTAGTGTGCAACCAGCTCGGCCGGGCACAGAATTCTAACTGAGGTCTGGAGGAGGGGCATAGAGGGAGGAGCCAGTGCACACCAGGTAGTCCTAATTCTTTCTTAGATGTGCCCAGTCTCCTTCGGAGCCCGCTATCCCCCATGGTCCTTACGGAGTCCCCAGCATCCACTAGGACGTCAGAGAAATAGGATTTTAATACCTACCGGTAAATCCTTTTCTCTTAGTCCGTAGAGGATGCTGGGGACTCCGTAAGGACCATGGGGTATAGACGGGATCCGCAGGAGACATGGGCACACTATAAGACTTTGAATGGGTGTGAACTGGCTCCTCCCTCTATGCCCCTCCTCCAGACCTCAGTTAGAAAACTGTGCCCAGAGAGACGGACATTTCGAGGAAAGAATTTATTGTTTAACACAGTGTCATACCAGCTCACATCACGAATATACCGCAGAACGTGGCATTCAAAAGAATACCAGCCAACGGCATGAAAAATACGCAGTCACATGCTGAGAGAATATGTAACACAACCAGTGTGTCAACACAACCAATAAAAAAAAAACCGCCTGCCATGGCATGCACAACATCAGCAACAGCCTGACAGAAAAGAAACCACAAGAGTGTAACCATAACCAATTACTGCAGACACAGTACGCACTGAGACGGGCGCCCAGCATCCTCTACGGACTAAGAGAAAAGGATTTACCGGTAGGTATTAAAATCCTATTTTCTCCTATGTCCTAGAGGATTCTGGGGACTCCGTAAGGACCATGGGGTTTATACCAAAGCTCCAGACCGGGCGGGAGAGTGCGGACGACTCTGCAGCACCGATTGAGCAACATGAGGACCCCCTCAGCCAGGGTATCAAACTTGTAGAGCTTAGCAAAAGTGTTTGATCCCGACCAAGTATCCGCTCGGCCCAGATGAATCGCAGAGACTCCTCGGGCATCCGCCCAAGAAAACCCACTTTCCAAGTAGAATGGGTCACCACCGAATTCGGTAACGGCAATCCAGCCGTAGAACGAGCACGCCGAATCGGATCACAGATCTAGCGTGTAACAGACTACAGAGACGCAGGCGCCCCTATCATGCTGGAGGCATACTGGAAAAAACAGAGCATCTGTTTCCGCAATCTGAGCCAAATTGGTGACATAAATATTCAAAGCTCTGACTACATCGAGAGACCTTGAATCAGCTCAAGTAACCACAGGCATCAAATATGCTGGTTTCTGCGAAACACCTAAACCACTGTTGGCAGAACTATTATCTGAATTCTCAATTCTCATGTGAGACCCAGCCGCCACTTCCGGCGGACGCCAAAAAGCCAAAAGCATGACCACTCTCCAAGAGAGAAAATTTAACACAACCTTTTAGAAAGGTTCCAATCATTCTGACACAAGAAAACAACACCACGTCAAGGTCCCACGGTGACAATGCGGGCACAAACGGAGGTTGGATGTGCAGTACTCCTTCCACGAAGGTCCGAACCTCCGGAAAGGTCGCCAATTCTTTCTTGAAAGAAAATTTATAAGGCCAAAACCGCTCTTGAATGGAGCCTAACTTTCGGCCTGCACCCACACCTGCTTGCAAAGAATGGAGAAAAACGACCCAACTGAAGGTCTTCCGTAGTATCCTTCTTGGATTCACACCAAGACACATTTTCTCCAAACACGGTGGTAAGGCTTTGCCGTTACTTCTGTTCTAGCCTGAAGAAAAGTGGAAATTACTTTACTGGAAATACCCTTTCTGGCTAGGATATGGCGTTCAACCGCCACGCCGCGCGGTAAGTCTTGATACACACCCGGATCTTGCTGTAACAGTTCCTCACATAGAGGAAGAGGCCAGGGATCCGCTATGAGTAAATCTTGAAGAACTGGACACCAAGCCTTCCTTTTTCAGACCGGAACGATGAGGAACGCCTGAACCTTTGTTCGTCTTACGTTTATCACCTTCAGAAGAGTGAAAACGGAGGGGACACATAGGCCGACTGAAAACACCCAAGGTGTCCCGAGGACGTCCACTGCTATAGCTTGAGTGTCCCCTGACCTGGAACAATATCCCTGAGATCTATCGTTGAGGCGAGACACCAATATGTCGAATTGAGGCACACCTCAAAGACCTGTCGCTTCAGTGAAACTTCTCAATGACGACTGTATATCTCCCTGATGGAGATCGCATCTGCAGAGGAATCTATTTCTCCGTCGTTCACATCCGGACCGAAGACTGCTAATATAGCGATCACCAGTCCTTTCATCCAGCGGAAAACTTTTACGGCATCTGCCAAAGCCGCTTTGCTCCATGTTCCGCCCTAGCGGCTTACTAACACCACAACTGTCAAGTCGTCCGACAGAATTAACACGGCAGATCACAAAGCATATGTTCATTGAGAATAGCTCTTAATTCAAGACAGCTTATTGCAGACAAGCTTCCCAGCTTGACCTTTTCCTCTGGAAATACTTCCCTTGCACGGACTGCTCCCCAGTCTCGGAGATCTGCATGCACGGACACCAGGATCTCATCCTGGATTCGAACCTTCTTCCCTCTAGAAGGTGAGAACTGAGCAGACACCACAGGAGCGATATCCTGGCCATTAGGATTATATTCTGGCACATGTGCAGGTGAGACCCGGACCACATTTCCAACTGGCCCCGTGAAAACCACTCTGGCATTTGACCTGCTTACTGAAAAGCCTCTTAGGCCCCACCATCTTCTTCATCAACAGAACATATTGATGGATTGTCACTGCAAATCGGATCCGACTCTGGATCCTCAGACCTCTTTCACAGGAAAACAGAACTTCAACTGTTCAGTAACTACTCTGATACCCACCTCCGACATCTGCGTCGTTGGGAACAACAGCCATTCCCTGTGTTGAAGAACAGTCAGAGAGAAACAACGATTTGCACCACTTGTTTCTTGACCTCGCCTTAATCAGGAGAGCGTCTCAGTACAGAATGACAATAGCTCTTATTATTGAAAGAGCCCATCATACTGCCATCACTCCAGTGAAATGGCAAAGACAATCCTGGATATCAACCCAGGTAAGCCGAATGCGGAGAAACACGCATTTAACCCCTTTTCTACCTTTACGTGCTGGAGCTCTCTGGTCTGAGAGAATCCATCCTGTAGGACAACCACGTAAAGAGAAATCTTTGTTCTTGTGTTTTTTTTGTTTTGTTTTTTTACACAGGGACAGCAGGACAACGCCCTGAACCTGACGCAACACTGGTATGGCGTCGCGTACTACCTCCCCTTCCAGAGGGGAAACGGCAAGATCTATTTGAAAAAATCAGTGAGGGGAAACATCTGTAAACGCCAGAATGTCCCCCTTTGTATTCTATACTTAACTCACAGGTCCTAGACCATTCCTGGACTGATTGAAAAGTAGTAGACGAGCTCCCACCGGAGTAGGCTCCAGCCAGGTAGACCCAGCGACATGCAGTGGATGTGGTAGAAACAGAAAGCGACATCCACTTCTGCGAACCTAACAAGGCTGCAGAACTCCTACCATTTCACCTTCCACTATCTGCACCGAAAGGGAAAAAAGAACTGTATCGAACCGGTTACAATGATTGTAGCCCACAACAGAATGTGTCACCAACCGTTGTGAATGAGTCTAACTCACGAAGTTAGATTTACCAGTACTATCCGCCGAGACTGACTGAACAGAGGCACATCTCTTGGAGTCAGCCTCAGCATTCCCCCGGCCACACTCCTGTGTTCGCACGGTAGCCTGCCGTAATCTTATAGAGAAGAATCAACATAAGAAACATCCCCTCTCTTTTTAGGGTAATACTATCGGATGCCTTTCCGAATATAAACACTCCCCCATGTGCATGTAATGCAAATAACTCCAAAGCATAGAAATAAAAATATCACTTAGCTTCCTGTGTACGATCCTTTGTGACAGGTCCCCATGTCGACCAGGAGTTGACTTTCACAGTATTCTATCCACGGCGTGAAAAGAATAAACCTACGGACTCCATGTGAGGATCTGAGACCAACTCATCACAGCCGACCTAGAGCTTTATCAACAGAGCGGCCAGCACATGAGAAGGAATACTTAGACTTCAGCATTCATTATAAATCATAATATGAATATACATAACGTAATACACACATCCTATAAATTATATTATATACTATATATAAACATACATACATACTGTACATATAAGCGGATTGTCCGGAACCATCTGGTCCCTAGTGACATTAATGTGTTCTGAATGTGAATGTGTATGATCAGGTACTGAATGCCCCAGTTGTGGATCTAACAGGAAACCTTATAGTCGACAGAAAACATAGTATTCGTCGACAGCAGGGAGTAGTAACCAGGCAAAATAACATTCTTGCGACTCCGAGGGAAGTATACATAAATAATTTTACTAACACTCCCCCACACATACTACCATGTCTGTGCTCGAGCTACAGGCCCATGGAACTGTACCATACATATACATATAAATATATATACACCGGTATAAGGCAGTTACAATATGTTAATTTACACCCAGTAATAACAGTTGGTGCCGACAGGGTCACCCACATACTACTGTGTCTCCCATACAGTGTTTACTTTTGACAAGTATACAACTACCGACCTGTTGATACTGCATCTACGGACTCAAGCACCAACAGGCGTCGGCGATGCCGACAGTGATACCCACAGCTGTTTGTGGCAGAGCACACACGCATGTCAACATATGTTGACTAGAAAGCTATAGTGGGTATATCTGTCAGGGAACACACAGAAATATGCACAACAAAGATTATACGCCCATTTCTAAAACTAGTGCTATATATCCCACAATATAACACTAAAGATTCTGTGCCTCCCCCCCTTTTTGGCGGGGACAGAGAGAAAAATGGCGCTGAACCCTGTTGTGAGGGCTAAGCCCCGCCCCTTTTCGGCGCGCTTCAGCTCTATTAAAATAAAGTTTATTATGCAGGCAGGGGACTGTATATAGTGTCTAGGCACTATATACCTCCACAGAACACATATATATTGCTGTCCAGGGCGCCCCCCCTGCGCCCTGCACCCATGTAACTGTTGGTGTGTGTGGGCGCAATGGCGTGCAGCGTGACCGCTGCAGTATACTGGCGGAGGTGTACTCGGTGTCCGGGCCCCGAAACTGCTTGCCAGTATAACCAAGACCCTCAGTAACTGCTGCTCAGGACGCTCCCCCCCTGGTGTGTGGGAGCAGGGAGCGCAGCGCTACCGCTGCGCTTACCTCGGTCACTGAAGTCTTCTGCCGTCTGACGTCTTCTGTTCTACTTATACTCACCTGGCTTCTGTGAGGGGGGTGACGGCGCGGCTCCGGGAGCAAGCAGCTAGGCGAACCAAGTGATCGAACCCTCTGGAGCTAATGGTGTCCAGTAGCCTAAGAAACAGAGCCCTTGAACTAAGAAGAAGTAGGTCTGACTTCTCTCCCCTCAGTCCCACGATGCAGGGAGCCTGTAGCCAGCAGATCTCCCTGAAAATAAAAAACCTAACAATAAAGTCTTTAGAGAAACTCAGTAGAGCTCCCCTAGTGTGTGTCCAGTCACTCCTGTGCACAAAGTCTAACTAAGGTCTGGAGGAGGGGCATAGAGGGAGGAGCCAGTTCACACCCATTCAAAGTCTTATAGTGTGCCCATGTCTCCTGCGGATCCCGTCTATACCCCATGGTCCTTACGGAGTCCCCAGCATCCTCTAGGACGTAGGAGAAAATAAAGCAGCCAGTATTTACCCTGCACAGAAAAAATAACCCACCCAAATCTAAATCTCTCTGCAAATGTTATATCTGCCACACCTGCAGTGCAAATGGTTTTGTCCAACTGCTAACAAATTTACTGCTGCGATCAACTCTGAATTACCCCCACTGTTCACACAGAAGAGATCCCTCAGAAGGTGTAAAGGTATAAGTACACATACAGTAGCCTTATCTGCAGACATTTTGCACACAGAGTGAAAACAACATACAGTGTAGTTATAAACACAAAGTGAAACCACACACACACCCCAGACAGCCCCTGGAGGGACACATAGAGAATGGAGACCACCACACCATATACAACAAAGCAGTACTCTGCTGTGTAAACTCTGATTACTTTTGCTTTGGAGCAGCGGCGCTACCGCTGATATGCTTCCCCCCTTTCCTATGAACCCCCTGGTACCAGTATGGTAGTCTGTGTGGAGGAGCAGCGTGTATACAGCCTTGTTGATCCGCAGCAGCAGGAAATGGCGCCTTTCCCGCCCCTGGTTCCACTCTCCGGGAAGCCCTGCCCCCGTAATGGCGCGCGGTCCCTTCTAAAATTATACTGGCATTAACAATGAAGCAGTGCAATATTAGATGCTGTGCACCCCTAGTGGAAGTGTAACACCCCCCTTTCTGCCTGGGTAATCCGTGGCGGACACCGCAGCTCGTGGCCCATGACCGCCGCGTCTGTCATGCCGCCAATTGTCACCGGGGACCCGCTAATCGGGACCCCGGTGTTAACACTCACCGCACCTGTGTCTCTTCGGCATCTGTTAGAAGGTGGCGGCTAGCTGCCAGCGTGTGCACACACAACGTGGTGTGTGAAACAGCGCCTCAGGAGCTTAATGTCCTGTCCGCTGCGATTACAAACCAGTAACCCTCAGGGGAGGGGGGGGGGGGGGGGGGGGGCTGAACCAGCCTTTTAAGTCCCACGATGTAGGTAGACTGGTTGCCAACTAAAATAAAGATTTGAAGAAAACTCTCTGGAGCTCCAGAGGAATGTACCCGGCTCCTGGGGCACATTTTTCTAAACCGAGTCTGGTAAGAGAGGCATAGAGGGGAGGAGCCAGCACACACAAAAGGTTTCTTAAAGTGCCAGGCTCCAGTGGACCCAATCTATACCCCACGGTACTAAAGTACATTCCCCAGTTTCCATTAGGACGTTAGAGAAATTAAATTAGGATAATAAAAGCTTGGATCCCCCAGAACTGATCTGAAATTTTGTTTATGAGACTGTTCCCACTTTAGGCAGTTCTGGGCCCAAGTCTGGTGATTCACCATTAACCACTTAGTGGAATTCATCCCATTGTCCCGAGTAGACAATGCTTGGTATACAAATTGAGTATCCCTTATCCAAAATTCTAAATCACACATTTTTGGTTCCCGTGTATTGCCATCAGCTATCTCAATGGACAGGTGCTGAAAAACTCCTGTTAGCCGTTTCGCCTGCCGTTAAATAGGTTCTAGGCCTCACCCCCTCCCTTCTTACAATATAAGAAGAATCTAAGTAATATTTTTTGCATGGACTGGATTGAATCTTCCCTGCAAAAAGAATCTGTGATCCAGTACTCTCCCACATTCTGGGAAATTGGGCTTTATTGACTTGCTTTCCAATTCACCCAAGCTAAAGATTTGTAGATGCTTCGGCCACACCACATGCTACTAAAGGAGAGTATATTTTCATGACCCCCGCTGACCTTTGATTGGTTACTCTTCAGGCGTATGCATTATTCTCATTTATCAAATGTTCTGTCAATTGTGAATGTTCTCCTTTTATACTAGAACATGCCGACTTTTATATATACTTTGTAGCAGTATGTTTGTGCGTCAATAAAAATATTATATAAAAGATAAAATAGTAAGAGATGAAGAAAGCAAACTCTCCTGCCAGCCAGAAACTCATGCTGCTCACACACCTGGGATGTTCTTGGCCCAACTGATGATGATGACAATCTCTCGGTCAGCAAGGTCACATAATGTGCTCATGGACTTCAGGTAGCCATCAGGAAGTGCTGGGTCAGGCATAGCAAACAGCTTATCTGGCTCTGCCACCAGCAGATGTGAGACTACAGTGTTCATGGGAGCTAAAGAAGTAGAAAAGAAATGGTGTGATGGAGGAGACCAACAGTCAATTTACTGTATAGTTTACTTTTTCAATTTATCTAAATTATACCATAATAGCAGCCCAATGTGGAAGAAAGTAAGATAAAAAACTAACTATGAGTTGGAAAGTAATCCAGTGGGGGATGAAAGGTAAGATTTCCCTGTATACTGTAGTTATAGGGCCAAGAGCATTGGTTTCATACAGTTCACACTAGGCAATGTCATCCAATCTGGTGGATCGGACAGACGTATTGGGTATTGCATGTACTGCCTATTTGTGTGGTCATGTGGGTCATTTGTGGGGAATCAATCAGTGAACAATATATCACATGATATATCGTTCAGAGTGCACAGCGCAACAGATATATTGGGGCAGATGTATTAACCTGGAGAAGACATAAGGAAGTGATAAACCAGTGATATGTGCAAGGTGATAAAGGCACCAGCCAATCAGATCATACTGTTAATTTACATATTGGAGCCGATTGGCTGGTGCCTTTATCACCTTGCACATATCACTGATTTATCACTTCCTCATGCCTTCTCCAGGTTAATACATCTGCCCCAGAGTTATATAGTGCTCGGCTGGGTACATACTTTGTATAGTGTGTACCCAGCTTGAGACCCCAAACATTCTACTATATTTTAAACACACATCTAATAAATAATAATTACTGTACTATCAGATCAGCCTTGTATGGATTTTTAACACTCTGCTTTTGAGGCCTGATTCATGTTTCTGATGCATTTTTATAGGGAAAGTTCTGCTTGGGAATCCCAGTAATGTCACAAGCTGAGTAGTGAATGAACGAAAGAGCTTACCTTGTTTTTTGACAACCGTTGCTGTACTTTGCTGAGACTGTCCCCCTGGTGTATACTGTAGAATATCTCCATCTGGTCTTCTCTTGTACTTCTGCCGACCTCCCCTTACGCGGTCTAAACGCACACCTGCAGGTGAATAAATTATTTCACACAAAGAACTGAAGGATCCAGTTTATGCAGAGAGATAAAATTCTAACAGATGGCTGCTGCCTTGTGGTGAGTCCAATCTTCATATGTGGCAGAGACTGTGGGTGTAAGTGCTCAGGTCTATAATCTACGTAATAGTGATGCGTTTCATCAAGGGCAGATAAAGGTCATTCAAACAGATGATCGGCTCTGGTGAAGGCTATAATACCTGTATGCCGGAGGGAGGGGGCATTGTGGGGGTATGGGTAAATTAGCTATAGGCCACGGTAACCCCCCCCAAAAAAATGCTAAAAAAATAAAAATTGAGACCAATTCAGGGCACGACCATAAATGCCCCTGGGTATACAATTAGCTCTGATCCATTTTCAGCAAGCGAAAATGGATGGCTATTGCGATTAATGAGCAATGGTCATTATCGTGGTATTCAATTAGGGTCCGTTTTCTTCGGCCGAAAACGAACCACAGATCACGCGAAAACACATGGTATCGGGGATATCGTTATGCGTTATCGCGGTTCTGGCAGCCTCTTATCAGGATTATGCTTCAAGTGTAACCCATGCCTGGCCAACATGGGACTAAAACCACTGATAAGAGAGGACAATAGCTTGCAGTGTGGTAGTTAACAAATATGCCAAACATTGTTACGGTACAGGAACTCTTACATATACATTTATGTTCCAATAATACCTTTTCATAGAAACCAGATTTGAATTTTAAGTAAATCAACTTTTTAAGTGAACTACAAAAAAAAAATTAAACACCTATAAGAATCCTTAATCAGAATGTTAATTATTGCAGATTACACAATACACTAAGCATGATATTTTGTAAAAAATAAAATGTGCAAACGACCCTGAATAGTGTGTGCAGTCACTGGCCAACTGCGCAAACTAATTAAATTGTTTGGCCGAATCGCCGAACATACAAATATATCCAATTTGTCCGCACTCATGGAAATAGACTGTCACATACTGTCTAAACTGACCCATACAATTATTTACCTGAAGGGTTTTGTGCCTAATTCCTGTATCATTTCTATTCAGCCCAGTATTCAAACACCACCACAGAGCAGAATGAACTGACCATTTCTTTTGATAGACTGAAAATTCCCCATAGGAAATAGTAGGAATTTAAATACCTTTTCTCCTTTTTCTCCTTTTCTCGTAGTCCATAGGGGATACTGGGAAATTAGTACCATGGTACAGATCGGGTCCATTGGAGCCTGGCACTAAGAAATTTTCAGTGTGTGCTGGCTCCTCTCCTCTATGCCCCTCCTGCAGACCCAGTCTAGGAAAACTGTGCCCGAGGAGATGGACATACTTTGAGAGAAGGAAAACATTCAACAATAGCGGTGAGGTAACGAACCAACACACAACAGTAACAAAAGGATAGCAACGCTAACCAGAACCAAGGAAAGCAACGCTAACCAGAACAGGGACAGCAATAGCAGACCCAACCAAGAACTTACAACCAAGTAAGCAGGAAACGAAGCACTGAGGCGGGCGCCCAGTATCCTCTACGGACTATGAGAAAAGGAATTACCGGTAGGTATTAAATTCCTATTTTCTCTAACGTCCTAGGGGATACTGGGAAGCATTAGTACCATGGGGAAGTCCCAAAGCTCCCAGAACAGGTGGGAGAGTGCGGAGACCCCTGCAAAGACCAAACTGAAGGTCTTCACCGGCCAAGGTATCAAACTTATAGAACTTAACAAATGTGTTCGAACCCAACCAAGTAGCAGCTCGGCACAACTGTAAAGCTGAGACGCCACGGGCAGCTGCCCAGAAGGAACCTACCGACCTAGTGGAGTGGGGAATAGAACTTGGCAGAGGCAACGCTGCCGAAGAATAAGCCTGTTGGATAGTAAGCCTGAGCCAACGGGCAATAGACTGCTTGGAAGCAGGACATCCAATCTTGGTAGCGTCGTAAAAGACAGAAAGCGAGTCAGACTTCCTGTGACGAGCAATCCTCTGGACATAAATCCTCAAAGCCCAAACCACATCCAGGGACTTTGGCTCAACCGAAGTGTCAGACAATACCGGAACCACTATTGGTTGATTAATGTGAAAAGCAGATACCACTTTCAGCAAAAACTGTGGGCGAGTCCTGAGCTCCGCCCTATCCTCGTGAAATATCAAATAAGGGCCCTTACAGGATAAGGCCCCCAATTCCAAAACACGCCGAGCAGAGACCAAAGCCAGCAACATGACAGTCTTCCAAGTAAGATATTTCAAGTCCACCCTGTGTAATGGTTCAAACCAGTCCGATTGGAGAAAGGTCAGGACGACTGTGAGATCCCACGGAGCCGTGGGAGGGACAAAGGGTGGCTGAATGCGAAAGACACCCTTAAGGAACATTTGTACCTCCGGAATCACAGCCAGCTGTCTCTGGAAGAAAATAGATAGGGCCGAACCTTAGGCCCATATCCACACCTGCCTGCAGGAAGAGTTGAAAATCCCCTGTAGAAAATTTTCTACTAACACACCAAGAAACATATTTCTTCCAGTTACGGTGGTAATGCGTTGACGTGACCACCTTTCAGGCTTGGACCATAGTCGAGATGACCCTGGAGGGAAGACCTTTTCTGGCTAGGATTTCCCTCTCAACTTCCAAGCTGTCAAACGTAGCCGCAGTAAGCCTGGATAGATTAACAACCCTTGCTGAAGAAGATCATTTTGAAGCGGTAGAGGCCAAGGCTCCTCAAGAGACATGGCCAGGAGATCCAAATACCAGGCCCGGCGAGGCCAATCCGGGGCAATCAGAATTGCTTGAATTCTTTCCCTTTTGAGTCATTTTAGAACTCTGGGAATAAGAGGAATCGGAGGGAACAGATAACCAAACTGGTAGGTCCACGGCGCCATCAGAGCATCCACCACTGCAGCCTGCGGATCCCTTGTCCTGGAACAGTAGCGACGGAGCTTCTTGTTGAGACTGAAAGCCATCATGTCTATCAGCGGGCAGCCCCACCGTTGAACCAGCTGTTAATACACTTGAGGGTGAAGACCCCATTCCCCAAGATGAAGGATGTGCCTGCTGAGGAAGTCTGCTTCCCAGTATTCCACCCCCGGAATGAATATGGGCGATATGGCTCTTGCGTTTGCTTCTGTCCAGAGGAGTATCCTTGAGAATCCTCTCATTGCGGCCCTGCTTTTTGTTCCGCCCTGTCGGTTTATGTGCGCCACCGCCGCGGCGGTGTCAGACTGTACCTGTATGGCTTGATGATGGAGGAGAGAGGATACCTGTAGAAGGGCATAGTAAATTGCCCTGAGTTCCAAAACATTTATCGGAAGAGAAGACTCCTGACTCGACCACCTCCCTTGGAACTGTGCCCCCTGGGTCACAGCCCCCCAACCACAGAGTCTCACATCCGTCATCAGCAGAGTCCAAGACTGGATACCGAAACTCCAACCCTCCACAAGGTGAGAGACTTGTAGCCACCATAACAGGGAGATCCTTGCTTTCGGCGATAAGGGTATCCTCTGGTGCATGTGCAGGTGAGACCCCGACCACTTCTCCAAAATATCTAGCTGGAACGGACGAGCATGGAACCTGCCGTATTGGATTGCCTCATAGGAGGCTACCATTTTGCCCAGTAGTCTGATGCAAAGGGACTATGTTCACACCCATCATGCGTAGCTGCAGTATCATTTCCGTTATAACTTTTGTGAACACCCTCGGTGCCGTGGATAGGCCATAGGGTAAGGCCTGGAAGAGGAAGTGGCGGTCATGTATTGCGAATCTGAGATACGCCTGATGCGGGGGCCATATCGGGATGTGCAGATATACCAGGAATTCCCCTTTCTCCAGGCCAGAAACCACCTCTTTGATAGATTCCATCTTGAACTTGAACACCTGTAGATACAGGTTCAGAGATACCACAAATAGGCTTGAATAAAACCCCTTGCTTCTGAGCAGAGGAGGGACTGGAACGATCACCTGTGTGTGTAGAAGTTTTTGAATTGCATCCTGCAAGGTAACTTTTGCTACAGGTGAAGCTGGTAAGCCTGACCTGAAGAATCTATGAAGAAGGAGTGCTTGAATTTCCAACCGATACCCTTGGGATATGAGATCCCTCACCAAACGGTCCTGGCAGGACATACATGAGCGAAATATTGCAGTCGAGCACCCACCTGAAAGTTCCCCTGCAGCTGGGGTCAACAGTCACGTGGATGGCTTTGTGGAAGAAGAACCTGAGGTCTGGTCTAGTGATCCAGCAGCCACTGGTCTGTGAGATTTACCTCGATTTCGTCTGGCTGCATTTTAGGCACCCCTGGCCCTGCCTCTAAACTTGGCCACACGAAAGGACTGTAGAGAGGGACCGGGGTAAGGACGTCTAGCCGGAGGCACAGCAGACGGCAGATAGGTGGACTTACCTGCCGTTGCTTGAGAAATCCACTTATTTAATTCCTCCCCAAACAGGGCATCCCCCATGAAGGGAAGATTTTCCACAATTTTTTTGGAATCAACATCCGCAGCCACAGAGCCAAGCGGGCTGAGATCGCCATAGCCGTGGATCGGGCATTAATGAGGCCTATCTCCTTGAATGCCTCACTCATGAAGTTAGCAGCATCCTGGATATGTTGCAGTAGAGTCAGGATCACATCCTGAGGCAAAGTGTCAAACCCCTCAATGATATTACCAGACCACTTAACCATGGCCCTTGTGATCCCCCCCCACAAGCAATGGTGGGCCTCTGTGCGACTCCTACTGCGGTGTAAATGGATTTGAGTGTAGTCTCAATTTTACGGTCAACAGGGTCTTTTAGAGAGAGAGCACCAGGTACAGGCAGCACAATCTTATGTGACAGCCTGGACACTGAGGTATCCACAATCGGAGGGTTCTCCCATACCTTTGTAATCTCAGGATGGAAAGAGAAGGAATTTAGCAACCGCTTAGGGGTTTGAAGTTTCTTGTCAGGATTAACCCACGCCTCTTTAAGAAGTGTGTTTAATTCCTTAGAGACAGGGAATGTGGCAGTAGATTTTCATTTTCACATTAAAAAACAACACTTCCCTCAGGTTCTGTCTCTTTATCTGGTATATTGAGGACTTCTCTATTAGAATATATTAGGGCTTCCACCCCCTGAGACAGAGTATTATCACCCTCTACTTCCACTACACCTTCTTCCAAATCTGGCAAGTCATTGTCAGAGTCAGATTGGAGTACATGTGGGAGTGTGCATTTATGTGAGACTAGCAAGGGGGGGGCGGGCTGTGAAGCCGGTGTGCGGTAAGCAGCATTGACTAAAAAATCAGCAGCTCTTCCCTGCGTGCAGTCAGTAGGCTAAAGCAGCAGGAAATGGCGTCTCTTCACCACTGATCCTGCTCTCCAGGAAGCCCCGCCCCCGTAATGGTGCACAGTCCCTTCACATGTATTATACTGGCATTTGTGTCCAAATTTCAGGAAACGGGGGTTAAAACCCCTTCCTGTACTAGCGCTAGTGTGGGTGTCCGCAGCGGGCACCGCAGCCAGCAGCTAAGTGCCCGCTGCGTCTTTATGCCGCCACTGTCACCGGGGACCCACTAACCGCGGCCCCAGTGTCTGTACTCACCGCATCGCATCTTCAGCATCTGTTAGGGGTGGTTTCTGAAGAAAACACTTTGGAGCTCCAGAGAATGCACCCGGCACCTGGGTCTGCAGGAGGGGCATAGAGGGGAGGAGCTAGCACACACTGAAAATTTCTTCAAGTGCCAGGCTCCAATGGATCCGATCTATACCCCATGGTACTAATACTTCCCAGTATCCCCTAGGATGTTAGAGAAACAATACTAAACACTGAAGCAACAGAGAAACAAAGGCCAATCAGCTTTGAAATGTGGTGCAGTAGTTCATCACAAGTTTGGACATTTGAAACATTAATATTTGTGCCAGAAATCTAGCACTGGATGCACCACTAGGAACATACGTTGTACTGATGGGTTGGGTATGGCTTTCTGGCGCTGGGCATCTCGTCGGTCAGCATACAGGACCGCCCGAACCTGGCGGCAGAATGCCGCGAGGGAGGGGGGTGGGGAATGGGGAGGCGAGCGCAACAAAGTCCCTTGATAGTCCCTGCCAGTCAGCTGACTGTCGGGATTTAGAGGGGGTGGGATGTAGCAGTCGGTATTGTGACCGCTGGTCACATAACTACATCTCATGCCGATAACATACAACTAATAACAGACATGAGGAGTACACGAAAAATAATACAATTCAGACTCACCTTCCTTAAGCATGCCCACCCGGAGGCATTTAGTGAAGCGACAAGCTTGACACGCCTTCCGCCTTCTTTTGGTAATTTCACACTCATTTGTGGCAGGGCAACTGTACTCAATATTACCTAAAAAAGTGTGAGCAAATATCAGTATATTCCCAAATAAGCTGGACTTCTACTCCCTGTAGTTCCTGACACAGTCCCATTACCTGTGACATAACATGCAGTGACAGTGAGCTGTAGATAACACAACAGGTTTAGTAGAGTGCGAACAAACGTGAGATAGTGGTTTGCATAAAAGATAACAGGTTTTGTATGACGCTCAATATTAGTAAGAGTCTTGCCTTATAACCATGTACTGATGCAGTGCAGAACCATTCTCATCTCACATTACTCACAGTTGACAAGTGATGTGAGCTTAACCAATATTCATGATAATGCATACAGAGATGTCATTGGTTCCAGGAGACTGGATAAGCTGCATTCTCATGAATATTGGGTCAGGCCATAAAATGGCTGCATCCACTGTGTGTAGGCAGTAGATCTATTTTAAAGTTGAATGGGAGTACATAACGTTAAATTTAATGACGAAAAGTCTGAGGCATCCACTGACACTGGTGGGAATGGTACATTTTCACAAACAATTACACAGTCCTGCGGCTGCCATGACAAAGCTTAAACCTGATGCTACTGTGCTGTATATATTTACAGCAAAGAATATTGTACCAGCTGGACATGCTTTGATCTTTTTGTCTTAGAGAATAAATATAAACCCACTACAGTATGCATATTACTGCAAATAAGGCAATTAGTGGTTCAAGTCAGTGCTAGGTAAGTAGGGTGGGTTACACCCTTCATTCCAAGAATCATGGCTTCTGAAATCACTCTGTAATAGAAGACATTCCTCTACCCATCATAGGCCTAATCCAGAGATGTACGTAAACCCAATGTTGATCTAGACCATGGAGGGTAAGGATAAATGGAAAGGGGGATTTTAGGTACAACATGAACAGAAAACAATATTCCTCTTGGGATCCAGAAACAGAATGACATAAAATCCCAGACCCCTATGATGCCCCGCAACAGGACATGATCACTGCATTTAGCAATCCCTTAACTGAAAAATAGAATGCTATCCTCTGGGTTCCTGGGAGCTTGAGATAGGAAAACACTTATTTGGGGGAAGAGATTATAAAGACAAATATCTGGCACCTCCAGATGACGATTTTCAACAGCAAGCGAAAGAAAACTCTTGCCCCTTGTCCTAAGAATAAAAAGAAGAGGTTGCTATGCCTCGGAACTCATGTGATGCCACTGGTAATCGGAAAGACTTGCTACGTATGTGGTGTCCATGTATACAGAAGTCCAGTGGGACTTCTTTTTCTGCATTGTCTTCAAATAGGGGGTTTTAGTTGCTGGTCCCAGAACCTTTACATCACTAATTAACGTGCCTAAGCCTGTTCTGTGGAAGCAGCAAATATTTGGTTTGTTAGCAAATAAAATAAGCACACAACTGGGCATAACCATGTAGCACTGCAGGTGGGGAGGATGTAATGTGAAGAGAGCTTTAGATTTGGGTGTGATGTGTTCAATCTGAAATATAAATTGTAGTGTAAAAATAAAGCTGTTTAACATATGTGGGCTACATGCAAAAGCAGCTAGTATTTCTCTAACGTCCTAGTGGATGCTGGGGACTCCGAAAGGACCATGGGGAATAGCGGCTCCGCAGGAGACTGGGCACAAAGTAAAAGCTTTAGGACTAGCTGGTGTGCACTGGCTCCTCCCCCTATGACCCTCCTCCAAGCCTCAGTTAAGATTTTGTGCCCGAACGAGAAGGGTGCAATCTAGGTGGCTCTCCTGAGCTGCTTAGAGTAAAAGTTTAAATAGGTTTTTTTATTTTCAGTGAGACCTGCTGGCAACAGGCTCACTGCATCGAGGGACTAAGGGGAGAAGAAGCGAACTCACCTGCGTGCAGAGTGGATTGGGCTTCTTAGGCTACTGGACATTAGCTCCAGAGGGACGATCACAGGCCCAGCCATGGATGGGTCCCGGAGCCGCGCCGCCGGCCCCCTTACAGAGCCAGAAGAGTGAAGAGGTCCGGAAAATCGGCGGCAGAAGACGTCCTGTCTTCAATAAGGTAGCGCACAGCACCGCAGCTGTGCGGCATTGCTCTCAGCACACTTCACACTCCGGTCACTGAGGGTGCAGGGCGCTGGGGGTGGCGCCCTGGGACGCAATGAAAATACCTTAAATGGCTAAAAATACATCACATATAGCTCCTGGGCTATATGGATGTATTTAACCCCTGCCAGTTTTCCACAAAAAAGCGGGAGAAAGGCCGCCGAAAAAGGGGCGGAGCCTATCTCCTCAGCACACAAGCGCCATTTTTTCCTCACAGCTCCGTTGGAGGAAGGCTCCCTGACTCTCCCCTGCAGTCCTGCACAACAGAAACAGGGTAAAACAAGAGAGGGGGGGCACTAAATTGGCATATTAATATATACAGCAGCTATATTAGGGAAAAACACTTATATAAGGTTATCCCTGTATATATATAGCGCTCTGGTGTGTGCTGGCAAACTCTCCCTCTGTCTCCCCAAAGGGCTAGTGGGGTCCTGTCCTCTATCAGAGCATTCCCTGTGTGTGTGCTGTGTGTCGGTACGCTGTGTCGACATGTATGAGGAGGAAAATGGTGTGGAGGCGGAGCAATTGCCTGTGTTAGTGATGTCACCCCCTAGGGAGTCGACACCTGACTGGATGGTCTTATGGAAAGAATTACGTGATAGTGTCGGCACTTTACAAAAGACTGTTGACGACATGAGACAGCTGGCAAATCAGTTAATACCTGTACAGGCGTCTCAAACACCGTCAGGGGCTATAAAACGCCCGTTACCTCAGGTCGATACAGACACTGACACTGACTCCAGTGTCGACGGTGAGGAAACAAACGTATTTTCCAGTAGGGCCACAATGTACATGATCACGGCAATGAAGGAGGTTTTGAACATTTCTGATACTACAAGTACCACAAAAAAGGGTATTATGTGGGGTGTGAAAAAACTACCCGTAGTTTTTCCTGAATCAGATGAATTAAATGAGGTGTGTGATGAAGCGTGGGTTTCCCCCGATAAAAAACTGCTAATTTCTAAAAAATTATTGGCATTATACCCTTTCCCACCAGAGGTTAGGGCGCGTTGGGAAACACCCCCTAGCGTAGATAAGGCGCTCACACGCTTATCAAAACAAGTGGCGTTACCGTCCCCTGATACGGCCGCCCTCAAGGAACCAGCTGATAGGAAGCTGGAAAATATCCTTAAAAGTATATACACACATACTGGTATTATACTGCGACCAGCAATCGCCTCAGCCTGGATGTGCAGTGCTGGGGTGGCTTGGTCGGATTCCCTGACTGAAAATATTGATACCCTGGACAGGGACAATATATTATTGACTATAGAGCATTTAAAGGATGCATTTCTATATATGCGAGATGCACAGAGGGATATTTGCACTCTGGCATCAAGAGTAAGTGCGATGTCCATTTCTGCCAGAAGAGGATTATGGACGCGACAGTGGTCAGGGGATGCGGATTCCAAACGGCATATGGAAGTATTGCCGTATAAAGGGGAGGAGTTATTTGGGGTCGGTCTATCGGACCTGGTGGCCACGGCAACGGCTGGAAAATCCACCTTTTTACCCCAAGTCACCTCGCAGCAGAAAAAGATACCATCTTTTCAGGCTCAGTCCTTTCGTCCCCATAAGGGCAAGCGGGCAAAAGGCCACTCATATCTGCCCCGGGGCAGAGGAAGGGGAAAAAGACTGCAGCAAACAGCCTCTTCCCACGAACAGAAGCCCTCCCCCGCTTCTGCCAAGTCCTCAGCATGACGCTGGGGCCTTACAAGCGGACTCAGGCACGGTGGGGGCCCGTCTCAAGAATTTCAGCGCGCAGTGGGCACACTCGCAAGTGGACCCCTGGATCCTGCAGGTAGTATCTCAGGGGTACAAATTGGAATTCGAGACGTCTCCCCCTCGCCGGTTCCTGAAGTCTGCTTTACCAACGTCTCCCCCCGACAGGGAGGCGGTATTGGAAGCCATTCACAAGCTGTATTCCCAGCAGGTGATAATCAAGGTACCCCTCCTACAACAGGGAAAGGGGTATTATTCCACGCTGTTTGTGGTACCGAAGCCGGACGGCTCGGTGAGACCCATTTTAAATCTGAAATCCTTGAACACTTACATAAAAAGGTTCAAGTTCAAGATGGAGTCACTCAGAGCAGTGATAGCGAACCTGGAAGAAGGGGACTATATGGTGTCTCTGGACATCAAGGATGCTTACCTCCATGTCCCAATTTGCCCTTCTCACCAAGGGTACCTCAGGTTTGTGGTACAGAACTGTCACTATCAGTTTCAGACGCTGCCGTTTGGATTGTCCACGGCACCCCGGGTCTTTACCAAGGTAATGGCTGAAATGATGATTCTTCTTCGAAGAAAAGGCGTCTTAATTATCCCTTACTTGGACGATCTCCTGATAAGGGCAAGGTCCAGAGAACAGTTAGAGGTCGGAGTAGCACTATCTCAAGTAGTACTACGACAGCACGGATGGATTCTAAATATTCCAAAATCACAGCTGATTCCGACGACACGTCTGCTGTTCCTAGGGATGATTCTGGACACAGTACAGAAAAAGGTGTTTCTCCCGGAGGAGAAAGCCAAGGAGTTATCCGACCTAGTCAGGAACCTCTTAAGACCAGGCCAAGTGTCAGTACATCAATGCACAAGGGTCCTGGGAAAGATGGTGGCTTCTTACGAAGCGATTCCATTCGGCAGATTCCACGCAAGAACTTTTCAGTGGGATCTGCTGGACAAATGGTCCGGATCGCATCTTCAAATGCATCAGCGGATAACCCTGTCTCCAAGGACAAGGGTGTCTCTCCTGTGGTGGTTACAGAGTGCTCATCTCCTAGAGGGCCGCAGATTCGGCATTCAGGATTGGGTCCTGGTGACCACGGATGCCAGCCTGAGAGGCTGGGGAGCAGTCACACAGGGAAGAAATTTCCAGGGCTTGTGGTCAAGCATGGAAACGTCACTTCACATAAATATCCTGGAACTAAGGGCCATTTACAATGCCCTAAGTCAGGCAAGACCTCTGCTTCAGGGTCAGCCGGTGTTGATCCAGTCGGACAACATCACGGCAGTCGCCCACGTAAACAGACAGGGCGGCACAAGAAGCAGGAGGGCAATGATGGAAGTGGCAAGGATTCTTCGCTGGGCGGAGAATCATGTGATAGCACTGTCAGCAGTGTTCATTCCGGGAGTGGACAACTGGGAAGCAGACTTCCTCAGCAGACACGATCTTCACCCGGGGGAGTGGGGACTTCACCCAGAAGTCTTCCACATGATTGTGAACCGTTGGGAAAAACCAAAGGTGGACATGATGGCGTCCCGCCTCAACAAAAAACTGGACAGATATTGCGCCAGGTCAAGGGACCCTCAGGCAATAGCTGTGGACGCTCTGGTAACACCGTGGGTGTACCAGTCAGTGTATGTGTTCCCTCCTCTTCCTCTCATACCAAAAGTACTGAGAATCATAAGAAGGAGAGGAGTAAAGACTATACTCGTGGCTCCGGATTGGCCAAGAAGGACTTGGTACCCGTAAATTCAAGAGATGCTCACGGAAGACCCGTGGCCTCTACCTCTAAGAAAGGACCTGCTCCAGCAGGGACCATGTCTGTTCCAAGACTTACCGCGGCTGCGTTTGACGGCATGGCGGTTGAACGCCGGATCCTGAAGGAAAAAGGCATTCCGGATGAAGTCATCCCTACCCTGATCAAAGCCAGGAAGGATGTAACCATACAACATTATCACCGTATTTGGCGTAAATATGTTGCGTGGTGCGAGGCCAGGAAGGCCCCTACAGAGGAATTTCAACTGGGTCGTTTCCTGCATTTCCTGCAAACAGGACTGTCTATGGGCCTCAAATTAGGGTCCATTAAGGTTCAAATTTCGGCCCTGTCAATATTCTTCCAAAAAGAACTGGCTTCTGTTCCTGAAGTTCAGACGTTTGTCAAGGGAGTACTGCATATACAGCCTCCTTTTGTGCCTCCAGTGGCACCTTGGGATCTCAATGTAGTTTTGGGATTCCTAAAATCACATTGGTTTGAACCACTCACCACTGTGGACTTAAAATATCTCACATGGAAAGTGGTAATGCTGTTAGCCCTGGCTTCAGCCAGGCGTGTCTCAGAATTGGCGGCTTTATCCTATAAAAGCCCTTACCTAATTTTTCATACGGACAGGGCAGAATTGAGGACTCGTCCTCAATTTCTTCCTAAGGTGGTTTCAGCATTTCACTTAAACCAGCCTATTGTGGTGCCTGCGGCTACTAGGGACTTGGAGGATTCCAAGTTGCTGGACGTAGTCAGGGCCCTGAAAATATATGTTTCCAGGACGGCTGGAGTCAGAAAATCTGATTCGCTGTTTATCCTGTATGCACCCAGCAAGCTGGGTACTCCTGCTTCTAAGCAGACGATTGCTCGTTGGATTTGTAGTACAATTCAGCTTGCACATTCTGTGGCAGGCCTGCCACAGCCAAAATCTGTAAAAGCCCATTCCACACGGAAAGTGGGCTCATCTTGGGCGGCTGCCCGAGGGGTCTCGGCTTTGCAACTTTGCCGAGTAGCTACTTGGTCAGGGGCAAACACGTTTGCTAAATTCTACAAATTTGATACCCTGGCTGAGGAGGACCTGGAGTTCTCTCATTCGGTGCTGCAGAGTCATCCGCACTCTCCCGCCCGTTTGGGAGCTTTGGTATAATCCCCATGGTCCTTTCGGAGTCCCCAGCATCCACTAGGACGTTAGAGAAAATAAGAATTTACTTACCGATAATTCTATTTCTCATAGTCCGTAGTGGATGCTGGGCGCCCATCCCAAGTGCGGATTGTCTGCATTACTTGTACATAGTTATTGTTACAAAAATCGGGTTATTGTTGTTGTGAGCCATCTTTTCAGAGGCTCCTTCTGTTATCATGCTGTTAACTGGGTTCAGATCACAAGTTCTACGGTGTGATTGGTGTGGCTGGTATGAGTCTTACCCGGGATTCAAAATCCTTCCTTATTGTGTACGCTCGTCCGGGCACAGTATCCTAACTGAGGCTTGGAGGAGGGTCATAGGGGGAGGAGCCAGTGCACACCAGCTAGTCCTAAAGCTTTTACTTTGTGCCCAGTCTCCTGCGGAGCCGCTATTCCCCATGGTCCTTTCGGAGTCCCCAGCATCCACTACGGACTATGAGAAATAGAATTATCGGTAAGTAAATTCTTATTTTATCTTCCACAGAAAAATATATAATTCAACCAAATCGAAATCCCTCTGTACATGTTACATCAGTCCTACTTGCAGTGCAACATGGTTTTGCCCCATTGTGTGCTTTTTTGCTTTGCTGACAAACCTTAAAGTGCCAGTAATATTAAGTGCAAAACCCGGGATGTTTGGTATTTAATATTAGTTCTTCTTTAAATTTTGAGGTGACGGCATACCAAAAAAAGGCAAGAGCTTTATTCTTGATCCACCAAACTCATTAACAAATTGGCTAGAGAGAAAGGACAGCCAACAGACACGTTAATTTTCTAAAAAAGCGGAACTCTGCCTGTTTCAGGGCCAGATGGACTAAGCATTGCTTCCACGGTGCGGTAAATCCAGTCACTTGCCGCAACTATACTAATCGCATAAGTACTAATGTATACAATTAGTAATGCAAAAGACAGCTTTCCCGATAAGAGCTGTCCTTTGTAATAACAGGGCGTCTGGGTTTCAGCCCCGGGAGTACCTCTGAGCATGCGCAGACAGACATGGAGGACGCGGGTGGGTGCTGGGAGGGATCAGATTGTCCAAAATGTTGACTTCCTGACCTTTTCTCCTATGAAGACTGCCATTGATCATCTATATAAATTTTTCATGGCCTCAATGTCTCTGCACCCTACAGCAGGAGTCCCCTGCATACTGGCACCATTACCTTAGCCCACCAGCAATCCCCAGTGACCGGAAGGAATTTGGGTGGTGAAGAGTCAATTTTGCCTGAGGCTGGGGCCAGAAGTGAGGTTGACTTAACCCACACTCTGCCATGCTCCTGGGAAAGGCTAAGGATGGGGAGGTGCTGGAGGGCAAAAGATTATGGTAGAGCGGAGACATATCATTGTTGGTGCCCTGCCTCTTAGATGTGGGATACAGCACTATGCTTGTGCCCCCCAGCTACAGGTGAGAATATATATTATAGTGCAGATAGATTACAAAAAGCTGGAATTTTAATTTACCAAAATGGATCTTGTTTTGTTAAACTGGACCCTTTGAGTCTCACCTTGTATGGTACGCTTGAAGAAAGCTTTGCAAGCTTCACATGAGGCCACTCCATAGTGATATCCTGAAGCCACGTCGCCACACACAAGGCATAGCCTTTTGGGAATAGCGTTTAGGACGTATTTACCCCTTCCTGGGGTATCCTCCTGTTCATCATCCCCAACTCTGCAGCAGCGTGGACCCTGCGGGTCAGGCCCATGTCCACTGCTATCACTGGAGCCACTAGGACTCCGGCGCCCGATGCTCTCTGGGGTCCCCGGTTCTGCCTTGATGCAGAGATCAGGGCGTCTGTCACGAGAAGACATGATAAAGATGTATTCTGCAAATAAAGGCAAAAAAAATAAATGATTGTTAATATATATCGCTTCATGACCCTAATCAATAAACCAAAATAATATATATGTTGTGATGTACATGCTGTGAGGACATCTCTACTTAACTTTATAGAGAGCGATTCAGGTTTGCAAGTAAAGCAAAAAAAGCAGGTAACTTTGTGTCTGGAACAAACTATGCAAAGGGAGTAAATACATTTATATTTTTCTGTACATGGTAAATACTGGCTGCTTTTGCATGTAGCCCACAAATGTAAAACAGCTTTATTTTTACACTGCAATTTAGATTTCAGTTTGAACACACCCCAACCAAATCTAACTCTCTCTCTGCACGTTACATCTGCCCCACCTGCAGTGCAGCATGGCTATGCCCAGTTGCTTGCTTTTTTGCTATATAGGTTGAGTATCCCATATCCAGAATGCTTGGGACCAGAAGTATTTTGGATATCGGATTTTTCCGTATTTTGGAATAATTGTATACCATAATGAGATATGATGGCGATGGGACTCAAGTCTAAACACAGAATGCATTTATGTTTCATATACACCCTATACACACAGCCTGAGGGTAATTCTAGCCAATAGTTTTAATAACTTTGTGCATTCACACAATTCATGTATGTTTCATATACACCTTATACAAACAGCCTGAAGGTCATGTAATACAATAATTTTTTGTATTAAACAAAGTTTGTGTACATTGAGCCATCAGAAAACAAAGGTTTCACTATTTCAGTCTAACTCAAAACATTCTGTATTTTGGAATATGTGGATATGGGATACTCAACCTGTACTTACAAACATGAATCAGGCCCGTATTACGCAGTGCTTTACAGACAAAGCATTTCACACAGCTGGTGGGATATAATGGAGTCCGAGATCGCCGGAGGTGTGGGGTACCGGCCGATCTCGGATATTTTTTAAAAGGGGCAATCACTTACAAGGCATGGTTTTGCGGCATGGTTTTGCCTTGTAAGTGTTTGCCCTATAAAAAAATAATAATAACAACTTTCTGCAAACCCCTCTCCCAAGCACTTCTAGGCTGCACTGCACAAGTGGTACAGACTCCTGGGCATTAGAGTAAGTTCTGGCCTGGGGCCCCCCAGAAATGCAGATGCACTAGTCCGGCCTGTTTAGCAGATATGTGAGACTTTCTTATTCTGAGTATTCCCAGGAGTGCTGTGTAGTGATGTCATCACACAATGCTCCCAAATTAGAATGCTCCCTATGTCTGCTAACAGGGCTGTACTGGGGTTTCTGCGGTCACAAAGAGAAAGAACCAAGCATCTCTGAATGCACATAGCATACTGGAGTTACAGCTTCATGCTGATTACACCATAGAAACAGCTGTAGCAGATACATCAGGCCTTCTGGCATACATTGTTCAAACAGAGCAGTTATTAGTACATAGGTGCAAGTCACCAACACAATACCAGACACAGCACCCTCAGCTCGGAGACAAAACACCATCCCTGATAATCACGCAGACATGTCAAGTCCTAGGTAACCCACAGAAAGAAAAAACAAGGGAAGCGAGATAGTGACCTTTGCTCTGTTTAAGCCTCATACACACAGTTTAGTTAGACTGGTTTAGCAATAACCTCAGGGTGTAAAGGACAGGAGAGAAACAGTAGCACAGTTGTAGCAACACAACTATTGTTGATGGCATACAGAAGAAAAGAGCAAGAACAGCAATGTCTGCTTTTGTTTTCAGAAAACAAGAGGTAATAAGCTCATGAAAGGAACAAGGAGAAAATCTGCAGACAAATCACATTGTACTGTAACACGCAGGAAGCCTGAGGAGTACCCTACTACTGTACAGTGTTGTGGATTCCTTATAAATCAAGCGTTCCCTGAAACTCACCTCTTCAGGAAAACTTATCAAATTCCAGAGCCGCCCACATAACCTTCATAAACTTTCCTATCCAATTATATCCCCACTGTACAGTCCACACATATCCTCACGTTTTCTCTCTCTTCACTTTCCCATCCTCCGGACCCCAACATTACTGGGTGACCCCTGGCCAACATTGCTGGGTGGCCACATCATACAGCCCACCAAGATCCTTTGCAATCTGGTGGACCATTATGCTATAGGTAGCACCTATCCTTGCAGAGGCAGATTGGCCATAGGGTTTACAGGGAAGATCCCCGGTGGGCCGGCACACCCGTGGGGCCTGTTTTGTTTGAGGACATGTGGTCATTTTTATAGACATAATGAATAAGATGCTAAATAATTTGCATATATGAAAATGACTTTGCCACTTAGCCTGTGACTGCAGATGATCTAGTGTATGCTCTGTCTGCCTGCTAGGCTGACATATAAGATTGAGTGAATAGTGATTGGGATACGGTTGGTTTAATAGGCAAGAAAATATATATTTCTAAAGAATGATATAGTTTCCTAAATTCTGAAGGTGTATCATATAATGTGCTAATAACATTTAATTTTATTTCTTTTTAACTTCTACCTTGATGCTGGACATGGCCACTATCTGGAAAGTCTTGGGGGGAGGGTGCTGCTGCCATGGCTAGACCTTACACCTCTAGTGCTGCCCATGTGGGGCCACTAGTACAAATTTTTCCAGGGCCACTTTTTGTTCCCGATCTGCCCCTGTATCCTTGTGTATCAATACCCATTTCCATATAGACTGTAAGCTTGCGAGGAGGGCCTTCCTACCTCTATGACGCATTACTCAGTTTTGTTTTATCACTGTTGTTTCCAATTGTAAAGTGCAATGGAATTTGCTGCACTATATAGTAAACTGTTAATATACAAATTAACCATTGGAACGCATTGTAAATCCCTTTTCTCTAACGTCCTAGTGGATGCTGGGGACTCCGTAAGGACCATGGGGAATAGACGGGCTCCGCAGGAGACAGGGCACTTTAAGAAATAATTAGGAATACTGGTGTGCACTGGCTCCTCCCTCTATGTCCCTCCTCCAGACCTCAGTTTGAATCTGTGTCCGGACGAGCTGGGTGCACCTTAGTGAGCTCTCCTGAGCTTGCTAAATAGAAAGTATTTTGTTAGGATTTTTTTTATTTTCAGAGAGATCTGCTGGCAACAGACTCTCTGCTACGTGGGACTGAGGGGAGAGAAGCAGCCCTACTCACTGTGGATAGGTCATGCTTCTTAGGCTACTGGACACCATTAGCTCCAGAGGGATCGAACACAGGAACGCACCCTTGGTCGTCCGATCCCAGAGCCGCGCCGCCGTCCCCCTCGCAGAGCCAGAAGCCGGCGTGAGAAGCAAGAAGACTTCAAAAGCGGCGGCAGAAGACTACAGTCTTCATATGAGGTAGCGCACAGCACTGCAGCTGTGCGCCATTGCTCCCACATTAAACCCACACACTCCGGTCACTGTAGGGTGCAGGGCGCAGGGGGGGGGGTGCCCTAGGCAGCAATTAGAGACCTCTTGGCAAAGTGGGCATATATACAGTTGGGCACTGTATATATGCATGAGCCCCCGCCATTATTTTACACAAAATCGCGGGACAGAAGCCCGCCGCTGAGGGGGCGGGGCTTCTTCCTCAGCACTCACCAGCGCCATTTTCTCTCCACAGCTCCGCTGAGAGGAAGCTCCCCAGGCTCTACCCTGCAGATTCACGGTAGAAAGAGGGTAAAAAAAGAGGGGGGGGGGGGGGGCACACATAAATTTAGCGCAAAATCAGTATATACAGCAGCTACTGGGTAAACACTAAGTTACTGTGTAATTCCTGGGTCATATAGCGCTGGGGTGTGTGCTGGCATACTCTCTCTCTGTCTCTCCAAAAGGCCTTGTGGAGGTTCTGTCCTCAAATAGAGCATCCCCTGTGTGTGTGGTGTGTCGGTACGCTTGTGTCGGCATGTTTGACGAGGAAGGCTATGTGGAAGCAGAGCAGGTACAAATGAATGTGGGATCGCCGCCGATGCCCGATTGGATGGATATGTGGAAGGTTTTAAATGATAATGTTAATTCCTTGCATAAAAGGTTGGATAAAGCTGAAGCCTTGGGACAGTCAGGGTCTCAACCCATACCTGATCCTACAGCGCAGAGGCCGTCAGGGTCTCAGAAGCGGCCACTATCCCAAATTGTTGACACAGATATCGACACGGATTCTGACTCCAGTGTCGATGGCGATGATGCAAAGTTGCAGCCTAAAATGGCTAAAGCCATCCGCTACATGATTATAGCAATGAAGGATGTATTGCACATCTCAGAGGAAAACCCAGTCCCTGACAAGAGGGTTTATATGTTTGGGGAAAAAAGGCAAGAGGTGACCTTTCCCCCTTCACATGAGCTAAATGAGTTATGTGAAAAAGCTTGGGAATCTCCAGATAGAAAAATGCAGATTTCCAAACGGTTGCTTATGGCGTATCCTTTCCCGCCAACGGACAGGTTACGCTAGGAATCCTCCCCTAGGGTAGACAAAGCTTTGACACGCTTATCTAAGAAGGTAGCCCTGCCGTCACAGGATACGGCCACCCTAAAAGATCCTGCGGATAGAAAGCAGGAAGGTATCCTGAAGTCCGTTTATACACATTCAGGTACCCTACTAAGGCCGGCAATTGCGTCGGCCTGAATGTGTAGTGCTGTAGCAGCATGGACAGATACTTTATCTGAGGAACTTGATACCTTGGACAAGGATACTATATTACTGACCCTGGGGCATATAAAAGACGCTGTCCTATATATGAGAGATGCCCAGAGAGACATTAGCCTACTGGGCTCTAGAATAAATGCAATGTCGATTTCTGCCAGAAAGGTCCTGTGGACTCGGCAATGGACAGGTGATGCCGACTCAAAAAGGCACATGGAGGTTTTACCTTATAAGGGTGAGGAATTGTTTGGGGACGGTCTCTCGGACCTAGTTTCCACAGCTACAGCTGGGAAGTCAAATTTTTTTGCCATATATTCCCTCACAACCTAAGAAAGCACCGTATTACCAAATGCAGTCATTTCGATCACAAAGAGGCAAGAAAGTCCGAGGTGCGTCCTTTCTTGCCAGAGGCAGGGGTAGAGGAAAGAAGCTGCACAATACAGCTAGTTCCCAGGAACAGAAGTCCTCCCCGGCTTCCACTAAATCCACCACATGACGCTGGGGCTCGTCTCCGAAATTTCAGCCACCAGTGGGTTCGCTCACGGGTGGATCCCTGGGCTATACAGATTGTATCTCAGGGATACAAGCTTGAATTCGAAGTGATGCCCCCTCACCGTTACCTCAAATCGGCCCTGCCAGCTTCCCCCATAGAGAGGGAAATAGTGTTAGCGGCAATTCACTAATTATATCTCCAGCAGGTGGTGGTAAAGGTTCCCCTCCTTCAACAGGGAAGGGGTTACTATTCCACAATGTTTGTGGTACTGAAACCGGACGGTTCGGTCAGACCCATATTGAATTTAAAATCCCTGAACATTTACCTGAAAAGGTTCAAGTTCAAGATGGAATCGCTCAGAGCGGTCATTGCAAGCCTGCAAGAGGGGGATTTTATGGTGTCTCTGGACATAAAGGATGCTTACCTGCATGTCCCCATTTATCCACCTCATCAGGAGTACCTCAGATTTGTGGTACAGGACTGTCATTACCAATTCCAGACGTTGCCGTTTGGTCTGTCCACGGCACCGAGAATATTTACCAAGGTAATGGCAGAAATGATGGTGCTTCTGCGAAAGCAAGGAGTCACAATTATCCCATACTTGGACGATCTCCTCATAAAGGCGAGGTCCAGAGAGCAGTTGCTGATCAGCGTAGCACACTCTCGGGAAGTGTTGCAACAGCACGGCTGGATTCTGAATATTCCAAAGTCGCAGCTGATTCCAACAACGCGTCTGCCCTTCCTGGGCATGATTCTGGACACAGACCAGAAGAAGGTATTTCTCCCGGCGGAGAAGGCTCAGGAGCTCGTGACTCTGGTCAGAGACCTCTTAAAACCAAAACAGGTGTCGGTGCATCAATGCACGCGAGTCCTGGGAAAGATGGTGGCGTCATACGAAGCCATTCCCTTCGGCAGGTTCCATGCGAGGACCTTTCAGTGGGATCTGTTGGACAAGTGGTCCGGATCGCATCTTCAGATGCAGCGGCTGATCACCCTATCCCCCAGGGCCAGGGTGTCTCTTCTGTGGTGGCTGCAGAGTGCTCACCTTCTCGAGGGTCGCAGGTTCGGCATTCAGGACTGGGTCCTGGTGACCACGGATGCAAGCCTCCGAGGGTGGGGGGCAGTCACTCAGGGAAGAAATTTCCAGGGTCTGTGGTCAAGTCAGGAGACTTGTCTGCACATCAATATCCTGGAACTAAGGGCCATATACAATGCCCTAAGTCAAGCGGAGCCTCTGCTTCGCAACCAACCGGTGCTGATTCAGTCAGACAACATCACCGCAGTGGCTCATGTAAACCGCCAAGGCGGCACAAGGAGCAGGGTGGCGATGGCGGAAGCCACCAGAATTCTTCGCTGGGCGGAGAATCACGTAAAAGCACTGTCAGCAGTGTTCATTCCGGGAGTGGACAACTGGGAAGCAGACTTCCTCAGCAGGCACGACCTCCACCCGGGAGAGTGGGGACTTCATCAAGAAGTCTTCACACAGATTACAAGTCGTTGGGAACTGCCACAGGTGGACATGATGGCATCCCGCCTCAACAAAAAGCTACAAATGTATTGCGCCAGGTCAAGAGACCCTCAGGCGATAGCTGTGGACGCACTAGTGACACCGTGGGTGTTCCAGTCGGTTTATGTGTTTCCTCCTCTTCCTCTCATACCCAAGGTGCTGAGAATCGTAAGAAAAAGAGGAGTGAGAACAATACTCATTGTTCCGGATTGGCCAAGAAGGACTTGGTATCCGGAACTGCAAGAAATGCTCACAGAGGACCCATGGCCTCTGCCTCTCAGACAGGATCTGTTGCAACAGGGGCCCTGTCTGTTCCAAGACTTACCGCGGCTGCGTTTGACGGCATGGCGGTTGAACGCCGGATCCTAGCAGAAAAAGGCATTCCGGATGAGGTTATTCCTACGCTAATAAAGGCTAGGAAGGACGTGACGGCTAAACATTATCACCGTATATGGCGAAAATATGTTGCTTGGTGTGAGGCCAGGAATGCCCCTACAGAGGAATTCCAGCTGGGCCGTTTCCTTCACTTCCTACAGTCGGGAGTGACTATGGGCTTAAAATTGGGGTCCATTAAGGTCCAGATTTCAGCCCTATCCATTTTCTTTCAAAAGGAACTGGCTTCTCTTCCTGAAGTTTGAAGTTCAGACGTTTGTAAAGGGAGTGCTGCATATTCAGCCCCCTTTTGTGCCACCAGTGGCACCTTGGGATCTTAACGTGGTGTTGAGTTTCCTGAAATCTCACTGGTTTGAGCCACTTAAAACCGTGGAGTTAAAATATCTCACGTGGAAGGTGGTCATGCTATTGGCCTTAGCTTCGGCTAGGCGTGTGTCAGAATTGGCGGCTTTGTCACATAAAAGCCCTTATCTGGTTTTCCATATGGACAGGGCAGAATTACGGACTTGTCCGCAATTTCTGCCAAAAGTGGTGTCATCTTTTCATTTGAACCAACCTATTGTGGTGCCTGCGGCTACTCGTGACTTGGAGGATTCCAAGTTACTAGATGTAGTCAGGGCTTTGAAGGTTTATGTAGCCAGAACGGCTGGAGTCAGGAAAACTGAGTCGCTGATTATCCTGTATGCATCCAACAAGCTGGGTGCTCTGGCTTCAAAGCAAACTATTGCTCGCTGGATCTGTAACACGATTCAGCAGGCTCATTCTGCGGCTGGATTGCCGCCTCCAAAATCAGTAAAAGCCCATTCCACAAGGAAGGTGGGCTCTTCTTGGGCGGCTGCCCGAGGGGTCTCGGCATTACAGCTTTGCCGAGCAGCTACTTGGTCGGGTTCAAACACTTTTGCAAAGTTCTACAAGTTTGATACCCTGGCTGAGGAGGACCTTGTGTTTGCTCATTCGGTGCTGCAGAGTAATCCGCACTCTCCCGCCCGTTTGGGAGCTTTGGTATAATCCCCATGGTCCTTACGGAGTCCCCAGCATCCACTACGACGTTAGAGAAAATAAGATTTTACTTACCGGTAAATCTATTTCTCGTAGTCCGTAGTGGATGCTGGGCGCCCGTCCCAAGTGCGGACTTCTTCTGCAATACTTGTATATAGTTATTGCTTACATAAGGGTTATGTTATGGTTGCATCAGGTTTATCTGATGCTCTGTTGTTGTTCATACTGTTAACTGGGTAAGTTTATCACAAGTTGTACGGTGTGACTGGTGTGGCTGGTATGAGTCTTACCCTGGATTCCAAATCCTTTCCTTGTACTGTCAGCTCTACCGGGCACAGTTTCCTTAACTGAGGTCTGGAGGAGGGACATAGAGGGAGGAGCCAGTGCACACCAGTATTCCTAAATCTTTCTTAAAGTGCCCTGTCTCCTGCGGAGCCCGTCTATTCCCCATGGTCCTTACGGAGTCCCCAGCATCCACTACGGACTACGAGAAATAGATTTACCGGTAAGTAAAATCTTATTATAACCAAATGGTAAAGGCATAGGCAAAATTAAACTATTTTGTAAGAATGTACTGGTGGCAGTGCATCAAAATTAGGGCCCAAGTCAGAGTTGTATTTATACCCGATGGTTTACCTTCAGCACATGTGCAGGATATGTACTGCACATGTACAGATCTCTGTCTGAAATCTTGCTCACAGTGCTCCAAAGTCACGATTGACATAATGCGACTACAAAATGGGGGGGGCTGCGCCTGCTGCTGTTGCTAAACTGTGAGATGGGACCCACCGGTGAACGCTGGTTCTGCATGCTGCAGATGGCTGAATCTCGTGAGCCTGACCCACCAGCCGTTGTCACACAGCATAGCTGGTGCCCTGACAATTCATTGTGGGCTCTGGTCCCTGCTGAGATCGCTATGTATATAATTTTGTAAGTCATGTGTTTTCCCATTTTTTTCCGGAAGGGGTAGTCACCAAACTCTAGATATGGTGTATAAGTGTAGGCACCCTTCTATTTATTCCTGTGGGAGGGCTGGGAGGTCAGTGTAATAAAACCATAAAGGTGCAGGACAGGATGGGAGCATTGAACCTTGTCAACTGGTCAACTTAACCTTTGACCTGTGCCCCCCCCCCCACAGACTCTCCAATTACACAGCTCACTGAGCATAGTTCCTGGACTGCAGGTTGTTTCATTTATAAAAGCAGCAATTTCTTCTCTAATTAGCCTCATGGGAGCTCAGCCCACACACGGCATCATAAACCAATATTACACAAAAGGCACAAGGTACATGCCTTGTGCATGTAGACACTCACAAAGAGATACACATGAAGGCAACAACACTACTCCGGTTGGTGTGGGCTGAGTCAGACACCCTGTGCTGACAGGTGGTGGGACCAATGCTGTCTTTACAGTGGTTATAATCTACGTATCATCTGTGGAGAGAAAGACAGAAAACATGAATATACAGATAGTGTATTGGAAACCGTGTTTAATCCTAAGTCCCACACTTACAATTCTGCAATGAAGGGTGCGTTTTTAACTTGGTATTTAACTTGACCTATCTTACTAAGGGGCAGATTTATTAAGCTAATTCTGACCTTAAAACAGAATTTTCACTAAAATGTATTTAACAATATCCCACCATTCATTCATCCATCCGCACAGTTATCTATGAGGATGACGTTAAGAGGTGTAAGCTATCACTTTACTTCTCATCATGGAGATGGACTCTGATCCTGAAGACTAAAGTATAAAACATACACTGACACAATATTCCTTATTGCCGCAATTTGCAGTCATAAGGAATTTAATTTTATGGGACATATTGCCATTTTTAATAAATTTGCCTCTAGATCTTTATATGAGAAATAATTCCGCACAGCTATGCTGAAGCATGTAATATACAACATAAAAATACCATAGTTAGATCACAGACATTTGTAATTAAATCTACAAACAGGTCATAATTGGAGGGTTACTGTCCGTTTACATCTCTGCAAATAAAATAAAAAAACAGATTTGTTTGTAGAAGAATAAATTATGGGAGAAACTGGTTAACTTTTAGATCGTCCACACTCAAGCAGTAGTCTATGTAATGAGCGAGTACACTGAACTATGCCACCAAAATCCTATGACCTTGTCTCAAAGTCACTGCACTTCTCAAAGTAAAGAGTAAGCTCTGCAGACAAGTAGTAATACAATAAGCACATGGCATTGTTTCTATATTCAGAAACACACATAAATAGATTTATAAAATACCAGATTTAAAAAGTTTACAATCGTCACTCATTGCAATGGGCTGTAATTTAGCAGTTAGAAAAATACATTTTGTTTGTTTCTTTTTTAGTTTCTTTTTTTTTTTTTTTAAATAGGACTTAAGAGACGTAACACTACACTGATGAAAAATACTAATTTAGACCACACAAAAATACAAATTACAATGCTGATCTACAATAATATAGTCATGTAATTCCCATATAATTAATCCATCAGGACATCGGTGCTATGGGATGACACTGTAAATAAAGGAGGTATATTTATAAAAGCATAGTGTGCCATTTCTGCATATGCAGACAACATGCCTTACACACAAAACACACATTTCACACAAAGCAAGCTGAGAAAAGTATCATAGAATACTACACTTTATTTGCAAACTGGATCTCCCCCCCCCCCCCACACACACACACACACCTACACCTATAGCATACATACTTACATATAACTGTGTGCATGCAGATTTTCCAACACATCCCCCACTCTGCTCCTGTAACTCACCTCAGGCTCCTGGTGTCATCCCGCTGCTGGTGTCCAGTGGTCCCCGAGTCACCCTCACCCTATAGCGCACTGCCGCAAGTGTGTGCGGGCACAGCACCCGTGTGTAAGCAGGATCATGTATGCACAGGCAGGCTTATGACATGTGCAGCCGGTTCCATGGCTCTGAGCGCACTAACTTGCCCATACAGTGAGTGTGAGCAGCAGCTCCCTCCTGTGCTTGGGCTGTGAGTGTAGGACACGGCAGAGGACACAGCTCATTCACACGCACACACACACTCACACCGTGTCACACACTCACACACAGACACACTTCCTACACTGGCTCCTCCCCCCTCTGACCAGCGGGGGAATGGGCGGGCCTTGGCCAACCGCATGCTCAGCAGTCAGCAGTGCTAGCAGCAGCAGCACTGGCAGTATATAGCCATACTCCTCCTCCGTATAATGCTGGTAGTATATAAGCTGTGTCTGAGCGAGGAGCTTCTCTAGCGCTGCTGCCCCAATGGCTGCTATATACACATATATATACACATGTTGGTCTTGCTGAGCCTATGTACATCCGTACATAGGCTCAGTACCGATGTACTATTGCTCAGCTCGCGCTGTCACCTGTGCTGTGTGTGTGCATGCCCTTAGTGTCCGCACATACGTGCACAGACATACACGGTACAAGTCTGTGTGACATGACATGCGAAGGACTATAACAAAGCATAATACTACTACCATGTCCTGTGATATGTGTCAGTCTGGGTGATGCATTACGTATGGGGGTTTTGTATGCACATTATCCCTACTTTATTTAACGCGTTCCTAGTTTACAATAATGCAGCCTGCCACTGAGCAGTATTAATACTCTGGTGCTGAATGGTATGTGTCAGTGTCTGCAACAAATAAGCGGCTATACCTGGAGGTTGCACAGAACGACCTTGTGTGTCACCTTCAGCCAGAGTTTATGGGAAATTGTCACTTTATTCGCGATCGGTCCCTTAACTCCTCCTGTGCCTCATACTGTGTGTGATCATAGGTTTGTCAATGACACAGCCAGTGACCTTGAGCAGTTCCGCCAGCTGATCCACTGTGTCTGTCAGGCAAACATTTGGATTATGTGCCACAGACACAGGCTGACAGAGAAGTACCATGTCCTTCATATGACCTCTACAGCAAGACTGGAAGCACTCACAGCATTCACTTGCCTGCTTAGGTAGGACGCCTTCTATTCAGCGACCTGACAGTGCTGCTCACATCTCACTTCTCCTGATTCACCACAACTGACTGTAAACCTGGGTAATAGAGCATTTATACAACAGAATGGGAGGATTCCTTATCACAAGGCTGAACTATCAAGTTTTCCTGGTTGTCAGTGTCACTCAGTGCAGAGCAGACCAGTTGCAGGTTGAGAGAACTGGCTGAAGTCTCTCCACATCTTCATAGATGGATGTAAGAATAGATTAGATGATGTAATATAAGTAAATTGATTTTGTGGTTTTGCAAATTCAAAATAATATACAGTAGATTCTGGATTCTAAATACTACAGATTCTGGTTAATACTGATTGGAAATATTAATGACCAGATTGTATGCGTTGTCTGAACTATACAGATTATCAGATGCTTCGCAAGTGAAATCTGAATACATTTATTTAAGAAGTACTCAACACTTCACCAAATAATTCCGTAATAAGGGAGATTGATGTTCAAGTAAGCCACTTCATTGTATAACCATACAATACTGTATAATGTCATATAAACTCTCACATATACTGGTGCTTTGCTGTGTCTGTTTATAATAACTGCTGTGCTTCCATACATACGTTATAGGCCTGTATGTGGAAGTGCTCCAGGTCCTAGACTATAGCAGTCAGTCAACCCCCGGTGTACATTACAGCAAACTTTTCAGTTATGTAGATCAATCTTGACTGGACAAAAGACACTTGGTTTCTCCACAGGGGCTGGCATGGGACACCTGGGAATGATGAATGTTCCTTATAAGTGGGAACAAGAAGAACTTTCCCAAACAGTTAATGATCTACAGAATATGACATGTCTACTTAGTCCAGGGGCTCTCCAATTATTTTGCTCTGGGACCCCATCAGACAATAAAAATTATTTCAGGACCCCTGCAAGTTTCTGCAGAATGGCCACCGCACGTGTGGTCAGCAGACTGTACATGCACAGTAGCATTGCAGAGCCACAAAACAGAAGTGAAGTGACCGCTAATGCAATCACTTAATTTCTTACACATACACAGGGATGAACACCTTTTGAAGTCCATGCCCTGCATGTTTTTTTAATATATTCATGTTAAGTTTGTACTTGCTATGAAGGCTTTGGGGGTGTCAGGGAGACAATGGGTGATGGGGGAGGTAGTGGGTGACAGAGAGGGGGAAGTGAGTGATAGGGAGGAGGCAATGGGTGATGGAGGCAAAGGGTGGCAGCAAGATGCATTGGTAACTGGGGAGGCAGTGAATGACAGGGAGAGGCAGTGGGTGGCATGCAGAGGTAAACGGTGATAGTGGGAGAGAGGTTGAAGCAGTGGCTGGCAGGGAGAGGCAGAAGGTGACTAAAGAGAGGCAGGGGGTGATAGGGGTGATGGCGGAGGGTGACATAGGCGACATAGGATAGGATGACATAGGAGAGGCAGAGGGTGGCATGGGGAGGCAGTGGGTGATGGGGATGTCAGGGAGGCAAATGGTGGCAGGAAGAGGCATTGGATAACTGGGGAGGCAGTGAATGATAGGGAGAGGCAGTGGATGGCAGGCAGAGGTAGAGGGTGATAGTGGGAGAGAGGTTGAAGCTGTGGCTGGCAGGGAGATGCAGAGGGTGGCAGGGAGAGGCAGATGGTGACTAGGGGGAAGCAGTGACTGGGCGGTGGCAGAAGGTGACTAGGGAAAGGCAGGGGGTTATAGGGGTGATGGCGGAGGGAGGCATAGGGTGACATAGGAGAGGCAGAGGCTGATGGCGATGGCAGGGAGATGCAGAGGGTGGCTTGGGTGAGAGGTTAAAGCAGTGGCTGGCAGGGATATGCAGAAGATGGCAGTGAGAAGCAGAGGGTGTCTAGGAAGAGGCAGTGGGTGATGAGAATGGCAGTAGAATACAGGGGAAAGGTAGATAGTGATAGGGGATGGCAGAATGTAACAGGGGGAGGCATACGTTGGCAGGTGGGTGACGGGATGGCAGAGAGTGACAGGGAGGAAGTGGGTAATGGATGATTGCAGGGGGAAGAGGGAGGCAGTAGGTGGAAGAGGGTGACTAGGGAGAGGCAGTGGGTGTTCAATTGATGAGTTTTCCCCTGCCCCCCCCCCTCCCCCCACATCCTTCACTGTGTGCTTCCCTGTTCCCCCATCCACAGACACATAAAGTCTGTGCTCAGTGCTCCCCTCCTTCCCCTTCAGCTTCCTGGAATCACCCCCCCCCCCCCCCCCCCCGCCTTCCTTCATCTGCAGATGAACCCCTCTTCCCATGCTGCACTTACTTACAAGGGGTTCTTCACAGTCTCAGAGTCATTCTCGCCGAGATCTGGCTTCAACTGCACGCTACCTACAACTCAGAAGGCCCAGGACCCAAGAGCACCCATGCTGACAGTCGTGTGCCCCCGTGGATATTTGCATGTAGATGAGGGAGCCAGGAGTGCAGCCAGCTGGTGGCAGCAGCAGTGGCTGCTGGGCAGGACAGGAGAGGCAGAGCACTGGGGCGGGGGCAGAGCTGCCTGATGACTCCTCGGATAGCTAAGCCAGTGATCCAAGGAGTCTGAAGTAACAGACAATTCAACTGATTTCTTAGACTCCTCAGATCACTGACTGAGAGATCCAGTGGTGAAAGTAGAAATATTTTCTTAGTGATACTAAGTGCCGAAAAATGGGCGTGGCAATGTGTTATGAGAGGGCATGGTCACATGCTGCTAGTGGGTGTGGCTACATGACACTAGCGGCGTGGCCACATGACAGCCCCTTTTTTTTGGAATCTGGAGTCAAGGCTAAAAATATATAGTGATACCTCCAGTATAATAGAAATATACAGTAATGCCCCCAATTTAATAACAATATATAGTAATGCCTCCATTATAACAGGAAAATACAGCCACTGTCACACTCCCAGTAATCCTGACAAAGTGGGAGGAGCCGTCATGCTGCCAAGCACCATGGTCTTGTTTCTTTGTGGCACATTATAATTGTGGTAATGGCAAAGTGTGTGGCAGGTGGTACTGCGTACCCACTGCCAAATTCTTAAGGGTACTCCGTACCCGAGCATACCCGCATACTTGCACCGCTGGAGAGATCAGAGGAGTCATCAGCCTGATGGTCAGCAACATGGAGTCGCGACCCCATGCTGAGATAGTTGCTACCCACTTTGGGGTCAGGACCCATAGTTTGAGAACCATCAGGATATTGCTCACGGATCATATATAGTTAAAACTGAAACTAAAGGGCTCATTTATCAAGCCTTGGAGAGTGATAAGTAGCACGGTGATAAAGTACCAGCCAATCACCTCCTATCTGCCATGTTACAGGCTGTGTTTGAAAAAAGACAGGAGCTGATTGGTTAGTACTTTCTCACTGAGCTATTTATCACTCTTCAAGGCTTGATAAATCTGGGCAATAGTCTTGTGAAAAAAAAAATAGGCTGTGATGTCATATTTTACTAGCGGTTTTATAGGCTAGTATTGGCTCATTAAAACAGGCAATGGGTATACTGTAAGGGTAAATCATCATTTTGTGATAATTTCACGCATTTATTTGTATCATTAAACTAAATTCCAGATGTAGTTCAACTGGGGTATTTGGGTTTTAGGTCAGTTTGAGATAAGCCAGAAAATCCAAATTGTACTATTTTTCAAGTGGAAAATTACTGACATACCTATACAGACACATACCTGCTGCTTGTGTGATTTGTAGAAACAGTCCTCCTAAAATTAGCTGATGTTAGCTTCCACACAAATATGTTATTATGGGGACCTATGCTAGCTTTGCAGCATTATTTAGTCATGATTATTTATTAATATAGCGTCACTGTACTGCGTAGTACTGTACAGAGGATATTTAATCATTCACATCAGTCCATGCAGAGTATATATTCAACAAAACACACACACACACACTTTATTAGATCTGGTTGGAATCAAACTCGTGATCCCAGCGCTGTGAGGCTGCAGTGTGCCTTAAGGTGCATACACACTGGCCGATATATCGTCCATTCCCTTGAACAGCCGATATATCGCGGGTCCGTCGGCCAGTGTGTACTAGCGATATGTCTGTGAACTATGTCGTTCACAGACATATCGCATCGGCCCTGCTGCACAGCCAATGGCCATTGGCATGTCGGTGTGTGTACTGAAGCTGCAGCAGCAGGCGGTGGCTGACAGCTGAACTGGGCGGGCGTTTGTAAATGCCCGCCCAGTTCATGACGTCAGTCCCTGACAGATCGGGCAGTGTGTATGCACAGCACACTGCCTGATCCGGCTTCAGATATATCTGCAGATCAATTGATCTGCAGCTCCACCATCCAGGAAGGCCTACTCGGGACCTAATCTACAGTCCTTTCGCACTGCCAAGTTTAAGGGCAAGACCGGAGGTTCTTCTACAGCCACCAGAGGCGCTAGAGGTAAACCACGCAAACCAGCAACTGCTGGGTCACAGGAATAAAGTTCAAGCTCTGCTTCCTCAAAGCCGTCGGCATGACAGTGGACCGTGATGCCTGAAAGACTGGCAGGTGGGAGCCCATCTAAAAATTTTCAGTCACATCTGGTTTGTGCCAGGATCCCTCGGTCATAGATCTTATTTCCCAGGGCTACAGACTGGAGTTTCAGGAGCTCCCACCTCACAGATTCTTCAAATCAGGTTTACCAGTTTCACAAGAGGCAAGTATAACCTTACAGAAAAAAACTGGTACAGACTCAGGTCATTGTTCCAGTACCACCTCATCTGCTAAACAAGTTATATTATTCCAGCTTGTTTGTAGTACCGAAACCGGACGGCTCGGTAAGACAGATTTTGAACCTCAAGTCGTTGAACCTGTACTTACAAGTGTTCAAATTCAAGATGGAGTCTCTGAGAGTGGTGATCTCAGGTCTGGAGGAGGGGTAATTCCTAGTGTCTCTGGATATCAAGGATGCGTACCTTCACATTCTGATCTGGCCGCCTCATCAGGGTTATCTACGGTTTGCACTGCAGGACTGTCACTACCAGTTCCAGGACGTACCATTTGGTCTCTCCACGGCACCGAGAGTGTTCACCATGGTGATGGCAGAGATAATAGATATGCAAGTGCGCAGCCAACAGCAGCAGGTATGAGGAAGGTCAATTCCTCAAATAAAAACTAGACAGTATAAAAAGAGAATATATACCAGCGCTAGCTGAACAAATTAATAAGAAGATGGTTTGCTTCATGTAAAATTAAAAACAATTTATTGACATATTTTATGTAAAACAGTTAAAAGGAAAAGAATTCCTATTACCACTAGGTGGCGGTATAAATTGAGATTGTCTTATCTGGATAAGATGATTAGATGAATTGTCACTCTCATATATTAGCAATGTCCATTCCTTAAGGCTAGGACAGCCTCCCAAATATGCATTCACTGTATTAGGTAAATAGTTACCGGATCCACATAACGATGGGCATCAGCATTAGGATAAGTCCATTTAAAGCTGTGGAAGTGGATCAGACCGGTTTGATGGAAAATGTCCAGTGATGTATATATGAATATATGAATATATATTGGACTTCTCTCCCATCACTGGACATTTTCCATCAAACCGGTCTGATCCACTTCCACAGCTTTAAATGGACTTATCCTAATGCTGATGCCCATCGTTATGTGGATCCGGTAACTATTTACCTAATACAGTGAATGCATATTTGGGAGGCTGTCCTAGCCTTAAGGAATGGACATTGCTAATATATGAGAGTGACAATTCATCTAATCATCTTTTCCAGATAAGACAATCTCAATTTATACCGCCACCTAGTGGTAATAGGAATTCTTTTCCTTTTAACTGTTTTACATAAAATATGTCAATAAATTGTTTTTAATTTTACATGAAGCAAACCATCTTCTTATTAATTTGTTCAGCCAGCGCTGGTATATATTCTCTTTTTATACTGTGATGGCAGAGATGATGTTTCTACTCCGCAAACAAGGAGTGAACATAATTCCGTACCTGGACGATCTTCTGATAAAGGCACCGTGCAGGGAGCGGTTGTTGGACAGCATTGGCCTCTCAACCAGACTACTCCTGGATCACGGGTGGATTCTGAATTTACCAAAATCCCACCTGGAACTGACGCAGGGGCTTCCTTTCCTGGGTATGATGCTGGACATAGGGTCTCAGAGAGTGTTCCTTCCCTTGGAGAAGGCTATCCAGTCGAGGGTTCGGGATGTCCTGAAGCCAACCCAGATTTCAGTGCATCTGTGCATTTGCCTTCTCTGGAAAATGGTGGCCTCTTATGAGGCGATTCAGTACGGAAGGTTTCATGCAAGGCCCTTCCAGCTGGATCTATTGGACAAATGGTCCGGATCGCATCTTCACATGCACCATAGGATCTGTCTGTCACCAAAAGCCAGAATCTCCCTTCTTACAGACTATTCACCTCGTCGAGGGTCGGAGGTTCGGGATTCAGAATTGGATTCTGCTAACCACAGATGCAAGCCTCAGAGGTTGGGGAGCAGTCACCCAAGGGGTGCAGTTTCAAGGAAGATGGTCAAGTCAGGAAGTCGTCCTTCCAATAAACATCTTGGAACTTAAGGAAATCTACAACCGCCTTCTGCAGGCCTCATCTCTACTTCGGAATAAGTCCAGTCGGACAATGTAACGGTGGTAGCGTACATAAACCGACAGGGCGGAACGCAGAGCAGCAATGTCAGAGGTGTAAAGAATTCTCCTCTGGGCAGAAAAACATGCCGTGGCGTTGTCGTCAGTCTTCATTCCGGGAGTAGACAGCTGGGAAGCAGACTTCCTCAGCAGACACGACCTGCACCCGGGGGAGTGGGTCCTGCACCCAGAGGCGTTCAGGTGGTTGACACTTCAGTCGGGATATTCACAGATCGACATGATGGCCTCTTGACTCAACAAGAAGTTCAAGCGGTATTGTTCCAAGTCGAGAGACCCACAAGAAGTGGCGGTAGACGCTCTGACAACTCCGTGGGTCTACCAGCTGGTGTACGTGTTTCCGCCACTTCCTCTGATCCCAAGAATTCTAAAGAGAATAAAAAGTGAAAAGGTTCAAGCAATCCTCATTGCTCCGGACTGGCCTCGAAGGGCCTGGTACGTGGATCGTCTCGGGATGCTGATCGAAGGCATCTACCTCTTCGCGAGGATCTTCTGCAGCAGGGCCCGTTCGTCTACCAAGACTTACCATGGCTACGTTTAACGGCATGGAAGTTGAACGGCTGATTCTAGCCAGGAGAGGGATTCCTGACAAGGTCATCCCGACTATGATCCAAGCCAGGAAGGGGGTAACGTCTAAACATTACCACCGTATGTGGAAGAAGTATGTGTCTTGGTGTGAGGGCAGACAATATTCTGCGGTGGAATTTCATCTGGGAACGTCTCCTGCTTTTTCTGCAGTCAGCAGTCGGGAGTGGCTGTGGACCTACGCCTAGGCTCAATTAAAGTCCAGATTTCGGCCTTGTCATTTTACTTTCACAAACAATTGGCTTCTCTCCCTGAGGTCCAGACGTTCTTGAAAGGTGTTCTGCACATCCAGCTTCCCTTTGTGCCTGCCATGGCACCTTGGGATCTCAATTTGGTGCTGCAGTTCCTCCAATAAGACTGGTTTGAACCGTTACAGGAGGTAGACGTAAAGTACCTTACATGGAAGACCATTACATTGTTGGTCTTGGCTTCAGCAAGATGTGTGTCGAAGTTAGGAGCGTTGTCTCACAAAAGCCCCTACTTAATTTTCCATGAGGACAGAGCTGAACTCAGAACTCGTCAGCAATTTCTTCCTAAACGTTTGCAAAGTTTTACAAGTTCGATACTTGGGCCTCTGAGAACCTTCAGTTTGGTCAATCAGTTCTGCAGTAACCTCAGCACTCTCCCACCCAGTTTGGGAGCTTTGGTACTTCCCCATGGTACTAAATGGCTCCCCAGTATCCCCAAGGACATAAGAGAAAATAGGATTTTAATTACCTACCAGTAAATTCTTTTCTCGTAGTCCGTAGAGGATACTGGGCGCCCGCCCGGTGCTTCATTCTTCCTGCACTGTTACTTAAGGCCAGTACTCACTGGCCGATGTCAGAGAGATGTGTGCTGAGCGAACCGCTCAGCACACATCTCTCCCGGCGCTCAGCACAGCGCGATCTGTGCTGAGCGTGCGGGGGGAGACCGGGGGGCCGCTCACTTCACCCAGCGGGTGAAGTGAGCGACCCGCTAGATTGGCCTGCATGCAGGCCAATCTAGCAGCAGCGATAGCGATGCGCAGGGCTGCGCATCGCTATCGCTGAGGGGGCTACACACGGAGCGATCGTGCTTAAAATCTAAGCAATCTAGTCAGATTGCTTAGATTTTAAGCAGCGATCGCTCCGTGAGTACCCCCCTTTAGTTAAGTATTCTGGCTTGTTCAGCTATTCATGTTTCAAGTTTGGTTAGCATGGCTTTCCTATTGTTCTGTGTGTGCTGGTTCATAATCTCACCACTTTCCTTATCTATCCTTCTTTCAAAGTATGGCCGTCTCCTCGTGCACAGTTTCCTTGACTGAGTCTGGTAGGAACGGCATAGAGGGAGGAGCCAGCGCACACTATCAAATTGTTAAAGTGCCCAAGGCTCCTAGTGGACCCATCTATACCCCATGGAACTAAATGGATTCCCAGTATCCTCTACGGACTACGAGAAAAGGATTTACCGGTAGGTAATTAAAATCCTAATTTTTTTCAGTGCTTTTTACGGGATCAGTATGAAAAACTGGCGTCCAGGATCCCGGTCGTCAGTTTGCCGACAGTGGGATCCCGGCCACTGGTATGCCGGCAGCGGGGCAAGCGCTAATAAGCCCCTTCCGGACTTGCTGCGCTCGCCACGCTGTGGGTACGGTGGCTCGCTGCGCTCCCCACAGGTTATGTTCTCCCTCTATGGGTGTCGTGGATACCCAGAGGGAGAAAAGCCTGTGGCGCTGGGATACCGACGGCAGTATTTCACCGCTAGTCGGGATTCCGGTGTCTGCATTGTAATGTCCGGGATCCTGACTAGCAGTATTGTAACCGCATCCTCTTTTGACAGTGACTTGCAATTGGCAGGTGTAATGGATCTCACACTGTATGTCTGCTTCCGCAAGCTATACATACTTATATGCCCCTTGCAGGTGTCCTTATGTTTAATTTCACATTCAACATTCATCCTTCTTTGTTTGTGGTGTCCTACTGTATTTATCCAGTTTGCTGTAGATGGAAATCAAGTCTAAAAAACTGCCAACCTGTTGCATGTATTCCTTAAGGTGTGTACACACGGTGAGATTTTTGCTTGCGATTTTGACTATATAGTAAAAATCGCAAGGAAAGTTGGTGCAGATCGCAAGGTGAAAGTAACCCAGGGCCGGAGCTTCCACTAGGCAGCTTTAGGCAGCTGCCTAGGGGCGCCGGGACCTGAGGGGGCGGCCTGCTACAGCTACCTGAAAAAATTAGCGCGGTCCTACCTCTCACAGCTGTGGCAATCCCCCCAGCACGCTTATCTTACAGTAGCCACAACTGCCAAGCTCCCGTATTGCAGCCTCCAGCTCCGCCTCCACTCGGCACAGGCAGTAACTTTGACAGCTCCTGGAGTCTTGACATGCGGTGCTGCTCTTCATTCCAGGCTCTTTCAAAGACTACTCAGTCCCAACTCTGCAAAACCGCCTGCTGGTAAGGTGGCTGCACAGTGCACTCTCTGCATTTGAAAGGAAGGAGGGGAAGAGCAGCAGTCGGGGGAGGTAGATGAGCAGAAGCATGCACACAGATGGTGGGGGGAATAGAACAGCAGACATTTAACAGAGTGGGGAGGGTGTGAGAGCAGCAGGCACCCACAGAGACTGGGAAGATGGGGAGAAAAGAGCAGATATGCAACAGACTGGGGGGTGGGGGAGAGTAGCAGCATGGCTTTCACCTGAAGGGCGAGTAGGGGGAAGGGGTAGTAGGCAGAAGTTTTGCCTAGGGTGCTGAAAAACCTTGCACCGGCCCTGAAGAAACCTTGCGATCCCGATCCGCGGTCCTGCAAGGTCGTTATCGCAAGCCTAGATAGACTGTGCAGGCAAGTCAATTTTGACTCTCTAGTATAAAAGTAGAGTCAAAATTGACACTTAGCCAAAGTCGCACATAGCCAGTATCGCAAGCACAGTCTTCTAGGCTTGCGATACCGACCACAGTCCATATCACATAGTGAGAATCGGGCATAGCCGAAATCTCACCGTGTGTACACACCTTAAGATCAACATTCACAGACATAGGGGCAGATGTATGATTTGTGTGCTATACCGCTTCCCCCCCCATGTACGAATGAAGGCAGCGATGCGTGCACAGTGACAGGAGTGGGTGCTGCTATGTAAAAGATAGCACGCTGATATGCCAGGCAATGTATGAACGGTCAGCAGCTCTAGCTGTTCTGACACCTGCAACTATCTATTTCAACAGCTGCAGGTGGCGTTACCCTATTTCCACAGCAGGGACAGAGCTGTCCCTGGCTGTGTAGGCATCCGAACTTTGGGCTGCAAATGAGATCTTGCATGAGTAGCAAGATCTCATGCATGCCCAGTGAGACGGCCGGTGGGGAGTCACAGCGCATCAGCACTAGTCTGATGCGCTGTGGGGAGGCTAGCAGTGGTCAAAGGAGGGGGAGAGTTCATTCATCTCGGAGCTGTGGCTTCCTGCTTCGCCCGGTAAAGAGGCGAAGCAGGAAATTATACCCGCACTTATAATACATCTCCCCCATAGTCTTATGAATTTTTCTCATTGTCAGTTAAAGCTATATATTACATTGTTTTCCAAGTAGCATAATTACTTTGTGTATCTAAATCAGAGGCTCCCAGACTCAGCCCTAACAGTCCTGTTTTTAAGTGTATCTGTCATGGGCTGGTCTGATTGTGTTCCCGGTAATGACCTGGGTGAGCCAGTGGAGGGCGCAGGGAGGCAGAAGTTAGGTGGCTTGAGATATGGACAAGTCATATGCTGGAGCACTCTAGAAGATTACACAGTGAGCACAGAGAATTGGAGAGACCTTAAGCAGAGGCGCGGAGTCTAACTCACCAGGGGTTTTCACCAGTGACCCCCGCCAGGGGATATGGTCTTCGCAGAGCCTGACGGGCAGGTCGCGGCCCTCTGCTCAGGTTCCTCCGTGGAGGCTGTGAGACAATCGGGTATACAGGGATGCTTAATACCGGATTATACTGAAGTGCTTAACCATCGATAGTGAGTCCGATGGTGACGTGAAAAGGTAAGTATATTGGAGATGGTGAACTCAGGAGTGCTTGGGTAGCTGAGGATATCCGGAGCCCGTGAGGGGAATCCTGGACTGAGCACCGCAGACTGGTAACACACTGAGATGGAGATAGTGGAAGTCTCTGGCGGCAGGTAAGTAACCAGGAAAAGCAGGTACAGCAGGACACAGGTAAATGGATCTCTGGAGCAAGCCTGGAGCCTTGAGAGTGACGCAGGAGAACTGAAAAGTTGTTCAAGGCAATGAGGACTCTGGGAAGCCTGCTTATATCCCCCTAGAAGGATGCTGATTGGTTGCTGCTGGCAGCAGCATGCACAGAACCAGGAAGTAATTACCTGGATCATGTGACTCTGCATCATGTGACTCTGCCACAGTCAGTGGAAATCATGCTTACACCAGCGTGCCGGTAAGTGGCGTGTGAGAGCAGTGCGTGAACTGTGGTTCCTGACAGTATCCATGCTTGGCCACAGATGACTTCATTAGTACATACCTCAGTCACTTTGATATAACCATCTGTGCTGAGCCATGGATATATTTAAAACCTGGACACCACTGTGTGGTATAATGTGACTAAAGGACAATACTCTTCCCCATGAAACCATGCCCCTATATAGTCCACTAAGGGGCGCCAAAATATATATTCGCTTACCCAAAAAATTAGGCTCAGGCCCGCCCTGCGTGTAAGAAAATATACTTCTAGAATTATTTATTTATAATGTATTTTAGTTGAACTTGTTACCTAATAATATATTCCAAACTTTAAGCATTATCATTAGCTACATGTTTATAAAGTTGAAAGATAGAAGTTTGAAAGATCCTAGACAGGTGGTAGATTTAAGTGACTCAAATGTGAAACTTAGTAGGAGAAGGCAGAGTGGCATGATGAAGTTAGGAAATATTAACAAGCTTCTGGAGGTAGATCTTAGATAATAATTGCAGTTAGCAATAGCAGCAGATAAGCGAGAACTCTGTTCTGGTAATTTGGTCCTAAGCAAATGATATATATTCAACTTCAAGGTGTGACAAATTATGTCAGAATAAAATATGCAGGATCATTTTGCAGGAATAAAGTAATTACTAGAGATGAGCGGGTTCGGTTTCTTTGAATCCGAACCCGCACGAACTTCACTTTTTTTTTCACGGGTCCGAGCGACTCGGATCTTCCCGCCTTGCTCGGTTAACCCGAGCGCGCCCGAACGTCATCATGACGCTGTCGGATTCTCGCGAGACTCGGATTCTATATAAGGAGCCGCGCGTCGCCGCCATTTTCACACGTGCATTGAGATTGATAGGGAGAGGACGTGGCTGGCGTCCTCTCCATTTAGATTAGATTTAGAAGAGAGAGAGAGAGAGAGATTGCTGTGATACTGTAGATTAGAAGAGAGTGCAGACAGAGTTTAGTGACTGACGACCACAGTGACCAGTGACCACCAGAGACAGTGCAGTTGTTTGTTTTATTTAATATATCCGTTCTCTGCCTGAAAAAAACGATACACAGTCACACAGTGACTCAGTCTGTGTGCACTGCTCAGCCCAGTGTGCTGCACATCAATGTATTGTATATAAAGCTTATAATTGTGGGGGAGACTGGGGAGCACTGCAGGTTGTTATAGCAGGAGCCAGGAGTACATGATAAATAATATTATATTAAAATTAAACAGTGCACACTTTTGCTGCAGGAGTGCCACTGCCAGTGTGACTAGTGGTGACCAGTGCCTGACCACCAGTATATTAGTAGTATTGTATACTATCTCTTTATCAACCAGTCTATATTAGCAGCAGACACAGTACAGTGCGGTAGTTCACGGCTGTGGCTACCTCTGTGTCGGCACTCGGCAGGCAGTCCGTCCATCCATAATTGTATTATAATATATACCACCTAACCGTGGTTTTTTTTTCATTCTTTATACCGTCGTCATACTAGTTGTTACGAGTATACTACTATCTCTTTATCAACCAGTGTACAGTGCGGTAGTTCACGGCTGTGGCTACCTCTGTGTCGGCACTCGGCAGGCAGTCCGTCCAACCATAATTGTATTATATACCACCTAACCGTGGTTTTTTTTTCATTCTTTATACCGTCGTCATACTAGTTGTTACGAGTATACTACTATCTCTTTATCAACCAGTGTACAGTGCGGTAGTTCACGGCTGTGGCTACCTCTGTGTCGGCACTCGGCAGGCAGTCCGTCCATCCATAATTGTATTATAATATATACCACCTAACCGTGGTTTTTTTTCCATTCTTTATACCGTCGTCATACTAGTTGTTACGAGTATACTACTATCTCTTTATCAACCAGTGTACAGTGCGGTAGTTCACGGCTGTGGCTACCTCTGTGTCGGCACTCGGCAGGCAGTCCGTCCAACCATAACTGTATTATAATATATACCACCTAACCGTGTTTTTTTTTTCATTCTTTATACCGTCGTCATACTAGTTGTTACGAGTATACTACTATCTCTTTATCAACCAGTGTACAGTGCGGTAGTTCACGGCTGTGGCTACCTCTGTGTCGGCACTCGGCAGGCAGTCCGTCCAACCATAATTGTATTATAATATATACCACCTAACCGTGGTTTTTTTTTCATTCTTTATACCGTCGTCATACTAGTTGTTACGAGTATACTACTATCTCTTTATCAACCAGTGTACAGTGCGGTAGTTCACGGCTGTGGCTACCTCTGTGTCGGCACTCGGCAGGCAGTCCGTCCATCCATAATTGTATTATAATATATACCACCTAACCGTGGTTTTTTTTTCATTCTTTATACCGTCGTCATACTAGTTGTTACGAGTATACTACTATCTCTTTATCAACCAGTGTACAGTGCGGTAGTTCACGGCTGTGGCTACCTCTGTGTCGGCACTCGGCAGGCAGTCCGTCCAACCATAATTGTATTATAATATATACCACCTAACCGTGGTTTTTTTTTCATTCTTTATACCGTCGTCATACTAGTTGTTACGAGTATACTACTATCTCTTTATCAACCAGTGTACAGTGCGGTAGTTCACGGCTGTGGCTACCTCTGTGTCGGCACTCGGCAGGCAGTCCGTCCAACCATAATTGTATTATAATATATACCACCTAACCGTGGTTTTTTTTTCATTCTTTATACCGTCGTCATACTAGTTGTTACGAGTATACTACTATCTCTTTATCAACCAGTGTACAGTGCGGTAGTTCACGGCTGTGGCTACCTCTGTGTCGGCACTCGGCAGGCAGTCCGTCCATCCATAATTGTATTATATACCACCTAACCGTGGTTTTTTTATACCACCTAACCGTGGCAGTCCGTCCATAATTGTATACTAGTATCCAATCCATCCATCTCCATTGTTTACCTGAGGTGCCTTTTAGTTCTGCCTATAAAATATGGAGAACAAAAAAGTTGAGGTTCCAAAATTAGGGAAAGATCAAGATCCACTTCCACCTCGTGCTGAAGCTGCTGCCACTAGTCATGGCCGAGACGATGAAATGCCAGCAACGTCGTCTGCCAAGGCCGATGCCCAATGTCATAGTACAGAGCATGTCAAATCCAAAACACCAAATATCAGAAAAAAAAGGACTCCAAAACCTAAAATAAAATTGTCGGAGGAGAAGCGTAAACTTGCCAATATGCCATTTACCACACGGAGTGGCAAGGAACGGCTGAGGCCCTGGCCTATGTTCATGGCTAGTGGTTCAGCTTCACATGAGGATGGAAGCACTCAGCCTCTCGCTAGAAAACTGAAAAGACTCAAGCTGGCAAAAGCACCGCAAAGAACTGTGCGTTCTTTGAAATCCCAAATCCACAAGGAGAGTCCAATTGTGTCGGTTGCGATGCCTGACCTTCCCAACACTGGACGTGAAGAGCATGCGCCTTCCACCATTTGCACGCCCCCTGCAAGTGCTGGAAGGAGCACCCGCAGTCCAGTTCCTGATAGTCAGATTGAAGATGTCAGTGTTGAAGTACACCAGGATGAGGAGGATATGGGTGTTGCTGGCGCTGGGGAGGAAATTGACCAGGAGGATTCTGATGGTGAGGTGGTTTGTTTAAGTCAGGCACCCGGGGAGACACCTGTTGTCCGTGGGAGGAATATGGCCGTTGACATGCCAGGTGAAAATACCAAAAAAATCAGCTCTTCGGTGTGGAGGTATTTCACCAGAAATGCGGACAACAGGTGTCAAGCCGTGTGTTCCCTTTGTCAAGCTGTAATAAGTAGGGGTAAGGACGTTAACCACCTCGGAACATCCTCCCTTATACGTCACCTGCAGCGCATTCATAATAAGTCAGTGACAAGTTCAAAAACTTTGGGTGACAGCGGAAGCAGTCCACTGACCAGTAAATCCCTTCCTCTTGTAACCAAGCTCACGCAAACCACCCCACCAACTCCCTCAGTGTCAATTTCCTCCTTCCCCAGGAATGCCAATAGTCCTGCAGGCCATGTCACTGGCAAGTCTGACGAGTCCTCTCCTGCCTGGGATTCCTCCGATGCATCCTTGCGTGTAACGCCTACTGCTGCTGGCGCTGCTGTTGTTGCCGCTGGGAGTCGATGGTCATCCCAGAGGGGAAGTCGTAAGCCCACTTGTACTACTTCCAGTAAGCAATTGACTGTTCAACAGTCCTTTGCGAGGAAGATGAAATATCACAGCAGTCATCCTACTGCAAAGCGGATAACTGAGTCCTTGACAACTATGTTGGTGTTAGACGTGCGTCCGGTATCCGCCGTTAGTTCACAGGGAACTAGACAATTTATTGAGGCAGTGTGCCCCCGTTACCAAATACCATCTAGGTTCCACTTCTCTAGGCAGGCGATACCGAGAATGTACACGGACGTCAGAAAAAGACTCACCAGTGTCCTAAAAAATGCAGTTGTACCCAATGTCCACTTAACCACGGACATGTGGACAAGTGGAGCAGGGCAGGGTCAGGACTATATGACTGTGACAGCCCACTGGGTAGATGTATGGACTCCCGCCGCAAGAACAGCAGCGGCGGCACCAGTAGCAGCATCTCGCAAACGCCAACTCTTTCCTAGGCAGGCTACGCTTTGTATCACCGCTTTCCAGAATACGCACACAGCTGAAAACCTCTTACGGCAACTGAGGAAGATCATCGCGGAATGGCTTACCCCAATTGGACTCTCCTGTGGATTTGTGGCATCGGACAACGCCAGCAATATTGTGTGTGCATTAAATATGGGCAAATTCCAGCACGTCCCATGTTTTGCACATACCTTGAATTTGGTGGTGCAGAATTTTTTAAAAAACGACAGGGGCGTGCAAGAGATGCTGTCGGTGGCCAGAAAAATTGCGGGACACTTTCGGCGTACAGGCACCACGTACAGAAGACTGGAGCACCACCAAAAACTACTGAACCTGCCCTGCCATCATCTGAAGCAAGAAGTGGTAACGAGGTGGAATTCAACCCTCTATATGCTTCAGAGGTTGGAAAAGCAGCAAAAGGCCATTCAAGCCTATACAATTGAGCACGATATAGGAGATGGAATGCACCTGTCTCAAGTGCAGTGGAGAATGATTTCAACGTTGTGCAAGGTTCTGATGCCCTTTGAACTTGCCACACGTGAAGTCAGTTCAGACACTGCCAGCCTGAGTCAGGTCATTCCCCTCATCAGGCTTTTGCAGAAGAAGCTGGAGGCATTGAAGAAGGAGCTAACACGGAGCGATTCCGCTAGGCATGTGGGACTTGTGGATGCAGCCCTTAATTCGCTTAACAAGGATTCACGGGTGGTCAATCTGTTGAAATCAGAGCACTACATTTTGGCCACCGTGCTCGATCCTAGATTTAAAGCCTACCTTGGATCTCTCTTTCCGGCAGACACAGGTCTGCTGGGGTTGAAAGACCTGCTGGTGACAAAATTGTCAAGTCAAGCGGAACGCGACCTGTCAACATCTCCTCCTTCACATTCTCCCGCAACTGGGGGTGCGAGGAAAAGGCTCAGAATTCCGAGCCCACCCGCTGGCGGTGATGCAGGGCAGTCTGGAGCGACTGCTGATGCTGACATCTGGTCCGGACTGAAGGACCTGACAACGATTACGGACATGTCGTCTACTGTCACTGCATATGATTCTCTCAACATTGATAGAATGGTGGAGGATTATATGAGTGACCGCATCCAAGTAGGCACGTCACACAGTCCGTACTTATACTGGCAGGAAAAAGAGGCAATTTGGAGGCCCTTGCACAAACTGGCTTTATTCTACCTAAGTTGCCCTCCCACAAGTGTGTACTCCGAAAGAGTGTTTAGTGCCGCCGCTCACCTTGTCAGCAATCGGCGTACGAGGTTACATCCAGAAAATGTGGAGAAGATGATGTTCATTAAAATGAATTATAATCAATTCCTCCGCGGAGACATTGACCAGCAGCAATTGCCTCCACAAAGTACACAGGGAGCTGAGATGGTGGATTCCAGTGGGGACGAATTGATAATCTGTGAGGAGGGGGATGTACACGGTGATATATCGGAGGGTGAAGATGAGGTGGACATCTTGCCTCTGTAGAGCCAGTTTGTGCAAGGAGAGATTAATTGCTTCTTTTTTGGGGGGGGGTCCAAACCAACCCGTCATATCAGTCACAGTCGTGTGGCAGACCCTGTCACTGAAATGATGGGTTGGTTAAAGTGTGCATGTCCTGTTTTGTTTATACAACATAAGGGTGGGTGGGAGGGCCCAAGGATAATTCCATCTTGCACCTCTTTTTTCTTTTCTTTTTCTTTGCATCATGTGCTGATTGGGGAGGGTTTTTTGGAAGGGACATCCTGCGTGACACTGCAGTGCCACTCCTAGATGGGCCCGGTGTTTGTGTCGGCCACTAGGGTCGCTAATCTTACTCACACAGCTACCTCATTGCGCCTCTTTTTTTCTTTGCGTCATGTGCTGTTTGGGGAGGGTTTTTTGGAAGGGACATCCTGCGTGACACTGCAGTGCCACTCCTAGATGTGCCCGGTGTTTGTGTCGGCCACTAGGGTCGCTAATCTTACTCACACAGCTACCTCATTGCGCCTCTTTTTTTCTTTGCGTCATGTGCTGTTTGGGGAGGGTTTTTTGGAAGGGACATCCTGCGTGACACTGCAGTGCCACTCCTAGATGTGCCCGGTGTTTGTGTCGGCCACTAGGGTCGCTAATCTTACTCACACAGTCAGCTACCTCATTGCGCCTCTTTTTTTCTTTGCGTCATGTGCTGTTTGGGGAGGGTTTTTTGGAAGGGCCATCCTGCGTGACACTGCAGTGCCACTCCTAGATGGGCCCGGTGTTTGTGTCGGCCACTAGGGTCGCTAATCTTACTCACACAGCTACCTCATTGCGCCTCTTTTTTTCTTTGCGTCATGTGCTGTTTGGGGAGGGTTTTTTGGAAGGGACATCCTGCGTGACACTGCAGTGCCACTCCTAGATGGGCCCGGTGTTTGTGTCGGCCACTAGGGTCGCTTATCTTACTCACACAGCGACCTCGGTGCAAATTTTAGGACTAAAAATAATATTGTGAGGTGTGAGGTATTCAGAATAGACTGAAAATGAGTGTAAATTATGGTTTTTGAGGTTAATAATACTTTGGGATCAAAATGACCCCCAAATTCTATGATTTAAGCTGTTTTTTAGTGTTTTTGGAAAAAAACACCCGAATCCAAAACACACCCGAATCCGACAAAAAAAATTCGGTGAGGTTTTGCCAAAACGCGTTCGAACCCAAAACACGGCCGCGGAACCGAACCCAAAACCAAAACACAAAACCCGAAAAATTTCAGGCGCTCATCTCTAGTAATTACACGTGAGAAATAAAAAGTAACTACAAGTGGCAGACACTCTACCTGTTGTTAATATTACTATAATTTGTATAGAAAGGGTAAGTATACTAGTTTACAGCAGTTAAATAGCATAGTACTGGCTAGCACAATGATAACAGAGGCGTAGCGTGGAGACATGACACCCGGAGCAGGGTCATGTCACGGCACCCCCACCCACCACCACCACCACACACATACATACATACATACATAGATTCACACACATTTAGGCACAGACATACATAAACACAGAAATACAGTATACACAGATATATACTGTGCACACACAAATAAACACAAAAATATACACACAGATATACACAGACATACAGATACATAAACACACACATATACTCACAAATACTGTATACAAAGCTATATGTACACAAACACACACATACATGTATACACATTAGCACACACTTTTACACACAAACACAGACATATACACATAAACACACAGTATACACAGACATAAACACACAGTATACACGCAGTAATTCTGACCAAGAGGGCAGCAGCAAAACCACTCCTTGTTTCAGCCTGGAGGGGCGGAGCTTCCATGTGATTGACAGGCTGGACCCAGGTCCGTCTTTTCATATCCGCTCAATGGGCTCTTGACCAAGGGCCCCAGGAGTATAAGGGCCCTAGGCTGATAGCTGAGGGTCCCCTCTTTCCAGGGGTACCAGATTTTTTATAATTGGCCCTGGGGAACCGGAGATATCCGACTTCAAAGCAGTGGTCCCTATCCAAGCCTGTTAATTGTTCTTCCCAGCCAGATATCTCGGGTTCTATCTGACTCAGAGTTTTTCTGAGGGTATTCTCCAAAAGATGGGACTCTTCCCTTTCAGTGGACACTGGAAGGTTGTCTCTACTATGCCCAGAACCAGATATATTAGCCTTCAAGCAGCTGGTCCCAGCTCCAGCTCCACACGCTTAATATGCAGTTTTATATTTTTGTTGGTGGATTGCTCTGGCTCCTGAAATCTGATCCCCAAGTCCCCAGTATCTCCTGAAAGGTGCACTCTCTAGTTTTTTTTTTATCCCATTAAAGCTAAGAAATCTATTTCCAGGAACTGGAGATATCTGCAGTAAAGCAAGCTGCCCTGACCCCCGGAAAATGATGAATATTAAGCCCACTCCACTATCCACCCCTCCCCTGTGTATTAAATACCCCCTACCACCCTGGAAGTCATGTACCAGGGCCTCTTCATTCAGCACAATGTCCCCTTCTACAGTTTAGTGTTCTCCTTCCCGTCCCATTTGTGCAGTAAAGGAGTAATTAGCAGAAATTATTTCTCCAGGTCCTACATGCTGAGCGAAAGATAGAACCCCCCTCTACCCCCTGCGGGACATCAAAGCTGCCGCTGATAGCACCCCCCACCCCTACCGCTGATGGGTGGTTAGGGGCCCCAGTGCATTGCTGTGCCCAGGGGCCTACACTGCTGTTAAGACTGCTCTGGCTGGACCTCCGTGGGTTGAAGGAAAGGACTGAGGAAAGGGAAGGGGTGGCCACCACACCGCCTGCATGTTCCAGATCACTCAATGCAGATCCCTGACAGCCAGGAAAGTTCTTCTGACAATCTTTCAAACCTCCCCTCTTCCCTAACAACACACCACACTGCACTGCACTGGACTATCTGCACTGTGCAATCAGTGATATGCAACATGCAGGCAGTGTGGTGGCCACCCCTTCCCTCCCTTCTAGTCATCTCCTCCTACCCCTGCCCGAGATTCCGGCTCTCAGCTGTGCAGTGAACTGGCGCCTTCTGTCCCCAGTGGCGCCTGGAGCTCGAGCTCCACTTGTTCCACCCTCCCCACGCCCCTGAATGATAAGCATTGTGATACATTTTTGTGGATGTATTAGTTGATCCTCTATCCTTCAAAGAAGCCGGATATTACTCTTGGGGCTACATTTACTAAAGGTTGACTTTTAGTTAATTTGAAAACCAACCAAAATTGACGATATGTCATACCCCTTTTCCACTAGCTTTAAAAACACGGGTAAATGCGTGGGGGCACGCATTTACCCGTGTTTTTCCCTAGTGGAAAAGGGTCCCCCTGCAAATTCCCTACCCGGGTAGCTGGCGATTTAAACACGTGTTGAACACGCTGCTCCTGCTGGGCTGCCGGGTACCAGATCCTGTGTGCTGCGGTAACCCCCAGTGCTGTAAAGTGCGCTGCCGCTTTGCAGCATCACCTTACTGCACCGGGGTCACAGCGCAGTATATGGGGGACCCGGCGCCCGTCACCGCTCAGCGGAACAGCGGACACTGGCTCCCTGGACTGAGCTTTCTGAAAGGGTTAAATGCCATTTAATACATTAGAGTGATACTAAAATAATGTGAAATGTTGTGAAAACACCCCTTTTCACATTATATTAGTAAAAATAATGTTAATAAATGGGCCTCTTTGAGAGAAAAAAAAAATTCAGACAGCACCTCAGAGGGAGTAACAGGAGCAGCAGAGGTAGTCTAAATCCCCTGTGTAGACAAACATAAAGGGCTGGATGTACTAAATGGAAAATGCAGTAAACCCTCATTTACCGCATATTCCGAATGTATTAACCCCTGGCCGCCGGGACAGCGCAGCAGAGGGGATTGCCAGCTTTTGCTGGCGATACCCCATAGAAGCATATGGGCTTCTCTCCGCATCACACACCACCTACACATTCATGTAAAAGGCGTGATGCCTATTGATGTATACATGAGCACTATTCTTAGGTAGTCTCAGTCCTATGTGTGCACAGTCTATAGCTCCCAGGACATTAAGCATGCCTGCAAGACTATAGTAAGCTAACCATTGTTCATGTCACTGTGACTCAAGGCTGAAAAAGCAGATGTAAGTCTTACTGAGGGGGTAAGGGCTCCCCTGACCTGTGTGCCTGCTAAAAATTGCTGCAATATGCCTAGCAATTTACCAGAAACTGACAGAAAAGAGTCATGTGCAAAAAACGCAGAGCACACAGCAGCTTGTGCACGCCTGATATGGTTTGTGATTGTGCTAATAGGCCCTACACACTTAAAGATCTGACTGAACAATATGAACATGGCAATATGGACAATTTTATCCATATTAGCATGCACTGCTATGGAGCCGGGTGACGGGGGGAGTGAATTCACTCCCCCCCTGCCGTTGAGTCGCCCGTCGGCCATATCGGCCGTCGGGCACCTTGGCGGCGCATCGCCGGGTGTGTAGGGCCCATTAGTTTTGACGAGGTCATACAGTATTATGTTGGAACGATTGAGGTGGACCATCTGTATGACTTCACCAGCAGATAATGCATTGTGATTTAACCATACATTGAAGAACCTAGGCCTGCGTAGGCTCTGCGGTACCTCAATAAGCTGCTGTTCTTCTGACTCATGTCTCCAGGGTCCTCTCAGTCAGGTGATGATGTGCATACCTCAGGAAAGTGCAGAGCATACTATAGCCTTCCAGTGACATTATTACTACATCCACAGTACACCACATGCTTGTGGCCCTTTTCATAGGTATCATAATTAAGTTTGAACCAATAGAAGTTGGTTTAGAAGTCAAACACACCTGTCAGTTAAAAGTCTATTTTTTGGTTATTTTTGCAGCCGATTTTTCATCAGTTCCTGGTCAATTTTTAAACCGACCATTTGTACATCTCCGGTTTCTATAGATGTCTATGAAAAAGTATTGATTGTTGGTCCAATGTTACTTACTTGTTCTGAAGTCATTTTTTTTTGTTCGATTTTACGTTGGCTCTTTAGTAACTCTCCAATTTGCAAAAATAATGTAAAAACAATAAAACAATTTAATCGACTGAAAGTTGACATTTAGTAAATGTACCCCTTAATCTCAGTAATTAATAAAAATTTATATATTTAATTAATTAAAGAAACACTAATCTATAATTTTTGCTGTCGCTTTTTTCGTTAGTTCCTGACAATTTTTAAACTGACCATTTGTAAATCTCCAGTTTCTATAGATGTCTATGAAAAAGTATTGACTGTTGGTCCAACAAGTTGGTTACTTGTTCTAAAGTCATTTTTTTGTTCAATTTTACGTTGGCTTTGACTTTAGTAACTCTCCAATTTGCAAAAATAACATAAAAACAATAAAAAAAAGTAATCGACTGACAGTTGCCTTTTAGTAAATTTACCACTTAATCTGAGTAATAATATATATATATATATATATATTTAATTAATTAATTAGAGAAGCACTAATCTATAATAACACATCAGCAAGCATTTTAAACAACTGCTACAAGCTATGACAAATATGACGACAAAGCAGAGGGTCTGGGGGCTACAGGTGAATTCTTGGGTGGGCTATCTGTTGTCCAAGCACATTGCACAGTATGGAGAAAAAGTAAAGAGAATACACAGAACAGTGAAAATTGACAAAGCTTGTGTACCATACTTAGAAAACAGAGAGATAAATACTCCATAAGACCTGCTGAAATATTCTAGAGCAGCTTAATATAAAAAAAAAAAAAACATTTGTCTGCATTCCAGAGGGTATCCGTTTGGATAGTAGACCATGTTAAGGTCAACAGTCATTAGGTCGACCACTATTGGTCGACAAGGACATGGTCGACATGGTCATATGGTCAACACATGAAAATGGTCGACACAGGACAGGTTGACACATGAAAAGGTCGACATTGCTTTTTTTAAATTAGATTTTTAGCCTGTGCCGAGCGCAGCGGTAGCGGAGCGAGACACCTTGCCCGCAGCATGGTGAGCAAAGCAAGCCATGCAAGGGGACGCGGTACACTAATTGGGGTTCCTGGTCATGTTACGGAAAAAATTACACCAAAAACAGTTAAAAAAATCCATGTCAACCTTTTCATGTGTTGACCAGTCCCGTGTCAGCCATTTTCATGTGTCGACTATTAGTCCATGTCGACCATGCCTATGTCGACCAATCATACCAGAACCATTCCAGAGGCTGTGACATGGTGGTAATGAGGATATTTTTGTATATAATGATCTATTTATAATTTTCCAAATTCATTGATTTTGTCATAACTTACGCCTAAGGCTGGGTACACACTAGATAATATATTGAACGATTTGTCATTTTCAAACGAATTGGAATGACATATCATCAACACTGTTTAGTTAATACATCTACATCGCAGATGAGAAGAAATCTTTAACGATTTTGTGCAAATTGTGTAGTGTGTACACCCAACCGGACCTACACATAAGTATATATCGTTAGGGATAGCTAGATAGATAGTCCGGACCATTCCCTCCCAACGCCGCTCCAACCGCCCCAATGCCGCCAACACACCCCAGACACCCCGCGACTGCCTCTGCCTGTCAGTCAGGTAGAGGCAATCGCACAAGTGAGATGCCATCACATCTCACTGTGTGCGCACGGGCAGTGCAGCTTCTACAATGCACATACTGCACTGGCCTTCAGCCTGCGTACGCTTCCGCTGTAGCACAGAGGTCTAAATTAGGCCCTTGATTTTAACAGTTGCTTGCTCCAAAGCGAATCTTAAAAATCTTAACCCTACACGTTTCGTCTGACAAGACTTCTTTAGGGGTTATCCTTTACTTTGAAGGTTATACAACAGACATAAATCTTCTAAAATTCATGAAATATCAGTAAAAAATGGATCAGTTTTTTCCTCAATAAAATCAGGATCACAATAGTCCGTTTATGTGTATAGCACACCTTTTATAGGCCTTACTGGGTGAATTTAATTTGTGCAAAATTAAAAAATTGTCCTCCCTGCAGCCTAACCCTAACCCACCATAACCTAACCCTAGCCGTCCCCGGTGGTGCCTAAAGCTAAATTCCCCCCCCCCCCCCCCTCCTCTCCCTGCAGCCTGGCCCTCCTTACCCCACAGCCTAACCCTAACTATCCCTGGTGGTGCCTAAACCTAACCCACTAACCCACAGCCTAACCCTATCCCACCCTTCCCTGCAGCCTAATCCTGACCCTCCCCGGTGTTGCCTACACCTCACACACACACACACACACACACACACCCCGTGGCCTAACCCTAGCATTTTTACAATCCGAATGCCGGCTGTCGTGATTGTGATGTCAGGATTCCGGCTCCGGTCTTCTGGCACTGGGATTTTGACTGCCGGTATCCTGAACGTATCCCTTTTGAAACATCATTAAGGCCTCCCCAGTTAGAAAAAGCGGTTACTTTATAATTAATGTAATTAATGAGGTAGTAACATGGACAGATCTAGGCAACTTAATTTTCTGACACCGGTGTCTGTGGCCACATTCGGTATGATATCCCGATGGATGGGATGCTGGCAGTCAGAATCCCGACAGTGACATCCCAACCATCAGAATCCCGACAGCCCCTCCAAAAGTACCCTAACCCTCCCCTGTCCCCTATCCTAAATCTAACCCTTACTTATGGGTACCTAACCTTAACCCTCTCCGGTGGTGCCTAACCCTAACCCTCCTTTCTCCACTGCCTAACCCTCCCCAGTGGTGCCTATGCCTCCCCGGTGGTGCCTAACCCTCCCCTTTGGTGCCTAACCCTAACCCTCCTTTCTCCACTGCCTAACCCTAACCCTCCCCAGTGGTGCCTAACCCTAACCCTCCTTTCTCCACTGCCTAACACTAACCCTCCCCAGTGGTGCCTAACCCTAACCCTCCTTTCTCCACTGCCTAACACTAACCCTCCCCAGTGGTGCCTAACCCTAACCCTCCCCGGTTGTGCTTAACCCTAACCCTCCCCAGTGGTGCCTAACCCTCCTTTCTACACTCCCTAAACCTAATCCTCACGCTTGCTGCCTAACCCTAACCTCCCCTTCCAAGTGCCTAACCCTAACCCCCCCCCCCCCCATCCCTGGTACCTAACTCTAACCTTCCCGTCCCTGCACCCTAACCCCCCCTTCTAATGCCTAAACCTAACCTTCACCCCTCCCGCAACAGGACACGAGAATGTCCCGCTAGAAGAACAATCGGGATTCCGGGCGTCTGTATTTTAATGCTAGGATCCCGACATCTGTCTGGATTTTGACGCCGGTTTTATGCCGTTGTTCGGGATCCGGCATTGGTATTCTGACTGCCTGGATCCCATGTGGGCGTATGAATCAGTTTATAATATCTCACTTACCATTTCACATGTATGAATAGATTATTATTAAAAACTTTGATATACAGATTCTGTTATTGAGTTTAGTTTAACTTTACATGATCTGCTTGTAAAATATAGACTTGAGTTTGTATTAAGCAGAGTTAGCCTAAGGAGTGCACTGCATATTACTATGGGTCAGGGTACAGTGTTGTAGGAGAGGAATCATATGACACCTGTAATTACAGAGTGACCTTACAATGTCCTTGAGAGAAACACAGAAAGGAATTTTGAACCAGAGAAAGGCATAAAGAAAGAGCGGTGTGTAAAACTGAGGGACAGTTATCACAAGATGTACCGATTAACAACACAAACTGAAGAATCTTATCACTAGCATATTACATTTTATTTATTGCTTTATTTGTTCTGTTTTATTTTTTGTAAACCTATAAATATTAATATGGCTGATTTTATTCTTATAATAATTGGAAATCAAAAGGTTAAGGAATATTCTGCAGAACTTTGATGAGACAATGGCAGGAGAGAGATTACAGAAGCGCTAGTTATTGGCAGGAGAGAGATTATAGAAACTATGGATATTGACTAGAGAGAGAGATTGAGGAAACTAGGTATTAGCAGGAACCGGGAACTCTAGCACTCAGGAGGAGGAAGGTTAATGGAACATTCATGCTGCATATTTCTGTTCCAGAATTTCAAATCTGTCTGCCGTTTCCTATGTGAGTCTGTGATTAAGTCCAAAATGGGAGCTGTAATCTGAAAATGAAAAAAGCATAAATCAGAGAGCACTGAAAATATCATTATTGTTTAGGGATCAGCTATGCAACCAGAATGCATTATGAATCCTTAATAAAAACAGAGCAAATCTAGAGGGACCTTCCTGCATTAAATAATCTTAAACTGGTGCTTAAACAGTGAAACCTACAAATACTACAAAGGAACAAAAAACAAGAAAGCATATATTCTAATACATCCCCTCTCTGGTACATCACGTGGATATGCACATAGCAAGCAATATGTAGTTTATACTAAAGTTCGACACACATGGGACCTAATTCAGACCTGATCGCAGGCTAGGTTTTTTTTTGCAGCACTGCGAACAGATAGTCGCCGCCCATAGGGTAGTGTATTTTAGCTTTGCAAGTGTGTGAACGCATGTGTAGCAGAGCTGTGCAAACAGATCTTGTGCAGTCTCTGCACTGCCCAGGACTTACTCAGCCGCTGCGAATACTTCAGCCTGTCCGGGACCGGAATTGACATCAGGAACCTTACCTGCAAACGCATGGACACACCTGCATTTTTCCAACCACTCCCTGAAAACAGTCAGTTGCCACCCACAAACACCTTCTTCCTGTCAATCTCCTTGTGATTGCCCGTGCGAATGGATTCTTCGCACAAACCCATCGCTGAGCGGCGATCCACTTTGTACCTGTGCGATGCGCCTGTGCATTGCGGTGCATATGCATGCGCAGTTCTGACCTAATCGCAGCGCTGCAAAAAACGCTAGCGAGCGATCAGGTCTGAATGACCTCTATGGGCTGATACCAGAGACCGTTTGGCACTGTGCAAATTCACATCAAGCAAATAAATTTGCCAGATTAGATAAGCATTTGTAAAGCACGGTATTTTCCACCGCCTCCTGCTAGCCTATTGCCCTTCCCCCCTGGGAGCCTGCACAGATCATGCAGTAGACAGGGAGGGAATTCAGGTCATGTGCAATACACAAACGCCGAATATCTACTGTATAGTACTGTTTTGCTCACTTAGTAGCGTCAGAATACACTCATTTCTACTAATTGCCGTTGTGCAGTTGCATTTAGCGTAAAGAATCGCTCCTGCAGATGTACTTTGATTTATGTGAAACCTGTGTGCATCCTTCCATTGGATGTATTAGAGAGAAACATTTTTTTTTTTAAATGAATGTCACGGGAACACATAAAAAAATGGTTGGCATTTCCTTCCCATTGGTGTTGGTTTACAGTATGCCGTAGTGGACTCGGACGCTCATGTAATTGCATTTCAAAGGCACAGTACAGTATTTCCCATCGTCTCCCCCTACCCCCATCGCCCTTCCCCCCTGGGAGCCTGCACAGGGAGGGAATTCAGGTCATGTGCAATACACAAACGCTGAAGATCTACAGTACTGTTTTGCTCAGTTAGTAGCGTCAGAATACCCTCATTTCATTCCCGCTGTTTAGTTGCATTTAGCGTAAAGAATCGCTCCTGCAGATGTACTCTGATTTATATGTAACTTGTGTGCACCTTTCCATTGACTGTCTTACAATGTAGATAAAATAATACAGTGTATTATTACAATAAAAATAAAAAAAAAGAAGGCACATCACGTCTCAAACCCTGGACCCCCAGCATGGGAGGTGGGAGCCTTCACCCCTAGCCCACGACGCCTCATGAGAGACTCCCAATTTCATGTGTGAAAGTACTGCAAACAGCGCCCGGCCCCCACCCCATTGGTGTTGGTTTATGCCTTAGAGGACTCGGACGCTTGCATTTGTAAAGCACGGTATTTTCCACCGCCTCCTGCTAGCTACTGTAGCCCTCCATTCCCAGACGCTCATGTATTTTAAAAGCACGGTGTTTATACATTGTCCTGTACATTCTTCCTTTTACACAATTACTGTAGTTGCGTCTCCATACACATACAGTACTCCATACTTTTTCCACCGCCTCACGTTACGCCTACAGTATTGCCAGAGCTGTAGATCAATCCGCCGCTATACTGTACGATCGAAAGTACTGGATTAGTGGAGCATTAGCCACACAGTGGTGGAGATGTGTAATGCATGATGAGTATCTAGATCGCCTCAACGCGCCTACCTGTGATTAAACTCAGCTATCGCCTTAGCATGACTAAACGCCCGTCTCGGCGGAGAAACAGTCAAGATAAAGGTGGCTACATCTGTACTTTGACGACACGGATACATTTCCAGCTGTCATCACTGTGTCAATCAATAGCGTGGCTCGAAAATCGTGTCCTTTTCATCTTATCACTTTCATTTTGAGGGCCAGGTGCACTAAGTGATTACATTCTGGCCCCAGTGCCAATATAGGGGGTCATTCCGAGTTGTTCGCTCGGTAAATTTCTTTGCATCGCAGCGATTTTCTGCTTATTGCGCATGCGCAATGGTCGCACTGCGACTGCGCCAAGTAAATTTGCTATGCAGTTAGGAAATTTACTCATGGCATTACGAGGTTTTTTCTTTGTTCTTGTGATCGTAATGTGATTGACAGGAAGTGGGTGTTTCTGGGCGGAAACTGGCCGTTTTATGGGAGTGTGTGAAAAAACGCTACCGTTTCTGGGAAAAACGCGGGAATGGCTGGAGAAACGGAGGAGTGTCTGGGCGAATGCTGGGTTTGTTTGTGACGTCAAACCAGGAACGACAAGCACTGAACTGATCGCACTGGCAGAGTAAGTCTCGAGCTACTCAGAAACTGCACAGAGAAGTATTTTCGCAATATTGCGAATCTTTCATTCGCAATTTTGATAAGCTAAGATTCACTCCCAGTAGGCGGCGGCTTAGCGTGTGCAATGCTGCTAAAAACAGCTTGCGAGCGAACAACTCGGAATGACCCCCATAGTCTTCTTTACTGCTCATGAGAGGGTGGACCACAGTTATTTGCGGGAACATGGAGGACCTGTCATGGCCCTTATATAGGTTGCAGTGCGTCTCTTTTCCCAAACATTTGAGTAATTCTCTGCGAGATATTCTGGCCTCCTCTTAGTGCTAGAATATAAACTTTTTGCAAGGCTGGCGCAAGCATTAGGATGTATGTACAATCATCACATTTGCTCTATGGTGCATGACTAAACATGCGTCAGAATATCCTACAGTAGTTGAGATATGTGACCCTATGGGCCTAATTCAGAAGGATAGCAAATTCTGCTAATTAGTAGAATTTGCAACCCTTTTGTTAGCATGCTGGGGGCCGGCCATTGCAGGGCAAGGCCACCCAGCATGCTTTCTGGCACCCCCCCCTTCAGCAAGCAGCTTAGCTGCGTCCACAGGAGACCCGCCACCATCTTTCCAATCGCTGCGGCTGTGTGTGACGCCACACAGCCGCTGCAATCACGCCCCTATTCACGCCGGCACGCCACCCCATTTCCAAGCCATGCCCCTGCAACGCTTCGTCTCGGCCTAGGAAACGCTCTGCTGATTGACAGGGAGGGGCGTTCACATTTTCTGCAGGGCGCCTGGAGCTGCGCATGCACCTGCGGGACGTTTCAATAATTCCGATTGGATTGCGACTGGCGCTGTGCATGCACCCGCGGGACCTTTCAATAATTCCGATTGGATCACGCTTTGCGATCCAACCTGAATTAGCCCCTATGTACAGTAGCAGGTAACTGTCCTACATGGTAAAAACATGGGCCCTCATTCCGAGTTGTTCGCTCGGTATTTTTCATCGCATCGCAGTGAAAATCCGCCTAGTACGCATGCGCAATGTTCGCACTGCGACTGCGCCAAGTAACTTTACTATGAAGAAAGTATTTTTACTCACGGCTTTTTCTTCGCTCCGGCGATCGTAATGTGATTGACAGGAAATGGGTGTTACTGGGCGGAAACACGGCGTTTCAGGGGCGTGTGGCTGAAAACGCTACCGTTTCCGGAAAAAACGCAGGAGTGGCCGGAGAAACGGTGGGAGTGCCTGGGCGAACGCTGGGTGTGTTTGTGACGCCAACCAGGAACGACAAGCACTGAAATGATCGCACAGGCAGAGTAAGTCTGGAGCTACTCTGAAACTGCTAAGTAGTTAGTAATCGCAATATTGCGAATACATCGGTCGCAATTTTAAGAAGCTAAGATTCACTCCCAGTAGGCGGCGGCTTAGCGTGTGTAACTCTGCTAAATTCGCCTTGCGACCGATCAACTCGGAATGAGGGCCATGGTCACTTCTAGAACCTTTGCCAAATTGCTTACTGGCAATGCAGACATGCAACCAGTACTCCCACAGAGTGAGGACATATTTTTTACATATAGATGTGACAATTGCCCTTGAGATTTATCTGTGGGGACTTCATTTATTATTTATTAGCTGAATACCCGTGCTTCGCTCCAGAATTTCAAGTATTTCCGTGCATATAAATTTAATTTTGAAGGACTTCCTGTTAAACTACTTAGACTTACAACAGGACATGCTCCACCCACCGCTGGCAATCTTTGTCAGGCCGAACTTCTGGGCGTGCCTTCCCCTTATTGATGCTGTCAAAAGGCTGGTACTGAGAAGAATAATCCGCCTCCTTCTCTGCCCTGTCCCGCCTCTGATGCTGCCCTGCTCAGTGCTGTAAATGCTGAGACAACAGGCCAAGGTCCGCCCACTGTATGTTAGATATGTAAGGTTTGCAGGCATAGGCTGACTCAATTCCAAAGGGCCCTAGGTCTCTTTGCTTAGCTGCTCACTCTCCTTAGGGCTCCTCCTTTGAGGTAAAAAGGTAAAGATTTTCGCACAACACTTATGGTCACTGGGAGTGCCGTCTGTACCCTTTACACAGCAGATAAGCAGTTGTTGACTGTCAAGCTTTCCTTTAATGCATTTATGAGTCAAAATATGTATGTCTCTTTTCCTGCTATTGCTCTCTGAGAGGTTTGGCAATGTTTAGTTCAAGTGACAGGTTAACCTACGATAATGTGACACTAACCTCTCCTGACTGAAAATAGGTTGGTTAAGTACTTATATCTGAAATCTATATATATAAAATAAGATTTTACTTACCGATAAATCTATTTCTCGTAGTCCGTAGTGGATGCTGGGGACTCCGTCAGGACCATGGGGAATAGCGGCTCCGCAGGAGACAGGGCACAAAACTAAAGCTTTAGGATCAGGTGGTGTGTACTGGCTCCTCCCCCTATGACCCTCCTCCAAGCCTCAGTTAGGATACTGTGCCCGGACGAGCGTACACAATAAGGAAGGATATTGAATCCCGGGTAAGACTCATACCAGCCACACCAATCACACCGTATAACTTGTGATCTAAACCCAGTTAACAGTATGACAAAACGTAGGAGCCTCTGAACAGACGGCTCACAACAAATAACAACCCGATTTTTTTGTAACAATAACTATGTACAAGTATTGCAGACAATCCGCACTTGGGATGGGCGCCCAGCATCCACTACGGACAACGAGAAATAGATTTATCGGTAAGTAAAATCTTATTTTCTCTGACGTCCTAAGTGGATGCTGGGGACTCCGTCAGGACCATGGGGATTATACCAAAGCTCCCAAACGGGCGGGAGAGTGCGGATGACTCTGCAGCACCGAATGAGAGAACTCCAGGTCCTCTTTAGCCAGGGTATCAAATTTGTAGAATTTTACAAACGTGTTCTCCCCCGACCACGTAGCTGCTCGGCAGAGTTGTAATGCCGAGACCCCTCGGGCAGCCGCCCAGGATGAGCCCACCTTCCTTGTGGAATGGGCCTTGACAGATTTAGGCTGTGGCAGGCCTGTCACAGAATGTGCAAGTTGAATTGTGCAACAAATCCAACGAGCAATCGTCTGCTTAGAAGCAGGAGCACCCAGCTTGTTGGGTGCATACAGTATAAACAGCGAGTCAGATTTTCTGACTCCAGCCGTCCTTGAAATGTATATTTTCAATGCCCTGACAACGTCCAGCAACTTGGAATCTTCCAAATCGCTAGTAGCTGCAGGCACCACAATAGGCTGGTTCAGGTGAAACGCTGACACCACCTTAGGCAGAAAATGAGGACGCGTCCGCAGTTCTGCCCTATCCGAATGGAAAATTAGATATGGGCTCTTATACGATAAAGCCGCCAATTCTGATACTCTCCTGGCTGAAGCCAGGGCCAGTAGCATGGTTACTTTCCATGTAAGATATTTCAAATCCACCGATTTGAGTGGCTCAAACCAATGGGATTTGAGAAAATCCAAAACTATATTCAGGTCCCACGGAGCCACTGGGGGCACAACCGGGGGCTGTATATGTAGTACTCCTTTTACAAAAGTCTGGACTTCAGGAACTGAAGCCAATTCTTTCTGGAAGAAAATCGACAGGGCCGAAATTTGAACCTTAATGGACCCCAATTTGAGGCCCATAGACAATCCTGTTTGCAGGAAATGTAGGAATCGACCCAGTTGAAATTCCTCCGTGGGGGCCTTCCTGGCCTCACACCACGCAACATATTTTCTCCAAATGCGGTGATAATGTTGTGCAGTCACCTCCTTCCTGGCTTTAACCAGTGTAGGAATGACCTCTTCTGGAATGCCTTTTTCCTTTAGAATTCGGCGTTCAACCGCCATGCCGTCAAACGCAGCCGCGGTAAGTCTTGGAATAGACACGGTCCCTGCTGAATCAGGTCCCGTCTTAGAGGTAGAGGCCACGGATTTTCCGTGAGCATCTCCTGAAGTTCCGGGTACCAAGTTCTTCTTGGCCAATCCGGAGCCACGAGTATCGTTCTTACTCCCCTTTGCCGTATAATTCTCAGTACTTTGGGTATGAGAGGCAGAGGAGGAAATACATACACTGACTGGTACACCCACAGTGTTACCAGAGCATCCACAGCTATTGCCTGAGGGTCTCTTGACCTGGCGCAATACCTGTCCAGTTTTTTTGTTGAGGCGAGACGCCATCATATCCACCTTTGGTTTTTCCCAACGGTTCACAATCATGTGAAAGACTTCTGGATGAAGTCCCCACTCTCCCGGGTGTAGATCGTGTCTGCTGAGGAAGTCTGCTTCCCAGTTGTCTACTCCCGGAATGAACACTGCTGACAGTGCTATCACATGATCTTCCGCCCAGCGAAGAATCCTTGCAGCTTCTGCCATTGCTCTCCTGCTTCTTGTGCCGCCCTGTCTGTTTACGTGGGCGACTGCCGTGATGTTGTCCGACTGGATCAACACCGGCTGACCCTGAAGCAGGGGTTTTGCCAGGCTTAGAGCATTGTAAATTGCTCTTAGCTCCAGTATATTTATATGAAGAGACATCTCCAGGTTTGACCATACTCCCTGGAAGTTTCTTCCCTGTGTGACCGCTCCCCAGCCTCTCAGACTGGCATCCGTGGTCACCAGGACCCAGTCCTGTATGCCGAATCTGCGGCCCTCTAACAGATGAGCACTCTGCAACCACCACAGAAGAGACACCCTTGTCCGTGGCGATAAGGTTATCCGCTGATGCATCTGCAGATGCGATCCGGACCATTTGTCCAGCAGATCCCACTGAAAAGTTCGTGCGTGGAATCTGCCGAATGGAATTGCTTTGTAAGAAGCCACCATCTTTCCCAGGACTCTTGTGCATTGATGCACAGACACTTTTCCTGGTTTTAGGAGGTTCCTGACAAGTTCGGATAACTCCTTGGCTTTCTCCTCCGGAAGAAACACCTTTTTCTGAACCGTGTCCAGAATCATTCCCAGGAACAGCAGACGTGTTGTCGGGGTCAACTGAGATTTTGTAAAATTCAGAATCCACCCGTGTTGTTGCAGCACTACTTGGGTTAGTGCTACTCCGTCCTCCAGCTGTTCTCTGGACCTTGCCCTTATCAGGAGATCGTCCAAGTAAGGGATAATTAATACGCCTCTTCTTCGCAGAAGAATCATCATTTCGGCCATTACCTTGGTAAAGACCCGAGGTGCCGTGGACAATCCAAACGGCAGCGTCTGAAACTGATAATGACAGTTTTGCACCACGAACCTGAGGTACCCTTGATGTGAAGGGCAAATTGGGACATGCAGGTAAGCATCCTTTATGTCCAGGGACACCATAAAGTCCCCTTCTTCCAGATTCGCTATCACTGCTCTGAGTGATTCCATCTTGAACTTGAATTTTTGTATGTACAGGTTCAAAGATTTCAGATTTAGAATAGGTCTTACCGAGCCGTCCGGCTTCGGTACCACAAATAGCGTGGAGTAATACCCCTTTCCCTGTTGTAGGAGGGGTACCTTGACTATCACCTGCTGAGAAAACAGCTTGTGAATGGCTTCCAATACCGTCGCCCTGTCTGAGGGAGACGTTGGCAAAGCAGACTTTAGGAACCGGCGAGGGGGAGACTTCTCGAATTCCAACCTGTAACCCTGAGATACTACCTGCAGGATCCAAGGGTCCACCTGTGAGCAAGCCCACTGTGCGCTGAAATTCCTGAGTCGACCCCCCACCGCTCCTGAGTCCGCTTGTACAGCCCCAGCGTCATGCTGAGGGCTTTGCAGAACCCTGGGAGGGCTTCTGTTCCTGGGCAGGGGCTGCTTGCTGCCCTCTCTTACCCCTTCCTCTGCCCCGGGGCAGATATGACTGTCCTTTTGCCCTCTTGTTCTTATAGGACCGAAAGGACTGCGGCTGAAAAGACGGTGTCTTTTTCTGTTGGGAGGGGGTCTGAGGTAAAAAGGTGGATTTTCCGGCAGTTGCCGTGGCCACCAGATCCGATAGACCTACGCCAAATAATTCCTCCCCTTTATACGGCAATACTTCCATATGTCGTTTGGAATCCGCATCACCTGACCACTGTCGCGTCCATAAACTTCTTCTGGCAGATATGGACATCGCACTTACTCTCGATGCCAGAGTGCAAATATCCCTCTGAGCATCTCGCATATAAAGAAAAGCATCCTTTATTTGCTCTATAGTCAATAAAATACTGTCCCTATCCAGGGTATCAATATTTTCAGTCAGGGAATCCGACCAGACCACCCCAGCACTGCACATCCAGGCTGAGGCGATGGCTGGTCGCAGTATAACACCAGTATGTGTGTATATACTCTTTAGGGTAGTTTCCAGCCTCCTATCAGCTGGATCCTTGAGGGCGGCCGTATCAGGAGACGGTAACGCCACTTGTTTTGATAAGCGTGTGAGCGCCTTATCCACCCTAGGGGGTGTTTCCCAGCGCGCCCTAACCTCTGGCGGGAAAGGGTATAATGCCAATAACTTTTTTGAAATTAGCACTTTTCTATCTGGGTTAACCCACGCTTCATCACATACATCATTCAATTCCTCTGATTCAGGAAAAACTACAGGTAGTTTTTTCACCCCCCACATAATACCCCTTTTTGTGGTACTTGCAGTATCAGAGATATGCAAAGCCTCCTTCATTGCCGTGATCATATAACGTGTGGCTCTACTTGAAAATACGTTTGTTTCTTCACCGTCGACACTAGATTCAGTGTCCGTGTCTGGGTCTGTGTCGACCGACTGAGGTAAAGGGCGTTTTACAGCCCCTGACGGTGTCTGAGACGCCTGGGCAGGTACCAACTGGTTTTCCGGCCGTCTCATGTCGTCAACTGATTTTTGTAATGTGCTGACATTATCACGTAATTCCATAAACAAAGCCATCCATTCCGGTGTCGACTCCCTGGGGGGTGACATCACCATTACCGGCAATTGCTCTGCCTCCACACCAACATCGTCCTCATACATGTCGACACACACGTACCGACACACAGCAGACACACAGGGAATGCTCTTATCGAAGACAGGACCCCACTAGCCCTTTGGGGAGACAGAGGGAGAGTTTGCCAGCACACACCCAAGCGCTATAATATATATGGGAACAACCTTATATAAGTGTTGTATCCTTATAGCAGCTTAAATATATAAAATATCGCCAAAAAAAGTGCCCCCCCCTCTCTGTTTTACCCTGTTTCTGTAGTGCAGTGCAGGGGAGAGTCCTGGGAGCCTTCCTCACAGCGGAGCTGAGCAGGAAAATGGCGCTGTGTGCTGAGGAGAATAAGCCCCGCCCCCTATTCCGGCGGGCTTTTCTCCCGTAGTTTGTAATATCTGGCAGGGGTTAAATACATCCATATAGCCTCAAGGGCTATATGTGATGTATTTTTTAGCCATAAAAGGTATTTACATTGCTGCCCAGGGCGCCCCCAGCAGCGCCCTGCACCCTCCGTGACCGTTGGTGAGAAGTGTGTGACAAACAATGGCGCACAGCTGCAGTGCTGTGCGCTACCTTCAAGAAGACTGAAGAGCCTTCTGCCGCCGGTTTCTGGACCTTCAATCTTCAGCATCTGCAAGGGGGGTCGGCGGCGCGGCTCCGGGACGAACCCCAGGGTGAGACCTGTGTTCCGACTCCCTCTGGAGCTAATGGTGTCCAGTAGCCTAAGAAGCCAATCCATCCTGCACGCAGGTGAGTTGAACTTCTCTCCCCTAAGTCCCTCGATGCAGTGAGCCTGTTGCCAGCAGGACTCACTGAAAATAAAAAACCTAAAAACTTTTTCTAAGCAGCTCCTTAAGAGAGCCACCTAGATTGCACCCTGCTCGGACGGGCACAAAAACCTAACTGAGGCTTGGAGGAGGGTCATAGGGGGAGGAGCCAGTACACACCACCTGATCCTAAAGCTTTAGTTTTGTGCCCTGTCTCCTGCGGAGCCGCTATTCCCCATGGTCCTGACGGAGTCCCCAGCATCCACTTAGGACGTCAGAGAAAAGGCAAATACTACTGACATCACAAAATCTCCTGAACCATAAGGCTGCACTTCCCTGCCAGTGGCAGTTTTAGAGCAGTCCATTATTCAAATAGGGGAACCACACTCAGCGATGTTTCACATTATTTAGGGGTGGCAGTTGACGTGGCTCCCCTATTTGAATAATGGAGTGCTCTGCAACTGCCACTGCAAGGAAGTCCAAGAACAGAGCATTGTGTCCTTCCCCCTCCGTTACTTGATATCGACGGGACCATGCATTCTTTATAGCCATGGCTGGGTGGGCTCTCTTAACTCTCCTCTGTGAGGGGGGAATTATCTCACACCTTTTATTAATGTAATCTTTTTTTTTTTTACATATAGAACATACAAGCTTTAACATACACAAATATCACATATGTGAGAAGCGCATACCAAAAGAATAAAATCAGAGTGGCGTTATAGGTTCACATTTTACATATGCACACTTTTTTTTATCTTAACATCGTCACAAATCTTCATTTGACATACTTTATGTGGTTATTTTGGGTTCAGGTATGAATGGTCGACAATGTTAAGATCGACAGTCATTAGATCGACCACTATTGGTCGACATTGACATGGTCAACATGGACAAATGGTCGACACATGGAATGGTCGACACATGACAGGTCGACACATGAAAAGGTCAACATGGGTTTTTGGTGTCATTTTTTCCGTAACATGACCAGGAACCCCAATTAGTGTACCGTGTCCCCTTGCATGGCTCGCTTCACTCGCTATGCTGCGGGCAAGTTGCCTCGCTCCACTACCGCTGCGCTCGGCCCAGGTTATTATTCCCAATCGTAGTCCACATGGATGGTAAAGTATAAAAAAGTTAAAAATCTCTTTAAAAAAAGAAAGAAAAAAAGCCATGTCGACATTTTATGTGTCGACCATTTGTCCATATCGACCAATAGTGGTCGACCTAATGAGTGTCAACCTTAACATTGTCGACCATCTGAACGGATATCGTTGAACGGATACCGTTATTATGAGTATTCCCATTGGATGTTCTTTGCATTGGGCTTCTTTAGATCTTTCTCTCTTTTCCCTTTTCCCTCTTCGCCTTTATTATGACATCACTTTCATCTACTAATTATATTTCTCTAACGTCCTAGAGGATGCTGGGGACTCCGTAAGGACCATGGGGATAGACGGGCTCCGCAGGAGACATGGGCACTTTAAGAAAGACTTTAGGTCTGGGTGTGCACTGGCTCCTCCCTCTATGCCCCTCCTCTAGACCTCAGTTTGATACTGTGCCCAGAGGAGATGGGTGCACTTCTGGGAGCTCTCCTGAGCTTCCTGACAGAAAGTATATTTGTTAGGTTTTTTATTTTCAGTGAGCCTGCTGGCAACAGACTCCCTGCATCGAGGGACTGAGGGGAGAGAAGCAGACCTACTTCTGTGAGTTTCAAGGCTCTGCTTCTTAGGCTACTGGACACCATTAGCTCCAGAGGGATCGGTACGCAGGTCTCACCTTCGCCGTCTGTCCCAGAGCCGCGCCGCCGTCCCCCTCACAGAGCCGGAAGATAGAAGCCGGGTGAGTATGAAAAGAAAAGAAGACTTCAGAGGCGGCAGAAGACTTCATGATCTTCACTGAGGTAACGCACAGCAGTAAAGCTGTGCGCCATTGCTCCCATACACCTCACACACGGCAGTCACTGTAAGGGTGCAGGGCGCAGGGGGGGGGCGCCCTGGGCAGCATATAGACCTCTTTTTTTGACACAAATAAGTATATATACAGCTGGGCACTGTATATATATATAAGAGCCCCCGCCAAATTTTACTGTTTTAAGCGGGACAGAAGCCCACCGCCGAGGGGGCGGGGCTTCTCCCTCAGCACTCACAAGCGCCATTTTCTCCACAGCACCGCTGAGAGGAAGCTCCCCGGACTCTCCCCTGCTTATACCACGGTAGAAAGAGGGTTTTAAAGAAGAGGGGGGGGGGGGCACAAAATTAGGCGCATATTGTATATATAAACAGCGCTATCTGGGTAAACATAAAATTATTGTGTTTTTTTTCCTGGGTCATATAGCGCTGGGGTGTGTGCTGGCATACTCTCTCTCTCTGTCTCTCCAAAGGGCCTGGTGGGGAAACTGTCTTCAGATAAGAGGTTCCCTGTGTGGTGTGTCGGTACGCGTGTGTCGACATGTCTGAGGTAGAAGGCTCACCTAGGGAGGAGGGGGAGCGTATGAATGTGAGGTCTCCATCGGCGGTGCCGACACCTGACTGGATGGATATGTGGAATGTTTTAAGTGCTAGTGTGAACTTATTGCACAAAAGATTAGACAAAGCTGAAGCTAAGGAACAGTCAGGGAGTGAACCCATGTCTGTCCCTATGTCGCCGGGACCTTCAGGGTCTCAGAAGCGCCCACTATCCCAAATAGCAGACACTGATACCGACACGGATTCGGACTCCGATGATGCAAAGTTACAGCCAAAAGTGGCTAAATGTATTCGATATATGATTATTGCAATAAAAGAAGTGTTGCATATCACAGAGGAACCCCCTGTCCCTGACACGAGGGTACACATGTATAAGGGAAAGAAGCCTGAGGTAACTTTTCCCTCCTCACATGAGTTGAACGAATTATGTGAAAAAGCGTGGGAATCTCCAGACAAAAAACTGCAGATTCCCAAAAGGATTCTTATGGCGTATCTTTTCCCGCCAACGGACAGGATACGGTGGGAATCCTCCCCTAAGGTAGACAAAGCGTTGACATGCTTGTCAAAAAAGATAGTGCTGCCATCCCAAGATACGGCTACCCTCAAGGATCCTGCTGACCGCAAGCAGGAGATTACCTTGAAATCCATTTACACACATTCTGGTACATTACTCAGACCGGCAATTGCGTCAGCCTGGGTTTGTAGCGCAGTAGCAGCATGGACAGATTCCTTATCGGCGGAGATTGAGACCCTAGATAAGGATACCATTTTATTGACTCTAGGCCATATAAAGGATGCTGTCTTATATATGAGAGATGCTCAAAGAGACATTAGTTTACTGGGTTCCAGAATAAACGCTATGTCAATCTCTGCTAGACGAGTCCTCTGGACCCGGCAGTGGACAGGTGATGCCGACTCAAAAAGACATATGGAGGTTTTACCTTACAAGGGTGAGGAATTGTTTGGGGAAGGTCTCTCGGACCTGGTCTCCACAGCTACGGCAGGTAAATCGAATTTTTTGCCTTATGTTCCCTTACAACCTAAGAAAGCGCCACATTATCAAATGCAGTCCTTTCGTTCAAATAAAAGCAAAAGAGTGCGTGGATCGTCCTTTCTTGCCAGAGGTAAGGGCAGAGGTAAAAAGCTGCACAGCACAGCTAGTTCCCAGGAACAGAAGTCCTCCCCGGCCTCTGCAAAATCCACCGCATGACGCTGGGGCTCCGCTGAGGGAGTCCGCCCCAGTAGGGGCACGTCTTTGACTTTTTAGCCACATCTGGGTTCACTCACAGGTGGATCCCTGGGCAATAGAAATTGTTTCTCAGGGATACAAGCTGGAATTCGAAGAGGTGCCTCCTCGCCGGTTTTTCAAATCGGCTCTACCGACTTCTCCCCTAGAAAGGGAGATAGTGTTAAATGCTATTCCCAAATTGTGTCTTCAACAAGTGGTGGTCGAAGTTCCCCTGCTTCAGAGAGGGAAGGGATACTACTCAACCCTGTTTGTAGTTCCGAAACCGGACGGTTCGGTCAGACCCATATTGAATTTAAAATCCCTGAACCTATACTTAAAATGGTTCAAGTTCAAGATGGAATCGCTCAGAGCGGTCATCGCCAGCCTGGAAGGGGGGGATTTTATGGTATCCCTGGACATAAGGGATGCATACCTTCATGTTCACATATATCCACCTCATCAGGCGTACCTGAGATTTGCGGTACAGGATTGTCATTACCAATTTCAGATGTTGCCGTTTGGGCTTTCCACGGCCCCAAGGATTTTCACCAAGGTAATGGCGAAAATGATGGTGCTCCTGCGCAAGCAGGGTGTCACAATTATCCCATACTTGGACGATCTCCTCATAAAAGCGAGATCACGAGAGACGTTACTGAACAGTGTGTCACTTTCATTGAAGGTGTTACAGCAACACGGCTGGATTCTCAATATCCCGAAGTCACAGCTGGTTCCTACGACTCGTCTGACCTTCTTGGGCCAGGGTATCTCTCCTGTGGTGGCTGCAGAGTGCTCACCTTTTGGAAGGACGCAGGTTCGGCATTCAGGATTGGATCCTGGTGACCACGGACGCGAGCCTCAAAGGGTGGGGAGCAGTCACACAGGGAAGAAACTTCCAAGGACTTTGGACAAGTCAAGAGACTTGTCTTCACATCAACATCCTGGAACTGAGGGCCATATACAACGCCCTACGTCAAGCGGAGAACTTGCTTCGCGACCAACCAGTTCTGATCCAGTCAGACAACATCACCGCAGTGGCTCATGTAAACCGCCAAGGCGGCACAAGGAGCAGGGTGGCAATGGCGGAAGCCACCAAGATTCTTCGCTGGGCGGAAAATCATGTAAGCGCACTATCAGCAGTGTTCATTCCGGGAGTGGACAACTGGGAAGCAGACTTCCTCAGCAGACACGACCTGCATCCAGGGGAGTGGGGACTTCATCGGGAAGTATTCGCACAGATTGCAAGTCAGTGGGGACTGCCCCAGATAGACATGATGGCATCCCGCCTCAACAAAAAGCTACAGAGGTATTGCGCCAAATCAAAAGACCCTCAGGTGGTAGCAGTAGATGCCCTAGTGACACCGTGGGTGTTCCAGTCGGTCTGTGTGTTTCCTCCTCTTCCTCTCATACCCAAGGTGTTGAGAATAATAAGAAAAAGAGGAGTGAGAACAATTCTCATTGTTCCAGATTGGCCACGAAGGACCTGGTATCCGGATCTGCTGGAAATGCTCACAGAAGATCCGTGGCCTCTTCCTCTACGACAGGACCTGTTACAACAGGGGCCATGTCTGTTCCAAGACTTACCGTGGCTGCGTTTGACGGCATGGCGGTTGAACGCCGGATCCTAGCGGAACTGGGAATTCCGGATGAGGTCATTCCTACTCTGATAAAGGCTAGGAAGGACGCGACAGCTAAACATTATCACCGTATATGGCGAAAATATGTCTCTTGGTGTGAGGCCAGGAATGCTCCTACGGAAGAATTCCATCTGGGCCGTTTCCTTCACTTCCTACAGACTGGAGTGAATTTGGGCCTAAAATTAGGCTCCATTAAGGTTCAGATTTCGGCCTTATCCATTTTCTTTCAAAAAGAATTGGCTTCTCTCCCAGAAGTACAGACTTTTGTAAAGGGAGTGCTGCATATTCAGCCTCCTTTTATACCTCCGAGGGCGCCATGGGACCTTAACGTGGTGTTGAGTTTCCTTAAGTCGCACTGGTTTGAACCACTTCAAACGGTGGAGTTAAAATATCTCACTTGGAAGGTGGTCATGTTATTAGCCTTGGCTTCGGCTAGGCGAGTGTCGGAATTGGCGGCTTTGTCTCATAAAAGCCCCTATCTGGTTTTCCATATGGATAGGGCGGAATTGCGGACCCGTCCTCAATTCTTGCCTAAGGTGGTGTCATCTTTTCATATGAACCAACCTATTGTGGTGCCTGTGGCTACACGAGACTTGGAGGATTCCGAGTCCCTTGATGTAGTCAGGGCTTTGAAAATTTATGTGGCCAGAACGGCTAGAGTCAGGAAAACAGAAGCACTGTTTGTCCTATATGCAGCCAACAAGGTTGGCGCCCCTGCTTCGAAGCAGACTATTGCTCGCTGGATCTGTAACACTATTCAGCAGGCGCATTCTACGGCTGGATTGCCATTACCAAAATCAGTCAAGGCCCATTCCACTAGGAAGGTGGGCTCGTCTTGGGAGGCTGCCCAAGGGTTTTGGCACTACAACTGTGCCGAGCTGCTACTTGGTCGGGTTCAAACACCTTTGCAAAGTTCTATAAGTTTGATACCCTGGCTGAGGAGGACCTAAGGTTTTCTCATTCGGTGCTGCAGAGTCATCCGCACTCTCCCGCCCGTTTGGGAGCTTTGGTATAATCCCCATGGTCCTTTCGGAGTCCCCAGCATCCTCTAGGACGTTAGAGAAAATAAGATTTTAAACCTACCGGTAAATCTTTTTCTCGTAGTCCGTAGAGGATGCTGGGCGCCCGTCCCAAGTGCGGACTACTTCTGCGAGACTTGTATATAGTTTTGCTTACATAAGGGTTATGTTATAGTTCCATCAGGTTGGACTGATGCTACGTTATTTTTTCATACTGTTAACTGTTTAATAGATACACAAGTTATACGGTGTGATTGGTGTGGCTGGTTTGAATCTTGCCCTTGGATTAACAAAATTCCTTTCCTCGTACTGTCCATCTCCTCTGGGCACAGTTCTCTAACTGAGGTCTGGAGGAGGGGCATAGAGGGAGGAGCCAGTGCACACCCAGACCTAAAGTATTTCTTAAAGTGCCCATGTCTCCTGCGGAGCCCGTCTATCCCCGTGGTCCTTTCGGAGTCCCCAGCATCCTCTACGGACTACGAGAAAAATATTTACCGGTAGGTTTAAAATCTTATTTCTTTTCATTAAATCAGGAGGCCACCATCTATCCTGATTTCATTAGCATATTTTTATTTGTGACATACTCTACTTTATCTAAACAACAGGTGCTATATACTGTGTCCTTGTTCTAAGTTTTGTATTTATTATTTAATTTGATATCTTTTACCATAAATATATATCCGTTGTAGTCAATCAATTTCTACCAAGAATATTTCTTCCTTTATATTGTATAAGTGTTCTTTTTCATTTGTGGAAACGTTTTTATTTATTTATTTAAATGTGTAGGACTTTATATATATAAATATCTATGGCCTCACTTACAAAACTTTTATTAAGCCCATTGATCAAACTTCAATATCTCATCTAAGACAGAAGTTTATCCAATTTCTACAATAGAACACCCAATGCGAGTATACCCACAGTGCATATTAATAATTTTAATATTTTGACAACTGCCACCCTTTTATTCCAGAGCAATACGAACATATTCTATCTCCCCTTATACAAACAAACCTTACAGCCAAATACATATTAATATTTTTGTGCTCTTGGTGATTCCCCTAAATTTCCTTCCGATATATTTTATCTACAGACAATCACCTGATGAATTTATATTGTGACACTCATATTAAAATACGGAGATTCCATCAATTTCGACCAGGTTTTATTGAATTTATTTCTAGCAATTCTGCTCATATAGACATATCGCTCATGTTTAATTGTAGAGTTAATTAGTGCCAGAAAGGAGGAGAATTTCGGGCCATAAGGAACCATCCATGCACGCGCAATGATTATTTTAGCCATGCACATACATTTTTAACATACATCGCATCCGATCGGGCACCAGCTCCCTCCACATTGGCTCATAGTACACACATTTTAGCTGTCAAGAGTGGGGGTGCAATCCCTGTAAATTGCAATGCCTGTTTTACCTTGGTCCAAAATTTCTGGACTTTCCCATAATCCCACATTAGATGCCAAAAGGTACCCATTCCATGTGTACATTTAGGGCAGATGTTTGAGGAGCGTCCTCCATTTCTAGCCAACTTCACTGGAGTTAAGTACATTTTATGGAGTATAAATAGTTGAATTTGTTGAAATCTAATATAGGTAGTGGCTGCATGGGGAAGTTCTCTAGCAGCAGACCATTCATTAGAATTTATAGGGCCTAGATCTTGCTCCCATTTAGCGTGAAGAGCTGCTAGGGAGTCCGTGTGTTAGTTATTTAACAAAAATGAAGACGTTCGGGAAACAGCCTTTTGCTGTCCAAGTGCAGACACGAAAATGCGAATAGGGGAAGGAGTCAAATTCAGGTAAAAATCCAAACTGAGCCTGAATAGCGTGTTGTATTTGTAAGCAATGAAAAAAATATGATTGTGGTAAAGCATACTCATCTTTTAAGTGCTGGAAAGACTTCAGCCCCCATCAGAATATAATTGACCCACAGAGTATATGCCCCTAGCTCCCCGCACTTTACTGCCATCCATGCCTCGCAATTCCATTAGCTGGCTAGAATACCAAAGAGAAGTCTCTGGGTCCATTTCAGAAAGGCCAACTATATCCTGTACTTTGTGCCATATTTTTAACGCCTGAATTAAAAATAGAAGGGCATCTAGGAGTTGGCCTATCGCTCAATAGCAATTACACAGGAGTACAGCCTGGTAATAGTTGTTTTATAAAAGCAGAATGAAGAGAATCAGCACTATTATCTGGGAGCCATACTCTAACATGTGCAAGTTGCGCAGCATAATAATATAATTTACAGTAAGGGAGGGCTAATCTTCCATCAACTTTTAATCTAGTTAAGGTGTCTAATTTAATACGGGGGCGTTTGTTAGCCCAAATAAATGAACTAAGCATACTATTCAGTTTCCAGAAGAAAGATACACACAAAAAAAAAGAACAAGGATGGGAGCGCTGCTGGTATCACTTAAGGACAGACCTTAATCATTAGTGTAATTAATACTCATTAGCAGTGTAGATAAAATAGTAGTCTTTAATTTACAACATAAAACAAACCAAAAAACACAACAATAATGATGAATAAATATTACATAATAAATAAATTATTCCTGAGGTGGAATATCAGGAAGAAATATTCTTTCAGATTCCCCTAAGACAAAAAGTCCTTTCAAGCTCTAATAATATTGCACAATACTCCTGCTCAGTACCATGGTTTCCTGAGATAATCCAGATAGTCAGTTAGGTGCTGGCCAGAAGAAACATCGTTTCATTTTTGCACATGAAAGTATGGTTGTAAAAAATGTAGCACTTTTTGATAAAGTTCATCCACACAAGTCTCTATGTAGCAATGTGAAACCAGCTAGAATCAATGTCCTTTTATTAAGTGTTTAAAGAAAGGGGGAAATTCCTTAATCACACAGTCTCACTATAGAGAGTTAGCTTGGTCCCACGGTATTGCTGTTAAACCTCTTGAATAACTCCTACTGGACCAGCCAGCGTTTTACAACATTGGAGGAGGATGAAAAGAGTCCGTGAGTTTTCCGTGGTCCCGTTCTCTTCACTGACATCAGTGCTGTGTGTAGTGGTGTGCACTGCGGCACTCCGTTGACCTCTTGTTACGCGTTTCTCCGCCTAATTACTCGGCGGCTTCCTCAGACAACTTCAGACGTTTTCATCCTCCTCCAATGTTGTAAAATTATACTCACCTCAATCCAGTGTCCAGATTATAATCCACGTACTTGGCAAAAAACAACAACAAGACAGCGCATCGCACAACTCCCTCCATTAGTTTCAATGGTGGGAACTTTGCCGTCAGCGGTGGGGTTACCCGCGGTCAGCGGCTGACCGCGGGTGACCTCACCGCTGACCGCAAAGTTCCAACCATTGAATATAATAGAGAGGCTTTGCGATGCGCTGTCTGACAGCTCAGACGCGCATAGCCAATCAGCAGAGTGCCAGGACGTTGCGCTCGCTGATTGGCTGAAGAGACCTTTCTGTGACAGCAGTCACGGGGGGGTCTCTGCATTCGGGGAAAGGGGTCCCATGTGTAAACATGGGACCCCTTTCAGTCCGTTTGGTCCGGGTGTTCGTTTTTTTTTTTGACAAGTACGTGGATTATAATCTGGACACTGGATTGAGGTGAGTATAATTTTATTCACAGGTACACGTGGATTCTACTTGGACAAGTGGACAGAGGTCGGCGTGTGAACATAGGTAAGTATGTGTGTGTCGACATGTGTGTAATAAAGTTGTACTTTCAAGGTGTGCGTGTCCTGTTTTTATTTGGGTATTTTTTTCCCAGTAGAACTACAGGTACCAGTGGGCCCATTTTTCTCCTGCATGCTGGTACTTGTGGTTCTCCAAGTACCATATTGCGGGGGAGGCTTGCTGGGACTTGTAGTACTACTGGAAAAAACAATATTCTTACAATTTTCTCAAGGCTATCAGCCCCCCATCCGCAGCCCTTGGATGGGGGGACAGCCTCGGGCTTCACCCCTGGCCCTTGGGTGGCTGGGGGGGGACCCCTTGATTGAAGGGGTCCCCACTCCCCCAGGGTACCCCGGCCAGGGGTGACTAGTTGGATATTTAATGCCACGGCCGGAGGGCGCTGTATACAAGTGACCCCCGGCTGTGGCATTATCTGTCCAGCTAGTGGAGCCCGATGCTGGTGTAAAAAATACGGGGTCCCCTACTCTTTTTGTCCCCCGTATTTTTTGCACCAGCACCAGGCGCAGAGCCCGGTGCTGGTTTTAAAAATACGGGGGATCCCCTGTCATTTTCCCCCCCGGATTTTTAGAACCAGGACCGGCTCGAAGAGCCCGAGGCTGGTTATGCTTAGGAGGGGGGACCCCACGCCATTTTTTTCGTGTTTTTTACAGTTTTTTCCGTTTTAAAAAAAAATCAGATCAAAATCCGTCAAATCAGCCGTTTTTCGACAGCGGGACTGTCGAATCCATTTTTTATTGAATATGTTGAATTCCGGCACCCACTTGCCGGAATTCGACGGTCGAATTGTGTCGAATTAAAAAACGGCCGAAAAATTGCCGTGATTCGCCGCTAATTGCATATACCCCATAGGGGGTTGCAAAGTTATCAGAGATTCAAACGCACTTATCCCTTGTGGCTGCAAAATAATATTTCTATATAAAGTGCAAGTACTCACAGGTATATATGCTTAGTAAAAGATAACAATTGCCACTGGGGCTCTCCAACATCACCTTTGAGACTCCGGCCCACTCTTATCTTCCACACTCCTCTCCCTTGTTTATATTTTATATCAGCCCGTATCTCCTCTGGCTATTAACAGAGGGCTCTCCTCCCAAGCGTAGCGGCAGTGCAGCCTTCTAGTGATGTTTGTATTGCGCCGGTCGGCTCTCTTACAGGCACTGCAATCTCCCACTTCAGGGCCAAGACGGTAGCCAGGCACTCTCTTGTTTCCCACCAAGCGGTTCTCTCACAGCAGGGTCAGCAGGGGTAAAAGATCTCATAACTTTAAAAAAAAAATATCAGAAACAACTCTCCAGCAAATCACACTGTCTCTCACTCTCGAAAAACCCCTGCCAGCACATTAGATATAATCACAACACCACCGTGGCGCTATCAGGTGCCAGTCACTTGATGTCTATGAGCAGATCGTACCAGGCAACCCTGCACAGCGGGATTAATTGCCAGTCTCCAGGAGTCATCAGGCACAGTTTTACTGTCTCTAGGTACATACAGCATACAGTCAAACTCCTCAGAGGGATTCACCCCTCATAAGTCTTATTAATTAAGAGGCTATTAATCAGGATGTGGGTCTGGGGAGCTCACACACCCGCGTCCTACATCCTCGCCACCGTGGCCACGCCATCTCACACCTTTTAATATCTTTATGGGTGGAATTTTGAAAAATCCATTCTTAGTGGGTGCCTACATCACAAAAGCAGGCTACTGTCCAAAGTTAAAGTTCCTAGTCCTTATGGTTCAGGAGATTTTGTGATAAGTCAGTGGTATTTGCCTTTTATATATACAGACTAGCTGGAGTACCCGGCGTTGCCCGGGATTTTCAAAATGTCTGTTTACAAAAATAAATGTAAATATTAAACACACAGTATAAATAATACCCCTTTCACACCGCACAAATAACCCGGTATCGACCCGGCATAGTGCCGGGTCGACACGTGTTGGCATGTGGTGTGAAAGGGGCATAGCCGAAATTGCAGGTCGCCTGACCCGGCAATTCAACCCAGAAATAAAGCAGTGTTATACCCGGGTTGAATACCGGGTCAGTGGCTGCGTAAACGGGCTCCCGGGTCGATGCGTCCCGGGACCCATTTACTACAGCAGGGAGAGGCGGCGCGGAGATGATCTCATCTCCCAGCGCCGCCTCCACCTCCGCCCCCGCCGCCGGTTCTGCCCCCCACCGCTATGGCAACCCGCCCGGCATATTTTCGGGTCGGGGAAGCCTGCAGCAGCTGCCAATGCCGGAACCCACCCGGGAATGACCCGTTACCAATTCCCGGGTGGGATCCGGCATTGGCAGTGTGAAAGGGGTAGATAGCTGAATACCCGTGCTTTGCTATGGGATGAGGATGGTAAATTAGAATGATAGTTCGTTAATTTATGTTGGTTGGAGATCTAGTACAGAGCCGTAACTACCTATGTGCCGATGGTGCTTTGCCCACAGCGCAAATGCACTGAAGGTGCACCATCGGCACCAACCCCCCCCCCACTCCCCCCCGCGCACGCCCGCTACCACCAGTCATTAACTACAATACTATGTGTCCTACCGGCGCCGCAGCCTGTATCCCGCCGCCTCGTGACCTCCGCGCCGCCTCTGCAAAGGACTCGGGCAGTCACTCCGAGTCCCGCCAGCACTGCAGCATGTTTTCCGCCTTCATCACCGCCGCCTATTCAAGTGACTCGGGAGCGCTGCCACAGGTGCCAGCTCCCGGTTCTCTGCCTGCCACTTCAAATTTGGCGCTGTGGGGAGTGGGGAGCTAGTGACCGCTGGCTGCCTGTAGTTGGAGCTGCAGTAGCAGCGCGCAGCTGAGCTCCTCTCAGGCAGAGAGGCAGCCGGATGAGCCACTGCACTGGAATCGGTGGAGGGGTAAAGCTGTGAATGACTGCCTCCAACGCTCCCACAGACTCTGCAGCAGTCAGGTGCCTCTTAAACCCGGGACTCAGTAGAGGGGAGGTAGTCTGTATGTGTATGTGAGATATGTGTGTGTATGTTATGTGTATGTAATGTATATGCTATGTATATACAGTATGGATGCTGTGTGTATGTTTGGAAGTATGCTGTATGTATGACTATATACAGTATATGTACAGATGTGTATATATACTGAAGGCTCCACCAATAACAGAGTGCTGGTGCTGTGGGGGCATGTGCGTATCTGGTGCTGTGGGGGCATGTGCGTATCTGGCGCTGTGGGGGCATGTGCGTATCTGGTGCTGTGGGGGCATGTGCGTATCTGGCGCTGTGGGGGCATGTGTGTATCTGGTGCTGTGGGGGCATGTGTGTATCTGGTGCTGTGGGGGCATGTGTGTATCTGGCGCTGTGTTGGCATGTCTGACACTGTGGGGGCATGTGCATATCTGGCGCTGTGGGGGCATGTGCATATCTGGCACTGTGGGGGCATGTGCGTATCTGGCGCTGTGGGGGCATGTGCATATCTGGCACTGTGGGGGCATGTGCGTATCTGGCGCTGTGGGGGCATGTGCATATCTGGCGCTGTGGGGGCATGTGCATATCTGGCACTGCTCTCTTTCCTCTCCCTAACACTCCTCCCTCTCTCTCCCTAACACTCTCTCCCCTCTCTCTCTCTCTTCTGCCACAATGTGTAAAAAGGGGGACTGGCTGCCGTAAGGCGTAAAAAGGGGGACGCTGTCTGCCGTAAGATGTAAAAAGGGGACGCTGTCTGCCATAAGGTATAAAAAGGGGGACGCTGGCTGCCGTAATGTGTAAAAAGGGGACGCTGTCTGCCGTATTCTGTAAAAAGGGGGCGCTGTCTGTCGTAATGTGTAAAAAGGGGCTCTACCTGGTGTAGTGGCGCTACTGTGTGGCGTAATTTGAATAATAGAGACTACTGTGCACCGTAGTATGAATTGGTATTATTTTGTGGCCACGCTCCTATATATTTTTTGCGCGCCTGCGGCGCACACTGCCCCTGTCTTGCATGGGGGGGTCGCCAATGCTATTTCTTGCACACAGCGCTAAAATGCCTAGTTACGGCACTGATCTAGTATATAGGCATATCTTGCTTCCCTGACGCACTTTGTGTAGTGGCTGGACCCCTTTTTGGTCCCCCAAGGGACCCTGCTCTTCCCACTACACAACTCTCAGTCTGTGGCTTCCTGCTGCCTCCATTCCCCTCCTCACATCATGTCGGTGCCCGTGTGAAATTATCGATATTTTTTCAGTTTCTTATATAGCGCTGCACATTATGTATCTCCTGATATACTCTGTGCTGCTGGGACCCCGTGCTACTTCCACTATATACAGTAACTCTCAGTGTGTGGGTTTGTGCTACCTGCATTCCCCTGCTCACATCATGTCACTGGCCCTGTCACATGCAGCCCTGTCATCACTGACATATCATGCATGTCCTGATATAGTGTGTGCTGCTTGCCCACCCCTAGGGATGCTAGTGGTCAGTGGCGTAAGTTCGCCCCAGTCGCCCGGAGGCATGATAAAATGCTGGTGCCCCCCCCTATACATATAGGAATATATATATATATATATATATATATATATAAAAATAAAATGAAGAAGTGGCACTCACGGGACTTGATTGATAAAAATAAGACTCAGGACACGGCGGTCTCAGATGAAAGATCTTTCAGCTGAGACCGCCGTGTCCTGAGTCTTATTTTTATCAATCAAGTCCCGTGAGTGCCACTTCATTGATTTAGCTACAAGGTCCCACAAACCTGTTAGGAGGCACCTGGGCATTAACTGGAGGAGGAGAGAGTGCCGGCACTTTTATATATATATATATATATATATATATATATATACACACACACACACCATATGTAGATATCTGGTACTTGGGGTGAACAGTAGCAGCGTACTCACAATAGTACTTTCACAATAGTAGTATAGATACGGGATGCGGTCAAGATGCCGCCGGCCGGAATCCCGGCGGTCGAAATACCGACGCCGGAATCCCAACCGCCACAATCCCGACATATTCTCCCTTCGTGGATGTCCACGACACCCATAGAGGGAGAATATAATAGTGTGCCGAGCGTAGCGAGCCCGCAAGGGGCTGCGTTCCGCTCGCCACCCCTGTCAGGATTGTGTGGTCGGGATTCCGGCGTCGGTATTTCGGCCGCCGGGATTCCGGCCGGCGGCATTTAGTACTGATCCCATAGATACACATACCTCTTTCACTTACACAAACCTCTTTCAATTAAACAGACACACACATGCCTCTTTCAATTACACACACACACACATGCATCTTTCACTTACACACACACGCCTTTCACTTACACACACGCATCTTTCACTTACACACACATGCATGTCTTTTACTTACACACACTTACATGCCTCTCACGTAAACCCACACTCACATGCCTCTTTCACTTACACACATATGCATCTTTCAATTACACACACACAATTACACACACACACGCCTTTTTCAATTACACACACACACACACACACACACACACACACACACACAATTACACACACACATGCCTCTTTCACTTAAACAGACACACCCATGCCTCTTTCAATTACACACACACAATTACACACACACACACATACCACGCCTCATTCAATTACACACACACACTCACATGCCTTTCACTTACACACTCACATGCCTTTCACTTACATACACACACGCCTATTTCAATTACACACAAACACAGTTACACACCCACAATTACACACACATGCCTCTTTCAATTAAACAGACACACACATGCCTCTTTCAACTACACACACAATTACACACACACACACACCACGCCTCATTTAATTACACACACAATTACACACACACACACACACACACACACACACACACACAATTACACACACACACCTCATTTAATTACACACACAATTACACACACACTTACACACAATTACACACACCACGCCTCATTTAATTACACACACACACACACACACACACACACACACACACACACACACGTCTTTTTCACTTAAACACACAACTTTCGTTAAAACACACAGACACACACACACCTCCCTTAAAATTATCAACACACATAAACAGTCAGTGTTGCCAATATTTATTAAAGATACCCCCAGTAATCAACCCCATACACACACATACACCACACACACCACACATACACAGTGCAGCAGCATGAGGCAGGTGGTGCCAGTGCCTACCTTCGGCTAGCAGCAGGATGGAGGAAGAGAGAGCTATAGACGGCCAGCTCTTCTGGAAGTGCCTGTGATCAGCTGTGCGCTGGAGCTCCCCCTAGCTGCAGCCAGCTGCCAGCTCGTCTCTGTGGATACGAGGAGGCAGCTGCTGCAGCCGTGTCACGACACTGACACCGATCCTCCATCCACATTTGGCAGAGCGGCGATTGATTGTCGGGCAGTGGGAGGCAATGGAGGACAGGTGCCCCCTTGAGGTCAGGAGCCCGGCGGCAGCCGACTCCACTGCCTCCCACAGTTCCGCCACTGCTAGTGGTGTGTTACCCCCACAGTGTTTGTTCCCAGAGTGTAAGTCATATGTGTAGCAAGTTTGGTGTAAATTGCTCCAGGCATTCCAGAGTTATGCTGTCTGCTGAAATACTCTGTGCTGCTGCCTCACCCCTAGGGGTGCTAGGGGGTGTCTTACCCCCACAGTGTTTGTTCCCAGCTTGTAAGTCTTATGTGTACCAAGTTTGTTGTAAATTGGTCCAAGCATTCAGGAGTTATGCTGTCTCCTGAAATACTCTGTGCTGCTGTCCCACCTAGGGGTGCTAAGGGTATCTAACCCCCACAGAGTTTGTTCCCAGATTGTAACTCAGATGTGTAAAAAAAGAGAGTTGTCCCTACAGAGAAATAGGGAACAAAAGAAAAAAGCCTCTTTGTGGTGGCACTCTTTAAAAAAATTTTTTAGATTGTTTAAAAATACATTTTAATTCAATAAATGTAAAATTATGTGTATAGAAAAAGGGCAGAATGTACCTATTGGTACAACCCTATTGAGAAAAAACAATCATGATTCTGTGGTGAATACAATATAACATACTCCTCCAATATAACAATGTATCTAAAAATGAACAGTTTGTAGCAGCCTCTGTATCAAGATATATGTCTGAGAGTACAGATAGAAATCCCTGTACTCTTGACACAGGATGCAATTTAATAGATTAATTGCCTTAAGCAATACTTGTGGAGGGAAATTAATTAATTAGATGCTAGGTGAAAATTATAGACAAATAAAGTAGTTGTTAAGTAGGCAAAGGTATAGTACTTGTTATCCAGACCATCAACTAAATCACCGCAATAAATTCAAGTTATATACACATGACAAAGGTATCTTAATTAATGTCTTTGTTGATCTAATTATAGATAATGTCACGATCCGGGTATCTGGACGCCATTTCTTACCTATCAGATGCCTCCTAAGGCTGGCTCAGCGCTCCAGGACCGGATCCCATCTGTCATCCTGATGTGCACATTCCCGCATCCTCTCCTGTCTCTCTGGACGCAGTCACAGTAACGCCTTATACATCTGGCATGGCGTCTCCCGCGGCCTCCGCCGCCGTCCCTGAGCTTCTGCATTCAGAGTGGCGATTACGTCAGCCGCGGCCTCCGCTGTGTCCGCGTGGTCGGATGTGCATCTGTCAGCCTGGCGTCTCCTGTCTCCGGTGGCCGGCGCCGCCATTACTGTTTTCCAGACCACATGGATTACAATCCAAACTTCCCTCCAAGTGTCTGCATGGGCGCAGCCATCTTGGATTCTGTCAGCTGATCATTCCTACCAATCCGTTGTCAGTATTATTAATTTGCATAATTGCCTAGCCAATGCCTTCCTTGCTGCAGGTATAAATAGGTTGTGCCTGAGCAAGGAAGGCGTCAGTGCTTTGGTTGTCAAACCTAGTTCCAGTTTGTCTCTTTACTGTGATTGTCTTCCAGGTTCCAGCTCCTGTCTCCAGACTTCTGCTATAGAGACCAGCACCAGCATTCCATCTGCGGTGTAGCCTGACTCTCCGATCCATTCTGGACTCACCTGTTTCCAGCTACAACATCACCTGCTTCCAGCTCAGCTTCCAGCAGTGTACAGCTTCTCTTAAAGGGCCGGTGTCCTTTCTGCAGTTTACCACTCTCCACCGGTATTATTATTTCTCCGCTCTCAAATTCTACATTTCATCTATATTGCATCGCTCTCAAGCTTTATTTATTATTTAACTGGTTCCAGCCAGTATCCACTCCGTGCCAACACCTGTCTGGTTCTAACCAGTACCCACAGCAGCATTTTATCTACAGCAGTCCAGCTTTCCCTGGAACACCAGCTGGTACGACCCTGGGCTTTCCTCATTGCTACAGTTGAGCCTGGTAAGGACTTTCCAACTTGCAGATAATAAGAACTGTCTCATACCACCAGAGCTCTGTGGCCCCTGCCACCCTGTAGTACCCAGGAACTGTATTATTATTTCTCTGCTGATTTTTATGTTACTTTTTACTGCTACTGTGATGCATGGAGTTTGTCATAAATAAATATCATTGACTTTTACTCAAGTTGTCGTGGTCACGCCTTCGGGCGGTTTCTCTTCATGTTACTTACATGTCCAGGGGTCTGATACAACCTCCCAGGTTCCGGTACATCTCAGCCCCTACAACTGAGGCTGCCTTCCGTCAGCTCAGGCCCTCAGTTGTGACAGTAAGCACTGACCTAATGATTTCAGCCAGAGACCAGGATCAAGCGGCCAGGCCGATGCAAGAACTGGCAGCCCGACTAGAACATCAGGAGGCTGCACATGGCCACATCATCCGCTGTCTCCAGGATCTCTCTATTCGGCTGGATGGGATTCAGACAACTCTCTGTGGATCAGGCGCATCTGGGGCGTCAACCACAGTGACTCCAACTATAACCCCACCCACCTTACCCGTTTCTGCTCCACGTCTTCATCTTCCAACGCCAGCAAAATTTGACGGATCTCCAAGATTCTGCAGGGGATTTCTCAACCAGTGTGAGATTCAGTTTGAGCTACAACCTGGCAATTTTCCCAGTGACCGTACAAAAATTGCCTACATCATCTCACTTCTCAGTGGCTCAGCCCTTGACTGGGCATCACCGTTATGGGAGAGGTCCGACACCCTGCTATCTTCTTACACTGCATTTGTGTCAACATTCAGGCGCATCTTCGACGAGCCAGGCCGGGTAACTTCAGCTTCGTCTGAGATTCTCCGTTTACGCCAGGGATCAGATACTGTAGGACAATATCTTATACAGTTCCAGATCCTGGCATCTGAACTGGCATGGAACGACGAGGCCCTGTATGCTGCATTCTGGCATGGTTTATCCGAGCGTATTAAAGATGAGTTAGCTACCAGAGACTTACCCTCCAAGTTAGATGAGCTAATCTCACTTTGTACAAAAGTTGACTTACGTTTCAGAGAGAGAGCAACTGAGCGTGGAAGATCATCTGCTCCAAAATCTTCTGCTCCTCCTCCTCGCCAACTGTCACCAACTAAAGATGAACCCATGCAAATTGACCGTTCCCGTTTAACTCCTGCTGAGCGCCGAAGACGTCTCTCTGAGTCTCTCTGTCTGTATTGTGCAGCTCCGTCTCACACTATTAATGCCTGTCCCAAACGTCCGGGAAAACTCCAAATCCTAGCTCGCCAAGGAGAGGGCCGGCTAGGAGTAATGATCTCCTCTCCATCTCCTCAAGATTGTAATCTCCCAGTCTCGCTTCAAGTTGCTCAACGTTATCAGAACGTCATTGCCCTACTGGATTCCGGAGCAGCTGGGAACTTTTATTACCGAAGCCTATGTTAAACGGTGGTCCATACCCACCGAGAGACTTCCTTCCTCCTTTTCCTTAACTGCCGTGGATGGCAGTAAAATTTTTGATACAGTTATTGCTCTAAGGACTCTACCAGTTCGTCTGAGAGTGGGAGTTCTTCATTCCGAACTTATTTCACTTTTAGTGATTCCAAGAGCCACACATCCTGTGGTCCTGGGCCTTCCATGGCTCCGTCTTCACAATCCTACAATTGATTGGACGACTACGCAAATTCTGGCATGGGGTCCCTCCTGTGCTGAGACATGTTTGTTTAAAGTGTTGCCTGTCTGTTCTTCCTCCCCCAGGTCGTCTGATGTTCCACCTCCTCCATATCAAGATTTCACGGATGTGTTCAGTAAAGCTTCTGCTGATATCCTTCCTCCTCATAGAGAATGGGACTGCCCGATTGATCTCGTTCCAGGGAAGGTTCCACCTCGAGGCCGAACTTATCCGTTGTCTCTGCCTGAGACGCATTCTATGGAGGAATACATTAAAGAGAACCTCGCAAAGGGGTTCATTCGACCTTCTTCTTCTCCAGCCGGCGCAGGCTTCTTTTTTGTAAAAAAGAAAGATGGTGGTCTGCGGCCGTGCATCGACTACAGAGGTTTGAACGACATTACCATCAAGAACCGCTATCCTTTACCCCTGATTACTGAGCTCTTTGACAGAGTTAGCGGAGCTACCATCTTTACAAAGCTGGACCTGAGAGGTGCATACAATCTCATCCGGATCCGTGAGGGTGACGAGTGGAAGACCGCATTTAACACCCGTGACGGACATTATGAGTACCTCGTCATGCCCTTCGGATTGAGCAATGCTCCAGCTGTCTTCCAGCATTTCGTCAATGAGATTTTCAGAGACATTCTATACCGTCATGTCGTGGTCTATCTAGATGATATCCTCATTTTTGCCAACAATTTAGAGGAACATCGTTTTTGGGTAAAGGAGGTTCTGTCCCGTCTCCGTGTCAATCATCTCTATTGCAAATTAGAGAAATGCGTCTTTGAAGTCAAGTCCATTCCGTTTCTAGGGTACATTGTGTCCGGTTCCGGACTAGAGATGGATCCTGAGAAACTACAAGCAATCCAGAATTGGCCGGTACCCTTAACCCTCAAAGGGGTCCAGAGGTTCTTAGGGTTCGCCAATTATTACCGAAAGTTTATACGAGACTTTTCCACCATTGTGGCGCCTATTACTGCTTTCACCAAGAAGGGTGCTAACCCGTCCAAGTGGTCTGAAGAAGCCATACAAGCTTTTCATCTTTTAAAACAGAGGTTCATCTCTGCGCCTGTCCTGAAACAGCCTGACATCGACTCTCCTTTCATCCTAGAGGTGGATGCCTCCTCCGTTGGAGTAGGAGCGGTGTTATCTCAGAGGGCTAAAGATGGCCATTTACATCCTTGCAGTTTCTTCTCACGGAAGTTCTCCCCAGCGGAGCGCAACTATGCCATTGGCGACCAGGAGTTGCTAGCCATCAAGCTCGCTCTAGAGGAGTGGAGATATCTGTTGGAGGGAGCTTCTCATTCAATCACCATCCTTACAGACCACAAGAACCTTCTATATCTGAAAGGCGCACAATGTCTCAACCCTCGTCAGGCCAGATGGGCACTTTTCTTTTCCAGGTTCGACTTTAAACTCCAGTTCTGTCCGGGCTCTCAGAATCGCAAGGCCGATGCCCTTTCCCGCTCATGGGAGCAAGAAAATGAGTCAGAGTCTTCAGACAAGCATCCTATTATAAATCCGTTGGCATTCTCCACGGTAGGGATGGACTCTACGCCCCCATCAGGGAAAAGTTTTGTGAAGCCGACACTAAGGAAGAAGCTCATGCATTGGGCCCATGCTTCCCGCTTTGCCGGACATACAGGTATCCAAAAAACCCTGGAGTTTATCTCTAGGTCCTATTGGTGGCCAACTCTGAAAAAGGACGTTTTGGAGTTTATTGCATCTTGCCCAAAGTGTGCTCAACATAAAGTATCCCGCCAGTCGCCTGCGGGGCAACTGGTTCCACTATCTGTTCCCCGTCGACCATGGACCCATTTGTCGATGGATTTTATTACAGATTTGCCCATGTGCAACAAGTTTAATACCATCTGGGTGGTAGTTGACCGGTTCACCAAGATGGCACACTTCATTCCTCTCACCGGTCTTCCGTCAGCTTCCAAGTTGGCTCAAATATTCATACAAGAGATCTTCCGACTCCACAGTCTTCCTGAAGAAATCATCTCAGATCGAGGAGTTCAATTCACAGCCAAATTCTGGCGAAGTTTATGTCAAGTCCTCCAAGTCAAGCTAAAGTTTTCCACGGCTTACCATCCTCAGACCAATGGTCAAACTGAGAGGGTGAATCAGGACTTGGAGGCCTTCCTCCGCATCTATGTGTCCTCCTCTCAAGATGACTGGGTTCAATTACTTCCCTGGGCCGAGTTCTGTCATAACAACCAGTATCATTCTTCATCTTCTTCAACACCATTCTTCACCAACTTTGGATTCCACCCTAAAGTCCCTGAGTTCCAACCGCTTCCAGCAACTTCTGTTCCCGCAGTGGATATCACCTTGCATCAGTTTGCCAATATCTGGAAGAGCGTACGATCAGCTCTGCTCAAGGCATCGTTCAGGTACAAGAAGTTTGCGGATAAGAAGCGTCGAGCAGTTCCTGCTCTCAAGGTGGGTGATCGGGTATGGTTATCCACGAAGAATTTGAGGTTAAGAGTTCCCAGTATGAAGTTTGCACCTCGCTACATCGGTCCTTTTAAAATTGATCAAGTCATCAATCCTGTTGCTTACAGACTCCAGTTGCCTCCCTTCTTAAAAATACCCAGGACATCCCATGTTTCCCTGTTGAAACCGCTAATCTTGAATCGGTTTCATTCCTCACTTCCTCCAACTCCGAAAGTCCAAACTCAACGAGGCGTTGAGTATGAAGTAGCCAAGATCCTGGACTCACGTCACCGTTACGGTCAACTTCAGTATCTTATTGACTGGAAGGGTTATGGCCCTGAGGAACGTTCTTGGACCAATGCTTCTGATGTCCATGCTCCTGCCTTGGTCCGGAGATTCCATTCCAAGTTTCCTCAAAAGCCAAAGAAGTGTCCTGGGGCCACTCCTAAAGGGGGGGGGGGTGCTGTCACGATCCGGGTATCTGGACGCCATTTCTTACCTATCAGATGCCTCCTAAGGCTGGCTCAGCGCTCCAGGACCGGATCCCATCTGTCATCCTGATGTGCACATTCCCGCATCCTCTCCTGTCTCTCTGGACGCAGTCACAGTAACGCCTTATACATCTGGCATGGCGTCTCCCGCGGCCTCCGCCGCCGTCCCTGAGCTTCTGCATTCAGAGTGGCGATTACGTCAGCCGCGGCCTCCGCTGTGTCCGCGTGGTCGGATGTGCATCTGTCAGCCTGGCGTCTCCTGTCTCCGGTGGCCGGCGCCGCCATTACTGTTTTCCAGACCACATGGATTACAATCCAAACTTCCCTCCAAGTGTCTGCATGGGCGCAGCCATCTTGGATTCTGTCAGCTGATCATTCCTACCAATCCGTTGTCAGTATTATTAATTTGCATAATTGCCTAGCCAATGCCTTCCTTGCTGCAGGTATAAATAGGTTGTGCCTGAGCAAGGAAGGCGTCAGTGCTTTGGTTGTCAAACCTAGTTCCAGTTTGTCTCTTTACTGTGATTGTCTTCCAGGTTCCAGCTCCTGTCTCCAGACTTCTGCTATAGAGACCAGCACCAGCATTCCATCTGCGGTGTAGCCTGACTCTCCGATCCATTCTGGACTCACCTGTTTCCAGCTACAACATCACCTGCTTCCAGCTCAGCTTCCAGCAGTGTACAGCTTCTCTTAAAGGGCCGGTGTCCTTTCTGCAGTTTACCACTCTCCACCGGTATTATTATTTCTCCGCTCTCAAATTCTACATTTCATCTATATTGCATCGCTCTCAAGCTTTATTTATTATTTAACTGGTTCCAGCCAGTATCCACTCTGTGCCAACACCTGTCTGGTTCTAACCAGTACCCACAGCAGCATTTTATCTACAGCAGTCCAGCTTTCCCTGGAACACCAGCTGGTACGACCCTGGGCTTTCCTCATTGCTACAGTTGAGCCTGGTAAGGACTTTCCAACTTGCAGATAATAAGAACTGTCTCATACCACCAGAGCTCTGTGGCCCCTGCCACCCTGTAGTACCCAGGAACTGTATTATTATTTCTCTGCTGATTTTTATGTTACTTTTTACTGCTACTGTGATGCATGGAGTTTGTCATAAATAAATATCATTGACTTTTACTCAAGTTGTCGTGGTCACGCCTTCGGGCGGTTTCTCTTCATGTTACTTACATGTCCAGGGGTCTGATACAACCTCCCAGGTTCCGGTACATCTCAGCCCCTACAACTGAGGCTGCCTTCCGTCAGCTCAGGCCCTCAGTTGTGACAGATAAATAGTAATAATCAGTGTTGATAGCCACACAAAAAAAACAAAAAACGACCTGTGTATGTAAATAGTCTGGCGCGTACATAGAATACAACACAATTGCTTAATGATCTAAAGATAAGTACCCAATTAATTCAACAAGTGCCTGATAAGCAGGCTCAGCAGCAGTAATGGAGATTGATTTGTATACTTGCAGGTTTCTATCAATAAACTAGCATCAGTATGGAGAGACAGTACCCGTGCCGTTCGTCCGCTAACTTCTGCTGCCTTCCCATATGTGAAAATCACCACAGTCAATGGGAGGGGAGAGAGTCAGCGGCCGGAACGGGTATGAAGAAAGAAAGTGGCGTTACTTGCTGTTGTCAGGAAACAGGGAGGGGTGACCCTGTTAACAGTTTGTCATTGCAGGGAAAACCCACTCCCGTCCCGCAATGAGTGCGCGCCAAAATACCTATGAGAGTGGTGTATAGTCCTCCTGATCTGCTGGGTTGCTGCCGTAGGTTTGATACATGTCCCTGGTTGCCTACGAGTCCGGGCCCTGGAATCCCGGAGAGGACGTCAGAGTGACGTCAGTATGAGACTGAAGCTGGACGTACGTTTCACCCTAGCCGGGCTTGTTCACCATGGATCCTATTGTGGTCCTACTGCTTTGTGCCTATATACTGACCGCAGCCAATCATAATTAGGGGCCTGTAAATTCAAATCCAAATAAGAATGGGGCAGTGGCATGTCGCCAATTAACCAGGCTTAATTAAGTTGATCACTACATACATAATTGGAAATAAGAATGGAATGAAAAGGCTACTAATATACAACATAAGAATAATTATATAGCTAATTATAAACGGAGAAAAAGAGGGATGGAAAATAGGAATGAAAATAATAATAAAATTAAAATAAAAAATATAAAATATATATATAAAGAAAGAAAAAATATATATAGAGAAAAAAATGTATATAGAGAAAAAATAATATTAATGATAATAATAATAATAAAAATGAATATAAAAATTAATTAATAGTAAAAAAGTTTGTTAAATAAAAAAATATGAAATATAAAATATAAAAAATAATAATAAAAAATAATGATAATAATGGATGATAATAAATAATAAGTAAATAATAAATGATGATGCAGTTGGTAATTAAAGTGAGAATAATTGGTGATTGCCAGAGGTGACACTAAAATTGATGATAGGATGGTTTTATTATCAAAGATTAAATTTTTTATAGTGTGATATAAAAAGACAATTGTATCCAATTTACATGTATTAGTGCACTATATCTGATTATTCTCTGCATGAATATCTATGGAACAACGCCACAATTGCACACATGCTTCTTGGGACATGTATGCACATAATAGTTTCTAAAAAGAAATAAATTAAAATAATAATAATGATAATAATAATAAGAAATTAGATTAAAGTAAAAGGAGAAGAGAAAAAAGTAGAAAAAGAAAAGAGAAAAAGGAAGGTTTAATGAGAAAAGGGAAAGACAAAAGTCTATCCCACAGACTGTATATGCATAGAGAAGGCGGATGTTCAAAAAGCTCTATAGGTGGTTAAAAACGCTCCATAATTGATATTTTCATTGAGTCCCCTTGGCGAGAGAGATCCGAGTTTGAAGATCCATTTGCTCTCTTTTTTCAAGAGTTCCCTATTGAGATCTCCACCTCTCAAGCCCAGCTGTACCTTTTCCAAACCAAAAATCCGTAGGTCGTCTGAGGAGCAGTGATGTTCTTTATAGAAGTGCTTAGCCACCGTGGTTAGAGGTCTAAGTCTTTTGGCATCAGATTCAAAGTTCCTAATTGTACCTATATGCTCCAACGCTCGTTGCTTGAGCAATCTTGAGGTCTTTCCTACATAATAAATATGGCAGGTGCAGGTTATACAGTAGATTACATTTTTTGTCTTGCAATTGAAGAAGTCCATTATAGGTTGTATCACCCCGTACTTGTCCGTGATCGAATCCTTGTGTAATATATGTCTACAGACTTTGCAATTGCCACACGGGAAGCTACCCTTGATGGCTAGTTGTTTGGGTGGTCTTGCCTCAAAGTGACTTTTGACAAGTCTATCCTTGAGGCTTGTAGATCTTCGCCAGCTCATCGAGACCTGATCCTTCAGTATTTTATTCAAATCAGCATCTGTGTGTAACACAGACCAATGTTTCTGGATGATACACCTGATTTCATTCCATTCGGCACTAAAATTGCCTACAAAGCGAATCTCTGTATCTTTGGATTTGACTCTTTTGTTCTTAAAGATAAGTGAATCTCTGTCAACCTGCCTAATATCTCTTCGCGCCTTCTTAATGGACCTGTTACTGTATCCCCTATTACGAAGTCTCCTTGATAGTTCTAAACTTTTCTCTAGGAAAGTATTCTCATCAGAGCAGTTCCTTTTAAGTCTAAGGAATTCCCCTTTGGGGATGTTTTTGACCGTGGGCGGGAAGTGGGAGCTGGAGTGGTGGAGTATGGAATTAGTGGCCGTTGGTTTCCTGAAAAGTTCCGTACCGACAAGGTTGTCTTGGTCACGGAAGATGGTAAGGTCCAGAAAAGAGATCTTATTCTTGCTTGCTTCGAATGTGAATTTGAGGTTTAAGTCATTGACATGTAAGTCCTGTACAAAAGACTCCAAAGATTCCATGTCACCTTCCCAAACAAGGAGTATATCGTCTATATAACGAAGCCATAATAGAATCCTCCTAGTGTGTTGATCATTTTTCTCCTGAAACACCACTTCCCGTTCCCACCAGCCTAAAAATAAATTTGCATACGTGGGGGCACAGGATGCACCCATCGCCGTCCCCCTTGTTTGTATGTAAAACTGAGGGGTATATATACTAAAATTCGTATTTTCCCGACTGAGGTTAAAGTTCAATCACGAATGACATCGAAAGTGTAAAGTTGCAACTTTTTGAATTTATTACGACTAATTTACTAAGTTGTCGTATTCTGCATTTTCGGATTTACCGATGTTGATGTCATTCGTTTTTTTTGCAGTGTTTTACGTGAGTGACTTGTAAAACACTGCCGACTTTAATACAATGAATCTCGGCCGGATCTGAGAGATCCGTGCTGGGCTTCATTGTGCACCTTTATTAAAATAGAAATCAGTGTTAAAATAAATAAAAAAAATTGCGTGGGGTCCCCCCTCCTAAGCCAAACCAGCCTCGGGCTCTTTGAGCCGGCCCTGGTTGAAAAAATATGGGGGGAAAAATGACAGGGGTTCCCCCATATTTAAGCAACCAGCAGCGGGCTCTGCGCCTGGTCCTGGTTCCAAAAATACGGGGGACAAAAAGCGTAGGGGTCCCCCGTATTTCTGAAACCAGCACCGGGCTCCACTAGCCAGATACCAAATGCCACAGCCGGGGGACACTTTTATCTAGGTCCCTGCGGCCCTGGCATTACATAACCAACTAGTCACCCCTGGCCGGGGTACCCTGGAGGAGTGGGGACCCCTTCAATCAAGGGGTCCCCCCCCCTCCAGCCACCCAAGGGCCAGGGGTGAAGCCCGAGGCTGTCCCCCCCATCCAAGGGCTGCCGATGGGAGGCTGATAGCCTTTTTGTCAAAAATTGAACATTGTTTTTAGTAGCAGTACTACAAGTCCCAGCAAGCCTCCCCCGCAAGCTGGTACTTGGAGAACCACAAGTACCAGCATGCGGTGGAAAACCGGGCCCACTGGTACCTGTAGTACTACTACTAAAAAAATACCCCAATAAAAACAGAAGACACACAGCTTGAAAGTAAAAGTTTAATACATACATCCACACCTCCATATACACATACTTACCTATGTTCACACGAGGCTCGGTCCTCTTCTCCATGTAGAATCCATGGGGTACCTGTTGAAAAAATTATACTCACATAATCCAGTGTAGATGGCTCCTCTTTTTCTCAATTTGTAATCCTGGTACTTTGCAAAATAACAAAACGGACATCCGACCTCGCACTGAAAGGGGCCCCATGTTTTCACATGGGACCCCTTTCCCTGAATGCCAGGAACTCCCCCTGACTTCTGTCTAAGAGGGTTCCATCAGCCAATCAGGGAGCGCCACATTGTGGCACCCTCCTGATTGACTGTGTGCTCCTGTAGTGTATGTCAGGTAGCACACGGCAGTGTTACAATGTAGCGCCTATGCGCTCCATTGTAACCAATGGTGGAAACTTTGTGGTTAGCGGTTGACCGAAAGTAACCTCACCGCTAACCACAAAGTTCCCACCATTGGGTACAATGGAGCGCATAGGCGCTACATTGTAACACTGCCGTGTGCTACCTGACATACACTACAGGAGCACACAGCCAATCAGGAGGGTGCCACAATGTGGCGCTCCCTGATTGGCTGATGGAACCCTCTTAGACAGAAGTCAGGGGGGGTTCCTGGCATTCGGGGAAAGGGGTCCCATGTGAAAACATGGGGCCCCTTTCAGTACGAGGTCGGGTGTCCGTTTTGTTATTTCGCAAAGTACCGGGATTACAAATTGAGAAAAAGAGGAGCCATCTACACTGGATTATGTGAGTATAATTTTTTCAACAAGTACCCCATGGATTCTACATGGAGAAGAGGACCGACCCTCGTGTGAACATAGGTAATTATGTGTATATGGAGGTGTGGATGTATGTATTAAACTTTTACTTTTAAGGTGTGTGTCTTCTGTTTTTATTGGGGTATTTTTTTAGTAGTAGTACTACAGGTACCAGCGGCCCCGGTTTTCCACCACATGCTGGTACTTGTGGTTCTCCAAGTACCAGCTTGCGGGGGAGGCTTGCTGGGACTTGTAGTACTGCTACTAAAAACAATATTCAATTTTTGACAAAAAGGCTATCAGCCTCCCATCTGCAGCCCTTGGATGGGGGGACAGCCTCGGGCTTCACCCCTGGCCCTTGGGTGGCTGGAGGGGGGGGGACCCCTTGATTGTAGGGGTCCCCACTCCTCCAGGGTACCCCGGCCAGGGTGACTAGTTGGTTATGTAATGCCAGGGCCGCAGGGACCTAGATAAAAGTGTCCCCCGGCTGTGGCATTATGTAGCTGGCTAGTGGAGCCCGGTGCTAGTTTCAGAAATACGGGGGACCCCTACGCTTTTTGTCCCCCGTATTTTTGGAACCAGAACCAGGCGCAGAGCCCGGTGCTGGTTGCTTAAATATGGGGGAACCCCTGTCATTTTTTCCCCCATATTTTTTCAACCAGGGCCGGCTCAAAGAGCCCGAGGCTGGTTTGGCTTAGGAGGGGGGACCCCACGCATTTTTTTTTAACAAAAAAAACAATTTCCCACCCCTTACCACTGAAAAACATGCACAGATCTCATGGATCCGTGCATGCCTATCCGAACACGGTAAAAAAAACAGGTCTGGTTTTTTTTAGCACTTTTTCACGATTTGTAATTCTGCACGGCAGTGTTTGGCTATTGTCGGCAGTGTTTGTGATTTGCACTTTTTAGTAAATGACCGATTTCTACCAAATTGCAGGCGTATTTGACCGATGGTGTATTGATTCGTATTTTTTTCCTAGGACTTCCAAAATAATACGAATGCCCTCATCACTGCCGTGATTTGAGTTTAGTAAATTCCCGAGATGACACTTTGAAGAAAAAACATCATCTCGGTCAAAATCGGGACCTTAGTAAATATACCCCTTATTGTCAAAGATGAAGTAGTTGTAGTGTAAAACAAAATGTAGCAGGTCCAAAAAGTCAGATGTGTACCAAGTTTGTTGTAAATTGCTCCAGGCCTTCAACAGTTATGCTGTCTGCTGACATTCTCTGTGCTGCTGTCCCACCCCTAGGGGTGCTAGAGGTGTCTGACCCCCACAGTGTTTGTTTCCAGAGTGACAGTCATATGTGTACTAAGTTTGTTGTAAATTGCTGCAGGCGTTCCAGAGTTATGCTGACTGCTGAAATACTCAGTGCTTCTGCCTCACCCAGGGCCAGATTAACAATGGGGCGGATGGAGCTGCAGCTCCAGGCCTCCACATAAAAATAGGCCCATCATCCTGGTAGCAGTATAATGACCAGACGCACAGCTGACCAAACAATCATAAATCATAAGTATTAAAATTGTTTTTGTCGTTTTTCACAAAATTATTAAATTTTTCTATGTTTATTTAGGGAGACATTCGGGCATACGTGACTCCAGCCACACCCACATAGCACTGGTCACAGCTCCTCTCCTTCTAAGTATAGGCCCTTGAAAATATTCAGATCCGCTGCAGTGCTATGTAATTGGTGTAGGCGCCGCTGCTGCTGTCCCTCTCCTTCACCATAGGCTGTCCTCTGCCGCTGTGAATGCTGGGATGCGCTTCCCTCATCACAGTGGCGGAGGACAGCCTGTGGTTAAGGAGAGGGACAGCAGCAGCGGCACCGCTACCAATTACATTGCGCTGCTACGGCTCCCTCCTCCCCTTCCCTCCTCATTCTTCTCCCCTGCCCGGGATCATCATGATCTGCCAGAAGCTGCATGAGGAGCCTGACTGCCAGCGGAGACAGTAAGTATAATCTATTCTTTCTTTCTGTCTGTCTATCTATCTATCTATCTATCTATCTATCTATTCTGTCTGTCTGCCTTAATGTGTAAAAAGGGGGACGCTGTCTGCCGCAATGTGTAAAAAAGGGGACGCTATCTGCCGTAATGTGTAAAAAGGGGAATCTGTCTGCCATAATGTGTAAAAAGGGGACGCTGTCTGCCGTAATGTGTAAAAAGGGGACGCTGTCTGCCGTAATGTGTAAAAGGTGGATGCTGTCTGCCGTAATGTGTAAATAGGGGAATCTGTCAGCCGTAAGGTGTAAAAGGGGCTCTACCTGGTGTAGTGGCGCTACTGTGCGGCGTAATTTGAATAATGGAGACTACTGTGCACTGTTATATGAATTGGTATTATTTTATGGGCGCGCACTGCCCCTGTTTTACATAGAGGGGGGGGGGGGGCTCCGATGCCATTATTTGCACACAGCGCTAAAATGTCTAGTTACGGCACTGTTGCTAGGTGTCCATTTCCCTGGCCCTGAGCAGATAACCCACACCAGATCCTCTCCAGGGGTGAGGGGGTGGACTTGGATGGGATGAGGTGGGGGGGGGGGCAAAGCATTTTGTCGCACATGGGCCCACCACTCACTAGTTCTGCCACTGGTTGCAGGCAAACAAAATTGACCACACTTGCAAACTTACTGTTTGACTCGATCACTGAAAGGCATAACCTTTGAGCAATTTGGCAGATCACATGGAGGCTAATGTTATAATATACCTGTTAGGTTGTTCAGGCACTGGTCACTCTGTACTCCCTAGTTCTGCTTCTGTATGAAAATGACCTTACAAACAGGTGGATAGAGGTCATCAGCTCACACTGTTTATCTACCTGCAAGGTCAAATCTCTATAGTAGTGACATTTTCTGTACAATGGGGGTAATTCCAAGTTGATCGCAGCAGGAACTTTTTTAGCAGTTGGGCAAAACCATGTGCACTGCAGGGGAGGCAGATATAACATGTGCAGAGAGAGATAGATTTGGGTGTGGTGAGTTCAATCTAATTTGCAGTGTAAAAATAAAGCAGCCAGTATTTACCCTGTACAGAAACAAAATAACCCACCCAAATCTAACTCTCTCTGCAAATGTTATATCTGCCCCCCCTGCAGTACACATGGTTTTGCCCAACTGCTAAAATTTTTCCTGCTGCGATCAACTTGGAATTACCCCCAATGTTCTTTATAACATGGCCCAGTAATAAATTATGGTTTGGGCAATAAGAGATCACACAGGGTATTTGCTTAGGCCTGACAATACTGTTTTTTTGCAACATCTTTTTATTATGTTTTCAACAGTAATGCAAACATTACAAAACGTTAAAGGGCAAAGAGAAAGACACACAAATCGTACAATCGTACAGTCAATGGACAGTAATGCAGAGGCAGAACTAGTGAGTGGTGGGTCCAGGTGCAACAATATGCTTTGGGACCCCACCCCTGGCCCAAAGTAGAGACTATTTATACATGTCCGGGAAAAAAAAGCGTTGCCTCTTGGCACACAGGGTATCGGTATTTATTCATGTACCATGTAAAATAGTCTTCAATCAAATCAGGATAATCCTGAATTGATTGAAGACTATTTTACATTGTACATGAATAAATACTGAAACCCTGGGGCAGATGTATTAAGCTCGGAGAAGGCATAAAGAAGTGATAAAGAAGTGATAAAGCAGTGATAAGTGGAAGGTGATAACGCACCAGCCAGTCAGCTTCTAACTGTAATTTTTCAAATTCGTAATAATTAGCTGGTGCGTTATCACTTTGTGCTTATCGCTGGTTTATCACTTCTTTATCCCTTCTCCAGGTTAATACATCTGCCCACAGGGTCGGACTGGCCCACAGGAGCACGGGGGGGATCGGGGGAGAGACCCCTAGTCCCCCCCCCCTTCATTTTCTGGGGATCAGGTTCCAGAATGTGCTCTATTTATACATTATACATATGTTATGGTTTGGAAGAATTAAGCTGATTAATACCACACAAGCTTATTAAGCTGGTTGCTGCTGATATACTATTGGTAGGTGTACTACAACACACCGACTCTATTGAAATGGGTGGTCTTCTGTATGCCGGCGGTCGGGCTCCCGGCGCTCAGTATACCGGCGCCGGGAGCCCGACAGCCGGCATACCGACACTTATTTTCCCTCGTGGGGGTCCAAGACCCCCATAGAGGGAGAATAAAATAGTGTGGCGCGCGTAGCGCGCCACCGTGCCCGGTAGCGTGGCGAGCGCAGCGAGCCCGCAAGGGGCTCATTTGCGCTCGCCACGCTGTCGGTAAGCCGGCGGTCGGGCTCCCGGCGCCGGTATGCTGGTCGCCGGGAGCCGGACCGCCGGCCAGCCGTAGTGAACCCATTGAAATATAGTTGTAAAAAGAGATAGTTCAGCGCATCCCTAGCTTATTCTTATTTATATCAAAGTTTAAATAAAATAATTTAAAATGGTCTGAAATAAAAGCGTACAGAGGTTGTAATAAGCAGATTTACAGAGTCTGGTATAAAGGGGTTTATACAATTTTATTGTGAATAAAGACAATAGATAATAAAATGATGATTTTTTTTTTAAAAGATAAGTACCGGTACAAAAGACTCCAAAACATACAACACCTAAACAATAGCAATACATACAAACAAAAAAACACAAAGAATCCTGTGGGTACACTGAAAAGCGATTTACACCACTAGGAATAGTGTGATTGATTGGGCTAGAATTGCGCTTGCCACTTAATATCAACAAAGTCCTTATTGAATATACTGTCTGTTTTTCAGCTAGAATAGCTCAGTACAAACATTGGTTTAGTATAGAGTCACTGTAGCTACTTGGTAGCTGATGTTATCTTCTTTTTACTCGCAGTTAGTCCTCTTATTGCTGTTAGCACAGTCTCTGCTCTTACTGATGCATTTATTTAGTACAAGAGCACTGATTAAATGAAGAAATAAATGGATCCTACCGTTTCATCGAGGAGATAACAAGGTTCCTGCATGGAATATAGTTTCTCAGTCCCTGTAGTGGCCGCAAAGTAGCGGTGGTGTTCGTCTGCCGGCAGACGTCCCGACTCCCTCTAGCTTGCTTCCGGGTGGCTGTATGAAGCAGCTCTGGCGGCTTGCTTCTGGACGTCTGTACGGATCGTGATCCGTTGCTTCACGATCGACGCCTTTCACCTTACACAAAAGGCTTCGTCAGGATTGTGGAATAATGGATTTGACAACCCAGCGCTATTTAAATGGTTTCCACGGACTTCATTGTATATTTCCGCCCTCAAAGTGAATGGGGTTACTGGCCTCCTTGCCCTTAATGTTGCCCTTAATGTTGTTTCTGCTGCGGGGTACACTGGGCTTCACAAGGAATGGACAATGGGGTGTAGAGTAGGATCTTGCTACTGCAGCACCAACAGGCTCAAAGCTTTGACTGTTCCCAGAATGCATAGCGCCGCCTCCTATATCACCCCGCCTCCCTGCACAGGATCTCAGTTTTATAGTTGGTGCTGCAGTAGCAGGCACTTAACAAAGGGGCTGCTCCAGGCAGCCCTAAGAAGAGCTTTTTTCTGAGGAAAAAAGTGAAGACTTCAAGGGCAGCAGCAGTGTTACATGTCAGTGGACATTGACGGCTGCAGCTCCGGCTCTCCCGAGCCCTGGTTGCCGGGTAACTACAGCAGGAGGCTCCGATTTTCTTCTTGTCAGGCACACACGACGGGGGCTCTCCATGATCGCGTGGCCGCGCTTCGGGAGGTGGTAAGTGTGTCCCGCTTGCGGGACCCGGTCTTTATCGCGATCCGGCGTGGTCAGTGGGAGGCGGGCCGCGCGCGCTGGCGGTGGACACTGTGGCAGTACAGGCGATCCCACTAGATCACCAGGGCATGGGACAGGTCAGGTTTTCTTTATAAACCGCTTTATTAGAGCCCACAGTACCCGGTGGTTTTGCCAGCAAGGGAATAAAGCTTGGACCTGAAGCCCCTCCCCTAGCCCCAGGGCGCCATTTCCTGCAAATGTTCCCGCCCTGGAGCTGCATCTCTGTCTCTCCCTCACTCCCTGGCAGTGTCTGCGGCGCCATTATCCCTCAGCTCACTGTTCCTGGGAATGCTTGGGCAAATCCTCCGATGTAAAGCCGCCTGGTTGTCAGTGCTGTGACTTTACAAGACACTTAAGTATTCTACCTGCCTTTTTTAGTCAGTGTTAGTTAAGAAAGAGTGCACTTGGTCAGAGTTTCCTAGTACAATTACCTTGTGATATACATCCAGTTCTTACTGTGTACTGTTATATCTATTGTTATATAGCTGTGTAAGCTAGTCCAGAGCAGTATTATTGTTAGTAATAACCTCTGCATTGTACAGACTGTGACTATTTGTGTGTGCATTTGATAGCTGATTGGTGTCCATTTTGTGTCTTTCAATCAACCTGCTATCCCTATATTCTAACCTGAGGGGGCTTGGTGCATCAGGTTTTATCTAATATAGGATTTTCACAAAGATATACTGTATTACGTATTTTTCTCTGATTTAGTCACCATATCTCTCCTTTATCTCTGCTGGTGCTGACTACACTGCGCAGGGGTTTGGGCTAGAGGTATTGTGCTGCTGACAAATTGTACTTTGTTACCTGATACTGCAAGTTATATTATGTCTGCTTCTGAGGGTAATGGTTCTGGGGCTGAACACACTGCCGATGTTGCTGAAGCCGCAAATACCTATGAGGAGAATATAGCAGCTTTGGGCTCTGGTTCTGGAGGCTCCTTGCCCCCCAGTGGGACGGTGGCAATGGGGGCAAATAATGACCCGCCGTGGGACGCTTTTTCCACGCTTCTGCATACGCTAGTTCATAAACTAACACCCCCTATGGGACCCCCAATGCCGGTGCAACCGTTTGTGGTCCCTGCAGCTAACCCGCCGTGGGCGGACGATTTATCTGCTCAAATAAAGAAGTTGAACCAGTTCCTGACTACTAAAAAGTCTGACCGTCGCTCGCCTATGTCCAAGGGGTCCTCTAAGCGAGCGCTTGTCTCCTCACAATCCACTGCTGTCACTGACACCTCGTCGGATGAAGACGGCACTTACACTGACCCCACAGGTTCTGACTCAGATACTGCTGATGGGGAGGGTGGTTCACATGTGGATGTTCCTGATCTTTTGGAGGCTATTAAGTTAATTTTACAGATTACGGATGATCCCGAGCCATCCGTTCCTCCTAAGAAACCAGATAGGTTCAAGCGTCAGAAAGTGATTAAACAAGTATTACCTCACTCTGACCACCTAATTGATATACATCAGGAACCCTGGGAAAACCCGGGTACGAAGTTTGTGCCTCAAAAGAAGATGCTGGCTCGCTATCCCCTCACGCCGGAGCTGTCTAAGAATTGGGAAACGCCTCCTCCAGTGGACTCACATGTGGCTAGGATGGTGGTTTCCTCAGCTCTACCGGTCACCACCGTCACGTCTCTAAAAGAGCCTACGGATAAATGTGTGGAGGGTTGTCTGAAAGCAATTTACACCCTCACGGGTGCTGCACAAAGGCCCACTATTGCAGCTACTTGGGCTGCAGAGGCCATTGAAGCATGGGCCTTGGAGTTAGAAGCTGAAATCTCCTCTGACCATGCTAGACAATGCTTGTCTTATATTGTCACAGCTTCTCGTTATATTAAAGAGGCTGCTTCTGATGCCGGTATCCTGGCAGCCAAGGCCTCTACTACGTCAGTCCTGGCTCGCCGGATATTGTGGCTGAGATCCTGGTCAGTGGATCTGGACTCTAGAAAAACCCTGGAGGTACTCCCTTTTAAGGTAGATAGTCTGTTTGGGGAGGACTTAAATAAGATTGTGGCTGACTTGGCTACTGCCAAAACTGCCTGTCTGCCAAGTACTGCTCCTTCTGTGTCGAAGGCTAAAGGTACTTCCTTTCGCCCCTTTCGTCCTTCAGGTAAAGCAAAAGGTCAGGCGTACAACAAGCAGGCCTGCACTTCCAAACCTGGTAAGCCGAAGCCCAAAAGAGCCTGGGCGGCCCGTCAGCCAGCTTTACAAGACAGATAAGCCTGCCGCATGACGGGGCGGGCCTCCCTCTGGGGGATCCCAGGGTGGGGGGCCGGCTTCTAGGGTATACCCAGGAATCGTTGAAGACCACTTCAGATGCCTGGGTACGGGAAGTCGTCTCTCGAGGTTACGCCATAGCCTTCAAAAACCGACCCCCTCATCGATTTTGCCAGACAGATGTCCCGTTGGACAAGACAAAGGCAAACACTCTACATTCGGTGGTACAGACCCTCCTGGATACAGGAGTCGTAGTACAGGTGCCTCTTGCACAGAGGGGCCCAGGGGTACTATTCTCCGCCCATTCTCAACCTCAAGGCATTGAACAGGTTTGTGAAGGTTTCCAAGTTCCGAATGGAAACCCTTCGCTCTATAGTTCTGACCTTGGAACCTGGGGACTTCATGGTCTCCCTGGATATACAGGATACTTACCTGCATATTCCTATAGCAGTGTCTCATCAGCAATACCTGAGATTTGCGATTGGCAACTGCCATTACCAGTTTCGGGCGTTACCTTTTGGTTTAACAACAGCTCCGCGAGTCTTTACAAAAGTCATGGCGGTGATGACAGTGGTACTCCGCCGTCAAGGGGTCAGGATACTTCCGTATTTGGACGACTTGTTAATCCTGGCAAATTCCTCAGAACTTCTCCTGCGTCATCTAGATGTGACGGTCCGGTTTCTGCAAGCCCACGGGTGGCTCATCAACTGGAAGAAGTCATCCCTAATCCCTGCTCAGAGCATGGTGCATCTGGGAGCACTATTGGACACTCATAAGTCACAACCAACGGTTATTCCTGTCTCAGGAGAAAGTCCTGAAACTTCAGGACAGGATTCGTTGCTTCCTATCTCGTCCGCAAGTGTCGATACATTCGGCGATGCAGGTGCTGGGCCTCATGGTGACAGCATTCGACATGGTGGAGTACGCTCAATTTCACTCTCGCCCTCTCCAAAGGCTGATTCTAGACAAATGGGACGGCCTCCCTCACCGGATCAGGTCTCAAATGATCTCATTGACTCCGGAGGTCCGTCTGTCGCTGCTCTGGTGGCTCCGGGACCAACAACTGTGCAGGAGCCGTCCGTTCTGGATATCTGACTGGGTCCTGTTGACGACAGATGCCAGTCTAAGAGGTTGGGGCGTGGTGCTGGAGCAACACTCCCTTCAGGGGCGGTAGACCAAGGAGGAGTACCTCCTCTCGATCAATATTCTGGAGTTGCGGGCGGTCTTCAATGCCTTGAACCTAGCCCAGCATTTAATTCAGAACCGTCCTGTTCAAGTACAGTCGGACAACGCCAGCACAGTGGCTTACATAAATCATCAAGGCGGCACTCGAAGCCGCCTAGCAATGAAGGAAGTCTCACGGATTCTACAGTGGGCAGAACGCCATCTACCGGCCATATCGGCAATATTCATTCCGGGAGTCCTGAATTTGGAAGCAGACTTTCTCAGTCGTCAGGACGTGCATGCCGGCAAGTGGGGCCTCCATCCAGAAGTGTTTCAACTCCTAGTGGAAAGGTGGGGCCTTCCAGACGTAGATCTGATGGCGTCTCGACACAATCACAAGGTTCCGGTCTTCGGAGCAAGGACAAGGGATCCTCAAGCAGCATTCGTGGATGCGCTGGCGGTACCGTGGAGGTTTTGGCTGCCGTACGGGTTCCCTCCGGTGTCACTCCTGCCCAGGGTAATTCGGAAGTTCAAGCAAGAAAAAGGAATTATGCTTCTCACAGCTCCAGCGTGGCCCAGACGGCACTGGTTCTCAGACCTGCAAGGCCTATCGTCAGAGCGTCCAATTCTACTTCCACAATGCCCAGACCTCCTCGTTCAGGGCCCCTGTGTCTACCAGGACCTAGCTCGGCTGTCTTTGACGGCGTGGCTCTTGAAGCTTCCGTCTTAAGGGCTAAAGGGTTTTCTGAGGCGGTCATTCAAACTATGTTGCGGGCCCAGAAACCGTCTTCGGCTCGGATTTACTATAGGGTCTGGCATTCTTACTTGGTTTGGTGCGCATCTAACGACTATGACGCCTCCAAGTGTAGTATAGCCAAGTTATTGGCTTTTCTTCAGCAGGGCCTGGACTTAGGCCTGCGTCTGGTCTCCCTCAGGGTTCAAATATCTGCCTTGTCGGTGTGGTTTCAGAGAAAAATTGCGACCTTACCTGATGTGCATACCTTTACTCAGGGCGTGTTGCGTATCCAACCTCCCTATGTCCCGCCTGTAGCTCCTTGGGACTTGTCGGTGGTTTTGGAGGCGTTACAAGAGTCTCCGTTTGAACCTCTTGGTTCAGCTGACCTTAAGTGGCTTTCCCTTAAGGTGGTGTTTCTGCTGGCTATTGCTTCAGATAGAAGAGTGTCGGATTTGGGTGCCTTGTCCTGTAGTTCCCCATATCTGATATTTCACCGTGACCGGGCGGTTCTTAGGACTCTTCCCGGCTATCTACCTAAGGTGGTTTCTTCGTTCCACTTTAATCAGCAGATTGTAGTTTCGGCACTTGTTTCTCCTGATCTGTCTCCCAAAGAGCGGCCTTTGGGTGTGGTACGGGCTCTCCGTATCTATGTGAAGAGAACTGCTCCTATTAGGAAATCTGATTCTCTTTTTGTTGTGTTTGGGTTTTACAAACGGGGCTGGCCTTCTCACAAGCAAACTGTGGCCAGATGGATTAGAATGGTGATTGCACATGCTTATGTGAAGGCTGGTCTCTCTGCTCCTGATCACATTAAGGCCCATTCTACTCGGTCTGTTGGACCTTCTTGGGCGGGGCAACGTGGTGCGACCCTTGAACAATTGTGCAAGGCGGCTACATGGTCCTCTGTGAACACGTTCATAAGGTTCTATGCTTTCGATACTGCCGCTTCCCAGGATGCTTCCTTTGGACGCCGGGTTCTTGTGCCCGCTACAGTGCGTCCCCTCCCATAAGGAACTGCTTTAGGACATCCCCATTGTCCATTCCTTGTGGAGCCCAGTGTACCCCGCAGCAGAAAATGAGTTTTATGGTAAGAACTTACCTTTGTTAAAACTCTTTCTGCGAGGTACACTGGGCTCCACAAGGCGCCCACCCTGACGCACTTAGCTTCTTTGGGTTAGTATGGCATTAGCCGCTGACACTTCTCTTGTCGTGAGAGTGTGGTGTATGTGGCTACTAACCGTTGTCATCTCTTTTCCTGCTACTGCATTGGGCTGGTTAACTAAAAACTGAGCTCCTGTGCAGGGAGGCGGGGTTATAGAGGAGGCGGCGCTGTGCATTCTGGGAACAGTCAAAGCTTTGAGCCTGTTGTTGCCTCGGATCAAGATCCTACTCTACACCCCATTGTCCATTCCTTATGGAGCCCAGTGTACCTCGCAGAAAGAGTTTTAACAAAGGTAAGTTCTTACCATAAAACTCGTTATATATATTCATGTGTATCAATTTATACATAAAAGACAGGACAAAAACAAAGAACAGAACATAAAACACACATCTATAGGGAAAATGTATTTAAAAAAAAATAAAAAAATAAAAAATATATATATATATATATATATATAAAAAGAAATATATCTCCTATGTAATAGCCCAGATCTGTGACTTTGTGACTCATTTGCTAACGCTGGGCGGAGTCACAACACTGGGCGGAGTTAGTCAAATGAGTCACAGATCTGGGCAGAAGCAGATAGTATGGGCATGGCACAGGCAGGGGTGCATACCTCCTAGCTTTCTTCAGGCAGAAGGAGGGACACACGTGCGATGAAAAGGGGGCATGGCAAACAAAAAGGGGCGTGAATTCACGGGAGGGCCCCCGTTTTCGTCAGTGAGGGGGCATGCCCAGCGCTCTGTGAGCTGCTGGCATGCCTCCAGCGGCGGATTATGAGTCCGGGGGGCCCAGGGCACTTGAGACAGGGGAGCCCTATCTCATTGCTGTGCCTGCTGTGGGGTTGGGGGCGTGGCCTAATCGCGGGCTGCGTGGCCACGCCCCCTTAGGCAAATTCCGGATTATTTTTTTATATGGAATTTTGGCCCCTCAGCTAGGGCTAAACCAGAGGAGGTGGTCGCTCCCCCCTACACACCCGCACAGGCAGAAGAAAGCAGGGAGACTGCTGCCTCCCTGCAACACCACAGACCTGCCAACACGCAGCAGTGTGTGCTGACTGTAGCACAATGCTGCCGCTGTTGCTGGCAGGACGGGGGAGCTTCTGAGCTGGGACAGAGCTACTCCAGCCAGGGGGCCCCCTAAAACTGTGGGGCCCACGGTACGTACCCCCTGCCCCCCCCCCCTTAATACGGCTCTGCTGCCGGAACCCTGGGACAGTTGGGAGGTATGGGGATGTGTGAGGGGGTATGCCGTACAGACAGACGGGCACCGGCTCACTGTGTGCTTGACCCCCCACATCAGCATACTCAGCAGGGTCTCTCTGGCATGGAGGAGCGTCACTTTCTGGCACACTCCACGCTTCTTAGCTGCAGTTTTGTGGGGCACCTGCCGCTGTGCAGTTTCCGTACTGCCTCTGTTATCTCCAGCCCCAGCAACCCCACCGCTAGCTGCAGCACTGCCGCCCGCAGTGAGGTGCGCCCAGCTCCTTCACACACTTTAGCCGGCGGGCAGCGCTGCAGAAGTCCGAGCTGCTTACAGGCTCCGACCCCCTCCTCCATCCAGCTGCAGCGTCTCCTGGGAGCTAACCAGTCACTCCCACAGTGCCCAGCAGCCGCGAGGTCCGCGCCGCGTGCATGCTATGACCCCCTCCTCCCTCCAGTCGCAGCGTCTCCTGGGGGCTAACCAGTCACTACCAGTCTCCCCTTACCACAGTGCCCGGCAGCTGCGCGAGGTCTGCGGTGTGTGACTGAGGGGGGGGGGGGATGCTGACGGGCAAAGGAAGCAGGACTCCAGCCTGAGAGAGTCAGCCATGCCAAGTCTCCACCAGCAGCAGATCCCAACAGGTTGGAGTGGAACAGCAGCAGCCAGCAGCAGTGACTCCGGTAAGACACATCTGTCTGTCACCACTGTTTTGTCCCTAATACCAATCTCTCCCGTGAACTGTGTTCTGTCATGTTCCTGTCACCCCTGGCCTTGCCCTGTCACCCTTATCCTGGCCCTTTCACCCTTATCCTGGCCCTTTCACCCTTATCCTGGCCCTGTCACCCTTATGCTGGCCCTGTTACCCCTATCCTGTCCCTGTCATTTCTGTCCTAGCCCCGTTGCCCCTGTCCTTGCCCCAACGCCCCTGTCCTGGCCCCGTCACCCCTGTCCTGGCCCCATCACCCCTGTTCTGACACTGTCACCCCTGTCCTGGCCCCCGTCACCACTGTTCTGACCCTGTCACTCCTGTCCTGGCCCTGTTACTGCATGCCCTCCAACTACTTTTTTGGCAGGTACAGTACCCGCAGCGCCTCCAGACCCCTCCTCAATGCATCACACCTCCGTACCTTCCCCTCCACCACATGTGGCACTCCACCCCTCCCCCACACGCTGTGCCTCCTACGCCCCTCCACCACCCACAGCACCTCCAGACCCCCTCCACCATCCACCCCCCATATATGTCTCCCCCCACACCTGCCCCCCTCCACCCGCAGCATCTGCAGTCCCCCCCTCCCCCACCCCTCCCCCACCCATGGCACCCCCGCACCTGCCGCGCCTCCGGACCCCCTTCCCCATCCGCCGCATCACCCGTACCTGCCCTTCCCCTACCCACGGTGCCTCCGGATCCCCTACCCCACCCCCGGCATCCCCGCCACTTCCCATCCCACAGCACCTACGGAACCCTTCACCCATCCGCAACATCCCGCACCTGCCCCTCTCCCACCCATGGCACCCCTGCCACTCCCCCACCTACAGTGCCTCCAGACCCCTCCAGACCCCTCCCCCATCTGCAGCCCCCACTCCTCTGCCCCTCCCCCACCCGCAGCACCTCCCGACCCTTCCCCATCCGTCGTCCCCCCGGTTCCGCCCCCCCTCCACCCGCAGCATCTACAGACACCCTCCCCCATCCGCAGTCCCCCCGCACCCACTACATTCTGTACATCATGCCCTGCAGGTGCTGTTCACGCCGTCGCAAGGGGCTGCGCCTCCTTCACCATCGCACGCCCTTTCATTGTGCAATATTTAACCACTAACAAAGGAATGCAGGTAATACTCCATATAATACAAATATTGAACCCCAGAAAGGCATGCATGGGTTAAGGGGGCGTAGCCCCTTGCGACGCTGTGAAGAGCGCCCGTAGGGCGCGATGAAGCACCTAGTATATATATATATAAAAAGATGTATAAAGATATATATATATGTAGAGAATTGGAACACGGCACTCACAGGACTTACTAAACATGCATTGAGCAGAGTCAAAGAGAGCTGGCTGGACAGCAATAAATTTCGTCAGGACAAAGATCAACACAAATACAAAAGAGCTTACCTTAAATACCAACACCAACCACAGACTGATACCCCCGCAGCAGCACGAGCGGGTCCCGGACGGGGGCCGATGACATCACTCCCCAGCGACGCACGCTCTCCAGCGTCATTACCATGGCAACCCGCCGTACAAACCCTCATATATATATAGATAGAAAAATCTATTGTGCTGTATATTTGATTATATTGGGTTATTCATTATTTATTAGTGATGTCTGCTTAGGTGTTTGTAAGGGATTTTTTTCCCTTGCAGTGCTAATTTCTTATTTTCACCCATAAATAGATAAAGGTACTTATTATTCCATATACATGCAGTACACAAGCTGCAGGTATATTATGTTAATATTTTAAGGTAATACGCTTTTAAAAGAAATAGATACATGTAATAAAACTCATAAGATAGCAAAATGTAAAGATAAAAAATATATGATAAATATACCTACAGATGTCATATCTGATAGAGTCAAATATCTACCCTTTAACATAAGCTATATACTAATACCGTGTAGCCGTAATGGCCGCTAAACCACGTGCACGTGCTGCGTACTTTATACGCAGTTTGCGTATAAAGAACCGTACGTGGTACGCACGTTGCGTACACACGCTGCGCTGAGTGTATGGAATACACGCAGCGAGCGTACACACAGTTGTTAACCTTTAAACCTTTTTCAATGAACACTGTAAGGGTATGCTTATACTGTAAACCTTAGTACTGTAATATTACCACAATGTAACGATGATTAACCTTTGTTATATGAAAGCTGTTTGAGCGATTGAGATGCTCAGAAACCCTCTATAATGACTGGTGAAACACACTGCTTGCTAAGGTTCCAACACCTTTATAGATGATATTTCGTACGTAAAAAGGGGAAAACAGTTACAGCTCATACACTACAGACCTAACATTAATACCTAAAACAGAATAACTAAACAGAAATATAAACAATAGCGAACGATCGCAAATACACATAAACAGAAAGAGAATAAATGGCAAACACTTAAAGGATAACAAAAAGAGAACAATTGCATACACACAGAGTAACGAAATGCCCACAGAGAAACTTACACACGTGGGAATGACTCGCAGGCGCTATCTAGAAACCAGCCCTCAGCTTTTCACCATGAAAACCTTTGTAGAGAGAAGTGAGTGCTGGTCTAGCTATGGTGGTCTTTATATACACATCCTACAGTACAATACAATGGTCCCTACAATCTCATTGATTATTGGACACAGGAATGTGTCTCTGCATTATAACAACAGGTCATAGGTGGATTTGAACAGGTGGGCTGTGACTATTTCAAACTGCTCAGGTGGGAGGTAATCACAGGATTCCCGCCGCATGGATAATGAACTGCAAATACAGTAAATGTCCATAAACTTCTTATAGACATAACTATACGCAGGAGCGATTAATCTCTTCCTAACCAACACCGGAATGTTTATAATAAAATACTCTTTAGTTAGACACTAGACACCACCGTTCAACCTTTGCCTGACCCTTCGTATCATGCAAAGAGGAATCCCTGAGTCCACGAACAATTTACACTAATTATACTCACAGACAATATTAAGGGGACCATTATCTACAAAACGCACTATATTAGTTAACTATGCTATAAACGAGTCGCCCGCTACAAGCTCATAAACTCTACCGTAAATACGCATATACCGCGCGTAATCGCCGGAGCGAGTGTACGCAATTTGCGGACATGTGCACGTATGGCAGATTGAATGCACGAGCAGCGGGCATGTGCATTGGGGTTAGTATAAGGCATTGTGGATTACGATATTTTTCGACTTTGACAGTCCACCCTTTGGCAGTCAACATTAACTGCCACTTTCTAAACAATTCAAACAGAAAAATATATATGTCATCGTGGAATACCTTATTATGATTGGGTAGAGGGAGGAGAGGAGAAGGTGGGAAAGATATGACCTAGTGAGATAGTGAAAGCATGTGTGTATGAAATCCATTTCTGAGGGGTCATGTATCATCGTGCCGTACGTGTTCTAAATCAAGCTTCGAGGTATTGCGAAGTATACATTTGAATCCTTCTTATCCCGTATTAAGGGTCTGTGGATGGGCTGTCAAACTCTACCGAGCTCTTTTCGGCTTTTGGTTACAACAAATGGGGTGCACATTAGTTGATGATACATGAAAGGGGAGAATATGTGAGTGCTAATATGTGAAAATCACCTGTCGACTATGTGGGGTACTACCTGGAGGTTGTAGAGATGAAGATAAGAAACATGCGTTATAAATGCAGTCATGTGATTATGTATGTGTTCGCCGATTGGGGTCTTGTTGATGTCTTGTCTGATGTCTTGTCCGGATCGTCGTATCTTTACTGTAGCTTTGAGGTTTATTGGCAAACAAAAAGCTTCTTCAAGTGTCCATAAAAAGAATTACAGTCTCTAAAAGCTCGTTAGGTGTCTGTGACACAGTTCATCAGTGGTCTTGTATAGGGGGTCATCAAATTCTTCTTCCAGGCGGATCTCTTGGTACCTCGGAGAAAATCAAAGGAGAAACGGGTGAAAGATACGGACCGTGGAATCACATTTTATCACAACATTGTCTCGATTGACGGGTCATAAATTAAATTAGTTGTTGTTACAATGCCCTCACTCCTCAGACTCATCAATTTGGTACTACGCTTGCAATTTGTTAGAATCCGAACTCATCTGAATACCAGACCAATCAGTACGATAACTCCCAGAATACATAGGAGGAACTTCCCTACAGTAACGATAACATTTTGAGCCCATTCTCCTAAACCTGAGAACCAATTTCGTGGGTACAACCATGATACCCAGCCGGTTAGTTCATTACCTACAGAAGCAAGGGTTAGGTTGTGCCTCCTTCGGAACTCCCACTTCAATTGCAAGATATCGTCCATCTTTTGATCTATGACCTCTGTTGGGTCCTCAGTGCTGTTTGTGATATATGTACAACATTTCACACCATACTGAGTTGCTAGGGTGACACAATACCCTCCTGTCACTGCTGTGAGGTAATTTAGAACCATCCTGTGCTGTACCAGTTCCGTTTTGTAAGCTTGCAATTCTCTCCCGGTATACCTGAAGGTGTCATCATACATCTCTGTGATATTATCTAACAGGTTCGCTAGCGCAGTTATATACCTATAATTTATAACTCCTCTGGCGGTATGGGTGATATCTAACGCGAGTAGGAATTGAATCCCGGTGGATTCGTGAATCAAATCAGAGGCCGCATGCTCTGTCCTATCTACAAGGTGTCTCTTTACAATGTGTTCGTATTGAGTGTGAGTGTAAGGAGCTTGGGCACTGCGGTGAATGTCTTTCATTTTGTTATGGGTTATGGTCATAACTTCTGGCAACACTCTTCCAATGTAACACTATCCCTCTGAGTTTGGGGCAAGCCACTTATACGCCTTTCTCCCACATATGAAATATGAATCATCGGGGAGAACATATGGGATAGAAAATGACATAACCATATTACAAACCTTCCATGAAAACAGTCCTATCCCTAACTCTCTCATTTGTCTAGTACACGTATCAGGCTGTATGACATGTGCACAGTATCCTGGTGATACTTCTCCAACTCGCATGATCCTACTTCCTAGAGTGTACCTATACCGGAAATATTTTCCACTGTCGGCTATGTGGCGTATAAGCTCTGAATCTATGGGCATTCTGTCGGCTCTGTGTGAAAATGTCATGGTTTGGTGGTTCCATGACACCTCCCAATTTCCCGGCTTTCGGGGATTGGAAATTTTAAAACATATTAGGGACCTATCTACATGGTATTGTTGGAGCTTCAAACTAGGAGGACTAGAAATATTAAATCTCTTGTCCACCGGTCTCCCACCCTTTAACTCAAGTACCTCATCTACCGTTAAAGGATATGGCACTAGTCCTGACTTTCTATGACCTTGAGGTACTTGTGAGCATACCCAACAGTCTGTCTGATTTAACACTTTACCCACCAATGAGTGATAGTCACTCAATGGATGCCGGTCCATGTTGATATTAAAACGGGACTGACATTCCTTGATGCAACCGTCCTCAACTATGTTGTCACAATTTCTACAAATACAATTCTCTTCAGCTAACAATCCTTCACAATGTCTATTAATAACATGGCTACCAGATCGTTTTCTGATACTCGCCTTTGCTCGGTGATTGTGTTGCTCTTGGAATTCTACGCCTCCATCTTGATCATCAGAACCCATTCCAGATCCCTCTTTGGCCTCTCTGGTACTCTCGCCGAAACAGACTGCTCTGGTCAACAACAGGGTCAACGGGAAAATCCGGAACACAGTCTCTTGGGGCAAGTCCATCTTAGAGGAGGGAAAGGAGAAGAATAAGAAGGGGGGAGGAGAATAGGAGGGAGATGGGAACTGGAGAAAATAACAAAAGGGAAAAAGAAATCTGGCTCGACAACCGCCTCCGATCTTATTGTTTTCAGCGCTCAGGTGTCGTTTCAACCTTCCTGGAACAGACACTCTAGTGATACAATTTCCTCTACCGTCTGTTCTTTGTCACGGGACCTCTCCGGATCAGCGACCTTCTTACAGTGAGACGAATGAACCCAAGTCTCTCTCTCGGCAACCTTTAACGCTGTCGTGCTGGTCAATAAGACTTGATATGGTCCTTCCCATCTGTCAATAAGGCAACCTGAGCGTAAAAAGTTTCGAATCATTACATAATCCCCAGGTTCAATGTCATGACAATTACTGTCTGGCAGATCAGGAATCACTAGCTTTAGATTGTCATTTTGATTCCTTAACTGCTTACTCATCTTAACCAGATATTTTACAGTTACTTCATTGTTACATTTCAAATCATCCTGGGGGTCAATCATTACATGAGGTTGTCGACCAAACAGAATCTCAAAGGGTGACAGGTTAAGAGGGGACCTGGGAGTGGTTCTGATGCTATACAATACAAGTGGCAAAGCTTCCGGCCACAACAATCCTGTTTCAGCCATCACTTTGCTCAATTTGTTCTTAATAGTGCTGTTTACTCTTTCCACTTTCGCACTCGCCTGGGGGCGATACGGAGTATGCAGCTTACTATTAATTCCCATTAATTTACACATTACCTGAAAGACTTCACCTGTAAAATGGGTACCCCTATCGCTTTCAATTATCCTAGGGATACCATACCTGCACACAAATTCCTGCACAATTTTCTTTGCAGTAAACGTAGCGGTATTTGTGGCAGCGGGGAATGCTTCAACCCAATTTGAGAACACATCAATACAAACCAATACATACTTTAAATTTCTACAAGGTGGTAATTGTATGAAATCAATTTGTATTACCTGGAAAGGACCATCTGTAGGAGGGATATGGGATGGCTCTGTTGGTATTGCCTTTCCGATATTCTTCCTCAAGCAGGTGAGACATGTCATCGCTCTTTTACCCGCATGGGAAGAAAATCCTGGTGCGCACCAATATGCTCTTACCAACTTACACATTCCTTCTTTGCCTAGATGAGTCAGCCCATGTGCCGCTTCCGCTAGACTTGGAAGGTATGCTCTGGGTGCCACTGGCTTACCTTGTCCATCTGTCCAGAGTCCTGAGGACTCCTGGCCATATCCTTTTGACCTCCAAACTGCCTTTTCTTGTGGTGAACACAAATTTTGCATTTCACTCAATTTCTGCGTGTTTACAGTATTAAATACCATCAGTTGAGTGGTGTCTATCTGTATGGGGGTACTGGCTGCTGATTTAGCAGCTTCGTCTGCTCGGCTGTTACCAAGTGACACTGGGTCTTGGCTGTATGTGTGGGCTTTACACTTGATAACAGCCACTCTGTCAGGTTCTTGTATTGCTGCTAAAAGTCTTTTGATGTGGGTTGCATGTGCACCGGGTGTGCCAGCTGCCGTCATGAGATTTCTGAGGCGCCATAGGGCCCCGAAATCATGAACTACTCCAAAGGCGTACCTAGAATCTGTGTAGATATTGGCTGACTTACCTTTAGCCAATTCACACGCTCTGGTTAGGGCGACCAGTTCAGCAACTTGTGCTGAGTGAGGTGGGCCCAGGGGTTCCGCTTCTATGGTACCTTTGTCGTCTACGACTGCGTATCCAGTACACAAGTCTCCAGAGTCCGTCTGTCTGTGACAACTACCGTCGGTGTAGAAAGTAAAATCTACACCTTCTAGTGGATTGTCACTGATGTCAGGCCTTGCCGTGAAATTTTGGGTCAAATATTCCATACAATCATGTGAGTCAGTGTCTGTACTAAATCCTCCTTCGCCATCATTCTCATCCCCCACCCTTTGTGCCTGTCCAGGCACACCTGGGAGATACGTTGCCGGATTTAGTGCACTGCATCTCTTTATGGTGATGTTTACAGGGGCCATTAGTGCTAATTCCCACCTTGTAAACCGTGCGGATGAGACATGTCTGGTTTGGGCAGAATTTAATAAGGCTGACACTGCATGAGGTGTATGAATTGTGAGGTTGTGTCCTAGCACTACATCTTCGCTTTTACTTACTAGCAATGCCATTGCTGCAACACTTCGCAAGCATGTGGGGAGGGATCGCGCTACCGTGTCTAGCTGAGCGCTGTAGTAGGCTACCGGCCTGCTGGCATCACCGTGCTTCTGGGTTAAGACACCTGCCACACATCCAGCATTTTCCGTACCGTACAGTTCAAAGGGTTTTCCATAATCTGGCATACCTAATGCTGGTGCCTGCGTTAGTCACTGCTTGAGTCTCTCAAACGCCAGTTCAGACTAATCTGTGTGCGAGATCCGATCTGGTTTGTTTGATGAGACCATCTCCTGCAAAGGTAGGGCCAGTATGGAAAATCCTGGGATCCAGTTACGACAGTACCCACACATTCCTAGGAATGTGCGAATCTGTTGCCGAGTCTGTGGCAGGGTCATGTCGTGAATTGCCTGTACTCTATCAGTAGTGAGGTGTCTCAGTCCTTGTGTCAAACAATGCCCCAAATATTTTACCTTGGTTTGGCATAACTGCAACTTGTCCTTTGAAACCTTGTGTCCTGTATCAGAAAGATGAAACAGAAGCTGTTTCGTGTCTCTCAAGGACGATTCGAGTGAATCAGAACACAGCAGTAAGTTGTCTACATACTGTATTAATATTGATCCGCTCTCAGGTTGAAAGGATTGTAAACAATCATGCAAAGCCTGCGAGAAAATACTTGGGCTGTTGATGAAACCTTGTGGTAAACGAGTCCAGGTGTACTGTACTCCTCTATATGTAAATGCAAACAAATATTGACTGTCAGGGTGCAGAGGTACCGAGAAGAAGGCGGAGCAGAGGTCAATTACAGTGAAAAATTTGGCAGTGGGAGGGATTTGCATAAGGATGACAGCTGGATTTGGCACTACGGGGAATTGGCTCTCAACTATTTTGTTGATCCCCCTTAGATCCTGCACTAACCTGTAACCCCTCCCCCCACTCTTTTTCACAGGGAAGATGGGACTATTGGCAGTGCTGGACGTTCTAACCAGAATACCCTGTTGTAGCAATCGCTCTATTACTGGGTAGACTCCTAACTCCACCTCTGGCTTCAGAGGATACTGTGGGATTTTTGGAGCTATCCTACCATCTTTTACTTGAACTACTACAGGAGCTACATTTGCCATTAATCCAGTGTCTTGTCCATCCTTGGTCCAAAGTGATTCCGGTATCTGGGAAATCATTTCCTCTACCTTGGACGGACACCTATCTGTAACAGCAGTATGCATCATTAACCTTTGTGGGGAATCTAGCATATCCCGTACTTCCTGAGCATGATTCTCGGGAATATCTAAGAACACACCTCCAGGAGTACAATATATGACACTCCCCATCTTGCAAATTAAATCTCTCCCAAGTAGATTAGTCGGAGCCGATGCAGCTAGCAAAAAGGAATGCTTGGTCTGCAAAGGCCCTACCGTAATCTCTGCTGGTTTGCTTAAAGGGTAGTGTTGTACTACTCCTGTTACTCCCATGGCTGGAATTGTCTTACCAGTGGTCTTCATACCCACTGTTGAATTTATCACTGACTTGGCCGCCACCGTATCTACAAGGAAAGGTAGAGATCTACCAGCTACATCAATTGTGACCTCGGGTTCACTGCCAAGGCTCGCAATTAATTTCACTGGCTGTAGACTACAGGTGTGGCCCCACCCCTATTGTAGGTGGTGACCTCCCCGGAGTGCGTTGGCAGCTACAACATGTGAAGGGGGTACCTGGGAATTATCAGAGACTTGCCAGTCTCTTTTTGGTGGGTACCTTTATGTTTCCCCTGCATGTGGCTCATAACTCCATCTCTGCGGTCCCTGATCCCAATTACGTGTGTCTTGTCATTGTCTAGGGGGTTGATATACCTTGTGTGTGTCTTTAAACATACAATTCCGTGCAATATGTCCCTCTTTTTGACAGTTGTAACATTTTATTACATTTGACTTACCCACAGGGGTCTGAGGCCTATACTGAGGTGGCTTTGTTGTAAGGGCTTGTATACTCACTGCCATCAGCTTATCGCCCTGTGACTCCCTGTGTCTCATGATGTTCCGATCATGATCAATAGCGGCCTCTCTCAAAGTAGCCACCGACAAACTCGCCAACATGGTTGGGTGGTCTGTACCCTCGTCCTCAATACTTGCTTTAAACCATCCATTAACACAGAAACTGCTACTTCCCTATGATGCACATTTGTCTTACAGTCTTCTATTCCTGTATACTTAGCCATTTCCTGCAATGCCCGATGGAAGTAATCAGAAGCCATTTCACCCTCTTTTTGTCTTATGGAGAAGATTTTGTTCCACTTGACAACAGCTGGGAAATATGTTCCTAACTGCAGGTTTATGCGTCTTACATTCTCCTGATTGTACTCATCAGTGAGGGGCATTTCTTCATCTAACCCACAATCAGTGATAAATCTCACAGAGTCAATGTTGGGGGGCAAACATGCCCTCAACACTGTTTGCCAATCTTTGTTATTGGGTTCTGCGGAGTTACCTAGTTCTCTAACAAACCTTTGACATGCAACTATATCTTTCCTAGGATCAGGGAATTCAGACATAATTGCTCTTAATTCTGTCCGGGAAAAAGGGCAGTGCATCGCAATGTTTCTGACTGGAGTGACTCCCGAAGTGTCAGTTTTCCCATTTGGGACCGCAATTACCCTGACAGGATTAAGTTCAATAACGTCCCTCTGGGTTGATTCTACAATATGTGGTGTAATTGTTTCTGTGTAGTGTACAGTGCCGTACTTACCTGCTGACACGACCTCACCTGTCCCTCCACTAGGGGCCTTTGCTACTCCTCTTACTGGTTGGGCCGTGCCCACTGTAGTCTCTGCTATGGTGGCTGCTAGAGAGAGTGCCGATATTGTGGTAGGCTCATCTTCCTGCTCGCAATCCTGGGGGAAGTTTAAGATGGGATACAACTTGCACGGGTTAACAGTAGTATCAATACACTTATCCACTTTACTCTTATCACTAACACATTTATTAAGTACATTTTTATCATATACCAGTGTGCCATTCTCTGCAGCCATTTTCTCTCCTGTTATGTATGGTGGTGGTGGTGATTGGAACCAGCTGCTTGAGCTAATCCTCTTTGAATTTCACCTTCCTGTTACCATAACTGTAAATAATCATAATGTCTAATTCTTTGCTTCCCGGACTTTATTAGGCATATCCTTCTTCTTAAATTGTGCAACACCTCAGGATTAAAACTGCCCACCCTGGGAAACTTTTCCCCATCGTTCACAGTCATTCGTTCCCATTCATTGCATAAAACCTCGGTGTGTGAACCATATTTCTCACACATTATGTACCTGGCCGACCCAGCTGGTCGTGGTACTGAATCAACCTGAACCTTGGTTGATCGCCCCTTACTTGAGCAACTGGCCCCCATAATTTTGCAGGTATTTGCCTTTTTTTTTTTCCCAGCGAATTTCCAACAAAAACAACCAAGTTCCCAGAGGTAAGGCGACGGTGAAAGTTCAACGAGTACCTTCACTCACTTCTCGCCCACGTCGACCAATACGCCCACACACTGCCTTAGCGCTGGCGTACTCAACCCAGGGCCCCTGCAACCTGAACCTCTATTTACTGGGGTGTGTGGGAGTATGCTACCCTCCCCAGTAAATATGAGTTGCTGGAGAATTCCTGTGTGATCAGCGAACCTCCCTTAAAATAAAAAAAAACCTACACAAATCACATTATAATGTACAAATAGCGTTTATGATCCCACAAAACTGAATGGGTATCAAGGTAACTAACTAATGCACACAATTACGTGCGGTACAGTCGCACTGCGGTTAAGTAACTATTACTTATTCGCCTTACGACCAGCGGAATCGGTTGTTTAGGCTGCGAAACCTTCAGCCGGAGCACGGGCCTATATGGGTTTTGCGTCAACCTCTCTGTGGGTTGCGCCCACTACCTCTAACCTTTCTTAAGTCAGGGTCTTCAACCTTAGCGACCTTCTGGTCTGCTGTAACACTAATTGCTCCTTTTACCTTAAATCACTGTTAACGTGAGATGGCCTTCTCCCACGCCACCACGTGTTCACTTCACGGGTGTATTTCTACGAGATCTCGAATTCTCTAAAGGTTCACCCAATAAAAAGAAAAATTCACTTGCATACACACGCTTCTTTTACTTTGATTTTTCTGTACAGAAAATTTCTTTCATTCAGGTAACACAGATTAATCCCAGAGGAGCTGCAGCAAGAGAAGGATCTTTTTTAAACTAGTTTTGGGAACTGAAAGAACTTGTGCTATTATCACGTGGCTACTATACCGCCCACACTAAAACAATGCTATTGTGTTATTTGTATCTAGTGGGCGTATCTGTACGCACGTTGCGTAAACACGCTACGTGTGTACGCCTGTGCGTCACATACGCTTGACTCGCACTCGGTGAGAGACACGTGTACACAGGCTGGATACGTCTACAGTAACACAAATAACACGCTTCTATAAATGTAAGCGATATTTCACTATAATCACTTACCGTACACCACACAGTATCTTCTATGCTGTGTGCGTGTTTTTACAATTACTCCCTTAAGTATTACTGTTTACTTTTAACTAAAATAGCAGCAAATTTTCTCAGTACGTTATCAAATGCAAATGGCAAACAGGATGGTGAGATATGCGAAAAATACACAAAATGAGAATACAGGTGTGTGCGTGTGTTGCGTATGCAATTTGCACCAATACAGAAATTTAAACCAGAATTAAAACAATAGCTGTATGTTCTTACCTTTCGGTTCCGGATCCCACCAGCATTCCTGCAAACCGAGCGGAGCAGACGCTTATCTAATCAGCACTACTGTATCCCCAACCACGAACACGGATACAAGGGATACTACCTTTCCGCCCTTTGCTGATAGATAAAGTCTGCCCGGTTCCACCAAGCTGTGGATATGAGGAGGACGGACGAGGCCCCAATTGATAGAGTCAAATATCTACCCTTTAACATAAGCTATATACTAATACCGTGTAGCCGTAATGGCCGCTAAACCACGTGCACGTGCTGCGTACTTTATACGCAGTTTGCGTATAAAGAACCGTACGTGGTACGCACGTTGCGTACACACGCTGCGCTGAGTGCATGGAATACACGCAGCGAGCGTACACACAGTTGTTAACCTTTAAACCTTTTTCAATGAACACTGTAAGGGTATGCTTATACTGTAAACCTTAGTACTGTAATATTACCACAATGTAACGATGATTAACCTTTGTTATATGAAAGCTGTTTGAGCGATTGAGATGCTCAGAAACCCTCTATAATGACTGGTGAAACACACTGCTTGCTAAGGTTCCAACACCTTTATAGATGATATTTCGTACGTAAAAAGGGGAAAACAGTTACAGCTCATACACTACAGACCTAACATTAATACCTAAAACAGAATAACTAAACAGAAATATAAACAATAGCGAACGATCGCAAATACACATAAACAGAAAGAGAATAAATGGCAAACACTTAAAGGATAACAAAAAGAGAACAATTGCATACACACAGAGTAACGAAATGGCCACAGAGAAACTTACACACGTGGGAATGACTCGCAGGCGCTATCTGGAAACCAGCCCTCAGCTTTTCACCATGAAAACCTTTGTAGAGAGAAGTGAGTGCTGGTCTAGCTATGGTGGTCTTTATATACACATCCTACAGTACAACACAATGGTCCCTACAATCTCATTGATTATTGGACACAGGAATGTGTCTCTGCATTATAACAACAGGTCATAGGTGGATTTGAACAGGTGGGCTGTGACTATTTCAAACTGCTCAGGTGGGAGGTATCCACAGGATTCCCGCCGCATGGATAATGAACTGCAAATACAGTAAATGTCAATAAACTTCTTATAGACATAACTATACGCAGGAGCGATTAATCTCTTCCTAACCAACACCGGAATGTTTCTAATAAAATACTCTTTAGTTAGACACTAGACACCACCGTTCAACCTTTGCCTGACCCTTCGTATCATGCAAAGAGGAATCCCTGAGTCCATGAACAATTTACACTAATTATACTCGCAGACATTATTAAGGGGACCATTATCTACAAAACGCACTATATTAGTTAACTATGCTATAAACGAGTCGCCCGCTACAAGCTCATAAACTCTACCGTAAATATGCATATACCGCGCGTAATCGCCGGAGCGAGTGTACGCAATTTGCGGACATGTGCACGTACAGCAGACTGAATGCACGAGCATCAGGCATGTGCATTGGGGTTAGTATAAGGCATTGTGGATTACGATATTTTTCGACTTTGACATATCTTATAAAGACAATATACATAACAGATATATATGGATAATGAATAGACTCATAAGACATATAAAAATACAGAGGATTAAGTAGACGAAGTAATAGAAGTGGGTACGGAGATAACTATTGTTTTAGCAGCTAGATCTTATAACCCTATATCTCAAAAGTACTGATGTTCAAATCAGATGCTATTGTTCTTATCGTAGAAAGGGTATTATTTCCATGTCCAGGTTAAGTCCCCTAGGTGCCATAGTGCCCATCTCGTATATCATCCTTGTCTCTTCTTTTGAGAGGATATCTTCCATGTTTCCACCCCTTTGGGGTCTCCTGATCTGCTTAAGTCCAATAAATTGTAATAGACCTTGATCCGAATTATGTGTTTCCTTGAAATGTATCGGTATACTATGATTTGTACGTTCATTTTTAATATTACATAAATGCTCCTGGATCCGGATATGTAGTTTTCTTTTCGTTTTGCCAATATACTGTAGGCCACATGGGCACCACAGCATATAAATAACTCCAGAAGTATACTTAAAAAACACAGGAGAGCGGTCCACGAGCGCTGCTAGATATTCCCAACCTAGCCTTGTGGGCAAAGTTCTGTGGGTATATATAAAGAGAGATCACCACACCACGTAATATCCAATATTCAATATCGGCTAAAATCCTTCCAGAGGAAAACTTTTGAACTCACCGTCAAACAGTGAGATGCGTGCACATAAAGGTATCTTTACTTGATTTCAATTCGTTCTTAATACACTTATCTCATATGGAACAACACTCACCTGGGTCTATAGACCCTGTATGCATTGAAAGGTTTCTTTCTCTTAAAGATATCCTTCACGGTGCCTCCCAATAGGAAAGATGCACAGGGTAGAATCCACAAAGGTTCAAGAAAATGTATTTTATTTACTTAAAAAAGATCCATAAACCATCCATATATAGAAAAATTTTAATATTGTATAAAAAATTAATACATATAAAACGAACAAGAAAACCTGGAAGGCATAAGTTGGGGCAGCTGTATTAACCTGGAGAAGGCATAAGGAAGTGATAAACCAGTGATATGTGCAAGGTGATAAAGGCAGCAGCCAATCAGATCCTAACTGTTAATTTACATATTGGAGCTGATTGGCTGGTGCCTTTATCACCTTGCACATATCACTGGTTTATCACTTCCTTATGCCTTCTCTAGGTTAATACATCTGGCCCAAGATTTTGTATCACTCTATACCCTAAGGCATATGGAAATGCTAAGAAAAATAAGGAGCTGGACTTTTCTTATGAAAATATGAAAAAATATGAAAATATGAAAAAAACCCTCTTTTAAGAAGAGGTAAATAGATTAAATGTTCATTATATTGTAGAGGGATAAGGGATTACTGCCCCCTTATAAAAATATCAGATGGAATGTTTTTTAATACAGTAGAAACTAATAGAATTAAGCTCAGACAGGAAGTGGGGTAGCTCTTGCAGAGGTATTTATAGCTGCCCCTTCCACACTCTCATTTATGGCTGTGAGGTGGATCCTGACACACTGAAAAGTAAGTTTGCAATAGCATGGTCTCTTATACTACATTTGAAAATGTGTGAACGTAAAACCTTTTCCTTTCATCTTATTTGGCTGCTTAGTTTACAAAAGCTTATAGGGATTATGATATATTATACCGTATCTATGGGATTTATTTAACATCAGTGGATAAAAGTCACTTTATGTAACCTATTTGACTGATGACTGATATTGTAAATGGATATAATCTATACTATAATTGAATATATTTTCTTATTAATAACAATAGAGATAACTTTGGGGCACTACCATTTGCTCTTATATATATGTTTTTTTATTATTATAATGATGAGATTCTCCCTCAATTTATAGGGACTGTTACAGAATTCCATTTTTGTTCTATACATAGATAAATTCGGGTGAAGCCAAATTGGTATGTACACCTGAATTGCTGATTGAACACTATTCTGTATCCATATGTTTTCTCACTATTGGTGACTATAGAAAGAGGCCTTTATAACTATCTAACAACTTAATTCTTGTTATGACACGATATAAATCATATTAAATAGTTATATAATATATGACCATTTAGTGGTCTTACTTAAATATTGGATTCCAGTCCTCTTGTTCCTTCCTCCTCTTTTTATTACTTATTTCTTTATTTTTTACATATATATAAACTAATATATGATATGATGGTAATTTTCCACATATCTATATTGTTGAACATTGATAATACTCTTCACATTGTCTGGTTGTGACACACTGAAAATGTAAACCAGTGATGATCGCTCCCGGCATGAAAATTGGTTATGTATGTCGGCAAACGACACTTACAAAATCCTGAATTATTGAGTTTGAAATGTATATATTTCTTTTAAAACCACCTAGATAATAACCCCTGATGAAGTCCTAAGGACGAAATGCGTTGGGTTTCTATTTCATTGCTCATCAGGACATACATCTGAACAACGCTGTTGAATATTGGATGGTCTATCTGTATTAATAGACATCACCAGAGAAAAACTTTGTCAGACGTATTACAATTGTTAGCAAACTTGATGTATGTGATCCTGTCATATATCTTATATGTATCAAAGTTTTAGATTAATTTGACTACGTTTTAAAAAAAATCCATTGTTAATCTATTGATAATAAAAGATTTTTTATCGATCTGTATGAATTGTAACAGGTGGTGTAGCTCCCTTGAGAACTTTCTTTTTCTTATATCTTTATCCTAATACCTTGTCTAACAGGAGGTATTTCTCAGAGGTGTAGCTTTTATCTAGCGCCAAGAATAAGGGTTTAGTTCGTTTGTATATATATATATATATATATATATATATATTTATAAAATATGCACTGTGTGTGTGTGGATTTACATTGTGGATTTACATTATATATGTTACATAGAGCTGTCAAGCGTACAAGTATGTAGTGTATGCTTGGCAGCTCGATGGCTCCAGTGGTAAGGCTCCTCTACTGCATCACGCTGACAGACTGCTCAGAGTCCCTCCCATCCCTCCTCCCAGCATTCACTGCGCTCGGCCACAAGAGACCTAGATGCAGCAGCGCTGATAGGAAGGATTCACAAATGCTGTAATCTACACATCCATAATATTAAACTAATGACTGTGCCGGCGCAAGACCCCTGCTGCCTGAGCCCTCCTCCCTTCTCCCTCCCGCAGTGGGACATGTCTTACTTGTGACTGACTGCGTATAATGAATCAGTATGACTCATTATAATGCAGCTGGTTTTGGACCCCTTCAATGCAGTGGGCCCCGGTGAAATGCACTGGTTGCACTGCCACAAGTTCCGCCACTGCAGTAACGCATAAAAAGAAAATATTGCAAGACTAAAGAACTAGGACTGCATCTTATGGTGACAAAAATCACATACATCAGCCTAATGTTAACAAATACTTAACCAAAGATATGTACGCGGACAAAGACAAGGAGGAAAACATTAGGGAATGAGAGAGAGAAGGTGGAGGGTTAATTCCAGGATGAAACAGGTAATAAGCAATTAGGGCTGGATTAAGACTTGAGGTGCCCGGGGCACTTCAGACAAGGGGGACTCGGTGGAAAGGGGAGTGTATATTAGATTGCGTATTCCTCCCAATATGACCCATTCCAGAAGGGACAAAATGCTCCTTAACTAGACTTCCCTCTTAATATATGATTGGCGTTACCTATGTTGAACTATTTAATTGATAAGAATGGTTATTCAACACAGGTGATTGCAATCATAAATTAAGAAGAAAGTCCAAGTAGAGAACATTTTGATCCTCCTAGAATGGGTTATGTTGGGAGTTATGGATTGCGTATATTACATTTAAGGGCCCTACTCATTAATAGATCCGCCGCCGAGCTGCCCAATGCCGGAAACGGCCGACGGCCAACCCGGTGGCGGGGGGGGGGGGGGGGAGCAGTGACGGGGGAGTCACCCGACTCCATACAAGTGCAGGCAAATATGGACGAGATCGTTAATTTTGGCCTGCATGCACAGCCGACGGGGCACCAGCGACGAACGAGCGCGGGGCCGCGCATCGTTCATCGCTGGTGCATCCACACTGACAGATATGAATGGTATCTCATTCAGTAAGGAACGAGATCGTTCATATCTGTCAGTTACATCGCCAAGTGTGTAGGGCCTATTAAACCAATAGTATATATAAGATCTAAACTAATAGTTTAATAATGCCTGGGTAATGTTTATATTTCCACTAAGTCAGTGGTTCCCAACCTCGGTCCTCAAGTACCCCCAACATTTCATGTTTTCCAGGTCACCTAGCAGATGATCAGGTGTATTTATTACTCCCTGACACATTTTAAAAGACCCACAGGTGGAGCAAATTATTTCACTTGCAATCCTGTGAGGATACCTGGAAAACAGGAACTGTTGGGGGTACTTGAGGACCGAGGTTGGGAACCACTGCACAAAGGGAAAGACAACTAGTTTATAACATTTTCTTATAGTGGAGCAAAAGCAACTTAACTTTGAAATACACATAGGAAAATAAAATCTATAATTTATCTTGTCACATTCAAGAATAGAAGCAGCCTATGTACTACTTACACAATGGGGCAGGACTCAGGTGGACTGTTTGTGTGTCTCTCTCTAGACCCTCATTAGATAATAGGTTACACAAGACCCAGACACCAAGGTAGGGATCCATCGACAGGTGCAAACCATCAATAGCTAACTATTGATGGCTGATGGTTTTGCCATCGATGACAGAGCTAATGTTTCTGTGCCATTAATGGCTGATTGGAACCAAATATTTATTAAAAAAATTCCCCCGGACATGGAGCTTAGCCCCGCCCCCAGTAACCCACTATGTCCTGCCCCATTTTTAGATTGGCCCGTGATCTGGCCAGAACCTGCCAGTGGCAGACATTGAGTGGTACAAACCATTGCTGGTTAACCATAGATGGTTCATGTGCCATCGAAGGTTATCACTGATGTCACCATCAATGGCTAATATTGATGGCCTGCCCACCGATTGCTATCTCTATCCCTGTGTCACTTACAACTCTCTCCACCCTCCTATCTCTCCTCTGGTTGGAAACCTCCGTTGGTAGCTCATGAAACCTGATACTCCTGTGTCTCTGTTTGCACTGCTGTTAGGGGTGCCACCAGGATGGTACTAGGTAGTGCTGTTCCTCTTGCCCAGCAGTCCTTTAGCCTCCTGCAGCCAAAGACTTTGCTTATAGCAGCCGCCTTTCCCGGGAGGATTAGGTCCGCCCAGTACTCAGATGCCCCCAAGTTTTTATGATAGACAAGGCTGCTGTGGGAGGCTGGGCAAGGCAAGTACGGAACTGGAGTCAGATTGGGACACAAAAAGGACCAGTCACACAGGACAAACAATAACTTCAGCACACTACCGTGTGCGACTGGCACGGGATCACTGTGGCAGATGGTACTCAGTAGCACCACAGTACTGGAGATGGGAAACCTAGCACTAGATACTGAACCGTAATGGCCGAGGTGATAGTGGTGCGGTCCCTAGTAGCAGCTAAATATAATACAGGCAGACAGAAATACAGGACCAGATAGCATGCAATACAGGAACTCACAAATGGACTTGCTGAATCGGACTGTGGAGCAGCACCAGCACAGGCAGACAGAAATACACGACCAGACCGTGGAGCAGCGTCGGCTACAGATGTACAAACAGACAGGACTGGAATACTGAAGTGACCACTAATAGCGACACCAACGGTACATGTATAACATGGTGGAATAGATGCTACGAGTGACACAGAAAGACATACTGTGGGACCAGACTGACTAAACACGGGTAATAACACAGGGTATAAACAAAAGCTCTAGTTGAGCAAATACAGACTGGAGTACACCGGATTGTGCACAAAATCAGGTACATAAACAGAAGCTCTTAACAGAGACAGTGTAGACTGGAGCACCCAGGAACAGGCACTTGCAGGGAAACAGCAGGCTCAGAGTATGACAGGATTAAACAAACTGTTCAGGGTTCATCAGGATAGACTGAATAGATCAGGTCTGCACAGAATCAGGATAAGGACTGAGTATAACCAGCTGCTAGGTCCTAAGCAGGCTGGGTAATAAAAGACACAATATCCAATCAGAACAGCCAAAAAGGACAAGCTCCCTTAATGAGGAGAGTCACTGCAGGTGAGCAGAAGACATAGGAGTCAGGCTGCAATTACACAGACCCACCAGAGGTGGCTTGTAACAACTGCATACTGTCCTGCTTGCATTCTGACTGCCTGGTTCTGCTGCTAGTGAAAGTTAGTAATGTAAGTGTGCACTGACCAGGGCGCCCGGGATACAGTATGCCCTGAACACCCCCCCTTCATTTGGCTATGTACGCAGTATGCAGTATGTCTCATTTTCAAACCAGAAAATAATGTAAAACACAAGCTCAAGATCAGGGCTGGTGCTAGGGTGTTTGGCGCCCCCCTGCAAACTATAAATTTGCGCCTCCCATACTTTACAAAGGGACAGTGCACATAATGCCCCCTAGAGCAATGACGCTTACACACAATGCCCCCTGTAGTAGTGACGCTTACGCACACAACTCCCCCTGTAGTAGTGACGCTTAAGCACCACTGCATCACATACAGCAGCGACATGTACTGAGCTGAGAGACACCCCCTCCCTCTCTGCGCCCGGTCATGTCTGAGCGCGGACCGGCCACAGCCACACAAGGCGGCAAGAACGGTCTTTGTTACCGCACTTTGCCTCCCGCGAGTTGCGGCAGTTACTATTTGAAAGCTGCACGAGGCAGCAGCCGTTTTGTTTGTGGCAAAAGGTGTATGTGAGCACTCGGTGGCAGGTGTGCCAGAAGCACGTACATAGGGGGTGATTCCGAGTTGTTCGCTCGCTAGCTGCTTTTAGCAACATTGCACACGCTAAGCCGCCGCCTACTGGGAGTGTATCTTAGCATAGCAAAACTGCTAACGAAAGCTTCGCTAATTTTCTCGTAACGATTACCCCGCAGTTTCTGAGTAGCTCCAGACTTACTCAGCCATTGCGACCAGCTCAGTCTTTTTCGTTCCTGGTTTGATGTCACAAACACACCCAGCGTTTGCCCAACCACTCCCCCGTATCTCCAGCCGCTCCAGCGCTTTGCAACTCGAACGCCTGCGTTTTTCCGCACACTCCCATAAAACGGCCAGTTTCCGCCCAGAAACACCCACTTCCTGTCAATCACACTACGATCAGCACAGCGGTGAAAAAGCTTCATTATGCCGTGAGTAAAATACCTAACTTTTGTGTAAAATAACTAAGCGCATGCGCTCTGCGAACCTTGCGCATGCGCAGTAAGCGACTAATCGCAGTATAGCGAAAATCGGCAACGAGCGAACAACTCAGAATGACCCCCATAAGGTAAATGCACTAATTACATGTAAACATTTTCATCTTATCTGTAAGAGGGCATGGGGATAGAATACTTGTGCTTTACCGCACAGATGATACTGAGCTGTGTTATTATTTATTATTATTTTGGTTGCCGTTACATAGCTCCTATCACAGCCATCCAATATTGGGACAATATAATCTCCTCTCCGATATACCAGTGACCCAAAAGTATCCACTGCAATATTATCCACGGTGAGGGGTGATAAAGCTAACTATTTATCTTATAACATTCACAATAATGGGTAAGAGACACAGTACGCAATTGGCGCATGAGGTACCGTAAGGGTACGCACTTAGCGTAGCATACGCTCGGCCGTGATCGAGACGCACATGCGACACGCTCGTTCACAGCTTAATGCGTGGTGTCGGGCACGCTATAGGCGGTTGACTACCGTAATGCTACGCTACCAGCGTAGCGGACGCTCGAGACCACGAGGAGATCACGAGCGGCGCAGACACTCACAGGATGACAATCAGTAAACCTTGAATGTAACACACCGAAAGGATACTCTTATGCTGTAAACCTTGTACTGAAATACTGTAGAAATATAATGCTGCTTAACCTTGTTAATGCTAAAGCTGCTTGAGCGTTTGAGACGCTCCTATTACCTTCTGCAATATAATAAACACACGATACCTTGCTAAGGTTCCAACACCTTTACTAACAAGCTTTTAGTTATATTGAAAAGGGGAAACAGTTTACAAGTCATACACTACAAGCTAACATATAATTCTAACAGAATATCTAGACAGAAATATACAATAGCGTCACAAACTTATACTATAACAGAGAGAGGGAATGGCCAATACAAACAGAGAACAAGTTGGTTTGCAGAGAATTACTTACACACACTGGGAATGATCGCTGCGCAGCTTTCTGGTACCAGCTCCGAGTTAGTCAAGATGAAAACCGTTTGTGGAGAGTGAGAGAGCTGCCCAGGCTGGCTGATCTTATATACACTGCGTACAGTATACTACAAAGGGACCTATAATCTCATTGTTCATTGGACACAGGAATGTCTCCCTGCATCATAACAAAAGGTCATAGGTTAGTTTGAACAGGTGGGCTGCGACTATATCAAACTGCTCAGGTGGGAGGGAATCTGAAGATTCCCGCCGCATGGGTAATGAATCGCAAATATAGGAAATGTCCAGAAAATACTAATGGTCATAACTATGCGCAGGAGCGATTAATCTTTACCTAACCAGCACCGGATTGTTTCTACTAAAATGTTCTTTAGTTAGGTACCAGACACAGCTGTTCAAACCCTGTCTGACCCTTCGTACCATACAAAGAGGAATTCCTCTGTCCAGCGACCATTTACATTAAACAAACTTACAGTCATTATTAAGGGGAACATTATCTATAAAACATACTATTTGGTTTTATTATTTAGCGATTGAGTCGCTTGCTAGACGCACACAAACTCTACCGTAAATGCACATACCACGCGCTCGAGCGCATGGCCGAGGCGCCATCACGCGGCTGCGAGTATCCGCACGCACGGGAGAGAATGTGCACGTGCAGCAGGCACGCGCATGGGGTGGATATATGGCAACGTGTAGCATGATATTTTTCGACTTTGACAGTCCACCCTTTGGCAGTCATCAATAACTGCCACTTCCTAAAACAGTTCAAAAAAGAAAAATATATGTCATATGTAAATACATTTCTATGATTAGGTAAGGGAGAAGAGGATCAGGTGGGAAAAAGGTATGACCTAGTGAGATAGTAGAAGCATGTGTGTATGAATCCATGTTTGAGGGGTCATGTATCATCGTGCCGTACGTGTTTTAGATCAAGCTTCGAGGTATTGCGAAGTATACATTTGAATTCCTTCTTATCCCGTATTACGGGTCTGTGGATGGGCTGTCAAACTTTACCGAGCTCTTTTCGGCTTTTAGTTGTAACAAAATGGGGGAGCACATTTTAGTTGATGATACATGATTGGGGGGATGTGTGAGTGCTGATATCTGTATCTATATTCCCTATCGACTATGTGTCATTACCTGAAGGTTGTAGAAATGAAGATAAGAAGCAATTATGGTAAATGCAGTCATAAACTATGTGAGTTTAATATACATTTGCCGATTGAGGTCTTGTCTTGTGTCTTGTCTCGATGTACATGTTGACTGTAGTCTCCTGCTGCTTTTGCTATAAATGACGGCAAAAAGCTTTCTCAATGTCCATAGACTTACAATCTTTAAGGTATTGGGCTATCGTGAAAGTTAAAGTCACTAGGGATATTGGGGGTCTATGGCATTGTCCATCAATGGTCTGTATAAAAGAGGTTGTCAAATTCTTCTTCCAAGCGGATGTCTTTGTACCTTGGAGGAAAACAAAGGAGAAACGGGTGAAAGAAACGGACCGTGGAATCACATTTTCATCACAACATTGTCTCTATCGTTGGGTCATACATCAAATTAGTCGTTGTTAGTACAGTGTCCTCGCTCCTTAGACTCATCACCCTGGTATTACTTTTATGCTTCGCTAAAACCCGAACACATCTAAATATCAGGCCAACCAATATGACGACTCCCAGAATACACAAAAGAAATTTCCCTACATCCATAATAATACCTTGGGCCCATTCTCCTAAGCCCGAGAACCAATTTCGTGGGTTCAACCATGACACCCAACTGGTCAGCTCATTACCCACAGCAGCGAGTGTGAGATTGTGTTTCCTTCGAAACTCCCACTTTAATTGTAAAATGTCATCCATCTTTTGGTCTATGACCTCGGCTGGGTCCTCCGTGCTGTTTGTAATGTACGTGCAGCACTTTATTCCATATTGAGTTGCCAGGGTAACACAATACCCGCCTGTCACAGCTGTGAGGTAATTGAGAATCATCCTATGCTGAACCAGTTCTGTTTTGTAGGCTTGTAACTCTTTCCCAGTGTACCTGAATGTGTCGTCATACATTTCGGTGATATTGTCTAATAAATTTGCAAGCGCAGATATATATTTATAATTTATCACTCCTCTGGCGGTACGAGTGATATCTAACGCGATTAGGAATTGAATCCCGGTGGATTCATGGATCAGGTCAGAGGCCGGATGCTCTGTTCTCTCTATCAGGTGCCGTTTAACGATGTGCTCGTAATGAGTGTGAGTATAAGGAGCTTGGGCACTGCGGTGAATATCTTTCATTTTGTTATGGGTTACAGTCATTACTTCAGGCAGTACTTTTCCAATATAGCACAATCCCTCTGAGTTTGGGGCAAGCCACTTATACGCCTTCCTCCCGCATATGAATTATGCATCATCGGGGAGAACATATGGGACGGAGTATGACATTATCATGTTACAAATTTTCCATGTGAAATCTCCTAACCCTAATTCTCCCATCTGTTTAGTACACGTATCAGTTTGTACGATCTGTGCACAGTATCCTGGTGATACCTCTCCAACTCGCATGGTCCTACTTCCTAAGGTGTACCTATACCGGAAAAATTTCCTATGGTCGGCTATCTGGCGTATAAGTTCTGTTTCTATGGGCATTCTGTCGGGTCTGTATGAAAAGGTCATGGTTTGATTACTCCATGACACTTCCCAATTTCCCGGCTTTCGGGGATTGGAAATGTTAAAACATACTAAAGACCTAACCACATGATATTGGTGGAGCTTCAAACTAGGAGGACTACAGATATTAAACCTCTTGTCCACCGGCCTCCCACCACTTAGCTCAAGTACCTCTCCTACAGTTAATGGGAATGGTACTAGTCCTGATTTGCTATGGCCTTGAGGTACTTGAGAGCATACCCAACAGTCTGTCTGATTTAACACTTTACCCACTAAGGAGTGATAGTCACTCAATGGATGCCGGTCCATGTGGACATTAAAACTGGACTGACATTTCTTTATGCACCCATCCTCAACTATATTGTCACAATGCCTACAGATGCAGTTCTCTTCAGCTAACAATCCTTCACAATTCCTTCTATTGTCAATGCTACCAGATCGTTTTCTGATACTCGCCTTTACTCTGAGATTATGTTGTTCTTGGAAATCTACGCCTGCATCCTGGTCATCAGAACCCATTCCCGATCCTTTCTCAACCTCCATGGTACTCTCACTGAAACAGACTGCTCTGGTCAACATCATGGTCAACAGGAAAATCCGGATCACAGTCTCTTGGGGCAAGTCCATCTTAGAGGAGTAAAAGGAGAGAAATAAGAAGGGGGAAAGGAAATAGGAGGGAGGTGGGAACTGGAGAAAATAACAAATGGGAAAAAGAAATCTGGCTCGACAAGCTTCCGGTCTTGTTATTCTCAGCGCTCAGGTGTCGTCTCAATCCTCCCTGAACAGACACTCTAGTGATACAACCTCTACAGTCTGTTCTTTATCACGGGACCTCTCTGGGTCAGTGACCTTTTTACAATGAGACGAATGGACCCAAGTCTCTCTCTCGGCAACCTTCAAAGCAGTTGTGCTGGTCAATAAGACTTGATATGGTCCTTCCCATCTGTCAATAAGGCAACCTGAGCGTAGAAAATTCCGTATCATTACATAATCCCCAGGTTCAATGTCATGACAATTACTGTCTGGCAAATCAGGAATCACCAACTTTAGATTATCATTCTGATTCCTCAATTGCTTACTCATCTTAACCAAGTACTTTACGGTTACTTCATTGTTACATTTCAAATCATCCTGGGGGTTAATCATAACATGGGGTTGTCGACCAAACAGAATTTCAAAAGGAGACAGATTTAGAGGGGACCTGGGTGTGGTTCTGATGCTGTATAGTACGATTGGCAAAGCTTCAGGCCATAACAGTCCTGTTTCAGTCATTACCTTGCTCAATTTATTTTTAATAGTGCTGTTTACTCTTTCCACCTTCGCGCTCGCCTGGGGGCGGTACGGAGTATGCAGCTTACTATTAATTCCCATCAACTTACACATTGTTTGAAAGACTTCACCTGTGAAATGGGTACCCCTATCACTTTCAATTATTCTAGGGATACCGTACCTACACACAAATTCCTGCACAATTTTCTTTGCAGTAAATACAGCGGTATTTGTGGCCGCGGGAAATGCTTCAACCCAATTTGAGAATACATCAATACAGACCAAAACATACTTTAAATTTCTACAAGGTGGTAATTGTATGAAATCAATTTGTATTACCTGGAAAGGACCATCTGTCGGAGGGATATGGGATGGCTCTGTCGGTATTGCCTTTCCGATATTCTTCCTCAAGCAGGTGAGACATGTCATTGCTCTTTTACCCGCATGGGAAGAAAATCCTGGGGCGCACCAATAAGCTCTTACTAGCTTACACATCCCTTCTTTGCCTAGATGAGTCAGCCCATGTGCTGCTTCCGCTAGACTTGGAAGGTATGCTCTGGGTGCCACTGGCTTACCATGTCCATCTGTCCAGAGTCCTGAGGACTCCTGGCCATATCCTTTTGACCTCCAGACTGCCTTTTCCTGTGGGGAACACAAATTTTGCATTTCACACAATTTCTGTGTGTTTACAGTATTAAATACCATCAGTCGTGTACTATCTGTTTGTATGGGGTTACCGGCTGCTGATTTAGCAGCTTCATCTGCTCGGCTGTTACCAAGTGATACCGGGTCTTGGCTATATGTGTGAGCTTTACACTTGATAACAGCCACTCTGTCGGGTTCCTGTATCGCTGTTAGAAGTCTTTTGATGTGGGCTGCATGCGCTACGGGTGTGCCAGCTGCCGTCATGAAATTTCTGAGGCGCCATAGGGATCCGAAATCATGGACTACTCCAAAGGCGTACCTAGAATCTGTGTAAATATTGGCTGACTTGCCCTTAGCCAATTCACATGCTCTAGTTAGGGCAACCAGTTCAGCAACTTGTGCTGAGTGAGGTGGGCCTAGCGGTTCTGCTTCTATGGTACCTTGGTCATCTACAACTGCGTATCCAGTACACAAGTCTCCAGAGTCCGTCTGTCTGTGACAACTACCGTCAGTGTAGAAGGTAAAATCTACATCTTCCAGTGGGTTGTCACTGATGTCAGGCCTTGCCGTGAAATTTTGGGTCAAATATTCCATACAATCATGCGTGTCATCCCCTGTATTAAATCCTCCTTCACCATCACTCTCATCCTCCACCCTTTGTGCCTGTCCAGGCACACCTGGGAGATACGTTGCAGGATTTAATGCGCTGCATCTCCTTATGGTGATGTTTACGGGGGCCATCAATGCCAATTCCCATCTTGTAAACCGCGCTGATGAGACGTGTCTGGTTTGGGCAGAATTCAGTAAGGCTGACACTGCATGTGGTGTATGAATTGTGAGGTTGTGTCCTAGCACTACATCTTCGCTTTTTGTTACTAGCAATGCTATTGCTGCAACACTTCGCAAGCATGTGGGGAGGGATCGCGCTACCGTATCTAGCTGAGCGCTATAGTAGGCTACCGGCCTGCTGGCATCACCATGCTTTTTGGTTAAGACACCTGCTGCGCACCCAGCACTCTCTGTTCCGTACAGCTCAAAGGGTTTCCCATAGTCAGGCATACCTAATGCTGGTGCCTGCGTTAGGCACTGTTTAAGTCTCTCAAATGCCATCTCAGATTCGTCTGTGTGCGAAATCCGATCAGGTTTGCTTGATGAGACCATCTCCTGCAAAAGTAAGGCCAGTATGAAAAAACCTGGGATCCAGTTACGGCAATACCCACACATTCCTAAAAATGTTCTAATCTGTTGCTGGGTTTGTGGCAGGGTCATGTCACGAATTGCTTGAATTCTATCAGCGGTAAGGTGTCTCAGTCCTTGTGTTAGACAGTGTCCCAAATACTTCACACGGGTCTGGCATAGTTGTAACTTGTCCTTGGAAACCTTGTGTCCTGTGTCTGAAAGATGAAACAGGAGCTGTTTCGTATCTCTCAGGGATGCTTCCAGTGAATCTGAACACAGTAGTAAATCATCCACATACTGTATCAATATTGATCCACTCTCTGGTTGGAAAGACTGTAAACAATCATGCAGAGCTTGTGAGAAAATACTTGGACTGTCTATGAAACCTTGTGGTAATCGAGTCCAAGTGTACTGAACTCCTCTGTATTTGAATGCGAATAAGTATTGACTGTGAGGGTGCAGAGGTACCGAGAAGAAAGCGGAGCAGAGGTCAATCACAGTGTAAAATTTGGCAGTGGGAGGGATTTGCATAAGGATGACAGCTGGATTTGGCACTACGGAGAATTGACTCAACTATTTTATTGATCCCTCTTAGATCCTGCACTAATCTGTAACCCCTCCCCCCACTCTTTTTAACAGGGAAGATGGGACTATTGGCAGTGCTGGACGTTCTTACCAGAATGCCCTGTTGTAGCAAGCGCTCTATTACAGGGAAAACTCCTAACTCCACCTCCGGCTTCAGAGGATATTGTGGGATTTTTGGAGCTATCCTACCATCTTTTACTTGCACAACTACTGGGGCTACGTTTGCCATCAATCCAGTGTCTTGTCCATCCTTGGTCCAAAGTGATTCCGGTATCTGGGAAATCATTTCCTCTACCTTGGACGGACACCTATTTACAACAACAGTGTGTGACATTAATCTTGTTGGGGAGTCTAGCATATCCTGCGCTTCCTGAGCGTGGTTTTCGGGTATGTCCAAGAACACACCTTCAGGAGTACAGTATATGACGCATCCCATTTTGCACAGTAAATCTCTCCCTAGGAGATTAGTCGGAGCCGATGCAGCCAACAGAAAAGAATGCTTGGTATGCAAAGGCCCTATCGTAATCTCTGCTGGTTTGCTTAAAGGGTAGTGCTGTACTACTCCTGTTACTCCCATGGCTGGAATTGTTTTACCAGTGGTTCTCATGCCCACGGTCGAATTTATCACTGACTTGGCCGCCCCCGTATCTACAAGGAAATTTAGAGATTTACCAGCTACATCAATTGTGACCTCGGGTTCACTTCCAAGGTTCGCAATTAATTTCACTGGCTGCAGATTACAGGTGTGGCCTCGCCCCTATGGTGCGTGGTGGCCTCCCTGCATTGCGCTGGCAGCTATTACCTGTGAAGGGGGTAAATGGGATCTATCAGTGACTTGCCAGTCTCTTTTTGGGGGATACCTTTTTGTTTCCCCTGCGTGTGGCTCATAACTCCGTCTCTGCGGTCCTTGATCCCAATTTCGTGTGTCATGTCGTTGTCTAGGGGGTTGATATGATTTTTGTGCATTCTTTGATCCACAGTCTCGTGCATAGTGTCCCTCTTTATGACAGAAATAACAAGTTACCACATTTGACTTACCCACAGGGGTCTGAGATTTATACTGAGGTGGCCTTGTGGTCAGGGCCTGTATACTTACGGCCATTAACTTATCACTCTGCGACTCCCTGTGTCTGGTGATATTCCGATCATGATCAATAGCGGCCTCTCTCAAAGTAGCCACCGACAGACCTCGCCAACATGGTTGGGTGGTCTGTACCCTCGTCCTCAATACTTCCTTTAAACCATCCATTAACACAGATACTGCTACTTCTCTGTGATTCACATTTGTCTTAATGTCTTCTATGCCTGTATACTTAGCCATATCCTGTAGTGCCCGATGAAAATAATCAGCTGCTGTTTCTCCCTCTTTCTGTTTGATGGAGAAAATTTTGTTCCATTTGGCAACAGCTGGAAAATACTCTTTTAACTGTAAATTTATTCTCTTTACATTATCTTGGTTGTACACGTCCGTAAGGGGTACATCTTCATCTAATTTACAGTCAGCTAAAAATCTCGCTGAGTCGACATTGGAGGGTAAACATGCCCTCAGCAATATCTGCCAGTCTTTGTTATTGGGCTCCACAGTATTTCCTAGCTCTCTAATGTATTCCTGGCTTGCAACTAGATCTTTCCTAGGATCAGGGAATTCAGACACCATTGATCTTAATTCCATTCGGGAAAAGGGGCAGTGCATGGAGATGTGTCTGAGAGGAGTGACTCCTGAAGTGTCAGTTTTCCCATTTGGCACTGCAGTTACCCTAACGGGATTAAGTTCAATAACATCATTCTGAGTAGATTCTACAGCATGTGGTGAAATGGTTTCAGCATATTGCATGGTGCCGTACTTACCAGTTGATACGATCTCACCTGTCCCTCCACTAGGGGCCTTTGATACTAATCTTACGGGTTGGGCCGTGCCCACTGTTGTTTCTGCTATGGTGGCTGCTAGAGAGAGTGCCGATATTGTTGTTGGTTCATCCTCTTGGTCACAATCCTGGGGAAAGTTTAAAACAGGGTACAGCTTGCACGGGTTAACATTAGCATCAACAATCTTGGTTACATTAGTCTTAACATTTATACAGTTACTAAGTGCATGTTTATCATTCACCAGTGTGCCATTCTCTGCAACCACCTTCTCTCCCGTTATGTATGGTGGAGGTGGCGCGGTGGCTATCAGTTTCCTGATAGGGTTAGATCCACCCGCTTGAGCCAATCCTCTTTGTATTTCACCTTCCTGTTGCCATAACTGTAAATAATCATAATGTTTGATCCGTCTCTTTGCAGATTTAATGAGACATATCCTTCTCCTTAGATTCTGTAACACCTCGGGACTAAAACTGCCTACCCGTGGGAACTTTTCCCCATCGTGCACAGTCATTCTTTCCCATTCATCGCACAAAACTTCTGTGTGTGAACCGTATTTCTCACACATTACATACCTTGCCGACCCGATTGGTCGGTTTACTAAGTCAACCCGAACCGAGGTTGATCGCCCCCTACCTGAACAACTGGCCCCCATCTTTGCAGGTATTGCTTTCGCTACCTCTGACCTTCAAATCAGGGTCTTCAGCGAACCATTACAAAAACCAAGATGTCCGGGGTAGGCCGGCGGCGGAAGTTTACCGAGTACTCCACTCACTCGCCCACATCGACCAATACGCCCACACACTGCCCTAGCGCTGGCGTACTCGACCTAGGGCCCCTGCGACCTGAACCTCTATTTACTGGAACATGTGGGTGTGATCCGAAGAGCACTTAACCCTTTCCAGTAACTATTGGTTGTTGGATAGTTCCCAAGTGACCAGCGAACTTCCCTTAAAATAAAAAAAATTACACAAATCACGTTAGAATGTACAAATAGCGTTTATGACCCCTCTAGCGTACGCAAATGGTACTGGGTCAAGTTACTAACTAATGCACACAATTACGTGCGGTACAATCGTTCTGTACATAAGCAACTAATCTTATGTGCGGAGCGACCAGTGGAATCGAAAATTGTGGCTGCGAATTCCTTCAGCCTGAGCTTAATGGCCTATATGGGTACCGCACCAACCCTTTCTGGTGTTGTGCTCTTTTACTCTTTATCTATAGCGGACTTCTTAGTCTGCTGTACCTGGACCTCCTGGTCTGTGCTACAGTAGACCTCCTGGTCTGCTATACTCTAATGCTCTTTTTTTAAATGTTTAACAAGGGATGCCTCCCAAGCCACCGTGCAGTCACTTACACGTATGTACCTTCACGAGAACTCGATGATTTCCTGTGGTTCAACCCCAAAAATTAGAAACTTATATATATGTATACACACTCTTTCACCTCATATACTCTTTACTTTCGTTTCTGCGCAGAAATCCCTTTCATTCAGTATCGCAGGCTAATCCCGAGGAGTTACAACTAGAGAAGGATCTATTAGCTTAAAATTTTGGACACTGAGATCGATTTGCGCTATTATCGCGTTGCCTCCTTATCGCCTAACTAAAACAATACTATTGTGTGATTTGTATTATGTGGGCGTGCCCAGACACTCCGTTACGTAATATACGCTCCGTGCGTCGGCCCTTGCGTCGCGTACACTAGTCCCGCCCTTTGTTAGAGACACGTGTACGCCAGCCAGGTATATCCACAGAAATACAATTTAACACGTTTATATCAATGTAGATGATCTTTAACTGTAATCATCTACCGGACACCACACCAAACTTCCTTGTATCTTAGGCAAGCCGTGCGCGTGTGTTACAAATTACTCCTTAACGTATTAATATTACTTTTAACTACCAATAGCAACACATCTTTCTCAGCACGTTATCAATTGTGAAATGGCAAACAGGAAAGTGATATGTGAAAATACACAAATGAAAAGAAATACAGGTGTGTGCGTGCGTGCGTACGCAAAACAAAAATAAACAGTTTTAAAAGACACTAGCGTATTGTTCTTATCTCCGGGTCCGGATTCCACCAGCACTCCTTCAACGTAGCGAAACAGACGCTTATCTAGCCAGCACTACTGTATCCCGATACGAAGGGATACTGCCTTCCTGCCCGTGCTGACAGATAAAGTCTGTGTTCGCTAGTGCGGATATGTGGAGGACGGACGAGCCGCCAATTGATAAAGCTAACTATTTATCTTATAACATTCACAATAATGGGTAAGAAACACAGTACGCAATTGGCGTATATGGTACCGTAAGGGTACGCACTTAGCGTAGCATACGCTCGGCCGTGATCGAGACGCACATGCGACACGCTCGTTCACAGCTTAATGCGTGGTGTCGGGCACGCTATAGGCGGTTGACTACCGTAATGCTACGCTACCAGCGTAGCGGACGCTCGAGACCACGAGGAGATCACGAGCGGCGCAGACACTCACAGGATGACAATCAGTAAACCTTGAATGTAACACACCGAAAGGATACTCTTATGCTGTAAACCTTGTACTGAAATACTGTAGAAATATAATGCTGCTTAACCTTGTTAATGCTAAAGCTGCTTGAGCGTTTGAGACGCTCCTATTACCTTCTGCAATATAATAAACACACGATACCTTGCTAAGGTTCCAACACCTTTACTAACAAGCTTTTAGTTATATTGAAAAGGGGAAACAGTTTACAAGTCATACACTACAAGCTAACATATAATTCTAACAGAATATCTAGACAGAAATATACAATAGCGTCACAAACTTATACTATAACAGAGAGAGGGAATGGCCAATACAAACAGAGAACAAGTTGGTTTGCAGAGAATTACTTACACACACTGGGAATGATCGCTGCGCAGCTTTCTGGTACCAGCTCCGAGTTAGTCAAGATGAAAACCGTTTGTGGAGAGTGAGAGAGCTGCCCAGGCTGGCTGATCTTATATACACTGCGTACAGTATACTACAAAGGGACCTATAATCTCATTGTTCATTGGACACAGGAATGTCTCCCTGCATCATAACAAAAGGTCATAGGTTAGTTTGAACAGTTGGGCTGCGACTATATCAAACTGCTCAGGTGGGAGGGAATCTGAAGATTCCCGCCGCATGGGTAATGAATCGCAAATATAGGAAATGTCCAGAAAATACTAATGGCCATAACTATGCGCAGGAGCGATTAATCTTTACCTAACCAGCACCGGATTGTTTCTACTAAAATGTTCTTTAGTTAGGTACCAGACACAGCTGTTCAAACCCTGTCTGACCCTTCGTACCATACAAAGAGGAATTCCTCTGTCCAGCGACCATTTACATTAAACAAACTTACAGTCATTACTAAGGGGAACATTATCTATAAAACATACTATTTGGTTTTATTATTTAACGATTGAGTCGCCCGCTAGACGCACACAAACTCTACCGTAAATGCACATACCACGCGCTCGAGCGCATGGCCGAGGCGCCATCACGCGGCTGCGAGTATCCGCACGCACGGGAGAGAATGTGCACGTGCAGCAGGCACGCGCATGGGGTGGATATATGGCAACGTGTAGCATGATATTTTTCCGACTTTGACAGTGGTGAGAAGACCATATGTCTGTCTGTCTGTCTGTCTATATATATGCAAATTGTAGAAAGCGGCACTTGGCAGACTGGATGAGAAGTCTGACGACGGGGGATGTGTCCCCGAAAACGTTGGCTAATAAAGGACATTCTTAAACTTATCAACTAGCCTGCCGAGTGCCGCTTTCTACAATTTGCCTATTTTGAGCCCAGCCTCTTTTTCTAAGAGGGCACCGTAGCAAGATAAATTGTAACCTTGAGTGAGTGCCAGGTTTTTGCATTGTGTATATATATATATATATATATATATATAAACCTGCACAGGGGGAGGAGGCACAGCCTGGAGTGCGGTCCTGACATGTGGGAGAGGGCAACCCTGTCTCAAAGTAAAGTGCCCTGGGCCCCCCACAGCTTAATCCGTCTCTGCACACACACACACACACACACACACACACACACACACACACACACACACACATACATACATACATACACACACACATTCTCTTGCTCACTCTCTTTCCATTTACTCACCTAAAGAAGTCTGGCTGCTGGAGCTGGAGCCACTCATCATCCTGTGTAACACGCTGCAGCCTGGTCCCGTGTAGCCCCCCCCCCCAGTTTCGTCTAGCTCCTCCCCCTTTTTGGCCTGCCCAGGATACGGACACTGCAAGGGGAGTAGGGGGAGGCTTCAAGCTGCCGGCGCCGCTGCCTGTACAGTGTAACAGGCACAGTAGCCGGCAGCAGCGAGGGGACAGGCGGTGCATCAGCAGCGGGGATGCAGGGCAGGCAGAGCGCCTCTTCACCCTGGCACCTAGCTGCATTGCATCCCTTTGCTGAGCGGGTAGCGCCGAGCCTGCTCAAGGTGAATCTGCAAGTCTGCAGAGCAAATCAAGAGATTCAATATAATGACCCCATCCCATTTATTATATAATCAGATAACACTTTTTTTTTTTTTCAAATTATTTTTATTATAATCTCACACCATACAGAATAGATATACAGTATTTCGAGACATCGAGTGGAATATATAGTTAGCATTGTACAACATAATATGCACTACATATAAGCCTCTAGACAAAAGACAGGAAGTTATAAAGTATTCAGTCTCATATAAAACCTGGTAGAGATCAAAACATATTTTCAAACTTTTCTCTACATAAAACCTTTATACCCTTCCAAGAAAGGTAACACATGTATAACTAAGGATATCAGGGAATTGAGGATATGTTTTAGTTCTCCAAGCGGAGCAGACTAAAGATGAAAAGGGGTGGTTTAAACCTCGGTTCTCCGCCAATATGGACAGAGTATTTCGAATTCCCTCAACATATACATAATATCTAAAACATAAGAAAATAAACTAACATGTAATGCCTGATATGGGACACGGGCCGTCGATCCATCCACAGAGCAATCTTCCCATATCGGGGGTCCATATTTCTAGTCAACCCGGTAGACGATTGAGAATAAAACGGAGCAGAGGAGGGATCCGGAAAAAGGAAAGGAGAGAGGGTAAATCAAATGTTCAAGGGGTTAGGTTGGGCTAAGGTGTGGAGGAGGTACCATGAGGTAGATTGAAAGCATTTGTCAATGGCTTGTTTAGTGTGTAAGGGTAGTGTCAGAATGTATGTGTCCCAACATTGGAACAGGGCAGGGGTGAGCCTCTCCTTATGGATAGAGGCCTCCAGCCAGTCCATGGTGAATAGAAAAAATAATCTAGAGGTCACCATCGAAAGATTAGGAGGTATGTTGTGGATCCATTGTTGTAGGATTGCCTTCCTGCCGGCCGCAGATAGTATCATAAGTAATTTTTTGTTAGACCTGGGGATGTCTGGCTGGTCAGTCAAACATCCGAACAATGCCCAGGAAACAGTGCATCTAAAGGATATGCCTAAGGAGGTGGTTCCATAATGATGTACCTCATGCCAAAACTGTGACACTAGAGCACAGTCCCAGAAGCAATGGAAGAGGTCGGCCCCCTCCGTTGAGCATTTAGTGCATTTGCTGTCTTCTGAGATGCCCATCAAAGATCGGCGTTTAGGTGAGATGTATGCCCTATGGAGCATTTTATAGGCCATCTCTTGATAGGAGCTTGCAGGGATAAGTTTTAGGGTGAGTTGAAAGTGATTTAGGAGGGATTCAGGGGTTACCGTTGAGATGTGGGAGGACCATTGGGACAGCTCTGGAAGGTCCGTGTCAGGAATGAGTTCATGACGGATACGTGTATAGATGGTTGATATAGAGTAGCATGTTGATTGGAGTAATGTATCTAGAGAGTTAAGAAAGTCATTCCCCGTCAATTTAGAAAGTACGTTTTTAAGATAATGTATTGCCTGGAAGTAGGCAAACTCGTGGTGAGGAGGCAGGCCATATTTTCCTCGTGCCTCTGCGAAAGACAGCGGGACGCGAGAGGAATTAAGCAAGTTGCGCAGATTGCGGATGCCAAGAGAGTGCCAGGCAATGAAGGGTTGCAGAGCCTCTCCCTCCTGAAACTCCAGGTTGCCTATAAGGGGCATCGAGAGTGAGTATAGGTGTTGAAGATTGAGAGATTTCCTCGCCATTTGCCACGCCTGTATTATGGGGAGTAGTAATGAGTTAGTGGTGATATGTAGCGCCAACTTGGAGGGTTTGGCATGGAGAAGATAACTGAGGGATAAGGGGGCGCAAAGTTGAGAGTCTAGGCTGGAGTCTGTGTAGTAATTATTGTCTCCAAGCCAGTCCATAGCAATGCGGAGGAGGCATGCAAGATTATATTGTTTAACATCAGGTAAATTGATTCCTCCTCTAGGTACCGTCTGGGACAATTTTTTCATGCTAATCCTTGGACGTTTACCAGCCCAGATGTATCTGGAGATAGAGGTATTCAGAGAAGATATATCCGACTTGGATAATAGAAGGGGGGTCATCTGTAGAACATAGAGGAGTTTTGGGAAGCTGGCCATCTTAAATAGGTTACATCTCCCTAGCATGTTAAGGGGGAGGGATTGCCAGAGACCAAGTTCGGTTCTAATCTTATGGAGCACCGGGGTGATATTAAACCTATACAGGTGGCAGGGGTGAGTAGGGAGTGCAACGCCTAGATAGGTAATATGTGTATTCGCCCATTTAAAGGGAAAAGTGGTCCCCCAACCTAATCTCGCCTGTCCATATATGGCTAGTGCCTCCGACTTACTGTAATTAATGGAAAACCCTGCAAAAGAGGAGAAACGATCAATCACAGCAATCAGCTGTGGGATCGTACGGTGAGGGTCTGACATAAAAAGGAGGAGGTCATCTGCAAATGCCACCACCCATAATTCCTGTGTACCCACCTTGATGCCTCTATAGTTTTGGTGTAGCAGAATATGGCGTATAAGAGGTTCTAATGCTAGGTCAAAAAGGAGGGGAGATAAGGGGCATCCTTGTCTAGTGCCTCTTTCCAACGTGAAGGGTGGAGATGTCACATTGTTGACTAAGACCTGTGCCACTGGGTTATTGTACAAGGTCTGAACCAAGTTGCAAAACGCTGCGCCGAATCCCTGGTGGGCGGGTACTCGGGATAGGTGAGGCCAGGCAATTTTATCAAACGCCTTCTCTGCGTCCAAATTCACAATGATGTTGTTTTTGGCCTGATTGAAGCGGGTGTGAGATATCGCAGTCAGGGCCGCTCGCACTCCTCGTGTGGATTGTCTACCCTTGACAAACCCCATCTGCGCGGGTGAGATAAGGCGGGGTAGGTATGCTTGCAACCTATTAGCTATGATTTTGGTCAATATTTTAAAGTCCTGATTGAGGAGTGAAATGGGGCGGTATGACCCTACTTGGGCAGGATCTTTACCCGGTTTTGCGAGTACTATAAGCTTGGCTTCGTTAAAACGAAGGGGAGTCTCCCCTGTTGTTAGGATGTGGTTATATAATCGTGTTAATGTAGGGAGTATATCGGCATCCAGCATCTTATAAAATTCGGCACTGAAGCCGTCAGGGCCAGGGCTCTTTCCATTGGGTAAGGACTTAATGGTGGCCCGTACCTCATCGTCAGTTATGGGAGCATCCAGCGAGTCCCTTTCCTCCACCTCCAGCCTTGGTAACTGTGCCTCAACCAGGAATAGTTGACCATCGGTTGCGTTATCAGTGTCGGCAGTATATAAGGATTTATAGAACCTCATGAAAGCCGAGCAAATGTCAGTGGGATCAGAGAGAACACCTCCAGAGCTGTGCAACGAGTTAACCCATGTTTTGTTTCGGGGCCCCCTAACCAAGTTGGCCAAGAGTCTGCCAGACTTGTTCCCCCACCTATGGAACCTGTTTCTGCCGTAATCATAGCTGATCTGGGCCTGTTCGGTGAGAAAGGTATCATAGATTTGTTTTGCCATGAGGTACATTTCTCTATGGGTAGGATTGTCGCATTGTTTGTAGGTGCGATATGCGAGTGTGAGAGCCGCGCTAAGTTCCTGCAATTTGGTGTTGAATTTCTTACGCTTAGAATTAACATAGGAAATAATATGGCCTCGAATGACTGCCTTAGAGGCCCCCCAAAAGAGTGGAGTGTTAGAAATTTGATCCAAGTTATCAGTAGTATAATTATGCCAGGAATGTTTGAGATGTAATAAGAAATCCTCTGAGTGTATGAGATATGCTGGGAATCTCCAACATTTAGAAATGTTCTGGGGTAGAGATAAATGTAGGGACAGGGTGATGGGGGCGTGGTCTGAAATAATGATGTCCTTGATTGAGGTGTGGGTGACTTTAAAGAAAAGGTGTTTAGATAGAAATAGATAGTCAATACGAGAGTGGGTGGAGTGCGGGTGTGAATAAAAAGAATAATCCCGTTGAAGGGGATGGTGTGTACGCCAAGGGTCTAGTAAGGTAAGTTGAGAGCAAAGAGAGGAAAGCAGAGTAGAAGAGGATCCGGGTTTTTTGGTACTCACCCCCGACCTGTCCATGGATGGATCAACGACCGTGTTGAAATCTCCCCTAAAATTAAATTTTTGCCGCCCCAGGACAGGACTCTCTGAAGGATATCTGCAAAGAAGAGATTGTTAGAGCCAGTGGGTGCATACAGATTCAAAAAGGTATATATCACATTGTCGATGGAGACATCTAGGAGGATAAATCTGCCCTCTGGGTCGATATATTTTTTAAGGATGGAGAATCGAAGATTTCTATGAAAGAGTATAGCAACCCCTCTGGTTTTATTGGTGTAAGGAGCAGATATACATTCCCCAATCCAGGGGGCTTTTAGTGACACAGGGGAATCATGCACCCAGTGTGTTTCTTGTAGGAACACGACTTGGGGGGACAGGCGAGAGAGGTGTGCAGTCACCTTCTTGCGTTTAATGGGGCTGTTGAGACCCTCTACATTCCACGAAACTATATTAAAATCTAAAAGTGGGGCTGTCACCGGAGTTGAGGTCTGAGTGGCAGTATGGGTAGCTATGCTATCCTACCCCCGTAGATGGAAAGCAGAATATCAAAATCGTATAGGTGAAATGGTGCCCCCCCCCGTCCCAATGAGCAAGGAGGGGCCAACCTATGGAGGATCGAGACACATTATCCCAGCAGGCAGAACGAGCAAACAAACAAACAGATAAAAATATAAAACTAACAGACATAGAACAATGGGAGGCATAGCCTCCAGCATGCGCAAATAGCATGCCTAAAGCATATCCCGAACATTGTGTGACCTATTGATTAAAGCGGTTATAAAGATATGCAAGCTTTAAGTAAGGGTGGACAGTCAAGTGTCAGGGTGTGCAAAATGGGTCGTCAAAGAAGCATGGTTTTCCATTGACAAAGACCCGAAGACGAGCAGGGTATAACAGTGAGAACTTGACGTTGTCTTCAAACAGTCGCTTGCAAATCGGGGCGAACTCTCTGCGCTTGTTGGCGACATGAGTGGAGAAGTCCTGGAAGATGAGCAGTCTTTCTCCCTTATAGAGGAGGTTCTCTGACTTTCGGTAATGGTCTAAGAGCCTGGCTTTATCCGCGTAGTTTAGAATCCGTAGGATAACAGGTCTAGGGCGTCCCGCGGATTCTCTGCGTTCAGGGCCAATTCTGTGTGCCCTTTCAATGGCCAGAGGTGAACCCTATAACACTCTTTTTGATATCTGGGAGGACAATGGCATCTCAAAATACAGAGTTTTTAGTAACATTATTATATCAGTCACTAAAATGAGGGAAAACCAATTGATCCATTAATCAATTACTATGGTGAGAAATAGGATAAGGTGTTTGTATCTGTAGCCTACGTGGCAATTATTCTAATTTGTACATGGTAAGGCCAGGGGCCTCAATGTATATGTAAGGGCAAAAAGAAACCTTATGGCAAAACTGACTAATTTTAGTACATTCCCAGAAATGAGGTCTAAACAATGTATTGGAGATACAATATTGGGCAGTGACTAGTTTCCCTCACGACCTTGGGGTATATTTACTAAAGTCCCGATTTTTGGCGAGTTTGGTTGTTGGTTTTTCTAAGTGTGAAGACGGGAATTTACTAAGTACAAATCTCAGCAGTGTTGGGGCTATTCGTAATGGTTTTCATGGCAGAGGGCAGAAATACGAATGAATACACCATCGGTCAAACGCGCCTGTTTGTTCATACAACACGGGAATTTACTATTCATTCGTATTTTGGTGTTTGTCAGTGAGTGGTCAATTGCGGTCATTTCTTTTTTTTAAAATCGTCAAAAAAAGCAGGAAATATACCTGCTTTTTCATGGCGTGTTTGGATAGTCATGCACGGATCAGTGAGATCCGTGCATGCTTATCTGTGGGAAAGGGTCTTTTACCGTTAAGAAGTAAAAAGAAAAGTACGTGGGGTCCCCACTCCTATGCGTAACCAGCCTCAGGCTCTTTGAGCCGGTCCTGGTTGCAAAAATACAGGGGAAAAATTGTGTAGGGTTCCCCCATATTTAAACAACCAGCACCGGGCTCTGCGTCCGGTCCTGGTTCAAAAAATATGGGGGACAAAAGACGTAGGAGTCCCCCGTATTTTTTAAACCAGCACCGGGCTCCACTAGCCAGAGAGATAATGCCACAGCCGGGGGACACTGTTATACTGGTCCCTGCAGCCATGGCATTACTCCCCCAACTAGTCACCCCTGGCCGGGGTTCCCTGGAGGAGTGGGGACCCCTTAAATCAAGGGGTTTCTCCCCTTCAAGCACCCAAGGACCAGGGGTGAAGTCCGATGCTGTCCCCCCTCATCCGTGGGCGATGGATGGGAGGCTGATTGCCTTTGTGTAAAAATAAAGAATATTGTTTTTTGTATTAGAACTATAAGTCCCAGTAAGCCTCCCCCGCAAGCTGGTACTTGGAGAACCACAAGTACCTGCATTCGGGAAAGTAACAGGCCCGCTGGTACCTGTAGTTCTACTACAAAAAAAATACTCCAAAAATAACACTACACAGACACCGTGAAAGTACAATTTTAATTACACACACTTACACACTCACATACTTACCTACCTCAAACGCTGCGATTCGCGTTCACTTGTCCAGTAGAATCCACGGATTACCTGTAAAAATAAAATTATACTTACAATCAATCCAGTGTAGATCTGTCCTCTTCTTTCTCAACGTAATCTAGGTACTTGTTTAAAAAAACAAAACGAAAAACCCAAACCACGCACTTAAAGAGGTTCCATGTTTACACATGGAACCCCTTTACCCGAATGGCGGGAACCCGCATGACTTCTGTCAGTGAAGGTCCCACCAGCCAATCAGGGAACGCCACATCATGGCACTCTCCTGATTGGCTGTGCACTCCTGCCCTGTCAATCAGGAGGAGCGCACTGGTTAGCATGTAGCTACATTGTAACCAATGATGGAAACTTTGCGGTCTGTGGTAGACCGCAAAGTTAATCGGGGTCACCCACAATAGTGATTACTGCAGTCACCCTTCTTGGCAAACTGTCCACAAGTTCCTGGGCAACAGCAGGAGGTATATTTTGCCATTCTGCCTAAAGTACAGTGACCAACTGCAGCACTGAAGCCAGTCGAGTCAGTCTAGAAAGCAGCCGTTACTCCAAATTGTCAAAGAGGTTCTCAATGGGGTTAAGATCTGGAGTCAGAGCTGGGCATTCCATCCAGGTTAATGAATTTTCAGTGTACCAGTCTAGCATTGCCCTGGAAACATGATGATCCCCTTTTCAAACTCGGTTGCCTCCTTCCGACAAGGGCAATTTAGGGCAATTAGGGCAATTTCATTAGCAAATGATCTAATCAGTGCCCTTCTACCTGTTTTATGCCTTCAGGAACATGTGTCTGCTGTAGTAGCTTGTGCTGGGGGGGGGGGGGGGGGCGCTGTGTTTAATCAGTTTTTGTCTACATAGTGTATAATGAATAATGAATATGGCTTTAGGGGGTAATTCTGAGTTGATCGCAGCAGGAACTTTCTTAGTATTTGGGCAAAACCATGTGCACTGCAGGGGAGTCAGATATAACATGTGCAGAGAGAGTTAGATTTGGGTGTGGTGTGTTCAATCTGCAATCTAAATTGCAGTGTAAAAATAAAGCAGCCAGTATTTACCCTGCACAGAAACAAAATAACCCACCCAAATCTAACTCTCTCTGCACATGTTATATGTGCCTCCCCTGCAGTGCACATGGTTTTGCCCAACTGCTAACAAAATTGCTGCTGCGACCAACTCAGAATTAGGCCCCTAAAGTACAGACTATCGGCTTTAATTTGAGGGTATTCATATATAAACTGGAGGAAGGTTTTAGGAATTACGACTGTTTAATATATAGTCCCCTCTTTTTCATGGAACCAGAAGTAATTGGACAGTTGACTCAAAAGCTGTTTCATGGACTGGTGTGGGCTATTCCTTTGTTATTATTTCTTCATCAATTAAGCAATTACAATGGGGGTCATTCCGAGGTGATCGCTTGCTAGCTAGCAGCCGTGCAAACGCATAGTCGCCGCCCACTGGGGAGTGTATTTTCGCTTTGCAGAAGTGCAAACGCTTGTGCAGCAGAGCGCCTGCAAAATCAGTTTGTGCATAACAAGACCTGTAGTTACTCTTCGTGTGCGTTAATTCTAACGATGGAGGGACAGCTTTTGACGTCACACACCCGCCCAGCGTTCGCCCAGCCATGCCTGCGTTTTCCCAGACACGCCTGCGTTTTTCTAAGCACTTCCTAAAAACGGTCGGTTGCCACCCAGAAACGCCCACTTCATGTCAATCTTCCTGCGTTCTGCCGTGCGACTGAAAGCTTCGTTAGAACCTGTGCAAAACCACAAAGGACTTTGTACCCGTATGTTGCGTGTGCGCATTGCGGTGCATGCGCAGAAATGTAGATTTTTAGCCTGATCACTGTGCTGCGAACAACAGCAGCTAGCGATCAACTCGGAATGACCCTCAATGTCTGGAGTTGATTCCAAGTGTGGCATGTGCAATTGGAAGCTGTTGCAGTGAATTCACAACATGCAGTGAAAGTGGCCAGACTGCGTAAGCTGCCTGGCCAAACCAAAAGCCACTTGTGTGTGGATTTGCAATTCCGTCCACCTCTGAATCAGGCCGCGTGTCCTGTAAGTTTTACATTCAGATAAGATTTTTTTTCTACTTGTCTCCTACTCCCCAGGAGCAAATCCATGCCGTTATGTCTCCTATTTCTTTATTTCTCCATTATTTCTATCTACCTTAACTTAACATGGATGGATGTCTAATTGAATTTCAAAAAGTCACATCCACAAATAAATAGTTATTCTTGTACAGTATAAGTATGACAATATATATAGTAAACCTTAGTTCTTTAGAGTGAATTATTTAGTATGAATCGCCATCTAGTGGTTTTAAAGGTCTTAATAAACCTAAAACAATGGAGAAGTGTCCCTAATGTACGGAAACCTCTTTAGCTACATTATGTATTTTGCCTATTATGTAATGTTATCAACAGTTAAAGGAGCAGTAGGAATTAAGTATTGCCTCCCCACTCCTCTACAGCTAACCCCAATCAAAGCCCTCACTTGTAAAGGTGCTAACCCCAAGGGGATCCGGTCTGATCGACAGTGTCTAGGTCGACAATGTTTAGGTCGACCACTATAGGTCGACAGTCACTAGGTCGACATGGATGGAAGGTCGACAGGGTTTCTAGGTCGACATGTGCTAGGTCGACAGGTCTAAAGGTCGACATGAGTTTTTCACATTTTTATTTTATTTTATTTTTTCATACTTAACGATCCACGTGGACTACGATTGGAACGGTAAAGTGTGCCGAGCAAAGCGAAGGCACCAGGCCCGAAGCATGGCGAGCGAAGCGAGCCATGCGAGGGGACGCGGTGCACTAATTTGGGATCCCGGTCACTTTACGAAGAAAACGACACACACAAAAAAAAAATCCTCATGTCGACCTTTAGACCTGTCGACCTAGCACATGTCGACATAGAAACCCTGTCGACCTTCCATCCATGTCGACCTAGTGACTGTCGACCTATAGTGGTCGACCTAAACATTGTCGACCTAGATACTGTCGATAAAACGAACCACACCCACCCCAAGACCTGGCCGTTAGAGTTTACCAGAGAACTTTCACAGATTGATATAAGCATTCCTCCAATCGGGATCCGGTCTGAAGATCGACAGTGTCTAGGTCGACAATGTTTAGGTCGACCACTATAGGTCAACAGTCACTAGGTCGAGATGGATGGAAGGTTGACAGGGTTTCTAGGTCGACATGTGCTAGGTCGACAGGTCTAAAGGTCGACATGAGTTTTAAAAAAAAAAATTTTTTTTTTATTTTTTCATACTTAACGATCCACGTGGACTACGATTGGAACGGTAAAGTGTGCCGAGCGAAGCGAAGGCACCATGCCCGAAGCATGGCGAGCGTAGCGAGCCATGCGAGGGGACGCGGTGCACTAATTTGGGATCCCGGTCACTTTACGAAGAAAACGACACCAAAAAATAAATAAATCCTCATGTCGACCTTTAGACCTGTCGACCTAGCACATGTCGACCTAGAAACCCTGTCGACCTTCCATCCATGTCGACCTAGTGCCGGTCGACCTATAGTGGTCGACCTAAACATTGTCGACCTAGATACTGTCGATAAAACGAACCACACCCCCTCCAATCTCCTATTTTCTTTTTCTATGTAGCATTTTCTTTAAAAATTGAAATATTAAAAAAAAATTGAAATGTAAATGAGAGAAAGACAGAAGGCAAAAAGGGTGGTGGTGGGTAGGAGGTAGCAATAGAATAAATCCAAATAAGACTTATACCCAGCTTGTCAGGAGTCAAGACAACAAAACATCATAGTAATAAAGCAAGTAAAGGGGGGTACACACAGAGAGATCCGTTCTTAAAATCTGAGCAATCTGCTTAGATTTTAAGCATGGATCTCTTAAAGGGGGGTACTCACGGAGCGATATTCTAAGCAATCTGACTAGATTGCTTAGAATATCGGCAGGATCGCTCCGTGTGTAGCCCCCTCGGCGATAGCGATGCGCGGCCCCGCACATCGCTATCGCCGCTGCTAGATTGGCCTGCATGCAGGCCAATCTAGCGGGTCGCTCACCTCACCCGCTGGGTGAAGTGAGCGGCCCCCCCGTCTCCCCCCGCACGCTCAGCACAGATCGCGCTGTGCTGAGCGGCAGGAGAGATGTGTGCTGAGCGGTTCGCTCAGCACGCATCTCTCCTTGATCGGCCCGTGAGTACTGGGCTTAAGTGTATGCCCCCCAGCGATAGCAATGCGCAGCCCTGCGCGTCGCTATCGCCAGTGCTAGATTGGCCTGAATGCAGGAACAATCTAGCACATCGCTCATTTCACCCGCTGGGTGAAATGTGCATCCACCCCATCTCCCCCCCCCCCCCGCACCCCCCCTCGCTCAGCACACACTGCGCTGTTCTGAGCGGGGAGAGAGATGTGTGCTGAGCGGTCTGTGACAGATCGCTCAGCACACATCTCTCTAGTGTGTACTGGCCTTAACATGTTTCAGTAATGACAACAATCGATCACACACAAGAGAACGTATGGCTGCTAATAGAGCCATCCAAGGGACCACTAAGCTAATGCACCAAAGTCGTGGTTGAATGAGCGTTATGAAAGGACAACCAGGGAGACCAGGTAGAGAGAAAGGCGGTGGCTTTATTATCAGCTATTCTAGAAATATGATAAGGGAACCTTGTTACTTCAGTGATAGAAGATACAGAAGTGTGTACAACTCCTATTCTCAATTACCCAATAATAGGCTATAATTCTTTCTATAGGTGGATGCATCTTCTATTGCAGTTGGGGCAGTCTGTTTCAACATCAGCCCTGCAGTACATGGCTTCCTTGTGGGATTTTTTCCACAAAATTCTCTTCATTTAAGTACAATCAAGTCTGGGAGGAGTGGAAACACATCTTGAAACATGCAGTCATCCATGTAACCATCTACACAGACCATAACCAGTGGCGTAACTAGAATTTTTTCTTCCCCAAGCCAAAAAATTATCTGGCGCTCCCCCCCATAATTGGCACTAGTAAAGTGATGAATTTGTGCGCTGCGAAGGCGCGCGCGCATCGCAAGAAAGGGGTGTGGCTTTGTTGGAATGGGCGTGGCTTCGCATAAAGGGGCGTGGTATTGCAGGAAAAGACTACCTTACCTTATACCCCAGTTTTGCAACCTGCACGCCCAGACGTTGGCCACCACAGGAAAGAAAAATAATCCTGATTCATGCCCCTTACATTATTTGTCATTTTTCCTCCTTATAGTAATGCTCATTATACATTATGCCACATACTGCAATGGCCCTTAGACATTATGCCACACACAATAATGCACATGACACAATATGCATACACCATAATGCCCCCGACACATTATGCCACACATCGTAATGCCTGTGACATATTATGACACGCATCACAATGCCTGTTATACATTATGCTACACACTGCAATGCCCCTGATACATTATAGCACATACAATACCTGTGACACATTATGACACACACCGCAATGACCCTGAGACATTATACCACATACCACAATGCTCGTGATATAGTATACAACACACCGTAATGCCTGACACATTATGACACACACCGCAATGTCCGTGATACATTATGCCACACATTGCAATGACCTTGAGACATTATACCACAATGCCAGTGATATAGTATACCACACACCGTAATGCCTGTGACACATACCGCAATGTCCGTTATACCCTATGCCACACACCGCAATGCCCGTTATACATTATGCCACACTGCAATGCCCCTGAGACATTATACCACATTGCCCGTGATATAGTATACCACACACCGTAATGCCTGTGACACATTATGACACAAACCGCAATGTCCGTGATACATTATGCCACACACCGCAATGCCCATTACACATTAAGTCCTACAGTAAGGCTTCTAATTACTTTTAAATTACCTGCTCGTTGCCAGGGGTTTCATGTTCTTGGTTCCATGCAAGGTGCCAGGGGTTTTCATGCTCAGGGTGCCATGCTCGTTGCCAGGGGTTTCATGCACTGGGTGTCATGCTCGTTGCCAGGGGTTTCATGCACTGGGTGTCATGCTCGTTGCTAGGGGGTAATGCTTGTTGCTAGGGCTGTGCTCCCAGTGCCACATATGCCCCTAATGCCAGATATTCCCCCACAGTGCCAGGTACACACATGCCCCCAGTGCCAAATATAGCCCCCCCCATGTGCCAGGTACACATATACCCCCCCAGTGCCACATATGCCCCCCCCCAAGTGCCAAATATGCTCCCCCAGTGCCGAATATGCTCCCCCAGTGCCAGTTAAACTCCCCCCCACCCCCACCCCCCGCTCCCCCGCTGTTTTGTGATGGAGGGACACGGAGAGCACAGCGTGCGCCTCTCCTGTGTCCCTCCTGCGTCTCCGGCGGGTCTGTTAAATGAAGTGCCGGTTCGTGAGCCAATCAGAGCTCATGAACGGCACTTCATTTATTAAACCCGCCGGAGATGCAGGAGGGACACAGGAGAGGCGCGCGCTGTGCCCTCCCTGTCCCTCCTTCACAGCAGCGGAGGGAAGGAGGGAGAGGAGACCGCAGATTGACATGCAGACGGCTCATCCGCATGTCAATCTGCGCTAAATCAGTGGCGGCGCCCCCCGCAGCCCTGCGCCTCCAAGCCACCGCGAGGGCTGCGGAGGCAGTAGTTACGCCACTGACCATAACAATCTAAGGGCCTAATTCTGCATGGAACACTGCTCCAACAGTGTTTCATGCTGAAGCCCTCTGTAGTGTGCGCACACTCAGAAGCCACACTGCGCGTGCGCACACAGTGAGATGCAACGGTATCTCACATGTGCAAATGCCCTGACTGACAGGCAGATGCGTTCACAGGGCGGGAGGGGGCGTTGCCGCAGCGTTTTAGGGGAGCGGTCTAGACAATGCAGACATGCAGCTGGGGGCAACCCTAAACATGCGAGAGAATAGCCATTGTGCAATGTGCTCGCATGTTTGCGCGCGCGTGCGGGGAGGGGGGGGGGGACAGGACCCGGCATGTGGGGTGGACTTGCCCTGTGGCGAGCGTCCCCACACATGTCAGTGCAATGGGTTGTAGATGTGCGATTTATGCGTACAATCCATGCTGAATTAGGCTCTAAGTACAGTCTGCACAACACTTAAATCCTATCCAGGTGAGTAAGTCTGTCTTCTTTTCCTGTTTCAACCTAGTTATTACGTTCAGTTATATGCCACAATGGAAAGGCAGATATCCTTTCATCCTCCTATGATCCCATAGGCATTGAAACCTTTAGTACCTCAAGGAGTACTGGAACCAAATTGTTTTGCACATTCCACGGGGCAATCCAACTCCTCCCCCTAGTAAAACGTTTTAACGCTTAAAATTCCTGGGCTTCTAGCTGGTATCAACATGTCCTTGGAGCTTGTGTGCAGTAATTCCTGAAGGTCTACTCTGTCTCGTGATGTCAAAGATTTCATTTTTTGCATGTACAACCTGTGCCCAGCATAAGACACCTGCACAGAAATCTATTGGTTTTCTTTAATCACTTCCTATTCTGGCCAAACCAGGGTTTCCATGGAATTTATTACTGATATTCATCTCTCCAGTGGACACCATGTGATTTGGGTTGTAGTAGACGTTTCTCTAAAATGTCTGAGTTCATACCCCTCAATGGTTTATCATCTGCTTCTAGCTTAGCTTGGTTATTAAAGATATTTTTAATCTCCTTAGTTACCCTTAAGAAATTGTGTCTAATCATGGTATTGAATTCACTTCCAAATTTTCCATGGTTCCATCAAAAATTACAAGGATTAAAATGAATTATTCCACAGTATATCACCCTCATTCCAATGGACAGAATAAGAAGGTCATGCTATATTTGAAAAGTTCCTTAAGATGTATATATTCATAATTTAGAATGATTGGGACAATATCTTGCTGTGTGAAGATTTTTCTCATTATAGTCATTATCATTGATCTTCTGTCATGACACTATTTTTCATTGTGCATCCTCAACCTATTCCCTTTTCATTCCCTTCCTATTTTCTCTTAAGGTTCTACATATTCACATGTTCTTCCTGTTCCAGTTTGGCTACAAGAACAAGATAAATACCAAACCGGCAACATTTTTGCTTAAAAAAAATCACCAGAGAAATACTTTTCTACCTCATTTATTTGAAATGTTCCTGAATTCAGAACCCAACCCAAGCACCCAGCACTGTTACACATATGCCTAAATACTAGATACCTAGCATCTGGGGCCCAGTCACCAGGTCCTGCTCTAGGGTGCTGCTGTTCCTCCCGTGGCTGATGTTAGTGTCAACCCTTTAAGGGAAGTGCACATCTCAGGATGCAATTGAAAGTTGCGTCACATAACCACCAGCAGCAGTGGTGCCAAAGTTAAACTGAGTTCTGCCTATATAACTTTACGCTTTGCACCATGCGGTACCAGACCCAAGGTGTCACTCCTAGCTCCAGCTTACTGAACCTGTTATCTCATATTTTCCATTTTACCCTTTGATGGTTTAAAGTTTATGACCTTGAGACTGTGACCCTCATTGCTACATTTGAACATTGTCCACATTCTGTTCCTATATTTTGCTTCTCTATCAAACTAACTTCTTACCCAGCTAGTAACATAAAGAGTTTGTTAGAGGGCTGCGACAGGTTGGCTTTTGACTGCTGTCCCTATCACCTTTCAGAGGTTCCTAGTGAAGGCCATGAGGCTCCTTAGACTTCTATACTTATGAATATAATCCATCTACCAGTCTACTGCATGACAGAAACCGGCATTAGCAGTCCACGCATACACAAAACCTGCCAATATAAGCCACCTGCCTTCATGGACCAGCTTTAACCCAGTGGATGTAAAGGACATTGCTGAAATTGCTCGGATTTTGCGTCCCACCCCCTGTGATCTGGACCCTGCCTCGACCAAGCTTCTAATAGGTTGTATGGATATAATTGGTCCTGTCTTTGCAAAAATTGTTCAATGCTCTTTGCAGACAGGCATATTTCCTGGACCCCTAAAGGAAGCAATTGTAAGACCTCTTCTTAAAAAAACTAATTTAGATCCCGACTGCATGACCAACTATAGACCGGTATCAAACTGTCCTTTTCTAGGAAAGGTTATTGAGAAAGTGGTTGCAAATAAACTGGAAACCCGCCTGACAACCCATAATATCTATGATCCATTCCAATCAGGATTCAGGAGAAGACATAGCACTGAAACAGCCCTGGTGTGTGTGTTAAATGATCTTCTGATGGCAAGAGACAGAGGTGACTGTTCAATATTAATCCTTCTGGATCTCTTCGCAGCATTTGATACCGTGGACCATGGGCTTCTGATTGAGCGACTGATACATTTTTGTGGAGTGGATGGCACAGTCCTAAGCTGGTTCAAATAATTTCTCACAGGCAGGTCACAGAGAGTATTGTCTGGATTATACACATCACCACCAGTGCCATTGCCATGTGGTGTCCCACAAGGTTCTATACTATCCCCCATGCTTTTTGCAGTATACATGCTCCCGCTGGGTGAAATAATCAGGCGCCATGGGCTAGTCTACCACTGCTATGCAGATGATACACAACTGTACTTGTCCTTTGCTCCGGGTAATGATAACCCAATAGCAACCCTAAATGGCTGTCTAGCTGAACTCCAGGAGTGGATGAGTGCTAGTTGGCTGCGACTGAACCCAGATAAAACAGAGGTCCTTATGATAGGACCGCAACATCAAAGGACAAGACTGCAGCATAACCAACCAACTGGACTTACACTCGGGGATTAAGAATTACAAACCACTGATCGTGTGCGGAATCTTGGCGTTGTCCTGGATGGTGGCTTGACACTTAAACATCAGATATCAGCCACAATCAAATCCTCATTCTTTCACCTGAGGAACATAGCCAGAATCAAGCACTTAATTCCCTCAGACGACCTGCCAAAAGTCACCCATGCATTTGTATCATCTCGATTAGACTACTATTTGTATCATCTCGATTAGACTACTGTAATGCCCTCTACCTTGGTCTCCCAGCAAAAGAATTGCTCCTGGTGCAAAACACAGCTGCTAGGCTGTTAACCGATCAGCCTCGTTCTAGCCACATAACACCCATACTCTACTCCCTTCACTGGCTGCCTGTAAGATGGCGAGTCATCTTCAAGATTGGCTTACTGAGTTTCAAAGCATTACATGACCAGGGCCCAAGGTACCTGAAGCAGCTACTGACCCCATACTGCCCCACTCGATTACTGCGATCTGTAGATGAAGGACTTTTAGCAGTACCTAGAATCTCCCGTAATTCATCTGGGGATCAAGCTTTTAGTCATGCATGATGCATAAGGTGAACACCTACACTTTTTTTTATCTTTTTTATCTTTATATAAATGATTTTTTAAAATGACAGAAGTTCCCACAACTATATCAGGTGACAGGTATCAGTATTAGGTGCAGCAGTTATCTACGGACTGTTAGTGTTCACTCCATTAGTCCAGGCAAGTTTTAAGTAGCTAGCTTGGTAGGTTACCCAGGTCATCGATAGTTCCCACTTTGTTTTAGTCACCTGTGCTCCTGAGATCTATCTAATGTCTGCAGTCAATAATGGTCAACGTACACTAAGTCGACAAAGTTAAAAGGTCAACATGTAAAAGGTAGACAATTCAAAGGGTCAACAGGGTCAAAAGGTTGATGTGACAATGGTCGACACACATATGGTCGACACAAGTTTTTTAATATTTTGTTGTAATTTTTTCACATCTTTCATCTTCGCCATCCATGTGGACTACGATTGGGAATAGTGACCAGTGTTGAGCGCAGTGGTAGTGGAGTGAGGCACCTTGGCTGAAGCGTGGCGAGCGAAGCGGTACACTCATTGGGCTTTTTGAGGCAGAAAAGTGACAAAACACCCCCCAAAAATTAAAACAAATTAGTCTACCTTTTTGTGTCGACCATTTCCATGTTGACCTTTTGACCTTGTTGACCTTGTCTACTGTCTACCTATTCCATGCTGACCTTTTGACCCTGTTGACCTAATACATATCAACCATTAGTGGTTGACCTATTGACTGTAGACCTTTTTAGTGTAGATCTAATAATCCGCACCCCTAATTGTTGTTGGGATCGGTTCCATAAATTGCTAATGTTGTTCTGTTTTTTTACTTTGGCTAGGTCTTTTACTACGTTTTGTGTGTTGCCAGCCCCTGACCTTCAGGCGTTTAAAATCATTCTGTCACCTGAGTCTAAACCTGACATTGCATTTGGTTTAGTCCTAATTTGCACAATATCTACTATCAGATATAGCAGTAAACACTATTACTATATGTATGTGAAGCAAAGTACTCTCTGAATACGTTTACTGTGATTCATTGTCAATCGGACATTGACTATTGTATAGCAACTATCTATTCTACAATAGAGGCTTAAGGGCAAGAGTTATCTTCATATTATTTATCTTTGCAGATATTCATGTTAGTGTGCTGTCTACCCATAAACCTAAATAATACGCTACTAGTTATAAACCTCTACTTATAGTCCTAGGGGCATCTGATTAACGCTCAGCTTGTTCATCTTTATATGAAGGCATCTATTAGAGCTCTTATCACTTCTCGTGGTTAGCATTACTGCCTCACAGCACTGAGGTCATGGGTTCGATTCCCACCATGGCCTCTGGAGTCTATTTAATCTAACTGTGCTTGAGTGGGTTTCCTCCAGGTACTTAGTTTCCTCCCACAATCCACATATATACTGGTAAGTCAATTGGCTCCCAACAACCCTAGTGTGTGTATATACATGTTTAAGGCAAAGTAGATGGGCCAAGTGGTCTTATCTGCCGTCAAGTTCTATGTTTCTATAAGTATTTTTAATAATATTGATAATAGCATGTATACAGTATCATTGTACAGTAGATGTATATAGAGAGGGATGGAACAGTCCCATAACAAAGTTTAGTTATAGGCAATGAACTGTTCAAACCCTGTATGTGTCTACTGTACAGTAACATTGTTTACATGCGATTTATCAATAACCAATAAAAAGTGCAGGCGTTCGCCTTGGGCAACATGTGGGACATATTCCTTGTAGAGGGTCTCATTATTAAGAGCTTCGTCGGTGCAATAGAAAACCTCAAGACTAGGCAGAGGAATTTTTTTTTTAATCCTCTCGACTCCCTGATTGCTTTTGGCTTTAAACATTATTAATACAGGGTATAGTTGCCCTTGATTCACCCAGAAGGATCAGTCACATCCCAGCCTATTTCAGCAGGTTGATCTGATTCATCCTTCAGAATTCATTCCAAGAACATCATCATAGTTTTACAAGTCACAGGGTATCGCCCGTAACCCATTCTTTTCAGGACAGAGAATTCGTTTCACAACCTGGAAGATAAAAGGTGCTCCCAAATCTACATTAAATGGTTTGCAAGTTTCTATGGAGACAATCATCTATCATTACTTTCACATAGCTAAACAGCCACAGACAACAGATTCCACCTAATTAAATGAAGCAAACCATCTCCTTGGCATACACATAGACAGGGCAGGATCCTCAGCCAGCCTTCTACACAAGCTGTGGCAAAATCAGAGGCTTTATCCTCTGGATCTGCAGCTGCATATAGTCAGTCAGTCCTTACATTTTTTTTTAGCTTTGTTAATGTCTAATGTGTGGCAGAAACACTTTATGTAATGGTTGAAGTTCATATCATAAATTCTGTTTTTCATACAATCAGTCCAGCAGGGGCAGAATTTAATAGAATACAAATTTATCAGTGACTCCCAACATATCTCCCAACACATATGTGTCACTAGCGGGGTTGTGTGCAATGGTACACTGGGAACTGCAGTGCGGTGTAATAACTCCCAAATGCCCCCGCGTGCGAATTGGGACAATTATTGTGGAACCAAAGTACAGTTCTCAAAAGTGGTTGGGAGGTACAGTATATTATAAGTATGTAATACTAAGCAATGGAAGGTAAGAAACTGAACTGTAAATTCACACAACTCTGGTAGCAGTGAGTTGGAAAAATAAGCAATTTATAATAAAAAAATAAGATTTTACTCACCGGTAAATCTATTTCTCGTAGTCCGTAGTGGATGCTGGGACTCCGTAAGGACCATGGGGAATAGCGGCTCCGCAGGAGACTGGGCACAACTAAAAGAAAGCTTTTGGTCTAACTGGTGTGCACTGGCTCCTCCCTCTATGACCCTCCTCCAGACCTCAGTTAGGATACTGTGCCCGGAAGAGCTGACACAATAAGGAAGGATTTTGAATCCCGGGTAAGACTCATACCAGCCACACCAATAACACCGTATAACTCGTGATACTATACCCAGTTAACAGTATGAACAATAACTGAGCCTCTCAACAGATGGCTCAACAATAACCCTTTAGTTAGGCAATAACTATAAACAAGTATTGCAGACAATCCGCACTTGGGATGGGCGCCCAGCATCCACTACGGACTACGAGAAATAGATTTACCGGTGAGTAAAATCTTATTTTCTCTGACGTCCTAAGTGGATGCTGGGACTCCGTAAGGACCATGGGGATTATACCAAAGCTCCCAAACGGGCGGGAGAGTGCGGATGACTCTGCAGCACCGAATGGGCAAACTCTAGGTCCTCCTCATCCAGGGTGTCAAACTTGTAGAATTTAGCAAATGTGTTTGACCCCGACCAAGTAGCTGCTCGGCAAAGTTGTAGAGCCGAGACCCCTCGGGCAGCCGCCCAAGAAGAGCCCACCTTCCTCGTGGAATGGGCTTTCACTGATTTAGGATGCGGCAGTCCAGCCGCAGAATGTGCAAGCTGAATCGTACTACAGATCCAGCGAGCAATAGTCTGCTTTGAAGCAGGAGCCCCCAGCTTGTTGGGTGCATACAGGATAAACAACGAGTCAGTTTTCCTGACACTAGCTGTCCTGGAAACATAAATTTTCAGGGCCCTGACTACGTCCAACAACTTGGAAGCCTCCAAGTCTTTAGTACCACGATAGGTTGGTTCAAATGAAAGGCTGATACCACCTTAGGGAGAAACTGGGGACGAGTCCTCAATTCTGCCCTATCCATATGGAAAATTAGATAAGGGCTTTTACATGACAAAGCCGCCAATTCTGACACACGCCTGGCCGAAGCCAAGGCCAACAGCATGACCACTTTCCACGTGAGATATTTTAATTCCACGGTTTTAAGTGGCTCAAACCAATGTGACTTTAGGAAATCCAACACCACGTTGAGATCCCACGGTGCCACTGGAGGCACAAAAGGGGGCTGAATATGCAGCACTCCCTTAACAAAAGTCTGAACTTCAGGTAGTGAAGCCAGTTCTCTCTGGAAGAAAATCGATAGAGCCGAAATCTGGACCTTAATGGAACCCAATTTTAGGCCCATAGTCACCCCTGACTGTAGGAAGTGCAGAAAACGGCCCAGCTGAAATTCCTCCGTTGGGGCCTTCCTGGCCTCACACCATGCAACATATTTTCGCCAAATGCGGTGATAATGGTTTGCGGTCACTTCTTCCCTAGCTTTAATCAGCGTAGGAATGACTTCCTCCGGAATGCCCTTTTCCTTCGGGATCCGGTGTTCAACCGCCATGCCGTCAAACGCAGCTGCGGTAAGTCTTGGAACAGACAGGGCCCCTGCTGCAGCAGGTCCTGTCTGAGCGGCAGAGGCCATGGGTCCTCTGAGATCATTTCTTGAAGTTCCGGGTACCAAGCTCTTCTTGGCCAATCCGGAACAATGAGTATAGTTCTTACTCCTCTTTGTCACGAACCGGTCTCTTACCTCTGCGGGTTCTGGGGTTCATCCGTTGCCAGTGCGGTTGCTCGCGGTGCTGTGCGCCCGTGTGGGGACACGGCGTGATCAATGGCACAGGTAATGCAGAGTCTGGGAACTGTGAGTGCGGGGACCAAATGGCCTAAGGCACTGCGGTGTGTCTGCTGTATAGGAGGTGGCCATGTTGGAGACCAAATAGCTAATACAGAGCACTTGTGAAAACACCTGTGGGCAGGTGTAAGCCAATCCCGTGCTTGTGCTGCCTTTAAGTAGGCTGGGATTATGTTACTCTGGGCCAGTGCTTTGTTGTATCAAAGCTGTGCTCTAGCTCTGAGCTCTCTCCGTGCATTCCTGTGTGATTCCCGTGGTCCAGATATCGCCTCCGTTCCCAGAGGTCCGTCTGCAGCCTTCACTGCTGAAAGATCCACCGGCTCTCTGCTGTGCTGTCAGTTAATTGCACTCCTATTGGAAATAGTTGGATTCCCAGTGTCCTGCATGAGGTTACCTTGTCAGTCTGCCTATCATTCAAAGTCTGGAGGATTCTGTTTCTCTCAGCTGTTCGTTTGTTCAACTCTGCATTTAACCCATTCATCACCTTGTCTTCTACTACAGTTTCACAGTGATCTCCGGAACCCGCAAGTAACCCAATTCAGTACTTTTATTTGCTATGTTGTCATTACAAGGATAATTCATCACAGTCTCTCAGTTAACTCTCAAAGCTCCATTGCCAATTCTTACAGTTAATTCTCCATGTCTGCATTAACCAGTTAAACACAATCTGCAGTTCAGCATCAAAGCTTGTTTATATTTGCTATGTTGTCATAACAAGGATAATTCTTCAGTCTCTCAGTTAACTCTCAAAACTCCATTGCAAATCCTTACAGTTATCTCTTCATGTCTGCATTATCCAGTTAATCATATTCTGCAGTTCAGCATCAAAGCTCGTTTATATTTGGACAATCCAACATTTATTCATCAGCTTGTTTTGCATATGTTTCCATGAACATTTCTTTTATGTATTTTTGAGTTTTCTCTTGCATATTATTCCTGCTATACTTCAGTATAATATGATGATTAACAACTTGTCAGTTAACTCTTTACTGAATTGTTATTTTGAATAAATATATGAATCGGAACTTTCTTCGTCCTCCCTGCTTTCTTCATAGCCCAGCACCTACACCTGTGGTTGGTCCCGGGTTAACGGATTCACAAAAACACCCGGGCCTGACAGTAAGCACTGGCCACATGGATCCGTCAAGTGACCAATTCGCAGGAGGCGGTGCTACGTCAGATATCCTTTCCCGTCTGGAAAACCAGGAGTCTATACAGACACAAATAGTGCAGTTTATGCAAACTATGGCAGACCGTTTAGAGACTCTTCATACGGCTATTAAAACGTTCCAAGTCCAGATTCCAACCCCAGATGTCCCAGTTACCACTACAGCTTCTCCTGTGACGCTGCCTACGTCCCGCTTGCAGTTACCCTCTCCGAGTAAGTTTGACGGAACTCCAAAACTTTGCAGAGGATTCCTGAATCAATGCGAGATCCAGTTTGAACTGATGTCTGCCAGTTTCCCATCAGCTCGTTCTAAGGTTGCATATATTATTGCCCTCCTCTCTGGTCAGGCTCTGGAGTGGGCATCACCATTATGGGAGAGAGGTGATCCTATCCTCTCTAATTACAAAGAGTTCGTATCTTCCTTCCGGAGAATCTTTGACGAACCAGGCAGGACCACCTCAGCATCCTTGGAGATTCTCCGTCTACGTCAAGGTTTACGTCCTGTCAGTCAATATATTATTCAGTTTCGCACGTTGTCTTCAGAGTTAAACTGGAATGAGGAGGCCCTGATCGCCGCGTTTTGGAATGGACTTTCAGAAAGAATCAAGGATGATTTAACTATCCGGGATGTGCCAATTAAACTGGATGAATTGATTTCTCTCTGTAACAAACTTGATCTACGTTACAGGGAGCGATGTTTAGAGAAATCCAGGGCAGAGCGATCCAGTCCACGTGATCATCCTAGACCTCGACAAGATTCTTCATCACAGTCTCCAGTAATGACTGAAGAACCTATGCAGATTGGGCACTCTCGCCTCACAGAGGAGGAACGACTTCGTCGTCGACAGGGTAACCTCTGCATGTACTGTGGGTCCTCCGAACATTTAGTTAAATTCTGCAAACTCCGACCGGGAAACTCTCGCCTCCTAGCTTATTCAAGAGAGGTTAAGCTAGGAGTTACTTTAGAATCACGTTCTGGGAAAGAGCCAACCTTGTCTATTCAATTAGAAGTTCCAAGTTCTACAGTGAAAGTTTCAGCCCTCCTAGATTCCGGGGCAGCCAAGAACTTCATCTCCTCAGCCTTTGTCATACGGTCTAAAGTTCAAACCATGCCCCTGGAAGCAGCAGTTGCTGTTACAGCAGTGGATGGAAGTCGAATTCCAGATGGTATAATTACTCATCGAACCGTATGTCTCAAGATGAAAGTTGGTGAGCTCCATTCCGAATACCTCTCCTTCTACGTGATTCCCAAAGCCTCTCAAGATGTGATACTTGGTTTACCTTGGCTGCAGAAACATAATCCTCAACTTAATTGGCAAACCATGGAAGTCCTTTCATGGGGTAAATCTTGTACCAAGGACTGTGTAGCTACAATTGTACCTCTTCGGTCAATTAGCCTTTCCGATCTACCTCCGGTGTATCAATCCCTTGCGGATGTTTCCAGTAAGCAAGCAGCAGACTCTCTACCTCCTCATCGTGAATGGGACTGCCCAGTCGTCCTGGTTCCGGGCAAGACCCCTCCTAGGGGACAAATTCATCCGCTATCCATCCCAGAGACGCGAGCTATCCGGGATTGGTCCACTCCTACAACTCTCAAGGGGATTCAGCGATTTCTTGGCTTTGCTAATTTCTATAGGAGATTCATTAAGAATTATTCTACGTTAGCTGCTCCTATCACAGCCCTAACTCGCAAGGGAGCAAATCCTACGAACTGGTCTTCTGAAGCAATCAAAGCCTTCTCTGATTTAAAGCAAGCCTTTGTGTCAGCCCCCATTCTTCGACAGCCTGATTTGAATCGTCCCTTTCTACTAGAGGTGCATGCATCTACAGAAGCACTAGGAGCTGTGTTGTCACAAGTCTTTGAAGATAAAAAGGTCCATCCCTGCGGATATTTCTCCCGTAAGTTCCTCCCGGCAGAACGTAATTATGCAATCGGTGAGCAAGAGTTACTTGCCATCAAGTTGGCATTTGAGGAGTGGAGATACCTTCTAGAAGGAGCTCAACATCGCATTACAGTTTATACTGATCATAAGAATCTTCTGTATCTGCAGTCAGCTCAGTGTTTGAATCCACGACAAGCTCGATGGGCGCTTTTCTTCTCACGATTTGATTTCAAACTCACCTATCGTCCAGGGTCTCAGAACAAAAAGGCAGATGCCCTTTCCCGGTCCTTTGCTTCTTCTGAATTAAATGATGCTACCACGAATCAAGCCATTGTGAATCCTACGTCCTTCTTAATGACTCGAACCTCTCCAGTTCCTCCGCCTGGCAAGACCTTTGTCGCCACAAGTCTTCGAAAACGGCTGCTTACCTGGGCTCACTCCTCTTCCTTCATGGGTCATCCTGGGGTTCTAAAGACTCTCAAATTTATTCAACAGTCTTATTGGTGGCCACGTCTCAAAGCCGATGTCCAAGAGTTTATAGCAGCATGTCCTAAATGTGCCCAACATAAGAGTCCAAGAAGTTCTCCACCAGAGTTTCATCCATTGCCAGCCCTAGAGGTTCCAGCAGCAGATCAAGAGCTTCAACGTCTATCTAGCATCTGGAGTTGTGTACGTAAGTCCTTGGTCAAAACTTCCGCTCGTTATAAATCTTTTGCAGATAGAAAACGTAAAGCTGTACCGAGTTACAAAGTGGGAGACCAAGTTTGGATTTCTACGCGCAATCTCAAGTTCAAAGTTCCTTCTAAGAAATTTGCTCCCAAGTTTATTGGTCCATTTCCCATTGTTAAGGTACTCAACCCTGTGTCATACAAAGTCAAGTTGCCACCGTCTTTGAGAATTCCTAACGCCTTTCATACATCTTTACTGAAGCCTTTGATTCTCAATAAGTTCCGTACTACCCAGTCCAAATCTCCTAAAGTTCACTCTTTGCAGAATGAGGAATTTGAAGTTAAAGAGATTGTGGACTCACGTTCCCGATATGGACGTTTACAGTTTCTGGTCGACTGGAAGGGTTACGGTCCAGAGGAAAGATCCTGGGTTTTCTCTGAAGATGTTCATGCTCCAAGACTGGTACAGAAATACTTCTCTAAAAATCCTGATAAGGTTCAAAGGTGTTCGGAGACCACCCTTAGAGGAGGGGGTACTGTCACGAACCGGTCTCTTACCTCTGCGGGTTCTGGGGTTCATCCGTTGCCAGTGCGGTTGCTCGCGGTGCTGTGCGCCCGTGTGGGGACACGGCGTGATCAATGGCACAGGTAATGCAGAGTCTGGGAACTGTGAGTGCGGGGACCAAATGGCCTAAGGCACTGCGGTGTGTCTGCTGTATAGGAGGTGGCCATGTTGGAGACCAAATAGCTAATACAGAGCACTTGTGAAAACACCTGTGGGCAGGTGTAAGCCAATCCCGTGCTTGTGCTGCCTTTAAGTAGGCTGGGATTATGTTACTCTGGGCCAGTGCTTTGTTGTATCAAAGCTGTGCTCTAGCTCTGAGCTCTCTCCGTGCATTCCTGTGTGATTCCCGTGGTCCAGATATCGCCTCCGTTCCCAGAGGTCCGTCTGCAGCCTTCACTGCTGAAAGATCCACCGTCTCTCTGCTGTGCTGTCAGTTAATTGCACTCCTATTGGAAATAGTTGGATTCCCAGTGTCCTGCATGAGGTTACCTTGTCAGTCTGCCTATCATTCAAAGTCTGGAGGATTCTGTTTCTCTCAGCTGTTCGTTTGTTCAACTCTGCATTTAACCCATTCATCACCTTGTCTTCTACTACAGTTTCACAGTGATCTCCGGAACCCGCAAGTAACCCAATTCAGTACTTTTATTTGCTATGTTGTCATTACAAGGATAATTCATCACAGTCTCTCAGTTAACTCTCAAAGCTCCATTGCCAATTCTTACAGTTAATTCTCCATGTCTGCATTAACCAGTTAAACACAATCTGCAGTTCAGCATCAAAGCTTGTTTATATTTGCTATGTTGTCATAACAAGGATAATTCTTCAGTCTCTCAGTTAACTCTCAAAACTCCATTGCAAATCCTTACAGTTATTTCTTCATGTCTGCATTATCCAGTTAATCATATTCTGCAGTTCAGCATCAAAGCTCGTTTATATTTGGACAATCCAACATTTATTCATCAGCTTGTTTTGCATATGTTTCCATGAACATTTCTTTTATGTATTTTTGAGTTTTCTCTTGCATATTATTCCTGCTATACTTCAGTATAATATGATGATTAACAACTTGTCAGTTAACTCTTTACTGAATTGTTATTTTGAATAAATATATGAATCGGAACTTTCTTCGTCCTCCCTGCTTTCTTCATAGCCCAGCACCTACACCTGTGGTTGGTCCCGGGTTAACGGATTCACAAAAACACCCGGGCCTGACACTCTTCTCCTTATTATCCTCAGTACCTTGGGTATGAGAGGAAGAGGAGGGAACACATAAACCGACCGGTACACCCACGGTGTCACTAGAGCGTCCACAGCTATCGCCTGAGGGTCTCTTGACCTGGCGCAATATCTTTCTAGCTTTTTGTTGAGGCGGGACGCCATCATGTCCACCTGTGGCCTTTCCCAACGGTTTACAATCAGTTGGAAGACTTCTGGATGAAGTCCCCACTCTCCCGGGTGGAGGTCGTGCCTGCTGAGGAAGTCTGCTTCCCAGTTGTCCACTCCCGGAATGAACACTGCTGACAGTGCTAACACATGATTTTCCGCCCATCGGAGAATCCTTGTGGCTTCTGCCATCGCCGTCCTGCTTCTGGTGCCGCCCTGTCGGTTTACATGGGCGACTGCCGTGATGTTGTCTGACTGGATCAGTACCGGCTGGTTTTGAAGCAGGGGTTTTGCCTGACTTAGGGCATTGAAAATGGCCCTCAGTTCCAGAATATTTATGTGTAGGGAAGTCTCCTGACTTGACCATAGTCCTTGGAAGTTCCTTCCCTGTGTGACTGCCCCCCAGCCTCGAAGGCTGGCATCCGTGGTCACCAGGACCCAGTCCTGTATGCCGAATCTGCGGCCCTCTTGAAGATGAGCACTTTGCAGCCACCACAGCAGAGACACCCTGGTCCTTGGAGACAGGGTTATCAGCCGATGCATCTGAAGATGCGATCCGGACCACTTGTCCAACAGGTCCCACTGAAAAGGTCTTGCATGGAACCTGCCGAATGGAATTGCTTCGTAGGAAGCTACCATTTTTCCCAGGACTCGCGTGCAGTGATGCACCGACACCCGTTTTGGTTTTAGGAGGCCTCTGACTAGAGATGACAGCTCCTTGGCCTTCTCCTCCGGGAGAAACACTTTTTTCTGTTCTGTGTCCAGAACCATCCCCAGGAACAGTAGACGTGTCGTAGGGACCAGCTGTGACTTTGGAATATTTAGAATCCAGCCGTGCTGTTGTAGCACCTCCCGAGATAGTGCTACCCCGACCAACAACTGCTCCCTGGACCTCGCCTTTATCATGAGATCGTCCAAGTATGGGATAATTAAAACTCCCTTTTTTCGAAGGAGTATCATCATTTCGGCCAATACCTTGGTAAATACCCTCGGAGCCGTGGATAGACCAAACGGCAACGTCTGGAATTGGTAATGACAATCCTGTACCACAAATCTGAGGTACTCCTGGTGAGGATGGTAAATGGGGACATGCAGTTAAGCATCCTTGATGTCCAGTGATACCATGTAATCCCCCTCGTCCAGGCTTGCAAAAACCGCCCTGAGCGATTCCATCTTGAACTTGAATTTTTTTTATATATGTGTTCAAGGATTTCAAATTTAAAATGGGTCTCACCGAACCGTCCGGTTTCGGTACCACAAACATTGTGGAATAGTAACCCCGTCCTTGTTGAAGGAGGGGCACCTTGACTATCACCTGCTGGGAATACAGCTTGTCAATTGCCTCTATCACTGCCTCCCTGCCTGAGGGAGTTGTTGGCAAGGCAGATTTGAGGAAACGGCGGGGGGGGGGGTGGGGAGACGTCTCGAATTCCAGCTTGTACCCCTGAGATACTACTTGAAGGATCCAGGGATCCACCCGTGAGCGAGCCCACTGATTGCTGAAGTTTTTGAGACGGGCCCCCACCGTACCTGGCTCCGCCTGTGGAGCCCCAGCGTCATGCGGTGGACTTGGAGGAAGCGGGGGAGGACTTTTGCTCCTGGGAACTGGCTGTATGCTGCAGCTTTTTCCCTCTACCTCTGCCTCTGGGCAGAAAGGACGCGCCTTTAACCCGCTTGCCCTTATGGGGCCGAAATGACTGTACCTGATAATACGGTGCTTTCTTTGGCTGTGAGGGAACATGGGGTAAAAATGCTGACTTCCCAGCTGTTGCTGTGGAAACAAGGTCCGAGAGACCATCCCCGAACAACTCCTCACCCTTATAAGGCAAAACTTCCATGTGCCTTTTAGAATCTGCATCACCTGTCCACTGTCGAGTCCATAACCCTCTCCTGGCAGAAATGGACATTGCACTTATTTTAGATGCCAGCCGGCAAATATCCCTCTGTGCATCTCTCATGTATAAGACAGCGTCTTTAATATGCTCTACGGTTAGCAATATAGTGTCCCTGTCTAGGGTAACAATATTTTCCGACCACGCAGCTGCAGCACTGCACATCCATGCTGAAGCAATAGCTGGTCTCAGTATAATACCTGTGTGTGTATATACAGACTTCAGGATAGCCTCCTGCTTTCTATCAGCAGGCTCCTTTAGGGCGGCCGTATCCGGAGACGGTAGTGCCACCTTCTTTGACAAGCGTGTGAGCGCTTTATCCACCCTAGGGGATGTTTCCCAACGTGACCTATCCTCTGGCGGGAAAGGGTACGTCATTAGTAACCTTTTAGAAATTACCAGTTTCTTATCGGGGGAAGCCCACGCTTCTTCACACACTTCATTTAATTCCTCAGATGGAGGAAAAACTACTGGTAGTTTTTTTCTCTCCAAACATAATACCCTTTTTTGTGGATCCTGGGGTAACATCAGAAATGTGCAACACATTTTTCATAGCCTCAATCATGTAACGTGTGGCCCTATTGGAAGTTACATTAGTCTCATCGTCGTCGACACTGGAGTCAGTATCCGTGTCGACATCTGTGTCTGCCATCTGAGATAGCGGGCGTTTTAGAGCCCCTGATGGCTTTTGAGACGCCTGGGCAGGCACAGGCTGAGAAGCCGGCTGTCCCATATTTGGTATGTCGTCAAACCTTTTATGTAAGGAGTCGACACTGTCGCGTAATTCCTTCCACATAACCATCCACTCAGGTGTCGGCCCCGCAGGGGGTGACATCACATTTATCGGCATCTGCTCCGCCTCCACATAAGCCTCCTCATCAAACATGTCGACACAGCCGTACCGACACACCGCACACACACAGGGAATGCTCTGACAGAGGACAGGACCCCACAAAGCCCTTTGGGGAGACAGAGAGAGAGTATGCTAGCACACACCAGAGCGCTATATAACACAGGGATGAACACTATAACTGAGTGATTTTCCCTTATAGCTGCTTATATATATACTGCTGCGGCTAAATTTAGTGCCCCCCCTCTTTTTTTTACCCTTTGTAGCTTGAAACTGCAGGGGAGAGCCTGGGAGCGATCCTTCCAGCGGAGCTGTGAGGGAAAAATGGCGCCAGTGTGCTGAGGGAGATAGCCCCGCCCCTTTTTCGGCGGACTTTCTCCCGCTTTTTTATGGATCCTGGCAGGGGTATTTTTCACATATATAGCCTCTGGGACTATATATTGTGATTATTTGCCAGCCAAGGTATTAATATTGCTGCTCAGGGCGCCCCCCCCCCCAGCGCCCTGCACCCATCAGTGACCGGAGTGTGAGGTGTGCATGAGGAGCAATGGCGCACAGCTGCAGTGCTGTGCGCTACCTTGTTGAAGACCGAAGTCTTCTGCCGCCGATTTTCAGGACCATCTTCATGCTTCTGGCTCTGTAAGGGGGACGGCGGCGCGGCTCCGGGACCGGACGATCGAGGTCGGGCCCTGTGTTCGATCCCTCTGGAGCTAATGGTGTCCAGTAGCCTAAGAAGCCCAAGCTAGCTGCAAGCAGGTAGGTTCGCTTCTTCTCCCCTTAGTCCCTCGTAGCAGTGAGTCTGTTGCCAGCAGATCTCACTGAAAATAAAAAACCTAAAATATACTTTCTTTTCTAGGAGCTCAGGAGAGCCCCTAGTGTGCATCCAGCTCAGCCGGGCACAAGATTCTAACTGAGGTCTGGAGGAGGGTCATAGAGGGTGGAGCCAGTGCACACCAGTTAGACCAAAAGCTTTCTTTTAGTTGTGCCCACTCTCCTGCGGAGCCGTTATTCCCCATGGTCCTTACGGAGTCCCAGCATCCACTTAGGACGTCAGAGAAAAAACATGCTCTACCCGCTCCCACTCCCCCTCCCCCAGCTGTTCTTCATCATGTTTGGTCCTCTAGGGAGGGCTTCCTAATGAATGTGCTGTGCTGCTTCCCATTCCTAGATATAATCGGACCAATACTGGACATCATTGCCACCTTCCTTGCACTTCTTAGGCTTTGGGTACAAGGATAATAAGAATAATTGATGCCACCCTTTAAATGTAAAAAGTGCCCCTCAGAAACATAGAATCTGATGGCAGATAGGAACCATTTGGCCCATTTAGTCTGCCCTTTTCTTTACCATACTGTTACCTTAACCCAATTTAACCCTTAGTTCTTTGGAAGGATGTTTAAGTTGCTCTACTGTCTTATCCTCTTCCACCTCTGACCAGAGCTGGATTAAGCCTTGGGGCTGCCCGGGGCACTTAAGAGGGGGGGAAGGGCTGTATATTAAATTGTGCATATCTCCCAAAATGTCCCATTCCAAGGGGGACAAAATGCTCTCTACCTGGACTTCCCACTTAATATATGATTGGCGTCACCTGTGTTGAACTATTTAATTGATAAGAAAGGCACTTCAGCACAGGTGATTGCAATCATAAATTAAGAAGGAAGCCCAGGTGGAGAGCTTTATGTCCCTCCTTGAATGGGTCATGGTGGGAGGTATAGATTGTGTATATTAAATTTAAACCAATAGTATATATTAGTTTTAACTAATAGTTTAATAATGCCTGGGTACTGTTTATAGCTCCATCTAATTGATAGACAGCTATTTTATGAACTTTTTTTTGCAGTAGAACAAAGACAACTTAACCTTAAAATACACTTAGAAAAATAAAATAATTGCTCTTGTTGCATGCAAGAATAGCAGCAGCCTCTGTATTACTTACACAATGGGACAGGACTAAGGAGGACTCTGTGTGTGTCTCTATCTCTAGACCCAAATGGTTTAGTTGCATAACAGTTTACATGGGACTCAGACACCCAGGCGGGGAGGAGGAGAAGCTGGGATCCCTGTGTCACTTACAGCTCTCTCCACCCTCCTATCTCTCCTCTGGTCAGAAGGCTCCGTCGGTAGCTCATGAAACATGATATTCCTGTGTCTCTGCCTGCATTGCATACTGTCCTTCTCGCATTCTAGCTGCTGGTTCTGCTACTGCTTAAAAGGGAAAGCCAGTGATGTCAGTGTGCTCTGTCTGGGGGCCCCTGACAAAGGGGGGCGCGGGGTACAGTATGCCTTGCACCCCCCTCATTCTGACTATGCCTCTGTCAGGAGGCTATTCCACTTGTCTACTACCCTTTCTGTGAAGTTATTTTTTCTCGAATTGCCCCAGAACCTACCTCCCTTCAGTTTCAGTGCATGTCCTCGTGTTCTAATACTTCTTTTCCTTTGAAGAATGTTTAAATAATGGACCCTATTAAAACCCTTGGTATATTTAAAAGTGTCCGCCTTTCCCTTGTCTGCTCAAAACTATACATATTGAGAATTTATGTGTTATTAATTTAAAGCATAATTATTTTATTTCTTATTTTATATCTTATATCTTATCTAAAAACCTTATTAATATAAAGCATATCATTTTGCAGGCATATTGAATAATTTAGTGCGTCTTGCTGTTTTTTGTTAAAAAAAATAGTCACCATAATAAAACAAATTAAGTAATTCCTTAACTTCATACTTACCTGTACTATATTTAAATAAAAAGAAAGGAATAAACTAGCGCTATGTTTCTCTGATGCATTAATCTCTTCTCAAATCTGGATATCTGGCTCTCTCAAGAACAGAACTTTTACATTGAAATTCGGCCTGGAGTTCACGTTTATTTACACACATCAAACAAGGTTTATCTTCACTTCACTTACCTGTTCCTGTCTAGATCTAATGTAGACCAATTGAAAATGAAGAAAAATAAAAACATGTCTGACCATGAAGACTCCGAAGCACCCCGGCAACACTATGAAAAGGGGATGTGTTTTATCTTTAAAATACGACACAGCTAATTAGGGTCTTCCAATTGGGATGGCTTTCTTTAGAGTTCCGGGCCGGACGATGAGCAGCATTAACCTACTTAACCTTAATGGTACAGGCCAGAAAGCTTCTACTGCAGCTACTTCATCAGCCAGAGGCTACTCTATGCTAGGCTTTTAATTTCTGCCATGTTTGCGATGACTTGTGTACTCTGCGCTTATTACATCAGACGTATTCTGTTCATGACACTTAATAAATCAGGATGTGACTTGCAGCAACTCCCCAGAAAAGTGCCAGAGAAATACCATTCGAACGCTATTACATTTAGGACAAAGCATTATGTACTGCTGTATCTCTCTGTTGTGCTGAAGCAAATGGCATTTATTGTAATGCCGGACACGGGCAATGCAATGTTACAGCATGTGTGCTCTAAAACTACTATGGTGCACCATAACAATCGGATCACTGCCAAACACGTTGGCAAATGTGATTGCAAGATAACTTGTAATGGAATGTGTGTGGAGTCATCATTCAACCAAACCTACTAGCTCCAGTCATGCCGGATCTGGCCACTTGGGTTGAGAGACCAACAATTTCTCCACCTGCATGTACAGCCACGTTTTAACATTCATCACAACACCCAGCACTCACGCCTAGTGGCAGAGCTGGCCTGTGGGTGGCCAGCTTTAGAAATGTAACAATTAACAGCCGATTCTAAATGCTTTTTCATTGGATTAAACTTTAACTCTTTCAGCCCCAATAGAGCTGTCAGTGAGAGAAAAAGGAGACAGGCAAAAGGAAAAGAGTGTACAAAATAACAACGTATAGAAAGATAACAAACAGGATGAATTACGAAGTCAGTTCAGAAATTGTTATTACAGGTGACAGTGTCTTCAGTACTGTTCAGCACTGATGTGGCCACTTCAGGAGCTGCCGTGTTAGGGGTAGATGAGGACAGGCCGGAGAACAGTATGGAATGAGAGATTGAGCAGAAGTTCACAAATTGATCCAGTGATGAGACAAGATGCGAGAAGAGGATAGGGAAAGAATACCTGGACATATGCCAGATGTGATTATAGTTCTGGAAGAGACATAATGGAAGGCAGAGCAGTGGCTGCAGTAAAGAGTGTATCTAGAATACAAATTGCAGTCCTTGGCAGCACATGAGACAAACAGCATTTAATCTGCAGCCGCACAGACAGCTCATTAAACCTCTTTATTACAGATCATTTATCAATCACATAAACCTCTCCCACCCTCAAGTATCAGCATCCAATTATATAAGCATGAACAAAGTATCCATTTAAAAATATGTCATGAGTAGTATGTGTGTCATTTCCCAATGTAGTGATCATTTGTGAGTATTTTTAGCATGTGCTCATCCTCCTGTGCAGTCATGTTGCTTCAGCAGTGCACGGATGTGAAAGGGAACCAGCATCGCAAGGTCTGTGTTATGATAACATGCTGCAGTAGGGTTAGACTCTGCGTCCTGCTTTTTCCGTATGTGTTGGTATGCTACATATTTATGTGTTTGAACCACCGATCCAGTGTATAAGTAACAGTGCAGCAGTAACTCTGTGATTGTGTGGCATTGATACATACAGCCAACATTTACCTCTTGGATATGTATAATTGAGGGAAAGTAGAAAATCAGTTTATTATTGAAAATAGCCAGCTGAGTATCAAAATAATCTGGCTAAAGTTACAAATCACCTTGTAAACAAACACTAGTCAAGTGACTAATGCAATAGTTATGGGAAACATTAGCCAGCAGGTAAATATATACTGTAGAAGTAGTAATTGATGGACAGTATGGTAATACAGTGCAGGGAGGGTGTGGCACTTTGGTAGGGTTGAAATTTATTAAAGCAGAATCTTAATATTAAGGCAAATTCCATTTCTAACCACTTTCCCCTTTATCTCGATTCCGTGTAGCTGGATTATTATCTCCCTTGACCCCCCTTCCACCTGTCCTCCTTCTCCTCTTGGTTTTTAATACTTTCCCTTTTTCATCTCCTGTCTCTTCCTCTCCCATGCCCCTCTCACTCTGCGTATCTGACGATTCATCAATAAAAGCCATGTTTTCCCCCCACTCCATGACGCGTTTCCCAGCATCCTCTGCTCTGAGAGCGGGAGTGAGTGGTGGTGTCTGTGTGGTGATAGGGGTAGAAACTGGAGGCTTTTGGGAGTCTTCGTTTTCTCTTGCATGATGATCCCCTTTCACCTCCTCTTCTTCTTCATCGTCCTTTTCTAGTTCTCCTGGCTCACGTACTCCTTTCTGCCGCTGCATTCGTTCCTGAAAGTTAAGGCTGATCCCGCGGTGGGGAAGCTTCATATCAGCAGTCATATTTGCTGTCCAGTTTGCTGCATGAGCTGTTAAACCACCCATCTGCAAAAGAAGAGAATCAAAAGAACTTTAATAAATCTTCTACTTCATTTTCTCATATGCCTGTCTTTATGTACACCACCCATTTATTATACATCAACAGTCTTATGAATACATAAGTAAATATCTAGGCTACAATTTATTCACTTCTCAGAAAAAGTGCACTGTAATATCACGCTATATATATATATATATATATAATATGATATTATGGTCACCCTACCTTAGTTCGCTTCGGAACCACCATATTCAGGTGGGTTTGGATTTCTAGAGAACCAAACCACACATGTCTAATACAAAGTGATCCAGGGCACTGGGTTGATGTCTCAAGCAGTGAAAAGAGGGCCAATGGAGAAGTTGCATCTACCCATCATTTTATAGAATGTACTTGATAAATGCTAACTTGAATCTGATTGGTTGTAATGGGCAACTTCTCTTCTCTTTTCACTGCTTGATACTTTAACCAGGGTACTATAACAGTTGTGGTGGGAGCAGCGATGCAAGTGTGCGGGTACAGGTGGGTACAGCGTACCCTCAAGAATTTAGCCATGGGTACGCCATACCCACGCCACCGGGCCGCCGCTTCTCGCCGTTTCCTCCCTCCCTCCGCTACAGACCGCCGCTGATGTGAGGGGAGGAGAGCGCAGCCTGCGCCTCTCCTGCCCCTCAGTGTCTTAGTTCAATTCAGCGCCACCCACGAGCCAATCAGAGCTCGCGGACGGCAGCCAAGGCTGCTGGACCGCGAGCTTTGATTGGCTCACGATTGGCGCTGAATTGAACTAAGACACCCGCTGGAGTCTGAGGGGCAGGAGAGGCGCAGGCTGCGTTCTCCTCCACACACACACACACACACACACACACACACACACACACACACACACACACAACAGCAGCAGCGGTGAGCAGCAGGGGAAGGGGGGCATGTATACCTGGCACTGGGAGCATATCTGGCCATGTCGGCATATCTGGCTCTAGGGGGGCATGCATATCTGGCACTGGGCGGGGGGGGGGGGGGGCATGTGTATCTGGCACTGGGGGCATATCTGGCACGGGGGGGGGACATGTGTATCTGGCACTGGGGGCATATCTGGCACGGGGGGGACATGTGTATCTGGCACTGGGGGCATATCTGGCACTGGGGGGACATGTGTATCTGGCACTGGGGGCATATCTGGCACTGGGGGCATATCTAACATTGAGGGCATATCTGGCACTGGGGGGACATGTGTATCTGGCACTGGGGGCATTTCTGTATCTGGCACTGGGGGCATATCTGGCACTGTGGGGGCATTTCTGTATCTGGCACTGGGGGGCAATGTATATCTGACACAGTGGGGCATTTGTGTATTGGCACTGTGAGGCAATGTATATCTGGCACTGTGAGGCAATGTATATCTGGCACTCTGGGGGCATTTGTGTATCTGACACTGTGGGGCAATGTGTATCTGGCACTCTGGGGGCATTTGTGTATCTGGCACTATGGGGTAATGTGTATCTGGCACTGTGAGACAATGTATATCTGGCACTCTGGGGGCATTTGTGTATCTGGCACAGTGAGGCAATGTGTATTTGGCACTGTGGGGCAATGTATATCTGGCACTGTGGGGTAATGTATATCTGGCACTATTGGGGTCATATGTGTATCTGCCCCTCCCCCCATATATGCATCACCCTCCATTTTCATTGGCGATGCACCATGTGGCATTTGGCCACATCCATTTTTAGTGCGCACACACAGTACCTGTAAGACATTTTTTCTACTTGCACCACTGGGTGGGAGCTAAAAAAGCGGTACAGACCCCTTTAGAAGAAAGGAAGGGGGAGATAGACAAAAAAGAGAGGGGCAGTAAGACTAGGGGATAAGAAAAGGATAGAGATGGGAAGGTGGGGGAAAAGAGTATAAAAACTTTCCAAAGAAACCTGAGGATGACACAATAACAAAGGACCCAGCGAATGACAGGTCCGTGATACTAGTATATTTAGTGAAGTAATAGGTGCACCTGCAATATACCTAGGAAGGTGGTGGCAGGTGACCAAAGTTGTTAAAATGTTTGCTGTGTATATGTGAAGATGTACAAGGTGATGGAGAGTTTAACCCCAGACAGTGGCGTCACAAGGTGGGTGAGGGGGGTACGGCCCGCACCCAGGTGTCACCCGCCGAGGGGTGACACCAAAGTGCTGGCTCCTGCCCTGTGATAGGAGCCGGGTGCTGCACTGTAACATTACGTGCAGCAACCCAGCTTTTGTCACCGTGTAGGAGCAAGAAACAGAGACACGCTAGTCTACGCCCGCAACTCCCGCACCCCCGGAGTGACAAAAACGCAGATTGGGGCACTTAGCCACGCCCCTCCTATAAAGACATGCCCCCATGGGGCCGCTGCTTAGCCATGCCCCCTCCCATGAAGCCATGCCCCTTTTGCGCCTGCGGCCGCACCGGGTGCAAAGGAGGTGAGTGACGCCTCTGTCCCCAGATGTTATTATTGCCAGTATCGCAAGGACATGAATCTCTTAAAAAAAAGAAGAAAAGCAATGCATCTGGGAGCTGCTCAGTTGCAGTAAAGATTGCTGTTTTTCTAAGAAAGTAAGTGATTTATACAACTATAAATGAAAAGCTGGAAAGTATTTTGTGCACTAGGCTGCTTTATTACTGTGATACAAATGTGTTCAGACACAAAGAAGGGATTAAGAGATAAGAACCTAATTATGTTTTTTGAATCTGAAAAGTTTGAGAATTTGTATAATCAAGAACTGGGAACTTGGGGTGTGGTCCAGAACCTGTGCAGAGTAGTAATAGACTTCTTTGCAGGGAGAATTACAGTTATTGTTGTCATTGTAGTGCAACACCTCCTCCGTCAGTAAAGTCCTTTGCTGTATAAATGTGTATGATGTGGTCAGAGCCGGCCCTAACCAATATGATGCCCTAGGCAAGATTTTGGCTGGTGCCCCCTAGCACCACCGCTGGTTCCGCCTCTGACCTTGCACCTCTTTCCCAGCACCATCACCCCTCATCCATAGCAGTCCTTATTTTGGGGTTTGTACCCCTATATTTTAAATAGGAACAGTTCGCACATTTGGCACACAGCCCAAAAAGGGGTGTGTTTTTGCTGGCAAGGGGCATGACCACACAATAGTAACCCCAATTCCAATTACGCCACACGGTACTGCAACTTTATTCACATTTGATCATGCGATAGTGTCCATAATTCATATTACATCCCACAGTAGTATCACTTTACCTTATAAACGTTACTCCTCACAGTAGAGCCCCTTATTCACATTACATCACACTGAATTGCTCCTTATTCACATTACACCACACCCTATTGCTCTTTATTCACATTAGACGACACAGTAGTGCCCTTTCTATACGCAACGCCACATAGTAGAGCACCTTATACACATAATGCCACACAGTAATGCCCCTTACACATGAGACACATTATTAATGTCCTTTCAAACATAATGCACCTTACACATTATGACAACCTTTATTAATGCCCTTTTACACGTAATGTCCCTTACACATATGCAGCACAGTATTAATGCCCTTATACACATAATGACACACATAGTCCCCTCTACACATTTGCTGCACATTATTAGTGCACCTATACACATAATGATACACATACAGTAGTACCCTGTTACACATATGCCGCACATTATTAATGCCCTTATACACATAATGACACACAGTGCCCCTTACACATATGTTGCACATTATCAATGCATTTTTACATGACACACATAATGCTCCTTACACATATTCTGAACACTACTGCACAACCAACCCATCCGCACACAGCACTCACACTGCCACTAACACTGTGACCTCTGCCTCTGCTTGAATACAGATGTGTCCTCATAAATCTTGCCTCAATGCTAACGTCGGGCACATTTTTTTTAATGAAAACGCATCTTATTTGCATTGCTATGTGGCTAGGATGCACAAGCAGCTTCTGCTGATTAAAATGATATGCAGCATGCCTATATACTGTGTGAGACTGTAGCTGTATCTGCATATGAAATGCTACACACAGAATATAGGCATGCCACATATCATTTTAATCAGCAGAAGCTGCTGATGCCCCATGGCATATCAAATGCCCTAGGCAATTGCCTAGTTTGCCTATGCCTATGGCCGGCTCTGGATGTGGTTACTGTTCTTCTTATAGCAAGAAAACATGGTAAAGAAAAACACAGAATTTGATATTTGCAAAAGCTTGCACACGGGTGTGTGAAGATCCCAGTCTCACTGTGGAAAGTTACAAAATCAGAAATAGTGTCTGTAAAGAAAACAAATGTCATGTAAGGTCAGCGCTGGAATGGCAGGACGGGAGCTTAGCAAGGGGGCAACTCGCCCTTTTGTGAGTCTGTGGGTCTTCCAGCAGACATTTTGGGAGAGCAGGCAAGTATGGGGTAGCTTAAAACAACCTGCTACAAAGGCAGACCTCCCAACTGTCCCAATATTGGCAAGACAGCCAAGATTTTCAGCCACTGTATTGCTGTCATACATGCAGGGGTGTTGGTTGGGAGGTCTCCACCTCAAGTGAACAAATGCTGAGTGCATGTGTGTGGCAACTAACAGCTGCAGAGAAAGACTGGGGTCAGTTTAACAGCTCAGGAAGCACTGGGTATGCCCCCACCATGAAGAAAAATGGCGGGGGGGGGGGGGGGGTTGTGACAATTCCCCCATATCAGGAGGCCACACCCCTTTTCTCACAAGCACCTTTGGCGTATGCAGAGTCACACTCCCTGGCTCACAACTGTTGGGAGGTATACAATGTTTCTAGAACACATTGTGAGATGTTAGAGTCATCCTTCTATAAAGAAAATTGATATGGAAAAAAGGAAAAACATAAGGGAATTTTAAAAAAAAGATTTTAAGAGAGTCTCTGGAATGAGAAGAGAAGAGTGTACAGTCAAGGCACTTAGTGGAAGTCTTTTGCAGAGCTAATAAGAGAAAGACAGCTGGCAATGCTTGCAATGAGGCAAGCATACCAAGGCTCGTGCTCTGAGGAATTGGACATATTGAAAGAAACTGCATCATAGCGGGTATGGGTCATTAGGTTGACAAGACTTAGGTCGACAGTCATTAGGTCGACCACTATTGGTCGACATGGTCATTAGGCTGACATGTACTAGGTCGACATGGAAAAAGGTCGACATTAGTTTTTTTTGTTTTTTTGTGTCGTTTTCTTTGTAAAGTGTCGGGGAACCCCAATTAGTGCACCGGGTCCACTTGCATGGCTCGCTTCACTCGCCATGCTTCGGGCAAGGTTACTATTCCCAATCATAGTCCACGTGGATCGTAAAGTATGAAAAAGTAAAAAAAAAGAGTTAAACATTAATGTCGAACTTTTTCATTTCGACCCAATGACCATGTTGACCTAGTGATCATGTCGACATAATGCAGGTCGACCTAATGACTGTCGACCTAAGTCTTGTTGACCTAATGACCGTATCCCATCAAAGCAGAGAAAACACAAAATGTGGTCATTTTGTGATTGTTCAGCAAGAAATGTAGTCATTAAAAGAATGTATAAAGTGACATCACAGTGACACAGAGTATGCAGAGAGAAAATCTGATGTTTAAAGAAAAAGTCTCTTTCGGATACGAATTTCTAAACTCTCCTCAAAGCCCTCACTAGCTGCTATTTGACCACAGAAATTACCCTAACATGTCCAACCATTTGGTGATACTGCACTAAAATAGCCTCACTCTGAAGAATCAGCAGGTCTGTACAGTATATTACTAAACATTTTTGTTTAAACTGGACTAGTGAGATCAACTTGCTAACTAGACGCTGATGGAAAGTGCGACTGAGAGCCATATGAAAGAAAGCACAGTTTCTGTTTACCAAACTCGTTGAGCCACTTGTAGTGAAGTGACACAAGTTAAATAATACTTCAAACTTTTTCATTTTCCCCTCCAGGAGACTTCCCTAAAGGAAGATGTAATCACTCTGGGGGTGGGACTAGGCAATAGGCATCATTATACCCCACCTACCACAATATAATTATGCAAATAACAGGATTCAAAAAGAGGATCATGGCAGAGATGACACAATTCTCTGAAAATCCCACCATTGTCCCCCCCTAACTCACCAATTTCACAAGGAAGTGGGTGGGATTTGCCAAGGTGAACTACTATCCCCAGACTCCTTTATATAGTACCAGTAGGAGTCCAGACTCCAAACGGTGCATGAGTAGTTAGGAATGGTTGTAAAACGTGCACTTTTATTCTGTGGGTTGTTGTTACCTCTGCTCGCGTTTTTCTGGACAGAACTCTCAGCCAATTCCCAATCATTGTTAGGATAGAAGCAAAGTAGGCAAGTCCAAGCAATATCCAGAACCAGACAAGTGGTTTGTACCACGTGTGCTCATTGCCAGCACCATCACCTGCAAAATAACATGGGAAATATCAGCACCCACACTTTGATATTACATATAGCATAATACAACTACCAATAACAAAAGTGATTATGATGACTAATGTAATGAATCTGAAGAATCACTAACAAAACCTAAGCTCTGAGTCTCACCACTTCAATAAATGTTAGATATCTATCTTCTTATTAAAAATATGTTTTGAATACTAAGGGGTAGATTTACTTGCTGGTTTGTATACGGTACCTGGAAACTTAATTCACATGTGAAGCATGCTGCCACTTGTAGTGCCACAGGCAGGGCTGCCATCAGAAATTGTGGGGCCCAGGACTGACAAAATAGGCAGCGCCTCCACAAAAATAAATTAAATAAATCAGTAAAATTATATATAATTTCTGTGCAAATAACCAAAACTATATTATGCCCCACAAAGTTATGCCCCACCATAATAAGCCCACACAGTAATGCCCTTGACACTTCCCTGTCTCCTATGAGGCTGCAGCCATTTTGGGAGGGACTTTGTCAATACTAAGAGCGGGGACCCTCTCAGTAGCAGGCAGCCCAGATCCTCCACTCTGTCAGAGCTGCAGGGCCCAGGACAATTGTGTCCCCGGCACCCCCCTGGTGGGTGCCCTGGCCACAGGTGTTTTTCAGAACTGGGTTTTGAAATAATGGTTTACACTAGAGATGAGCGGGTTCGGTTCTCAGAGAACCGAACCCTACCGGACTTTGCCTTCCGAGCCCGGATCCGAGACAGGCTCGGGTTTTCCCGAACGCGGCAAAACTGCATCATCCTGCTGTCGGATTCTCGCAGGATTTGGATTTCATATAAGGATCCGCACGTCGCGGCCATTTTCACTCCAGTCTCGGAGAGTGTAGTGAGAGGACATGTCACCGTCCTCCAGTGTCTGTGTGGGGGTGGGAAAGTGGGGTGGTAAGTCTTGTACTGTGTTGTGCTGCACAGTCCAGTCCAGTGTAGTCACAGTGTATTGTGCTGCATCAGTCCAGCCAGTCACAGTGTTGGTCTTCTCCTGCCAGTGTAGCTGTATAAAGTGGTGCTGTGTTGTGCTATTCAGTCCAGTCAGTGTAGTCAGTGTATTGTGCTGCATCAGTCCAGCCAGTCACAGTGTTGGGTTTCTCTGCTGCCATATATCCAGTGTAGCTGTATAAAGTGTTGTTGTGTTGTGCGGCATCAGACCAGTGGTAGTGTCCTGTCTCATCAATCATTCCAGTGACGATATACGCTGCTGCTATATTTTTCACTGCTGCCGTATAATAATAATGACAACAACAACAACAACAACAACAACAACAACAACAACAACAACCACAAGTCCCTTACAGTGTTGTTGTGTTGTGCTGCATCAGACCAGTGGTAATGTCCTGTGTCATCAGTCATTCCAGTGACGATATACGCTGCTGCTATATATCCACTGCTGCCATATAATAATAATAATAATAATAATAATAATAATAATAATAACAACCACAAGTCCCTTACAGTATTGTGTTGTGCTGCATTAGACCAGTGGTAGTGTCCTGTGTCATCAGTCATTCCAGTGATGATATACACTGCTGCTATATGTCCACTGCTGCCGTATAATAATAATAACAACAACCACAAGTCCCTTACAGTGTTGTTGTGTTGTGCTGCATCAGACCAGTGGTAGTGTCCTGTGTCATCAGTCATTCCAGTGATGATATACACTGCTGCTATATGTCCACTGCTGCCGTATATTAATAATAACAACCACAAGTCCCTTACAGTATTGTTGTGTTGTGCTGCATCAGACCAGTGGAAGTGTCCTGTCTCATCAGTCATTCCAGTCATTCCTGTGCTGCATATTGTCTCGTATAACTCCCAAAAAATAATGGAGAACAAAGATTTTGAGGATAAAATAGGGAAAGATCAAGAAGAACCACTTCGTCCTAGTGCTGAAGCTGCTGCCACTAGTCATGACATAGATGATGAAATGCCATCAACGTTGTCTTCCAAGGCTGATGCCCAATGTGATAGTAGAGGGCATGTAAAATCCAAAAAGCCAAAGTTCAGTAAAAAGAACCAAAAAAATAAATTTAAATCGTCTGAGTAGAAATGTAAACTTGCCAATATGCCATTTACGACACGGAGTGGCAAGGAACGGCTGAGGCCCTGGCCTATGTTCATGGCTAGTGGTTCAGCTTCACATGACGGTGGAAGCCCTCATCCTCCCGCTAGAAAAATTTAAAAGAGTTAAGCTGGAAAGAGCACAGAAAAGAACTGTGCGTTCTGAGATGGTATCACAAATCCCCAAGGAGAGTCTAAGTGTGTCAGCGGTTGCAATGCCTGACCTTCCCAACACTGGATGGGAAGAGGTGGCTCCTTCCACCATTTGCACGTCCCCTGCAAGTGCTGGAAGGAGCACCCAAAGTCCACTTCCTGATATTCAAATTGAAGATGTCACTGTTGAAGTACACCAGGATGAGGATATGGGTGTTGCTGGCGCTGAGGAGGAAGTTGACAATGAGGATTCTGATGGTGATGTGGTTTGTTTAAGTCAGGCACCGGGGGAGACACCTGTTGTCCTTGAGACGAAGAAGCCCATTGTGATGCCTGGGCAAACTACCAAAAAAGACACGTCTTCAGTGTGGAATTATTTCTCCACAAATCCATCTGTGTCAAGCCATCTGTTGCCTCTGTCAATCTGTAATAAGTAGGGGTAAGGATGTTAACCACCTAGGAACATCCTACCTTATACATCACCTGCTGCGCATTCATCAGAAGTCAGTGTCAAGTTGTGAAACTTTGGGTAAGAGCGTAAGCAGTCCACTGACACCTAAATCCATTCTTCCTCCTTTACCCAAGCTCCTGCAAGCCACACCACCAACTCCCTCAACGTCAACTTCATCCTCCATCAGGAACGTCCGTAGTCCTGCAGGCCATGTCACTGTCAAGACTGAGGAGTCTTCTCCTAAACGGGATTCCTCCATAGGGTCCTTGAGTGGTACGCCTGCTGCCGCTGCCACTGCTGTTGTTGCTGCTGGGAGTCGATCGTCATTCTAGAGGGGAAGTCGGAAGTCCACTTGCACTACTTCCAGTAAGCAATTGACTGTCCAACGGTCCTTTGTGAGGAAGATGAAATATGACAGCAATCATCCTTTTGCAAAGCGGATAACTGAGGCCTTGACAGCTATGTTGGTGTTAGAGGTGCGTCCGGTATCCACCATTAGTTCATGAGGTACTGTGTCCCCGGTATCAAATCCCATCTAGGTTCCACTTCTCTAGGCAGGCGATACCGAGAATGTGTCACCAGTGTCCTACAAAATGCGGTTGTATCCAGTGTCCACTTAACCACGGACATGTGGACAAGTGGAACAGGGCAGACTAAGGACTATATGACTGTAAAAACCCCCTAGGTAGATGTATGGCCTCCTGCAGCAACAACAGCAGCGGCACCAGTAGCAGCATCTCGCAAACGCCAACTCGTTCCTAGGCAGGCTACGCTATGTATCATCGCTTTCCTAAAGAGGCACACAGCTGACAACCTCTTACGGAAACCGAGGAACATCATCGCAGAATGGCTTACTCCAATTGGACTCTCCTGGGGATTTGTGATATCGGACAACGCCACCAATATTGTGCGTGCATTACATCTGGGCAAATTCCAGCATGTCCCATGTTTTGCACATACAATTAATTTGGTGGTGTAGAATTTTTTTTAAAATGAGAGGGGTGTGCAGGAGATGCTGTTGGCGGCCCGAAAAATTGCAGGCCACTTTCGGCATTCTGCCACTGCGTGCCGAAGACTGGAGCGCCAGCAAACACTCCTGAACCTGCCCCACCATCAACTAAAGCAAGAGGTGGTAAGGTAACGAGGTGGAATTCAACACTCTATGGGGTATATTTACTAAGATTCGTAATGTTCAGAATTTGTTTGAAGTTGAAACACGACTGACATCGGTAGTGTGAATTTGCAACTTTTTGTTTTTTTTACAACACTCATTTACTAAGCGTTCGTAATTTGTGTTTTCGTATTTTCCGATGTCGATGTCATTCGTAATATATTTTATGTGATCGCGGCCGACTCTTGGTGGTCATTCCGAGTTGTTCGCTCGCAAGCTGCTTTTAGCAGCTTTGCACACGCTAAGCCGCTGCCTACTGGGAGTGAATCTTAGCTTATCAAAATTGCGAACGAAAGATTCGCAATATTGCGAAAAGACTTCTCTGTGCAGTTTCTGAGTAGCTCGAGACTTACTGTTCCAGTGCGATCAGTTCAGTGCTTGTCGTTCCTGGTTTGACGTCACAAACACACCCAGCGTTCGCCCAGACACTCCTCCGTTTCTCCAGCCACTCCCGCGTTTTTCCCAGAAACGGTAGCGTTTTTTCAAGCACTCCCATAAAACGGCCTGTTTCCGCCCAGAAACACCCACTTCCTGTCAATCACATTACGATCACCAGAATGAAGAAAAAAACCTCGTAATGCCATGAGTAAAATACCTAACTGCATAGCAAATTTACTTGCTGCAGTCGCAGTGCGAACATTGCGCATGCGCAGGTAGCGTAAAATCGCTGCGATGCGAAGAAAATTACCGAGCGAACAACTCGGAATGACCACCCTTGTTTTTTCGGCCATATTTTGTTGGTCTTTTTACGAATTCGTATATCTTTAATTTCCACGGCAGTGCTTTTGACCCTTCCCGGCCGCGTTATTTTCTTACTTTCGTTTTCGTCACTCGTCCGTGATTGGTTGTGTTTGTCATGGAGGAATGTCTGTCCTCATTAGTATAAAAACGCCCCCAACCAGCCGCACCTCGTGGGTTTAGCTAGTGGAGAGGTGAGAGGAAGTTGGTGTTTTGGAGTTGGTGATTTGTTGGTCGGTTTTGGAGGTTTCTTGCGATTGTTGAGTGCTGTATTGTGTGTGTAAGTAGTCTTGTGGTAATTGTTGTGTAGTCTCTTAAAAGTTTGTGTCATTTTTAGTGTTTGTGCATTTTACTTTCAGTCTATTGTCATTGTTTGTGTGTGTGGTTGGTGTGCAGTGGTAGTGGAGGAGTGTGTTTTGTGTTTTTTTTTATTAGTGTTATTTGTTGTTTGTCATTATTATGTCCCAGTCAGAGGTGACTGACAGGGAGGAGGTGAGTGAGAGGGAGGAGGTGAGTGAGGTGGAGGAGGTGAGTGAGGTGGAGGAGCTGAGTGAGGGGGAGGAGGCAGAGCGTTATCGGATCTGGTTGCAAACGATGCAACCAATCAGATGTGCAGATGTGGGCGGCTGCAGGAAGAGAATCTTCCCACAGCTGTTGCTCTCAGAAGGACCCTCTGCTTCCCTGCCCCCAGTGTTTGCCCTACTGCCGATCACTGCTGGATCCCGTACCTAGCGGCTGCAGACATTAGCAGCTGGGAGAATGTAGATTAACTCCAACAACCCACAACCCCCCCCCCCCCCCTCCCAGGTCCAAGTCCCGATGGTCGCAATGTTCTGATGATATGAATACAATGGATATGGATCACCAACTCAAGTGTTTTGCAGCGCCGTACAAAGGACAGTACAGGGAGAGAAAATTTAGCATTACAGTAAATAAATGTAAAAAAAGCCTGTTGGTGCCTCTGGATCAAGATCCACTCTACACCCAATGTTTCCCTGTGGAACCCAATGTACCTCGCAGAAAGAGAGTTAACAATGGTAAGTCTACCATAACTCTCCTTTTTCACAGACATTTACTATTATCCAGTTGTCAGGAGATGGACTCAAAAAAGAGCAAAGAGCTGTAGGAAGAGTGATAGCTTATACTGCATTGCCTAAATCAGTGGTTCTCAAACTCGGTCCTCAGGACCCCACACAGTGCATGTTTTGCAGGTAACCCAGCAGGTGCACAGGTGTATTAATTACTCACTGACACATTTTAAAAGGTCCACAGGTGGAGCTAATTATGTCACTTGTGATTCTGTGAGGAGACCGGCAAAACATGCACTGTGTGGGGTCCTGAGGACCGAGTTTGAGAACCTGTGTCCTAAATGTTAAATCCCAGGGATCCTTAATATTTGTGAGTACCCCTTGAAAATTTAGGCTCCCAAATATCTAACTGTCAGTGCCTTATGGAAACTGAACAGTTTTTTGGGGGTTTTGCAGACCTCATGTGAATGCCCAATGCAAAGTTACTTAGGCTGTCCGTTTCCAAATAAAGATATTTTTCTGACTGATCTCTGAGGTAATTTTGTTGCTGCTGAACACTCTCTAAGCCAGGCATTCCCAACCACGGTCCTCAAGGCACACTAACACTGCAGGTTTTAGTGATATCCAGGCTTCAGCACAGGTGACTTAATTAGTAGCTCAGTTATTTTGATTTAACATCTGTGCTGCAGCCTGGATATCACTAAAACCTGCACTGTTGGTGTGCCTTGAGGACCGTGGTTGGGAATGCCTGCTCTAAGCACTAAAATTTCTAAGGCTCCATTCATTTCAGATACAGTTGTTACACGGTTCTCTTCATATTCCTGGTCACTTTGTTCTTTGAGTTAATATTTTCTCTTCATCTATTCTATATTCCTGCCTTGGGGGTTGCCCGAAGCTCTGTACTGGGTCATCTAATACCCTCCTTTTATTATAACCTCAATAAGGACGTTAATGTAATTTTCTAGGCCAAAGATCGTTTCACATCATCCACTGGCAGCACAGAGTGGCCCAAGAACTTGGGTGATCACCTTGGTTTCTTCTCTTTCCTATTTGCTTCACATTTACTCTGTGGCCACAGCCTGTGATTTCTTCTGTGTGATATTGCCACCTGCCTATGGGGGTAATTCCAAGTTGATCGCAGCAGGAAATTTTTTAGCAGTTGGGCAAAACCATGTGCACTGCAGGGTGGGTGGGGGCAGATATAACATGTGCAGAGAGAGATAGATTTGGGTGTGGTGAGTTCAATCTGCAATCTAAATTGCAGTGTAAAAATAAAGCAGCCAGTATTTACCCTGCACAGAAACAAAATACTAGTGATGTGCACCGGACATTTTTCGGGTTTTGTGTTTTGGTTTTGGATTCGGTTCCGCGGCCGTGTTTTGGATTCGGACGCGTTTTGGCAAAACCTCCCTGAAATTTTTTTGTCGGATTAGGGTGTTTTTTTTTTTACAAAAAACCCTCAAAAACATCTTAAATCATGGAATTTGGGGGTAATTTTGATCCCATAGTATTATTAATCTCAATAACCATAATTTCCACTCATTTCCAGTCTATTCTGAACACCTCACACCTCACAATATTATTTTAAGTCCTAAAATTTGCACCGAGGTCGCTGAATGACTAAGCTAAGCGACCCAAGTGGCCAACACAAACACCTGGCCCATCTAGGAGTGGCACTGCAGTGTCAGACAGGATGGCACTTCCAAAAATAGTCCCCATACAGCACATGATGCAAAGAAAAAAAGAGGTGCACCAAGGTCGCTGTGTGACTAAGCTAAGCGACCCAAGTGGCCGACACAAACACCTGGCCCATCTAGGAGTGTAACTGCAGTGTCAGACAGGATGGCAGATTTAAAAAATAGTCCCCAAACAGCACATGATGCAAAGAAAAAAAGAGGTGCAATGAGGTAGCTGTGTGGCTAAGCTAAGCGACCCAAGTGGCCGACACAAACACCTGGCCCATCTAGGAGTGGCACTGCAGTGTCAGACAGGATGGCAGATTTAAAAAATAGTCCCCAAACAGCACATGATGCAAAGAAAAAAAGAGGTGCACCAAGGTAGCTGGATGGTTAAGCTAAGCGACTCAAGTGGCCGACACAAACAACTGGCCCATCTAGGAGTGGCACTACAGTGTCAGACAGGATGGCAGATATAAAAAATAGTCCCCAAACAGCACATGATGTAAAGAAAAAAAGAGGTGCAATGAGGTAGCTGTGTGGCTAAGCGACCCAAGTGGCCGACACAAACACCTGGCCCATCTAGGAGTGGCACTGCAGTGTCAGACAGGATGGCAGATTTAAAAAATAGTCCCCAAACAGCACATGATGCAAAGAAAAATTAAAGAAAAAAAGAGGTGCAAGATCCCTGTGTACTTTCTAGAGGCAATTGCTGGTGAATGTCTCCACGGAGGAATTGATTATAATTCATTTTGATGAACATCATCTTCTCCACATTTTCTGGAAGTAACCTCATATGCCGATTGCTGACAAGGTGAGCGGCTGCACTAAACACTCTTTCGGAGTACACACTGGAGGGGGGGCAACTTAGGTAAAATAAAGCCAGTTTGTGCAAGGGCCTCCAAATTGCCTCTTTTTCCTGCCAGTATACGTACGGACTGTCTGACGTGCCTACTTGGATGCGGTCACTCATATAATCCTCCACCATTCTTTAAATGGTGACAGAATCATATGCAGTGACAGTAGACGACATGTCAGTAATCGTTGGCAGGTCCTTCAGTCCGGACCAGATGTCAGCACTCGCTCCAGACTGCCCTGCATCACCGCAGCGGGTGGGCTCGGAATTCTTAGCCTTTTCCTCGCAGCCCCAGTTGCGGGAGAATGTGAAGGAGGAGCTGTTGATGGGTCACGTTCCGCTTGACTTGACAATATTCTCACCAGCAGGTCTTTGAACCTCTGCAGACTTGTGTCTGCCGGAAAGAGAGATCCAACGTAGGTTTTAAATCTAGGATCGAGCACGGTGGCCAAAATGTAGTGCTCTGATTTCAACAGATTGACCACCCGTGAATCATGGTTAAGCGAATTAAGGGCTCCATCCACAAGTCCCACATGCCTAGCGGAATCGCTCTGTTTTAGCTCCTCCTTCAATCTCTCCAGCTTCTTCTGCAAAAGCCTGATTTGGGGAATGACCTGACTCAGGCTGGCAGTGTCTGAACTGACTTCACGTGTGGCAAGTTCAAAGGGTTGCAGAACCTTGCACAACGTTGAAATCATTCTCCACTGCGCTTGAGTCAGGTGCATTCCCCCTCCTTTGCCTATATCGTAGGTAGCTGTATAGGCTTGAATGGCCTTTTGCTGCTCCTCCATCCTCTGAAGCATATAGAGGGTTGAATTCCACCTCGTTACCACCTCTTGCTTCAGATGATGGCAGGGCAGGTTCAGGAGTGTTTGCTGGTGCTCCAGTCTTCGGCACGCGGTGGCTGAATGCCGCAATTCTTCGGGCCACCAACAGCATCTCTTGCACGCCCCTGTCGTTTTTTAAATAATTCTGCACCACCAAAGAGGAGCTTGGTTACAAGAGGAAGGGATTTAGTTGTCAGTGGACTGCTTCCGCTGTCACCCAAAGTTTTTGAACTTGTCAATGACTTCTGATGAATGCGCTCTAGGTGACGTATAAGGGAGGATGTTCCTAGGTGGTTAACGTCCTTACCCCTACTTATTACAGATTGACAAAGGCAACACACGGCTTGACAAATGTTGACCGCATTTCTGTTAAAATAATTCCACACCGACGAGGTGATTTTTTTTGTAATTTGACCAGGCATGTCAATGGCCATATTCGTCCTACGGACAACAGGTGTCTCCCCGGGTGCCTGACTTAAACAAACCACCTCACCATCAGAATCCTCCTTGTCAATTTCCTCCTCAGCGCTAGCAACACCCATATCCTCATCCTGGTGTACTTCAACAGTGACATCTTCAATTTGACTATCAGGAACTGGACTGCGGGTGCTCCTTCCAGCACTTGCAGGGGGCGTGCAAATGGTGGAAGGCGCCACCTCTTCCTGTCCAGTGTTGGGAAGGTCAGGCATCGCAACCGACACAGGGGGTAATTCCAAGTTGATCGCAGCAGGTAATTTTTTAGCAGTTGGGCAAAACCATGTGCACTGCAGGGGGGGCAGATATAACATGTGCAGAGAGAGATAGATTTGGGTGTGGTGAGTTCAATCTGCAATCTAAATGGAAGTGTAAAAATAAAGCAGCCAGTATTTACCCTGCACAGAAACAAAATAACCCACCCAAATCTAAGTCTCTCTGCAAATGTTATATCTGCCCCCCCTGCAGTGCACATGGTTTTGCCCAACTGCTAAAAAATATCCTGCTGCGATTAACTTGGAATTACCCCCACAATTGGACTCTCCTTGGGGATTTGTGATTTAGAAGAACGCACAGTTCTTTGCTGTGCTTTTGCCAGCTTAAGTCTTTTCATTTTTCTAGTGGGAGGATGAGTGCTTCCATCCTCATGTGAAGCTGACCCACTAGTCATGAGGAACGTAGGAGACGGCCTCAGCCGTTCCTTGCCACTCCGTTTCGTAAATGGCATATTGGCAAGTTTACGCTTCTCCTCAGACGCTTTTAATTTAGATTTTTGGGTCATTTTACTGAACTTTTGTTTTTTGGATTTTACATGCTCTCTACTATGACATTGGGCATCGGCCTTGGCAGACAACGTTGATGGCATTTCATCGTCTCAGCCATGACTAGTGGCAGCAGCTTCAGCACAAGGTGGAAGTGGATCTTGATCTTTCCCTATTTTACCCTCCACATTTTTGTTCTCCATTTTTTAATGTGTGGAATTATATGCCAGTAATATATCAATAGCAATGGCCTACTGTACCGTGCTGCTATATATTATATACTGGTGGTCAGCAAAATTATGCACTGTCCTCCTACTACTGCGCACAACTAAAATGCACCACAGGTATGGATGGATAGTATACTTGATGACACAGAGGTAGGTAGAGCAGTGGACTACTGTACCGTACTTCTATATATTATATCCTGGTGGTCAGCAAAATTATGCACTGTCCTCCTACTACTGCGCACAACAACTAAAATGCACCACAGGTATGGATGGATAGTATACTTGACGACACAGAGGTAGGTAGAGCAGTGGACTACTGTACCATACTGCTATATATTATATACTGGTGGTCAGCAAAATGATGCACTGTCCTCCTACTACTGCGCACAACAACTAAAATGCACCACGGGTATGGATGGATAGTATACTTGACGACACAGAGGTAGGTAGAGCAGTGGACTACTGTACGGTACTGCTATATATTATATCCTGGTGGTCAGCAAAATTATGCACTGTCCTCCTACTACTGCGCACAACAACTAAAATGCACCACAGGTATGGATGGATAGTATACTTGACGACACAGAGGTCGGTAGAGCAGTGGGCTACTGTACCGTACTGCTATATATTATATACTGGTGGTCAGCAAAATTATGCACTGTCCTCCTACTACTGCGCACAACAACTAAAATGCACCACAGGTATGGATGGATAGTATACTTGACGACACAGAGGTAGGTAGAGCAGTGAACTACTGTACCGTACTGATATAATACTGGTGGTCACTTGTCAGCAAAATTCCGCACTGTCATCCTACTATATAATACAATGCAGCACAGATATGGAGCCTTATTCAGGCAGAGAACGTAGATATTTTCAACACACTGAGCACAGATATTTGCAAGCACACTGAGCACAGATATTTGCAGCACACTGAGCACAGATATTTGCAGCACACTGAACAAAACTGAGAGAACGCTGCACACGTCCTCTCCCTATTATCTCCAAAGCACGAGTGAAAATGGCGGCGACGCGCGGCTCCTTATATAGAATACGAATCTCGCGAGAATCTGACAGCGGGATGATGACGTTCGGGCCAGCTCGGGTTAACCGAGCAAGGCGGGAGGATCCGAGTCTGCCTTGGACCCGTGTAAAATGGGTGAAGTTCGTGGGGGTTCGGATTCCGAGGAACCGAACCCGCTCATCTCTACAAAATACCCACCCAAATCTAACTCTCTCTGTAAATGTTATATCTGCCCCCCCCCTGCAGTGCACATGGTTTTGCCCAACTGCTAAAAAAATTCCTGCTGCGATCAACTTGGAATTACCCCCCATGACCATTTTCTCTAATCTGTTTTATTTCCCAGGGACACGGTGCTTTCCAAACTCAGCTTCTGGGTTTATTTCCCTCTGTGCAAAAGGTCTTAAGCACGGATTAAGCCTTTTTGGTCACATACTGTGTTGCACCCCCAAATCTAGGAGATTATATATATATATATATATATATATATATATATATATATATATATATAATTTAACAAAAACCCTCACTCATTCACTAGTAATTCTCTTACTTCCCAATATGTTAGGGAGATGACATTTAACATAGGTATTCTGCAGGTGGGAAATAGGAAATCTGCATAATTTGAATTTTAATAAACCTTCCCTAAGTAGATGAAAAGGGGGTTTACATAAGTACACCTTTACCACTTGGCTTGCGTTGCGTGAACGAAAAACGCCCAAATGGACAATGGGATCAGTGTAGAATTTAATAAACTACAAAAATGCAAAACCCCTCGATGACTGACTGACGCATCACTAATTCTCTTACTTCCCGATGTGTTAGGAAGATGAAATTTCACATACAGTAGGTATTCTGCAGGTGGGAAATAGGAAAACTGCACAATTAGAATTGTAATAAACCTCCCCTAGGGAGATGAAAAGGGTGTTGACATAATGACGTCATTACCTATGCGTGGCTTGCGTTGTGTGAACGATAACGCCCAAATGGACAATCGGATCAAAATTTGGATTGCACCTCCAGTGTGTAGAATTTAATAAACTACAAAAATGGTCCTGCCACTTTTTACCATATCTGCTAAGGGTGATCCTCGGGTAACACCAAGAACCATGGATTAATAAATTCTTACTTTAAGGTGTCTCAAATTTACATCTCTATAGAGCTACCAAATTTTTAACTCTCATTTATATTTACAATCGTGAAAATCAGAAACTCTCATGCGAAGAACGGGTAGAACAGCTAGTATATATATCTCTTAGCTAATTAGAAATATATCTACGTGGCTGCATCTCAGTGACATGCAGTGGGGTGAGGCAGGTGAGGCAGAGCCTTTCCTGTCATACTTACGTTTAAATCAGAGTTTTGACTGAATAAAATATATGAAAAATACTGATAATTTGTTTGAAATATCTTCTTTGCATTATTCTAATAATTTTAATAGCCCAAACTCTGGAGTAAAAAGTCTATGGCAGGTGAGGCAGTGCCTCACCTGTGTATCCTTTCCACACATCTCTAATCAAAACTCACCAGATTTCCAGGAGTTTATACTGCTGCACCTGTGTATAATGCCCAGATGTACCCTTTGGCTCATATATTGCATGTAAATATGGCTCTGGGGTTAGCCAGTGCCTCCTGAACCATTTAGCTCACGCACGTCCCTGCTGCATCTGTACATATAAATACACAGTCTAGTGGGGATGGCACTCTGATAGTATATTCACAGATGCTGTGGTGCTGGGTGTAGTACGGTATGCCGGCGGCCGGGCTCCCGGTGACCAGCATACCGGCGCCGGGAGCCCGACCGCCGGCATACCGACAGTGTGGCGAGCGCAAAGGAGCCCCTTGAGGGCTCGCTGCGCTCACCATGCTGTGGGCACGGCGCGCCACGCTATTTATTCTCCCTCTAGGGGGGTCGTGGACCCCCACGAGTGAGAATAGCTGTCGGTATGCCGGGTGTCGGGATCCCATCTCCGGTATACTGTGCGCCGGGATCCCAACATTCGGCTTACCGAAGACCACCCACGGTGCTCTGCGGTAAAATAGCATTTGGTACTGGAGAAACAGCAATCAGTCAGGCTTGTAACAAACTATGCAGCAACAGAATTAAGATTCTTCCAGCCGCTACAGAATTATTACTACCTGTACTACTATTACAGCTTTATATCATTCAGTAGTGCTTACCAGGGCCCTCATTCAGCATCAGTTGCAGTTTTGCTAAATTAGCAAAACTACAACTGCTTGCGATCGCATGCTGGGATCCGCCCAGCACAGGGCAAGGCAACCCAGCATGCAAATGGCCACCAGCGATATGATCGCACATTGCTGCCCCCGCAAAATAAGGGATGATTCCCTGTCCCTGTCTGCACAGCCTTGCTGTGAAGGCAGGCGCAAGGCGGCCATCTTACCTGTCGTAGTGGCCACGTGTGACGTCACACAGCCGCCCCGAAAACGTCCCAGGCCACGCACGCGCAGAACGAGTGTTGCGCATGCATGGTGGCCCAAAAATAGTCAGTATGTGATCGCATCTCAGATGCAATCCATTCTGAATAGGGCCGCAGGTGCATAATTGATACTGCTCTCCACATATCAGTTACCAGACTTCATCATCCATGTAATCACTGTGACCGTTATCAGCCATTAGCAGCAGGGAGAAAGGCGGGTCTCTTTAGTCTCCCCAGACCCTGCTTGGCTGAATCTCGTCTCTGCTAGTCTGCCCACCTTCCAGTAGGCCTGCAAATCGTGGCAGGAGGGCAGGGCCTAATGTCATGAGTAGGTGGGGCTACAATCACAGGCTGCGAGTATTCAGCAACTCCCCTGTGGGCACCGTAGGCAGTGGAGCAAGCAGCAATGCATGTACACAGTACAGACAGGTGCAGGACGTTTCTATTTCTCTCCAAGCTCAAGCGCCAGCAGCAGCTCTCCCAGTAACTGCTGCTGCTGGATGTGAAGCCTAGAAACGGGCAGAATTGTCCTTGTACAACAGGTCCAGCTGGGGTGCCCCCTAAGAAAGGTGGGGACGGGGTACTTGTCCCCAAGGCCCCCCCTTAATCCAGAACTGTCTGCGCATTTTTTTTAAAAATCAGCCTGTGAAGGGGTAGATGAAACCTTCTAAAGAAGGCAGTGTGGCCCACTGCAACCAATCAAATTCTAGCTATCATTCATCTAGTATAGTCTATAAAATGAAAGCTGGAATCTGATTGTTTGCTATAAGCCACACCTCCACTAGTCCTCTTAAGATATCACCACACGAGTGAGATGTACTAAAAAATGTGACCAAAATGCAATTTTCTGAATTTTGGTGCACTCCATTTGTACTAATCTCCAAAATGCAATACAATCCGGAGCTTGGACCCGGTGGGCAATGTGTTACCAAATAGAAGCCTTATTTCCTCTAACAGGGATCCAATCGGATCCCTCCCAGCACCCCTCCACACCCCCCCCACACACACACACACTTCATTCTGCGCATACAGAGAACGACTCTCAGGTCCTAAACCCCACAGTCCTGTGATCGCAAAGGACAGCTCTTATCGAGAGAGCTGTCCTTTGAAACACTAATCACATAGTTATAGGTAGATACCAGTGTTGTTAACACCAGTGGGATGTATCACATTGCAGATGCAATGGTGGTGGGATGTATTGCAGTGCAGATGCAATGCATAGTACATCCCGCCCTATGGGGTAATTCAGACCTGATCGTAGCAGTAAACTTGTTAGCCGTTGGGCAAAACCATGGGCCTAATTCAGACCTGGTCGCACGAAGGCTATTTTTTGAACTGCTGCGACCAGGTAATCGCCGCCTACAGGGGGAGGGGGGTAAGCGCATCAGAGGGGTGCGAATGGCTGTGCAGAGAGCTGCACAAACAAAAGTTAGATCCGGCCTGCTGGTGACGTCAGGACTCCTCCTCCGGAACGGGTGGACATGCCTGCGTTTTTCCAGACACTCCCAGGAAACGGTGAGTTGCCACCCAGAAATGCCTTCTGCCTGCCAATCTTCTTGCGATCGCCCCTGCGATCGCTTTCGCTGTAGAAACCGCCGCTGTCCTGCGACCCACGCCGCCGGACAGCGACGCGCCTGCGTATTGCGGACTGTACGCATGCGCAGTTCAGACCCAATTGCACGGCTGCAAAAAATGCAGCGTGCGATCGGGTCTGAATGACAGCGCCGTAACTACGTGTGTGCCAAGGGGGCTTGGCACACAGCGCAGTTGCCCTGAGGGCGCAACGGCCAGCGGCATGTAATGAGTCAAATTGACTCATTACATGCCGCCTCTGTGTGCGCCGTGCGCGGCTGGAGGGAGAGGAGACCAGCGCCGGGTTCAAGGAGGAGGAGGAGGGAGGGGGAGCAGGGAGCCGCAGCAGCACTATTTGATTGGTAGTAAGCGCCGCTGCAGCATCCCCCTCTCCTTCTGTATTGGCTGCCCGGCGCTGCTATGGATGCTGGGATGCGGTTCCTTCATCCCAGCATCCATAGCAGCGCCGGGCAGCCAATACAGAAGGAGAGGGGGATGCTGCAGCGGCGCTTACAGCCAATCAAATAGCGCTGCTGCTGCTCCCTGCTCCCCCTCCCTCCTCCTCCTTCTCATCTCACTGCCTGCACCGAGAGGGAGATGCCAGCACGAGGAGCCTGTCAGCGGGGAGAAGGTAAGTATATCCCTCTCTCTCTTTCTTTCTCTCTCTCTTTCAATTCTCTCTCTCTCTCTCTCTCTCTCAGGGGGACACCGTCTGCCGCAATGTGTAAAAAGGGGTCCTGGCTGCCGCAATGTATAAAAAGGGGGTCTGGCTGCCGCAATATGTAAAAAGGGGGGGTCCTGGCTGCCGCAATGTGTAAAATGGGGTCCTGGCTGCCGCAATGTGTAAAAAGGGGGCCTGGCTGCCGCAATGTGTAAAGAGGGGGCCTGGCTGCCGCAATGTGTAAAAAGGGGTCCTGGCTGCCGCAATGTGTAAAAAGGGGGACTGGCTGCTGTAATGTGTAAAAAGGGGTCCTGGCTGCCGCAATGTATAAAAAGGGGGTCTGGCTGCCGCAATGTGTAAAAAGGGGGGGGTCCTGGCTGCCGCAATGTGTAAAATGGGGTCCTGGCTGCCGCAATGTGTAAAAAGGGGGCCTGGCTGCCGCAATGTGTAAAGAGGGGGCCTGGCTGCCGCAATGTGTAAAAAGGGGTCCTGGCTGCCGCAATGTGTAAAAAGGGGGACTGGCTGCCGTAATGTGTAAAAAGGGGGACTGGCTGTCGTAATGTGTAAAAAGGGGTCCTGGCTGCCGCAATGTATAAAAAGGGGGTCTGGCTGCAGAAATGTGTAAAAAGGGGTCCTGGCTGCCGCAATGTGTAAAAAGGGGGCCTGGCTGCCGCAATGTGTAAAGAGGGGGCCTGGCTGCCGCAATGTGTAAAAAGGGGTCCTGGCTGCCGCAATGTGTAAAAAGGGGGACTGGCTGCCGTAATGTGTAAAAAGGGGGACGCTGTCTGCTGTAATGTGTAAAAAGGGGGATGCTGTCTGCTGTAATGTATAAAAGGGGCTCTACCTGGTGTAGTGGCGCTACTGTGCAGCGTAATTTGAATAATGTAGACTACTGTGCACCGTAGTATGAATTGCTATTATTTTGTGGCCACGCCCCTTCCCCGTGAAGCCACGCCCCTATAAATTTTTCACGCGCCTACGGCGCACACTGCCCCTATCTTACATGGTGTGTGTGTGTGTGTGGGGGGGGGGGGCGCCACTGTTGTTTCTTGCACACAGCGCTAAAATGCCTAGTTACGGCACTGCTGAATGACCCCCCATGTGCACTGCAGGTGTGGCAGATATAACATGTGCAGAGAGAGTTAGATTTGGTTGGGTTATTTTGTTTCTGTGCAGAGTAAATACTGGCTGCTTTATTTTTACACCACCCAAATCTAACTCTCTCTGCCCATGTTATATCTGCCCACCCTGCAGTGCACATGGGGGGTCATTCCAAGTTGATCGCACCAAGCAACTTTTTGCTGCTGGTGTGATCAACTAATCCCCGCTTATGGGGGAGTGTATCATAGCTTAGCAGGGCTGCAAACGCTTGTGCAGCCCTGCTATGCTAAAAAAGTTTTGTGTAAAAGAAGACCAGCCCTGGACATACCATGTGCGACGATCTCAGCGATAATGGGGCCGGCTTTGCCGTCAGACATCCGCCCTCCGTTCTTCTGGACACGCCTGCGTTTTCCTTACCACTCCCAGAAAACTGCCGCCAAAGGACAGGTGACGCCCTGGAATGCCTTCCTTCTGTCAATCTTCTTGCGGCCACCGCTGCGACTGCTTTCTTCGTATCCAGTGTCATAGCCTGGCGACAGCAACAATGCGTGCACACAATGCGCAAGCCGCGTATGCGCATTTCAGACCCGTTCGCACCGCAGCGAAGAACCGCTGCGTGTGAACGGGTTGGAATGACCCCCACGGTTTTGCCTAACTGCTAACAAATTTGCTGCTGCGATCAACTCTGAATTACCCTCTATGTCTCTCTATATTTGCTGAGCTGTACCCAATGCTCTTTCCACCATAACACCTTCCTCTATGGCTGCCAGTTATCTGTATAAACTATTATCCTGGTCAAACTGCTGTTAACACCCACCAGAATAATAAATCATAACTAACACAATCCAATAGCCATCTCCACAAGTCACACAATTAATACAAATTGGAAAAAATAGATAGAAACCTGAAACCAAAACCATGTTATTTTCAGGAAGGTAAAACTGAAAAATAGATTTTGGTAAACAAAATGCAAGAACAACAATTCAATTGAGAGAATTGAATACACCACATAATGCAGTTATAATAATGTGTACCCGCCACATAATCCCCGAAGCCGATGGTGGTCAGCGTGATGATTACAAAGTAAATGGCCTCCAGAAGTGTCCACTGCTCAATCTCCTTGAAGACTAAAGTCGGTATAAGAACGAAGAGGAGACAGCCAATGAGGATGAACAGCACCGCGGATATAACCCGTACAATGGTTGGAGAGACACGCCACTTCTGTGTTAAGGAAAAAAAGAGACGGATGAGACACATTTACTAAGAGCTCGTCTTTACTGGCAACATGTCTTAAAACTAAGACACCTTTAACATATATCAGTTACAGCGGGCCAGTCAAGCAGTTTTTTTTTTAACACATTTTATATCAGAAGGACAAACTGAATGAAAGTACATTTGCAATGTAATGGTATTCATACACACAGACCCTGATTCTGAGCCACACATAATGCAAATGCAACCCCAGATGCTCGCTGCAGACAGGTACAAGGGGAGATTTAGCAAAGCTTGAAGAGAGATAAAGTACTAACCAATCAGCCTCTGTCATTTACCAGGCGGTGGAGGAGATGTACTAAGCCTTGGAGAGTGATAAAGTAGAGAGAGATAAAGAGCCAGCCAATCATCTCCTATCTGCCATGTTAAAGGCTGTGTTTGAAAATGAGTTAGGAGCTGATTGATTTGTAGTTTATCTCTCTCCACTTTATCACTCTCCAAGGCTAGTACATCTGCCCCTATGTTTGAAAAATGACAGTTAGGACCTGATTGGTTGGTACATCATATCTCTCCAAACTTTAGTAAATCTACCCCATTGTACGCTAATGTAACTATATGCCCCTATACTGAGTCATACACATCTTTACGTACCCACTGCCCCCCTACACCCTCCCCCACTGCACTGTCTGCAAGAGCAGCCTTAATCAGTATCATTGGCATTTCTACCTACCCAATACTAAATACAGGACATCCAGCTGAATTTGGTGTTCACAATGCATACATTAGACTCAGAAGAGTTAGTAACTCTGGCCACGCTTGCATGACACCCCACAGACTGAATCTCTTGTTTGCGTTTGCATTGTGGCTGCTCAGAAAGGCCCATTTAGTCTGGCTGCATGTGTGTGACGCAGAATCAGGAGCAGCGGCTCCATGCAAACTTGTGTGTGACTCAGAATCAGGAGCAGCGGCTCCATGTGCACTTGTGTGTAACTCAGAATCAGGAGCAGCGGCTCCATATGAACTTGTGTGTGACACATAATCAGGAGCAGCGGCTGCATGCAAACTTGTGTGTGACACAGAATCAGGAGCAGCGGCTCCATGTGAACGTGTGTGTGACTCAGAATCAGGAACAGCAGCTCCATATGAACTTGTGTGTGACTCAGAATCAGGAGCATAATCTTAAAACTGTGCTTCTCCCTCTTTGCCTGCAATTTCCTGCAATATTGCCTGAGGCATTACTCAAATGAGTGCTTTGCATAGACTGCAGACCTTGTGACAGCAGACTCAGGTGAGGTTTCACAGCCAATCAGGAGGCCTGGCTTTAAAGCTGGAAACTTCCCAGAGTTTGTTGATATCTCAGGAAGTCACAGAAGCACAACATGCATGTGTCAGCCACATGGGCTGTTCATGCTCTCTTTACTACATGACCCTCTCCAGGAGGAACAGAATGCTCTGCTCCTGCACTTCCCTCTTGATGTATGATTACCCTCACCTGTGGGGAAACACCTTTCTTATCCATTAACCTGTTCAACACAGGTGTCGGCAATCATAAATTGAGAGGGAAGTCCAGGAGCAGAGCATTCTGTCCCTCCTGGAGAGGGTCATGTTGGGAGGTATGCTACACAGTGGTTTTCCCAGACTGTGTATCAAGACAACTGGTTGTTCGTATCACATGCTTTAGCTACACAAAACAGATTAACATCATCAAAAGACAAGAGACGATTAATGGAGAGCCTCTTTCATTTCAGTTGTATTAGTTTGTCATTGGAATTTGCATTCTCGGGATTGGCCTCAAAGAATTTGCAGCAGAATGCACATGACTATTCATGAGTTGATCCTGCAGCTCCTCTGCTCTTACCCCAAACAAATGGCCAAGGGGGCAATTCAGACTGCAGCGGCAGCGATCGCAGTCTGAATTTTTTTGCCGTGTGATGCTTTTGCACCAGTGTGGGGGGAGGGGGGGGGGGCAGAGATGCGGGGTAGACTAGCCCTGTGCTGGACGTCCCCCCACATGTCTGAGAAAATTATCGTAGATGTGCTAAATTTAGCACATCTACGATCAGATCTGGTTTAGGCCCAATATTTGGAATCATTTGCTCAATAATTGGCAAAATATTATGTGAACCTCAATTTTTTGTACTTTCTTTCTGTATTATGTAAAGACTGCTTTTTACCTATAAACTGGCTCCTCTATAATCATTATGCCTTGTCATTGGTTGCAGAGTTTTTGTGTGTTGATGGACAGAAAATGATCTGTAGAGTGTGGCCCCTGTAAGGCTCCCAAAGTAACAGTATACAGAACACCAACAAATGGAGTAGACAAAAGTTTGGCTGCAAATACATTGGTTGGGATAACAAGCATCTAAAAGGTTTTCTGCTATTTGATGTGGTCAAAGTACAATACATTTAGCTATTCGCTGACAGATCTGTTTTAGCAAGAATGGCAATATGTGGCTACCCCATGTAATTAGTTTTCCATGCGATTATATCATGGTTTACAGTAGTTGCAGCTTTGTCATAAGATCCAGAATATCTGGTCCTACATATATTGTATGATTGCAGAATTCATGGGAATAAGAGAATGTATTGCCACATGTGGGCATTTGTTATGTACAAGGTGCCAGCCCCACATCCCTCTAATAAGCTGTCTCCCATACTCAGTCATAAGGCACCCAGGGGGTACACACTAGGCAATTTTAGCCAAAAAATTAAACAATAACAACATAAATGTTGTTATGGTTTATTTTTAGGCTTATATCGTCCAGTGCGTATGGGGGTAATATTGGTGACCGATGAACGATGCGCGCTCCCGCATGCCATTTAGCGATCACCAATATTGGGCTGACATGCAGCACAACCCGTTACTGTCGGGGTGAGCTGTATGTTCAGGAATGCCGGCTGTGATGTCACAGAACGTTATCATTGAACGATAACGTTCAGTGTGTACGCACTATATCGTTGAACGCTATATCGTTCAACAATATACAGTAGTCGTCCATCGCTGGCAATTCCCCGTTGCCTAGTGTGACTGTGTACCCGCCTTAACAGTTCAGGATTTAGAGATAGCCATGCATGAGCATAAATTACTTCATTAGCATCATTGTAATTAGCCACCTGTGCTCAAGCATGAATGCTGATTTTTATGATCTCTTGAGGACAGAGTTTGGGAAACATTGCAATGAAACTTAAGGTGCATACACACTGAGCGTTTTTCCCCCCTGCTCAGCGATGTCAGCGGTGGTGAGCGGCTTTCCATAGCAGGACGCTATGGAAAGCCGCTCACCCCGCCGTTCATCTACTGGTAATACCAGTAGGCCGTTCATCTACTTTTAATACCAGCAGATGAACGGCGGCTGCCAGCGATAAAGCGGGAGCGTGCATCAGCGCTCATCGTTTGGCCATACACACTGGGCGGTTTTGAGCTGAAAGCAGCTGAACACACCAAAAGTGACCTGCTTTCAGCTCAGAATCGCCCAGTGTGTATGGGCCTTAAGTTACAGAGAAAGACTTTGCTATACAGTCACTGTAGATTAGTGGAGAAGGATTTCCTCTAATGCTCTGCACCAAAGTGATCAACTTCCTATCAGTAGTTACAGCTTCTCATATGGGAGCCCAGGTGGCTGATTTTGAGTCGTATGTAGGTGTGGCTGCATGTTTATGCTAATGCTGCAGCCAATTTCATTAAGATGCCCACTTGCAGAAGTGCAGTTCCACCATTGGACACACCATTGAAACTTGCACCAACCCTATGGCAGGTGCAGATTCTCCATCAGGTTATGGCCTCCTGTGTGAGCAGTTGTGCATCTTTGGACACAGACACTTACAGCAGTTAGCCCGCATCTGTTTACCTACCCCATCACCTCCCAGGAACATTCACTGAATTCCACAGATCGTGCATCCAATGCTGTTCTGCGTCTCTGAATCTGACAATGGATATGCTGTGTGATTGGGATGTATGCGCAGAATTAAAACATTGGCTAACTATGTGCAACACGGACACTACATGCAACTCAGAATCAGGCCCACAATGTGAAAACCATTGTACAGTGTGGAAGTTAGTTATTTGCTTTCAAACTCCACTTACAGCATACAGTGGGCATTACAGCATACAGTGTCAGCTATCGTCTCTTACATTGTGGGACAAAGGCCATTCATTTTACTTCTATGTTTCTAGAAAATCTAACTAGATGAACCAAAACAATGTTGAGTTACAAACTAGTTAAGTGGTTATTTTCTGGGATCAGACTTTCTAGCTCTGTCTCTCTTTGATATACCCTTCTGTATCATACTCTGCTCTCAGAGAGTTAATCTACTAACAGACTACTTATACGTTGTCTCATGTGATTTTCTGTATGCACAGAGTCCCAAGCTCAACTCAAAATCTAATTTCAAAAGTACAAAAAAAATTGAATTTCAGTTCGCCAAATCGATGGATGCGCTCTCTTTCAGACAAGGCTGAGTTACTTTATCTCCATACAGCTCCCCCCAGGGACAATGAAAGGAAGAAGGCATATGCAGAACTAAACAAGAGACACATACATAGTACACCTTCACTCAGGTGTAGACAAGGAAGTTTAAAATTGATGAAAAGAGCAATGAAGTGTATATATATATATATATATATATATAATATTATATATATATATATATATCAATCCCAATTATCGTTACTCACAGGAACTTGCATGTCTTAGTGCGGGTGCTTTCCAAAAGTGCTCAGCAGGCAAGCAGAGCGATGTGTATGTAACGACAGTAAGTAGGTCGACATGTACAAGGTCGACATGAGAGAAGGTCGACATGAGTTGTTGGTGGGGGGGGGTTGGTGTCGTTTTCTCCGTAGAGTATACCGTGTCCCCTTGCATGGCTCGCTTCACTCGCCATGCTTTGGTTACCGTTCCCAATTGTAGTCCACGTGGAACGTAAAGCATGAAAATGTTAAAAAAAATGAAAAAAGAAATGTGAAAAAATAGTCGACCTTCTGTAATGTCGACCTAGAGACCATGTCGACCGAGAAACCATGTCGACCTACTTACTGTCGACCGATAGTGATCAACCTAGACATTGTCGACCTAAGTGTGGTCGACCTAGAGACCGGATACCGTATGTAACCAGATACGGCGGCACTCCAAAAAGATTAACACATAAAACTACTTACGGAAACGTTTCAGTGCCCTAAAGCGCTTTTATCAAGCATCAAATATAACATGAATACATACTTACATAAATAGCATTGACCCCGCCGCTCAGCACAAGGCGCCGGCTCCTGTTTCCGGTCATCACCTCACTGGGACCAGGAGGAGATGTCAGCGCCGTTGGCACACCCACAAATAACAAGTATATATAAAACATATTTATATCCAAAGCAGCTACAAAATACAAGTACAGATACTGGACAAAACACACATTTGTAAAAACATCGGAAGAACAGTGGAAACGACAGCAAAATACTGTTGATTGATACCCCATCCTGCAGTGAATGGGGAGCACATGTAGAACAAAACATCAGAAGTCGGAGTGCTGCATAGAAAGTTAATTACCTGTAAATACAGGGCTTAAAGTGGTCCTGGAGAGGTGGTGGAATTCATATACCCCACCATCTCCCCCCTACCCCCTCCTCACATTAAGCGAAGCCAGGGCCAGTGCTAGTGTTTTTGGCACCCCCCTGCAAACTATAAATTAGTGCCCTACTACCCATACTTTATAAAGGACATTGATCTCACAAAGAAGCAGCGTGGTCACACAATAGTACCCTCAATTCAAATTGCACCACACAGTAGCACAATCGTATGCCATCTGTTCGGCTTTGGCGTCAGGCTCTAGTGAGCAACCGGTAGTCAGGCATTTAGCCCTGGAGAAACATAATCTTGCAACTTTGAGGTACCATATTGTAAATCATGTGTCTGAGTCAGCTCGGGGAAGGTGCAGGGCGCAGGGAGGGGGGGAGCCCTGGGCAGCAATAAACCTCTGGACTGGCATATAAGGGTACATTAGGCTGCGGAGGCAGTAAATGCAGAGATCCCCCGCCATTTTTTGTATATTGAAGCGGGACGGAAGCCCGCCACTGGAGGGGGCGGAGCTTGATCCCTCAGCACTAACAGCGCCATTTTCTCCACAGAACGCTGCATAGGCGCTGGCTCCCCGGACTCTCCCCTGCTGAACTCGGTGACAGAGGGCTGAAAAGAGGGGGGGCATGTTTAAGGCGCAGTGAGTGTATACACATTGATTATATATATAAAAAGCGCTATTTGGGTTTTATTCCAGTGTCAGTTGGCGCTGGGTGTGTGCTGGCATACTCTCTCTCTGTCTCCCCAAAGGGCCTTGTTAGGGAATTGTCCCTTTACAGATATATCCCTGTGTGTGTGGGGGTGTCGGTACGTGCGTGTCGGCATGTCTGAAGCGGAAGGCTCGTCCAAGGAGGAGGTGGAGCAGATGTGTGGTGTGTCTCCGTCAGCAACGCCGACTCATGACTGGATGGACATGTGGCATATGTTAAATGCAAGTGTGGCCTCATTACATAAGAGACTGGACAAAGCAGAGTCCAGGGAAAAAGCAGGGAGTCAATCCACGGATTGGTCTGGGTCACAGGGCCCTTCTGGGTCTGAAAAACGTCCCCTATCCCAAATAGTAGACACTGGTACCGACACGGATTCTGACTCCAGTGTCGACTACGATGATGCAAAATTACACCCAAGGGTAGCAAAAAGTATTCAGTGTATGATTATTGCAATAAAAGATGTTTTGCATATCACTGAAGACCCCTCTGTCCCTGACACGAGGGTGCGCATGTATAAGGAAAAGAAACCTGAGGTAACCTTTCCCCCATTTCATGAGCTTAACGAGTTATTTGAAAAAGCTTGGGAAACTCCAGATAAAAAACTGCAGATTCCCAAAAGGGTTCTTATGGCGTATCCTTTCCCTGCACAGGACAGGGTATGTTGGGAATCTTCTCCCAGGGTGGACAAGTCTTTAACACGCCTGTCCAAGAAGGTGGCGCTACCGTCTCCGGACACGGCAGCCCTCAAGGATCCTGCTGATCGCAGACAGGAGACTACTTTAAAGTCTATTTATGCGCATACAGGTGCTTTGCTCAGACCAGCAATAGCATCGGCAATGGTATGTAGCGCAGTTGCAGCATGGACAGATACCTTGTCAGCTGACTTTGATACCCTAGACAGGGATACCATTTTATTAACCTTAGGCCACATTAAAGACGCAGTCTTATATATGAGGGACGCTCAAAGAGACGTTGGGCTGCTGGGTTCCAGAGCCAATGCCATGGCTATTTCTGCGAGAGGAGCTCTATGGACCCGCCAGTGGACGGGTGATGCAGCCAGACTCAAAGAAGCATATGGAGGTTTTACCTTACAAGGGTGAAGTGTTGTTCGGGGAGGGGCTCGCGGACCTGGTTTCCACAGCTACCGCGGGTAAATCTACCTTTTTACCTTTTGTTCCCCAACAGCAAAAGAAAACTCCACAGTATCAGATGCAGTCCTTTCGGTCGCATAAGTCCAGAAGAGGTCGGGGCTCCTCCTTCCTTGCCAGAGGTAAAGGTAGAGGAAAGAGAACACCTGCTTCGGCTAGTTCCCAGGAGCAGAAGTCCTCCCCGGCTTCTACAAAATCCACCGCATGACGCTGGGGCTCCCCTAAGGGAGTCCGCACCAGTGGGGGCACGCCTTCGACTTTTCAGCCAGATCTGGGTTTTTTCAGATGGGGATCCTTGGGCGATGGAAATTGTTTCCCAAGGCTACAAGCTGAAATTCGAAGAGGTGCCCCCTCGCCGATTTTTCAAGTCGGCCTTGCCAGCTTCACCCCCGGAGAGGGAAGTAGTATTAGCTGCAATTCAAAAGCTGTGTCAACAGCAAGTGGTGGTCAAGATTCCCCTGGTCCAACAAGGAAAAGGGTATTATTCAACCCTGTTTGTGGTCCCAAAGACGGATGGTTCGGTCAGACCCATTTTAAATCTAAAATCCTTAAACCTGTACTTGAAAAAGTTCAAATTCAAGATGGAATCGCTCCGAGCTGTAATATCCAACCTCGGAGGGAGGGATTTTATGGTGTCACTAGACATAAAGGATGCATACCTCAATGTCCCCATGTACCCCCCTCATCAGGAGTACCTGAGATTCGCTGTACAGGACTGTCATTACCAGTTTCAGACGTTGCCGTTTGGTCTTTCCACGGCCCCGAGGATTTTCACCAAGGTAATGGCGGAGATGATGGTGCTCCTGCGCAGGCAGGGAGTCACAATTAACCCATACTTGGACGATCTCCTAATAAAGGCGAGATCGAGAGATCAATTGCTGAATAGCTGTTAGGCGCCGAGGGTCCGCCCGTCAGTGCGGCCCGGCGCCTAGCAACTAGGGACGCCGCATGCGGACAGCCGCCGGCTCCCTAGCAACGCTAGACGCCGGGCGCACGGAGCCGCTCAGACCCTAGCAACGGGGACGCCACTGTCGGACCGCGTTCCCCGTTGCTGGGTCTAGATTAATCACCTCATTGGTATCCTGGCCGTGCAGCATGCAGCTGCACGGCATGATTGTTAATTACCCTGTCTGGCTCCTGATTGGAGAGCTCCCAGTTAAAAGCACTCTCTGGACTTCTCACAGACGCCGGTAATAGCTTCCTGTTTGCTGTGTCTGTTGCAGAGAGTTTTCCAGTCCTGTCTATCCGGTCGTTCCTGTCCTCAGTGGTCCAATACTCGGAAGTTGTCATCTTTTCCTGGAGTCCTGACCGAGCACCTTTAACATCCTGTGGTGTTCGTGAGTCGCGGCGTAGCCGTGTGTTGCGGCTTGACCGCTTACTATTTATTATTTGGTTACATTGTGTTTCGGAGCTTTTGCGGAGGATTCCGCTCCCACAAATCCACTCTGGTATCCAGCGGTGCTGGATAGGAGTAACGGATTCGTGGATTTTTGGTTGTCCTTTTCCCTGGCGGTTTGTCCGCACATACTTCTGGTTTAAGTTAGTTAGCTTGTAGCCCCTGGCCTGGTTGCTTAGTCAGAGGGCCCCTTGTTATCACCCTGTCTCGGATTTCCCTTTGTCTCCCATTAAGACCTGAGGGGGCATCGGAGTTGGGCAGACATAATCCGCCCTTCAAACGCGGCTGCCATGGGCTCAAGCAACCATAGTCTCGCAGGGGATTTCTGATAACACGGGCGAGACAACGGAGTTAGGGCGCCAGGGGTTACTAGGCTTTCCTGCTCCCGTAACCAGCATTCCATTCCAGTACTCTGACCTCCGTCATAAGATCACCTCTGGTCAGACGTACTGGTATCATAACATTATTACCGGCCAGACTAAAATTTAAAATTAAACAGGGTTTGATTTTTTCCCTTATTTCAGTTTGGAAGATTTGTCGGCCTCATGAATCCCACTGGTGTAGGGCCAAATCCTGGCCAGCTTCTAGTTAGTCAGATTCAAGAACTTACTCAGATGGTTCAGGATCTGTCCCTTCGGGTGAGGTCACAGGAAGATCTGTTACGGACTTCCCCGAGGGTCGTTCCTGAACCAAAAATGCATTTGCCTGACCGTTTTTCTGGGGATAGAAAGCAGTTTTTTAATTTTAAAGAGTCTTGTAAACTTTATTTTCGTTTAAGACCAGTCTCCTCAGGTACGGAATCTCAGCGGGTCGGAATTATTATTTCTTTACTTCAGGGGGATCCCCAGACCTGGGCTTTTGGTTTAAGAACTGACGATCCGGCATTGTTGTCTGTAGACGCCTTTCTGGGGTCTTTAGGGCTATTGTATGATGACCCTGATAGAGAGGCATCCGCCGAGAGTCATTTGCGTGCTCTCAGACAGGGTAAGAATCCCGCAGAGATTTATTGTACGGAGTTTCGCCGTTGGTCGAACGACTGTGGATGGAATGACCCAGCCCTGCGCAGTCAGTTTCGCCTCGGCTTATCTGAGTCTATAAAAGACAGTCTCCTTCAGTATCCCGCTCCTGAGACTCTTAATAAACTCATGGAGCTTTCTATTAAGATTGATCGTCGTCTCAGAGAGCGGAGGGCTGAAAAAGGAGCATCTGTCGGGTCTACTCCTGGTGTTTTTTCCATTCCTGTGGACATAGAGGAGCCCATGCAGATAGGTCTCTCCAAGCTGTCTCCTGAAGAAAGAACCAGAAGGCAAAATTCTGGTCTTTGTTTGTACTGTGGGAGTAAGGGACATTTTGCCCGTAATTGTCCGAACAAGTCGGGAAACGCCTCGACCAAGTGAATTGTGAGGGGGTTCACTTTGGTCTGCAGCTTATCTCCTCAAATAATTCACTGTTAGTCCCAGCTAAAGTTTCCTTTGGCAGCCTCTGTTCCTCGGTGTCGGCTTTTGTTGACAGTGGAGCTGCAGGGAACTTTATGGACTTAACGTGGGCCAAGGCCTTAGGTATTCCTCAGTTAGCCTTGGGTAGGTGTATCACCATGCATGGTTTAGATGGGAGTCCCTTGTCCAATGGGGTTATTTCTCTCTGTACACCTCCTGTACTATTTTCGGTAGGAGCTCTTCATTCCGAAAAAATTGAATTTTTCCTTACCCATTGCCCAGCAGTTCCAGTGGTTCTGGGTCACCCTTGGCTGGCCTTTCATAATCCCATCATTGATTGGCAGTCGGGGGAGATCTCACAGTGGGGTACCATCTGTAATAAGGAATGTATTACGCTTCCCATCAGAATAGCTGCTGTCTTTCCCGCACCCATTCCTGTGGAATACCAGGATTTTGTTGATGTATTTTCCAAGGGCAATGCGGACATTCTGCCTCCCCATCGGCCTTATGATTGTGCTATTGAGCTAATTCCTGGTGCCACTTTGCCTAAGGGAAGGTTATATGCATTGTCCGGACCAGAAACTGTGGCCATGAATGAATATGTTAAAGAAAGCCTAGGGAAAGGATTTATCAGGCCGTCTAAATCCCCTTTAAGTGCAGGCTTCTTCTTTGTGGAGAAGAAGGATGGATCACTCAGACCTTGCATTGACTTTAGAGCCTTGAATAAAATCTCAGTAAAAAATACTTACCCTTTGCCGCTGATTTCTGTCCTCTTTGATCAGCTACGTTCGGCTGTGATTTTTTCTAAGATTGACCAGAGAGGAGCATATAACCTCATCCGAATCAAGTCAGGGGATGAGTGGAAAACGGCATTCAGTACTCAGTCGGGTCACTATGAGTATCTGGTTATGCCATTCGGCCTGTCTAACGCTCCGGCAGTTTTCCAGGATCTCATTAACGATGTGCTCCGTGATTTTCTTGGAAGATTCGTAGTAGTCTATTTAGACGATATCTTGATATATTCTGACTCTATTGAACAACACGTTACCCAGGTGCGTCAGGTTCTAAAAAAATTACGTGAAAATCACCTATATGCCAAGCTGGAGAAGTGTGAATTTCATGTCACGGAGGTATCCTTTTTAGGGTACATTATTTCCCCTCGGGGATTCTGTATGGAACCGAAGAAGCTCCAAGCCATCCTTAGTTGGGCGCAACCCACCAACTTAAAAGCAATTCAGCGCTTTTTAGGGTTTGCGAATTATTATAGAAGATTTATTCACTCTTTCTCCGACCTAGTTGCTCCCATTGTGGCACTGACTAAGAAGGGAGCGGATCCAACCAACTGGTCACGTGAAGCTGAGTTATCTTTTCAGGCCTTGAAACAAGCCTTTGTCTCAGCCCCGGTCCTCAGACATCCCAACCCAGAATTGCCTTTCATTGTTGAGGTTGATGCCTCGGAGGTTGGAGTAGGGGCTATCCTATCTCAGAAGGATTCGGATTCTCTAGAATTACATCCTTGTGCCTTTATGTCCAGGAAATTCTCATCTGCTGAATCCAACTACGATGTTGGTAACCGGGAATTACTGGCTATTAAATGGGCTTTCGAGGAGTGGAGGCATTGGCTTGAGGGAGCAACACATACCATTTCAGTTTTGACTGATCACAAAAATCTTCAGTACATTGAATCAGCTAAACGGCTGAATGCCCGGCAAGCTCGTTGGGCTTTATTTTTTACTCGTTTCAAGTTTATTATCACCTTCAGGCCAGGTTCTAAGAATGCCAAGGCGGATGCCCTGTCACGCAGTTTTCTTCCAGTTCATGATAACAGTCCTGTTACTCCCATACTTCCGTCTTCAGTCATTCGGGCAGGCCTCACACAAGATTTATTTACCCAGTTAAAGCAGCTTCAACATCAAGCTCCTGGAAATACTCCTGCTGGTCGTCTTTATGTCCCTGAGTTTTTGAGAGCAACTGTTTTGACGGAGTTTCATGATAGCAAAGTTGCCGGGCATCCGGGGATCGCTAAGACTTTGGAATTAGTCTCCCGCTCAGTATGGTGGCCTAGTCTTTCCAAAGACATTAAGGAGTTTGTTTTTTCGTGTCAGGTCTGTGCACAGCATAAAGTTCCCCGTTCCTTGCCTATCGGTCAACTTATGCCCTTGAATGTTCCTCTCAGGCCATGGTCTCATATTTCCATGGATTTTGTGGTGGACCTCCCTCTGTCAGCCGGATGCCGAGTCATATGGGTGGTAGTTGACCGTTTTAGCAAGATGGCCCATTTCATTGCTCTTCCCCGATTGCCATCTGCCCAGGGATTGGCAGTTTTGTTCCTCCGCCATGTTTTCAGACTCCATGGGTTACCCACTGATATTGTTTCTGATCGGGGTCCACAATTCATTGCACAATTTTGGAAGTCTTTTTGTGCCTCTTTAAAGATGAAATTGTCTTTAACGTCTGGCTACCATCCCCAATCCAATGGGCAGACTGAGCGAGTTAATCAATCATTAAAACAATATTTGCGTTTGTACTCGGCCAAACTCCAAAATGACTGGTCCGAGTTTCTTCCGTTGGCGGAGTTTGCTTACAACAATGCCTGTCATTCCTCCACCAATGTGTCTCCATTTTTTACAGTTTTTGGTTTTCACCCCAGAGCTAATTCCTTTTTTCAACATTCCTCTGTCTCCTCACTGACCTTGACCGCTCATCTCAGACTCATTTGGAGAAAAGTGCACCTTGCTCTCAGAAAAGCGGCATTTCGGGAGAAAATTTTTTCTGACAGGCTCCGGCGGCCGTGCACTTTTAAAGTTGGAGATAGGGTGTGGTTGTCGACTCGTAACATTAGACTTCGACAAACCTCAGCCAGATTGGGCCCTAAATTTATTGGACCATTTCATATTATAAAAAAAATCAATCCAGTTGCTTTCCGGTTACGTTTACCAAGAACTCTCCGGATCGGAAATACTTTCCATTGCTCCCTGTTGAAACCATACGTTTCTTCCAGTAGATTTCCTCGGAAGATCTCTCAGGGGAAATCACCAATAGATGTACAGGGTCAGCAGGAGTTCTTGGTGGAGAAGGTTCTCGATTCCAAGTTGTCCCGGGGTCGGCTTTATTTTTTGGTACATTGGAGAGGTTATGGTCCAGAAGAAAGGTCTTGGGTCCTGGATGAGGATCTCCATGCCCCGAGGCTCAAAAAGGCATTTTTTCGAGAATTTCCTCAGAAACCTGGCCTTAGGGGTTCCTTGACCCCTCCTCAAGGGGGGGGTACTGTTAGGCGCCGAGGGTCCGCCCGTCAGTGCGGCCCGGCGCCTAGCAACTAGGGACGCCGCATGCGGACAGCCGCCGGCTCCCTAGCAACGCTAGACGCCGGGCGCACGGAGCCGCTCAGACCCTAGCAACGGGGACGCCACTGTCGGACCGCGTTCCCCGTTGCTGGGTCTAGATTAATCACCTCATTGGTATCCTGGCCGTGCAGCATGCAGCTGCACGGCATGATTGTTAATTACCCTGTCTGGCTCCTGATTGGAGAGCTCCCAGTTAAAAGCACTCTCTGGACTTCTCACAGACGCCGGTAATAGCTTCCTGTTTGCTGTGTCTGTTGCAGAGAGTTTTCCAGTCCTGTCTATCCGGTCGTTCCTGTCCTCAGTGGTCCAATACTCGGAAGTTGTCATCTTTTCCTGGAGTCCTGACCGAGCACCTTTAACATCCTGTGGTGTTCGTGAGTCGCGGCGTAGCCGTGTGTTGCGGCTTGACCGCTTACTATTTATTATTTGGTTACATTGTGTTTCGGAGCTTTTGCGGAGGATTCCGCTCCCACAAATCCACTCTGGTATCCAGCGGTGCTGGATAGGAGTAACGGATTCGTGGATTTTTGGTTGTCCTTTTCCCTGGCGGTTTGTCCGCACATACTTCTGGTTTAAGTTAGTTAGCTTGTAGCCCCTGGCCTGGTTGCTTAGTCAGAGGGCCCCTTGTTATCACCCTGTCTCGGATTTCCCTTTGTCTCCCATTAAGACCTGAGGGGGCATCGGAGTTGGGCAGACATAATCCGCCCTTCAAACGTGGCTGCCATGGGCTCAAGCAACCATAGTCTCGCAGGGGATTTCTGATAACACGGGCGAGACAACGGAGTTAGGGCACCAGGGGTTACTAGGCTTTCCTGCTCCCGTAACCAGCATTCCATTCCAGTACTCTGACCTCCGTCATAAGATCACCTCTGGTCAGACGTACTGGTATCATAACAATAGCGTGTCGCTCTCCCTGAAAGTGTTGAACAGCATGGTTGGATTCTCAATCTGCCAAAGTCACAATTGGTTCCAACGACTCGGCTATTATTCCTAGGCATGATTCTGGACACGGAACAAAAGAGGGTTTTTCTCCCATTGGAAAAAGCCCAGGATCTCCAGAACATGGTCAGAGACCTGCTAAAACCAAAAAGAGTGTCTGTTCATCAATGCACTCGAGTTCTGGAAAAAATGGTGGCAGCCTACGAGGCCATCCCCTTCGGCAGGTTTCATGCGAGGACTTTTCAGTGGGACCTTCTGGACAAGTGGTCCGGATCCCATCTACAAATACATCAGAAAATAACCCTGTCCCCCAGGGCCAGAGTGTCTCTCCTGTGGTGGCTGCAGAGTGCTCACCTTCTAGAGGGTCGCAGGTTCGGCATTCAAGACTGGGTTCTGGTAACCACGGACGCGAGCCTCCGAGAATGGGGAGCAGTCACACAAGGAAGAAATTTTCAGGGACTATGGTCAAGCCAGGAGGCTTGTCTACACATCAACATACTGGAATTGAGGGCCATATACAACGGCCTACGACAAGCGGAGAATCTTCTTCGTGACCTACCGGTTCTGATTCAATCAGACAACGTCACAGCCGTGGCTCATGTAAACCGCCAAGGCGGGACAAGGAGCAGAGTGGCAGTGGCGGAAGCTACCAGGATTCTTCGCTTGGCGGAAAATCACGTAAGTGCTCTATCAGCTGTCTTCATTCCGGGAGTGGACAACTGGGAAGCAGACTTCCTCAGCAGACACGATCTCCATCCAGGAGAGTGGGGACTTCATCAAGAAGTTTTTGCAGAGATAACAAGTCTTTGGGGAGTTCCTCAAATAGACATGATGGCGTCACGCCTCAACAAGAAGCTTCGGAGGTATTGTGCCAGGTCACGGAACCCTCAGGCAGTAGCAGTAGACGCCCTAGTGACACCATGGGTGTTTCAGTCGATCTATGTTTTTCCTCCTCTTCCTCTCATCTCAAAAATATTGAGAATCATAAGACAAAGAAGAGTGCAGACAATACTCATTGTTCCAGATTGGCCTCGAAGGGCCTGGTACTCAGATCTTCTGGAAATGCTCACAGAAGATCCGTGGCCTCTTCCTCTCAGGGAGGACCTGTTACATCAGGGGCCCTGGGTGTTCCAAGACTTACCGCGGTTACGTTTGACGGCATGGCGGTTGAACACCGAATCCTAGCTGGGTGGGGTATTCCAGAGGAAGTCATCCCTACTCTGATAAAGGCTAGGAAGGAGGTGAAGGCAAAGGATTATCACCGTATCTGGAGAAAGTATGTATCTTGGTGTGAAGCCAAGAATGCTCCTACGGAAGATTTCCATCTGGGCCGTTTTCTCTACTTTCTACAGACAGGAGTGGATATGGGCCTGAAGTTAGGCTCCATTAAGGTACAGATTTCGGCCCTATCTATATTCTTTCAGAAGGAATTGGCTTCTCTCCCAGAAGTTCAGACGTTTGTGAAGGGAGTGCTGCACATCCAGCCCCCCTTTGTGCCCCCAGTGGCACCGTGGGGCCTTAACGTGGTGTTACGTTTCCTGAAACCTCACTGGTTTGAACCTCTTCAAACAGTTGAATTAAAATTTCTCACGTGGAAGGTGGTCATGTTATTGGCCTTGGCATCTGCAAGGCGGGTGTCCGAATTGGTGGCCTTGTCCCACAAGAGCCCCTATTTGATTTTCCATGTAGATAGAGCGGAGTTGAAGACTCGTCCTCAATTTTTGCCTAAGGTGGTTTCTTCATTTCATATGAACCAACCTATTGTGGTGCCTTTGGCTACGGGGGACTGGGAGGACTCCAAGTCCCTGGATGTAGTCAGGGCCTTAAAGATTTATGTAGCCAGGACGGCTAGGGTTAGGAAAACAGAGGCTCTGTTTGTCCTGTATGCAGCCAACAAGGTTGGCACTCCTGCTTCTAAGCAGACTATTGCTCGCTGGATCTGTAACACGATTCTGCAGGCTCATTCTACGGCTGGATTCAGTAAAGGCCCATTCCACTAGGAAGGTGGGCTCTTCTTGGGCGGCTGCCCGAGGCGTCTCGGCATTACAGCTTTGCCGAGCGGCTACTTGGTCAGGTTCAAACACTTTTGCTAAATTCTACAAGATTGATACCCTGGCTGATGAGGACCTTGCGTTTGCTCAGTCGGTGCTGCAGAGTCATCCGCACTCTCCCGCCCGGTTGGGAGCTTTGGTATAAACCCCATGGTCCTTACGGAGTCCCCAGCATCCTCTAGGACGTAAGAGAAAATAAGATTTTAAACCTACCGGTAAATCTTTTTCTCCTAGTCCGTAGAGGATGCTGGGCGCCCGTCCCAGTGCGGACTACATTTGCAAGACTTGTGTATAGTTGTTGCTTTCTTAAGGGTTATGTTACAGTTAGAATCGGTCTTTGACTGATACTGTTTTTGTTCATACTGTTAACTGGTTGTGTTTATTCCAGGTTATATGGTACGATTGGTATGGGCTGGTATGTATCTTGCCCTTAGATTAACAAAATCCTTTCCTCATATTGTCCATCTCCTCTGGGCACAGTTCTCTAACTGAGGTCTGGAGGAGGGGCATAGAGGGAGGAGCCAGTGCACACCCATACTAAAAGTTCTTTATAGTGCCCATGTCTCCTGCGGAGCCCGTCTATACCCCATGGTCCTTACGGAGTCCCCAGCATCCTCTACGGAACTAGGAGAAAAAGATTTACCGGTAGGTTTAAAATCTTATTTTTGTCCAGTATCTGTTTGTACTTGTATTTTGTAGGTGCTTTGGATATAAAAGTGTTTTATGTATACTTGTTATTTGTGGGTGTGCCAACAGCGCTGACATCACCTCCTGGTCCCAGTGAGGTGATGACCGGAAACAGGAGCCGGCATCTAGTGCTGAGCAGCGGGGTCAATGATATTTATGTAAGTATGTATTCATTCTATGTTTGATGCGTGATGAAAGCACTTCAGGGCGCTGAAACATTGCCGTAAGTGGTTGTTTTCTCTGTAATTCTTTTTGGAGTGCCGCTGTATATGGTAACACACATAATTTATATATATATATATATATATATATATATATAATGGATCGATGTACCCTTATCCTGTGCTAAGAGGGGGCTGCACCTCTAAAATAACCCTTCTGCTAGCACAGGGTTCAAGAAACACATAGAAAACAAATTCAGAGGGCGCACAGTAATGTACAATTGAAACGATACAGTATCAATTAATTTTAGAAACCGACCAGCAACCAAAAATATAGAAATACATAAAATGTATTAAAACATAACAATTGGACAAATATACCCCTAAAGTACTGATAATTTCTGGGGCTTGTTGTCCTTATAGAAGAGAATTAATCTCTGGTCCTGACACATTTCATCCTTTAAAGGACTTCATCAGGGGAAATCAATTTGGAGAGAAAGCTCTTTTTATAAGCCACCATCCAATAAGTGATGTAATCTTTTCACAAGTGGTGAAGCAAATCCGCAATACAACTTGATAATATAGTACTACTGATAAAAATATAAATTGTGTCCTTTATTTTATACGTCAAAAAAAGTGATCCATGAGTATGGCTCCAACAGGATGTGAGTCAGTCTCTTCCCAAATGGATGTCATTATCCATTTGGGAAGAGGTTGACTCACATCCTGTTGGAGCCATACTCATGGATCACTTTTTTTGACGTATAAAATAAAGGACACAATTTCACTAAATACACTATTATCACCTATTGTTCACTAATAAATCTGTAACCTGGTGAAGTGAGGTCACTTTCATGATCATACTTCTTCCTTTTTATCAGTAGTACTATATTATCAAGTTGTATTGCGGATTTGCTTCACCACTTGTGAAAAGATTATATCACCTATTGGATGGTGGCTTATAAAAAGAGTTTTCTCTCCAAATTGATTTCCCCTGATGAAGTCCTTTAAAGGACGAAATGTGTCAGGACCAGAGATTAATTCTCTTCTATAAGGAAGGCTCGTCCAAGGAGGAGGTGGAGCAGATGTGTGGTGTGTCTCCGTCTCATGATTGGATGGACATGTGGCATATGTTAAATGCAAGTGTGGCCTCATTACATAAGAGACTGGACAAAGCAGAGTCCAGGGAAAAAGCAGGGAGTCAATCCACGGATTGGTCTGGGTCACAGGGCCCTTCTGGGTCTCAAAAACGTCCCCTATCCCAAATAGTAGACACTGGTACCGATACGGATTCTGACTCCAGTATCGACTACGATGATGCAAAATTATATACGTTGTCTCATGTGATTTTCTGTTTGCACAGAGTCCCAAGCTCAACTCAAAATCTAATTTCAAAAGTACAAAAAAATTGAATTTCAGTTCGACAAATCGATGGATGCGCTCTCTTTCAGACAAGGCTGAGTTACTTTATCTCCATACAGCTCCCACCAGGGACAATGAAAGGAAGAAGGCATATGCAGAACTAAACAAGAGACACATACATAGTACACCTTCACTCAGGTGTAGACAAGGAAGTCTAAAATTGATGAAAAGAGCAATGAAGTGTATATCTATATATATATATATATATATATATATAAAATATATATATAAATCCCAATTATCGTTACTCACAGGAACTTGCATGTCTTAGTGCGGATGCTCTCCAAAAGTGCTCAGCAGGCAAGCAGAGCGATGTGTATGTAACGACAGTAAGTAGGTCGACATGTACAAGGTCGACATGAGAGAAGGTCGACATGAGTTGTTGGGGGGGGGTACAAGGTCGACATGAGAGAAGGTCGACATGAGTTGTTGGGGGGGGGGGGGTTTGGTGTCGTTTTCTCCGTAGAGTATACCGTGTCCCCTTGCATGGCTCGCTTCACTCGCCATGCTTTGGTTACCGTTCCAAATTGTAGTCCACGTGGAACGTAAAGCATGAAAATGTTAAAAAAATGAAAAAAGAAATGTGAAAAAATCGTCGACCTTCTGTCATGTCGACCTAGAGACCACGTCGACTGAGAAACCATGTCGACCTACTTACTGTCGACCAATAGTGATCAACCTAGACATTGTCGACCTAAGTGTGGTCGACCTAGAGACCGGATACCGTATGTAACCAGATACGGCAGCACTCCAAAAAGAATAACACATAAAACTACTTACGGAAACGTTTCAGTGCCCTAAAGCGCTTTTATCAAGCATCAAACATAACATGAATACAAACTTACATAAATAGCATTGACCCCGCCGCTCAGCACAAGACGCCGGCTCCTGTTTCCGGTCATCACCTCACTGGGACTGTCAGCGCCGTTGGCACACCCACAAATAACAAGTATATATAAAACATCTTTATATCCAAAGCAGCTACAAAATACAAGTACAGATACTGGACAAAACACACATTTGTAAAAACATCGGAAGAACACTGGAAACGACAGCAAAATACTGTTGATAGTATACCCCATCCTGCAGTGAATGGGGAGCACATGTAGAACAAAACATCAGAAGTCGGAGTGCTGCATAGAAAGTTAATTACCTGTAAATACAGGGCTTAAAGTGGTCCTGGAGAGGTGGTGGAATTCATATACCCCACCATCTCCCCCCTACCCCCTCCTCACATTAAGCGAAGCCAGGGCCAGTGCTAGTGTTTTTGGCACCCCCCTGCAAACTATAAATTAGTGCCCTACTACCATACTTTATAAAGGACATTGATCTCACAAAGAAGCAGCGTGGTCACACAATAGTACCCTCAATTCAAATTGCACCACACAGTAGCACAATCGTATGCCATCTGTTCGGCTTTGGCGTCAGGCTCTAGTGAGCAACCGGTAGTCAGGCATTTAGCCCTGGAGAAACATAATCTTGCAACTTTGAGGTACCATATTGTAAATCATGTGTCTGAGTCAGCTCGGGGAAGGTGCAGGGCGCAGGGGGGGGCGCCCTGGGCAGCAATAAACCTCTGGACTGGCATATAAGGGTACATTAGGCTGCGGAGGCAGTAAATGCAGAGATCCCCCGACATTTTTTGTATATTGAAGCGGGACGGAAGCCCGCCACTGGAGGGGGCGGAGCTTGATCCCTCAGCTCTAACAGCGCCATTTTCTCCACAGAACGCTGCAGAGGCGCTGGCTCCCCGGATTCTCCCCTGCTGAACTCGGTGACAGAGTGCTGAAAAGAGGGGGGGCATGTTTAAGGCGCAGTGAGTGTATACACATTGATTATATATATAAAAAGCGCTACCTGGGTTTTATTCCAGTGTCAGTTGGCGCTGGGTGTGTGCTGGCATACTCTCTCTCTGTCTCCCCAAAGGGCCTTGTTGGGGAATTGTCCCTTTATAGATATATCCTTGTGTGTGTAGGGGTGTCGGTACGTGCGTGTCGGCATGTCTGAAGCGGAAGGTTCGTCCAAGGAGGAGGTGGAGCAGATGTGTGGTGTGTCTCCGTCGGCAACGCCGACTCATGACTGGATGGACATGTGGCATATGTTAAATGCAAGTGTGGCCTCATTACATAAGAGACTGGACAAAGCAGAGTCCAGGGAAAAAGCAGGGAGTCAATCCACGGATTGGTCTGGGTCACAGGGCCCTTCTGGGTCTGAAAAACGTCCCCTATCCCAAATAGTAGACACTGGTACCGACACGGATTCTGACTCCAGTGTCGACTACGATGATGCAAAATTACACCCAAGGGTGGCAAAAAGTATTCAGTGTATGATTATTGCAATAAAAGATGTTTTGCATATCACTGATGACCCCTCTGTCCCTGACACGAGGGTGCGCATGTATAAGGAAAAGAAACCTGAGGTAACCTTTCCCCCATCTCATGAGCTTAACGAGTTATTTGAAAAAGCTTGGGAAACTCCAGATATAAAACTGCAGGTTCCCAAAAGGGTTCTTATGGCGTATCCTTTCCCTGCACAGGACAGGGTATGTTGGGAATCCTCTCCCAGGGTGGACAAGTCTTTAACACGCCTGTCCAAGAAGGTGGCGCTACCGTCTCCGGACACGGCAGCCCTCAAGGATCCTGCTGATCGCAGACAGGAGACTACTTTAAAGTCTATTTATGCGCATACAGGTGCTTTGCTCAGACCGGCAATAGCATCGGCATGGGTATGTAGCGCAGTTGCAGCATGGACAGATACCTTGTCAGCTGACTTTGATACCCTAGACAGGGATACCATTTTATTAACCTTAGCCCACATTAAAGACGCAGTCTTATATATGAGGGACGCTCAAAGAGACGTTGGGCTGCTGGGTTCCAGAGCCAATGCCATGGCTATTTCTGCGAGACGAGCTCTATGGACCCGCCAGTGGACGGGTGATGCAGACTCAAAGAAGCATATGTAGGTTTTACCTTACAAGGGTGAAGTGTTGTTCGGGGAGGGGCTCGCGGACCTGGTTTCCACAGCTACCGCGGGTAAATCTACCTTTTTACCTTTTGTTCCCCAACAGCAAAAGAAAACTCCACAGTATCAGATGCAGTCCTTTCGGTCGCATAAGTCCAGGTCGGGGCTCCTCCTTCCTTGCCAGAGGTAAAGGTAGAGGAAAGAGAACACCTGCTTCGGCTAGTTCCCAGGAGCAGAAGTCCTCCCCAGCTTCTACAAAATCCACCGCATGACGCTGGGGCTCCCCTAAGGGAGTCCGCACCAGTGGGGGCACGCCTTCGACTTTTTAGCCAGATCTGGGTTTTTTCAGACGGGGATCCTTGGGCGATGGAAATTGTTTCCCAAGGCTACAAGCTGAAATTCGAAGAGGTGCCCCCTCGCCGATTTTTCAAGTCGGCCTTGCCAGCTTCACCCCCGGAGAGGGAAGTAGTGTTAGCTGCAATTCAAAAGCTGTGTCAACAGCAAGTGGTGGTCAAGGTTCCCCTGGTCCAACAAGGAAAAGGGTATTATTCAACCCTGTTTGTGGTCCCGAAGACGGATGGTTCGGTCAGACCCATTTTAAATCTAAAATCCTTAAACCTGTACTTGAAAAAGTTCAAATTCAAAATGGAATCGCTCCGAGCTGTAATATCCAACCTGGGAGGGAGGGATTTTATGGTGTCACTAGATATAAAGGATGCATACCTCAATGTCCCCATATACCCCCCTCATCAGGAGTACCTGAGATTCGCTGTACAGGACTGTCATTACCAGTTTCAGACGTTGCCGTTTGGTCTTTCCACGGCCCCGAGGATTTTCACCAAGGTAATGGCGGAGATGATGGTGCTCCTGCGCAGGCAGGGAGTCACAATTATCCTATACTTGGACGATCTCCTAATAAAGGCGAGATCGAGAGATCAATTGCTGAAGAGCGTGTCGCTCTCCCTGAAAGTGCTGAACAGCACGGTTGGATTCTCAATCTGCCAAAGTCACAATTGGTTCCAACGACTCGGCTATTATTCCTAGGCATGATTCTGGACACGGAACAAAAGAGGGTTTTTCTCCCATTGGAAAAAGCCCAGGATCTCCAGAACATGGTCAGAGACCTGCTAAAACCAAAAAGAGTGTCTGTTCATCAATGCACTCGAGTTCTGGAAAAAATGGTGGCAGCCTACGAGGCCATCCCCTTCGGCAGGTTTCATGCGAGGACTTTTCAGTGGGACCTTCTGGACAAGTGGTCCGGATCCCATCTACAAACACATCAGAAAATAACCCTGTCCCCCAGGGCCAGAGTGTCTCTCCCGTGGTGGCTGCAGAGTGCTCACCTTCTAGAGGGTCGCAGGTTCGGCATTCAAGACTGGGTTCTGGTAACCACGGACGCGAGCCTCCGAGAATGGGGAGCAGTCACACAAGGAAGAAATTTTCAGGGACTACGGTCAAGCCAGGAGGCTTGTCTACACATCAACATACTGGAATTGAGGGCCATATACAACGGCCTACGACAAGCGGAGAATCTTCTTCGTGACCTACCGGTTCTGATTCAATCAGACAACGTCACAGCCGTGGCTCATGTAAACCGCCAAGGCGGGACAAGGAGCAGAGTGGCGGTGGCGGAAGCCACCAGGATTCTTCGCTGGGCGGAAAATCACGTACGCGCTCTATCAGCTGTCTTAATTCCGGGAGTGGACAACTGGGAAGCAGACTTCCTCAGCAGACACGATCTCCATCCAGGAGAGTGGGGACTTCATCAAGAAGTTTTTGCAGAGATAACAAGTCTTTGGGGCGTTCCTCAAATAGACATGATGGCGTCACGCCTCAACAAGAAGCTTCGGAGGTATTGTGCCAGGTCACGGGACCCTCAGGCAGTAGCAGTAGACGCCCTAGTGACACCATGGGTGTTTCAGTCGATCTATGTTTTTACTCCTCTTCCTCTCATCTCAAAAATATTGAGAATCATAAGACAAAGAAGAGTGCAGACAATACTCATTGTTCCAGATTGGCCTCGAAGGGCCTGGTACTCAGATCTTCTGGAAATGCTCACAGAAGATCCGTGGCCTCTTCCTCTCAGGGAGGACCTGTTACAGCAGGGGCCCTGTGTGTTCCAAGACTTACCGCGGTTATGTTTGACGGCATGGCAGTTGAACACCGAATCCTAGCTGGGTGGGGTATTCCAGAGGAAGTCATCCCTACTCTGATAAAGGCTAGGAAGGAGGTGAAGGCAAAGCATTATCACCGTATCTGGAGAAAGTATGTATCTTGGTGTGAAGCCAAGAATGCTCCTACGGAAGATTTCCATCTGGGCCGTTTTCTCTACTTTCTACAGACAGGAGTGGATATGGGCCTGAAGTTAGGCTCCATTAAGGTACAGATTTCGGCCCTATCTATATTCTTTCAGAAGGAATTGGCTTCTCTCCCAGAAGTTCAGACGTTTGTGAAGGGAGTGCTGCACATCCAGCCCCCCTTTGTGCCCCCAGTGGCACCGTGGGACCTTAACGTGGTGTTACGTTTCCTGAAATCTCACTGGTTTGAACCTCTTCAAACAGTTGAATTAAAATTTCTCACGTGGAAGGTGGTCATGTTATTGGCCTTGGCATCTGCAAGGCGGGTGTCCGAATTGGCGGCCTTGTCCCACAAGAGCCCCTATTTGATTTTCCATGTGGATAGAGCGGAGTTGAGGACTCGTCCTCAATTTTTGCCTAAGGTGGTTTCTTCATTTCATATGAACCAACCTATTGTGGTGCCTTTGGCTACGGGGGAATGGGAGGACTCCATGTCCCTGGATGTAGTCAGGGCCTTAAAGATTTATGTAGCCAGGACGGCTATGGTTAGGAAAACAGAGGCTCTGTTTGTCCTGTATGCAGCCAACAAGGTTGGCACTCCTGCTTCTAAGCAGACTATTGCTCGCTGGATCTGTAACACGATTCAGCAGGCTCATTCTACAGCTGGATTCAGTAAAGGCCCATTCCACTAGGAAGGTGGGCTCTTCTTGGGCGGCTGCCCGAGGCGTCTCGGCATTACAGCTTTGCCGAGCGGCTACTTGGTCAGGTTCAAACACTTTTGCTAAATTCTACAAGATTGATACCCTGGCTGATGAGGACCTTGCGTTTGCTCAGTCGGTGCTGCAGAGTCATCCGCACTCTCCCGCCCGGTTGGGAGCTTTGGTATAAACCCCATGGTCCTTACGGAGTCCCCAGCATCCTCTAGGACGTAAGAGAAAATTATATTTTAAACCTACCGGTAAATCTTTTTCTCCTAGTCCGTAGAGGATGCTGGGCGCCCGTCCCAGTGCGGACTACATTTGCAAGACTTGTGTATAGTTGTTGCTTTCTTAAGGGTTATGTTACAGTTAGAATCGGTCTTTGACTGATACTGTTTTTGTTCATACTGTTAACTGGTTGTGTTTATTCCAGGTTATATGGTACGATTGGTATGGGCTGGTATGTATCTTGCCCTTAGATTAACAAAATCCTTTCATCATATTGTCCATCTCCTCTGGGCACAGTTCTCTAACTGAGGTCTGGAGGAGGAGCATAGAGGGATAGTGCCCATGTCTCCTGCGGAGCCCGTCTATACCCCATGGTCCTTACGGAGTCTCCAGCATCCTCTACGGACTAGGAGAAAAAGATTTACCGGTAGGTTTAAAATCTTATTTTTGTCCAGTATCTGTTTGTACTTGTATTTTGTAGGTGCTTTGGATATAAAGGTGTTTTATGTATACTTGCTATTTGTGGGTGTGCCAACAGCACTGACATCACCTCCTGGTCCCAGTGAGGTGATGACAGGAAACAGGAGCCGGCATCTAGTGCTGAGCAGCGGGGTCAATGATATTTATGTAAGTATGTATTCATTCTATGTTTGATGCGTGATGAAAGCACTTCAGGGCGCTGAAACATTGCCGTAAGTGGTTGTTTTCTGTGTAATTCTTTTTGGAGTGCCGCTGTATCTGGTAACACACATAATTTATATATATATATATATATATATATAATGGATCGATGTACCCTTATCCTGTGCTAAGAGGGGGCTGCACCTCTAAAATAACCCTTCTGCTAGCACAGGGTTCAAGAAACACATAGAAAACAAATTCAGAGGGCGCACAGTAATGTACAATTGAAACGATACAGTATCAATTAATTTTAGAAACCGACCAGCAACCAAAAATATAGAAATCTCCTATATAATAGCCCAGATCTGTGACTTTGTGACTCATTTGCTAACGCTGGACGGAGTCACAACACTGGGCGGAGTTAGTCAAATGAGTCACAGATCTGGGCAGAAGCAGATAGTATGGGCATGGCACAGGCAGGGGTGCATATCTCCCAGCTTTCTTCAGGCAGACAGGGGTGCATACCTCCCAGCTTTCTTCAGGCAGAAGAAGGGACACACGCGCAATGAAAATGGGGCGTGGCAAACAAAAAGGGGGCGTGGCTTTACGGGAGGGCCCCCGTTTTCGTCAGTGAGGGGGCATGCCCAGCGCTCTGTGAGCTGCTGGCATGCCTCCAGCGGCGGATTATGAGTCCGGGGGGCCCAGGGCACTTGAGACAGGGGAGCCCTTTCTCATTGCTGTGCCTGCTGTGGGATTGGGGGCGTGGCCTAATCACGGGATGCGTGGCCACGCCCCCTTAGGCAAATTCCGGATTATTTTTTTATATGGAATTTTGGCCCCTCAGCTAGGGCTAAACCAGAGGAGGTGGTCGCTCCCCCCCTACACACCCGCACAGGCAGAAGAAAGCAGGGAGACTGCTGCCTCCCTGCAACACCACAGACCTGCCAACACGCAGTAGCGTGTGCTGACTGTAGCACAATGCTGCCGCTGTTGCTGGCAGGACGGGGGAGCTTCGGAGCTGGGACAGAGCTACTCCAGCCGGGGGGCCCCCTAAAACTGTGGGGCCCACGGTACGTACTCCTTGCCCCCCCCCCCTTAATACGGCTCTGCTGCCGGAACCCTGGGACAGTTAGGAGGTATGGGGGTGTGTGAGGGGGTATGCCGTACAGACAGACGGGCACCGGCTCACTGTGTGCTTGACCCCCCACATCAGCATACTCAGCAGGGTCTCTCAGGCGTGGAGGAGCGTCACTTTCTGGCACACTCTTAGCTGCAGTTTTGTGGGGCACCTGCCACTGTGCAGTTTCCGTACTGCCTCTGATATCTCCAGCCCCAGCAACCCCACCGCTAGCTGCAGCACTGCCGCCCGCAGTGAGGTGCGCCCAGCTACTTCACACACTTTAGCCGGCGGGCAGCGCTGCAGAAGTCCGAGCTGCTTACAGGCTCCGACCCCCTCCTCCCTCCAGCTGCAGCGTCTCCTGGGAGCTAACCAGTCACTCCCACAGTGCCCAGCAGCCGCGAGGTCCGCGCCGCGTGCATGCTATGACCCCCTCCTCCCTCCAGTCGCAGCGCCTCCTGGGGGCTAACCAGTCACTCCCAGTCTCCCCTTACCACAGTGCCCGGCAGCTGCGCGAGGTCTGCGGTGTGTGACTGAGGGGGGGGGGGAGGGATGCTGACGGGCAAAGGAAGCAGGACTCCAGCCTGAGAGAGTCAGCCATGCCAAGTCTCCACCAGCAGCAGATCCCAACAGGTTGGAGTGGAACAGCAGCAGCCAGCAGCAGTGACTCCGGTAAGACACATCTGTCTGTCACCACTGTTTTGTCCCTAATACCAATCTCTCCCGTGCCCTGTGTTCTGTCATGTCCCTGTCACCCCTGGCCTTGCCCTGTCACCCTTATCCTGGCCCTTTCATCCTTATGCTAGCCCTGTCACCCCTGTCCTGGTCCTGCCGCCCCTACCCTGGCCCTGTCACCCCTATCCTGTCCCTGTCATTTCTGTCCTAGCCCCGTCGCCCCTGTCCTTGCCCCGTCGCCCCTGTCCTGGCCCCGTCACCCCTGTCCTGGCCCCATCACCCCTGTTCTGACACTGTCACCCCTGTCCTGGCCCCGTCACCCCTGTCCTGGCCCCGTCACCCCTGTTCTGACCATGTCACTCCTGTCCTGGCCCTGTTACTGCATGCCCTCCAACTACTTTTTTGGCAGGTACAGTACCCGCAGCGCCTCCAGACCCCTCCTCAATGCACCACACCTCCGTACCTTCCCCTCCACCACATGCGGCACTCCACCCCTCCCCCACACGCTGTGCCTCCTACGCCCCTCCACCACCCACAGCACCTCCAGGCCCCCTCCACCATCCACCCCCCATATATGTCTCCCCCCACACCTAGCCCCCTCCACCCGCAGCATCTGCAGTCCCCCCCTCACCCACCCCTCCCCCACCCATGGCACCCCCGCACCTGCCGCGCCTCCGGACCCCCTTCCCCATCCGCCGCACCACCCGTACCTGCCCTTCCCCTACCCACGGTGCCTCCGGACCCCCTACCCCACCCCCGGCACCCCCGCCACTTCCCATCCCACAGCACCTACGGAACCCTTCACCCATCCGCAACATCCCCGCACCTGCCCCTCTCCCACCCATGGCACCCCTGCCACTCCCCCACCTACAGTGCCTCCAGACCCCTCCCCCATCTGCAGCCCCCACTCCTCTGCCCCTCCCCCACCCGCAGCACCTCCCGACCCTTCCCCATCCGTCATCCCCCTGGTTCCGCCCCCCCTCCACCCGCAGCATCTACAGACACCCTCCCCCATCCGCAGTCCCCCCCGCACCCGCTACATTCTGTACATCGTGCCCTGCAGGTGCTGTTCATGCCGTCGCAAGGGGCTGCGCCTCCTTCATCATCGCACGCCCTTTCATTGTGCAATATTTAACCACTAACAAAGGAATGCAGGTAATACTCCATATAATACAAATATTGAACCCCAGAAAGGCATGCATGGGTTAAGGGGGCGTAGCCCCTAGTGACGCTGTGAAGAGCGCCCGTAGGGCGCGATGAAGCACCTAGTACATAAAATGTATTAAAACATAACAATTGGACAAATATACCCCTAAAGTACTGATAATTTCTGGGGCTTGTTGTCCTTATAGAAGAGAATTAATCTCTGGTCCTGACACATTTCATCCTTTAAAGGACTTCATCAGGGGAAATCAATTTGGAGAGAAAGCTCTTTTTATAAGCCACCATCCAATAAGTGATGTAATCTTTTCACAAGTGGTGAAGCAAATCCGCAATACAACTTGATAATATAGTACTACTGATAAAAATATAAATTGTGTCCTTTATTTTATACGTCAAAAAAAGTGATCCATGAGTATGGCTCCAACAGGATGTGAGTCAGTCTCTTCCCAAATGGATGTCATTATCCATTTGGGAAGAGGTTGACTCACATCCTGTTGGAGCCATACTCATGGATCACTTTTTTTGACGTATAAAATAAAGGACACAATTTCACTAAATACACTATTATCACCTATTGTTCACTAATAAATCTGTAACCTGGTGAAGTGAGGTCACTTTCATGATCATACTTCTTCCTTTTTATCAGTAGTACTATATTATCAAGTTGTATTGCGGATTTGCTTCACCACTTGTGAAAAGATTATATCACCTATTGGATGGTGGCTTATAAAAAAAGAGCTTTCTCTCCAAATTGATTTGCCCTGATGAAGTCCTTTAAAGGACGAAACGAGTCGGGACCAGAGATTAATTCTCTTCTATAAGGAAGGCTCGTCCTGGAGGAGGTGGAGCAGATGTGTGGTGTGTCTCCGTCTCATGATTGGATGGACATGTGGCATATGTTAAATGCAAGTGTGGCCTCATTACATAAGAGACTGGACAAAGCAGAGTCCAGGGAAAAAGCAGGGAGTCAATCCACGGATTGGCCTTGGTCACAGGGCCCTTCTGGGTCTCAAAAACGTCCCCTATCCCAAATAGTAGACACTGGTACCGACACGGATTCTGACTCCAGTGTCGACTACGATGATGCAAAATTATATACGTTGTCTCATGTGATTTTCTGTTTGCACAGAGTCCCAAGCTCAACTCAAAATCTAATTTCAAAAGTACAAAAAAATTTAATTTCAGTTCGCCAAATCGATGGATGCGCTCTCTTTCAGACAAGGCTGAGTTACTTTATCTCCATACAGCTCCCCCCAGGGACAATGAAAGGAAGAAGGCATATACAGAACCAAACAAGAAACACATACATAGTACACCTTCACTCAGGTGTAGACAAGGAAGTCTAAAATTGATGAAAAGAGCAATGAAGTGTATATATATATATATATATATATATATATATATATATATAGCCAACAGAAGGTCCGTCTCTCCCATTAGTATCGATGCTGCGCCGGGTGCCCTCACATAGATTCCGGTATGCATGTACTAGGTGCGGCACTCCAGGCGACAAAAGACTCAGAGCCAATGCACAGGTTGAAGAACAACGTTTCAATGCCTTTATTTCGGCATTTTCATCAGGTCAACATACACAGTAAACTCACTTACCTATATACCAAGTGCAATCACCCAGGTGTGGAGTAGCGTCCGGAAGCCGGGACACCCGCCCGCTCCGTTCGCGCATCTCAATGACGTCAGCCTATACTGCGTCACCAGCCAGTGCCCGTCACCATAACAACCTAAGTAACAATGAACCCATTTAGCACAACGATAGATCCGTACTGCAATCAATACAGAAGGAACAATATAGTGCACCTAACACATGACCATGGGACATAATGCAGCACAAAATAACATATATAATCGCGCCTACCAATTGATGCAGCATATTAGGTCCCAACTAGAGATATCCATTTATAGAACCATGTAGTCCCACTAAACATACTATAAGGACATAAGGAGCCACTATAAAAAAGGAACTAGTCGTTATACTTAGTGGGCAGAGAGACCTAAGTTCAGAGGACAAATTAATTAAATAAGACTATTAAGACCCAATTGCTCGTTCAGGCCTCTTGGGTACCCAAGAGGCCTGAACGAGCAATTGGGTCTCTTAATAGTCTTATTTAATTCATTTGTCCTCTGAACTTAGGTCTCTCTGCCCACTAAGTATACGACTAGTTCCTTTTTTATAGTGGCTCCTTATGTCCTTATAGTATGTTTAGTGGGACTACATGGTTCTATAAATGGATATCTCTAGTTGGGAGCTCATCTATGTAAGATAAGTATAGACAAGGGACCTAATATGCTGCATCAATTGGTAGGCGCGATTATATATGTTATTTTGTGCTGCATTATGTCCCATGGTCATGTGTTAGGTGCACTATATTGTTCCTTCTGTATTGATTGCAGTACGGATCTATCGTTGTGCTAAATGGGTTCATTGTTACTTAGGTTGTTATGGTGACGGGCACTGGCTGGTGACGCGGTATAGGCTGACGTCATTGAGATGCGCGAACGGAGCGGGCGGGTGTCCCGGCTTCCGGGCACTACTCCACACCTGGGTGATTGCACTTGGTATATAGGTAAGTGAGTTTACTGTGTATGTTGACCTGATGAAAATGCCGAAATAAAGGCATTGAAACGTTGTTCTTCAACCTGTGCATTGGCTCTGAGTCTTTTGTCGCCTGGAGTGCCGCACCAAGTACATGCATATATATATATATATAATAGAATGGAGGTGCGGCACTCACGGCTTCCAATAACGGACACAACGCGGTCACGTCTATATAGTAACGTTTCAGTGCCCCAGCACTGTCGTCAGACTTTATTAAAGAATAAAAACAACATGTACATACCTTTATAGCAAGTGAATTAAAACATTGAAACCACGCCAGACGCCGGGCTCGGGACAAAGCACCCGCCCAGCGGCAGCAGATGATGACATCATAAATCTAAACACCAATGAATGAACACCATTACAACCACATCACCATGGTGATATTAAAAACAGGAAATAAGCTGAAGTAATACAGAAGCATACTGTAGAATGGATATAATAGCATAATAGCATAAATAACACATTGAAAAATCAATATAGTAGATAAGCATTATTATACAAGCTAATAAATCAATATATAACATACACATAGAGCAGCATGTAGAGCCAGGACCAAATGCATAATCAATAGAAACAAGCATATGAAATGCCGTCATTCAGACCCTTAGGAGCTAGAACACCCAAACGCATGATCCAACGGGTCTCACATTGTAATAGTTTGCGTGATCGATCACCCCCTCTAATAGAGGCGGGGACATGATCGATCATGCGATAACGCAAACTATTAAGGGGATGATGAAGCTCGACAAAGTGCCTAGCAACAGGTTGATCAGAACAACCACTTTTCAGAGCATTCCTAATTGCTGAACGGTGTGCAGACATCCGTTCTTTAAATTTACGTTCGGTCTTTCCCACGTAGCTAAGGCCACATGGGCAAATAAGTTGATAGACAACAAAAGTAGAATTACATGTTAACAAATGTTTAATATAAATAATTTTACCCGTATGAGGATGTGCAAAACTGCTACCAGCCAGAAGAAATTGGCAGGTAACACATGTACAACGTACACAGCCAGTCTGTTGTAAAGTGGGGGAGTTTTTAGCAACATCAGATTTCACAAGGAAATCACGTAAATTACGGCCACGGGAATAACAAGGCATAAGACGGGTATGATTAAGTGGTAAAAGATGATCAGACTCAATCAAAGGCCAATGTTTTTTAGTAATATTATTAATTAAAGGGGAAGATACATTATATCTGTTAACCCAAGGGAATCTATCAGATTTATTAGAGCTTTTTGAACTAGATACCAATAAGGAATTGCGATCTATTTTTAATACTCTAGCCTTAGTAGCAAGCAAATCATCGAGTGAATACCCCCTTACAACAAATTTAGTAATTAATGTATCAATTTGTTTAGCAGCAACCTCAATATTAGAATTGATTCTGTGCAATCGAATCATTTGCGAGTAAGGCAAACCACGAATCAAGCTTTTAGGATGACAACTAGTGGCTTGTAAAAGCATATTACGGTCAGTTGGTTTCGTAAATAATGATGTGTTAATTTGCCCATCATTCACAGAAATCATGACATCAAGAAAAGAGATCTGATCTCTACTATAAGTATAAGTAAATTTGATAGGAGATAGCCCATCATTATGGGTTTCAATGATCTTAATGAAATCACCAATATCACCTTGCCAGACAATCAACAGATCGTCAATAAAGCGTGAAAAAAATAACAATCTACTAGAAATTACAGGATCAATAAAAAATAAATCATGCTCAACAGCAAACATTACTGTATTTGCATAAGCAGGGGCTGCGCTAGAGCCCATAGAGCAACCTTTAACCTGCAAGAAAAATTGATTATCATATAAAAAGAAATTTTTAGTCAAAATCAATTCTAATAATGTCAGAAAAAATTCAATATACAAAGCAGAAAATAATCCACTTTGTAACATGAATTTCCTGACAACCTGAAGACCAAAACAATGCGGAATAGAGGTGTATAAATTAATTACATCCACACTAATAAGCCAACAATTCTCAAAATCAATAGAACAATTAGACAACTTGTTCAACAATGTAGTAGTGTTCAAAAGGAAGGTAGGTTCTTTTTGAACCAATGGCTGCAATACAGAATCAATATAGGATGCCACAGGTTGAAACAAAGACCCACATGCTCCAATGATGGGGCGTCCAGGAGGGGGGTCCAGTTTTTTATGTATCTTAGGTAGTGTATAAAACAAAGGGGTAATAGGGAAAGAAGGAATAAGGATATCCTTCAGTTCTTGTGTAATTAAACTTGCATCTACACCTTGTTGAAGAATTTCACAAAGATCCTTCTTAAATTTCTCGGTAGGATCATGATGTAATTTTTGATAAACTGAGGAATCAGATAATTGACGTTCAGCTTCAAGGCGGTAGTCGGAAAGATCTTGTAGTACGATCGCACCGCCCTTGTCCGCAGGACGGATAATGAGATTATGATTATTAGACAAAGTATGAAGTGCTTCACGTTCAAGTTTGGTTAAATTGGGATGTGGGCTTTCAAAAGCTATAATAGATGTAGAAACCTGTTGTTCCACCATACGCATGTAGGTCTTGATTGATGAGTTATTAGAAAGGGGATCAAAATTTGATGGTGATCGGAACTTCAATAATTGCTTAGGAACAGTGCTGGTAGGTGCAGAATCTTTGTTATTAAAAAATTCCTTGAGTTTAAGTTTCCTTTGAAGCAAATTTTTCTCAATGTTCCATTGAAGCTCGTTAAAAGGTACGGTTGGAACAAACGAAAGTCCTTTACCCAACAAACTATATTCGGATGCACTAAGATCATAAGAAGAAAGATTGAAAATTAACTCCTTTTGTAAGGTGGTCTTCCTACACGCCCCCGACCTTTTGCTTTGGCCTCCGCGCCTCGTGAAGTTCCTGCCTTTGGGTTTGCAATAGCTCTTGTAGCTACTCCTAAAGGGCCCTTACAGTGTCCATTAGCATCAAAATCACTGTTAGAGCTACCGGAATCTTTAGATGTATCAGTGTCAAACCGGGAAAAAGGTTTTCTAAATCTCCTAAAGAAAGGACGGGAATCACTCCTAGGATTATCACCACTAAGCCATTTATATACGGTGTGTTTTTCATAGTCAAGTTCCACTTTAGCAAGTTTATCTTTCTTAAAGCGGATCAAATCACGCTTATACTGGGAAACCTGCGTCTGTAACTTATTAATCCAGTCATTATCTTTATCCGTAGATAACACAGGCAAATGGATGGTTTCAAAAGCTAATATTTTTTGTTTGATCTTCTCAAGCTCTTTAGTGGATTGTTCAATTACTAAAAGAAGTAAATCAAAACTACACTTATTTAAAATAGCTATCCAGCGCTTGCAAAAAGCCGGATCATAGCGGCCAATAGTGGGACAATTCCTGACGCGGAATCCACGTGGAATCTTTTTTGCTTTAAAATAATCACTAAGTGAAAGTCCGTGCAAATAAAAATCAGTTTCCTTCTTTTTTAATTTTAACAGGTCACGAAAAATCACTTCAGGTGATGTAGCCTCAGCTTCATCATTAATACCAGTAGTATACAAGCGAGAATCGGCATCAGATTCAGAAAAGGTTAATGTGTCACCAATGGGGTAATTGAGGTAGGAAAGTTGGTCATGGTTATCAGCTGCCATATTTGTATGAAAAAAAGACCAAACAGTATTATCTTATTACAAAAGTCCTGTGCAAAAAACAAATATCCAGAAAAGTGCAAAAAATAGTGCAAAAAGCAATAATAAATGTCTCACGTTCCAAAGATTCACATAGCAGTGAATGGTAAATAGAACACCAGGTTCTTCCGAATCCAAGTGTATGGTACTGGGTGCCCAAACAGATCAATGCAGCGACCAACAGCATGGACCAATATATATAGAAGAAGGAATGGCACTCCCAAAGTAATAGCAAGTAAAGCAGCCGGTGCCCTCACAATATAAGCATATAATAGAATGGAAGTGCGGCACTCACGGCTTCCAATAACGGACACAACGCGGTCACGTCTATATAGTAACGTTTCAGTGCCCCAGCACTGTCGTGCTCCCAATTATCGTTACTCACAGGAACTTGCATGTCTTAGTGCGGGTGCTTTCCAAAAGTGCTCAGCAGGCAAGCAGAGCGATGTGTATGTAACGACAGTAAGTAGGTCGACATGTACAAGGTCGACATGAGAGAAGGTCGACATGAGTTGTTGGTGGGGGGGGGGTTGGTGTCGTTTTCTCCGTAGAGTATACCGTGTCCCCTTGCATGGCTCGCTTCACTCGCCATGCTTTGGTTACCATTCCCAATTGTAGTCCACGTGGAACGTAAAGCTTGAAAATGTTAAAAAAAATGAAAAAAGAAATGTGAAAAAATCGTCGACCTTCTGTCATGTCGACCTAGAGACCATGTCGACTGAGAAACCCTGTCGACCTACTTACTGTCGACCAATAGTGATCAACCTAGACATTGTCGACCTAAGTGTGGTCGACCTAGAGACCGGATACCGTATGTAACCAGATACGGCGGCACTCCAAAAAGAATAATACATAAAACTACTTACGGAAACGTTTCAGTGCCCTAAAGCGCTTTTATCAAGCATCAAACATAACATGAATACATACTTACATAAATAGCATTGACCCCGCCGCTCAGCACAAGACGCCGGCTCCTGTTTCCGGTCATCACCTCACTGGGACCAGGAGGTGATGTCAGCACCGTTGGCACACCCACAAATAACAAGTATATATAAAACATCTTTATATCCAAAGCAGCTACAAAATACAAGTACAGATACTGGACAAAACACACATTTGTAAAAACATCGGAAGAACAGTGGAAACGACAGCAAAATACTGTTGATACCCCATCCTGCAGTGAATGGGGAGCACATGTAGAACAAAACATCAGAAGTCGGAGTGCTGCATAGAAAGTTAATTACCTGTAAATACAGGGCTTAAAGTGGTCCTGTAGAGGTGGTGGAATTCATATACCCCACCATCTCCCCCCTACCCCCTCCTCACATTAAGCGAAGCCAGGGCCAGTGCTAGTGTTTTTGGCACCCCCCTGCAAACTATAAATTAGTGCCCTACTACCCATACTTTATAAAGGACATTGATCTCACAAAGAAGCAGCGTGGTCACACAATAGTACCCTCAATTCAAATTGTACCACACAGTAGCACAATCGTATGCCATCTGTTCGGCTTTGGCGTCAGGCTCTAGTGAGCAACCGGTAGTCAGGCATTTAGCCCTGGAGAAACATAATCTTGCAACTTTGAGGTACCATATTGTAAATCATGTGTCTGAGTCAGCTCGGGGAAGGTGCAGGGCGCAAGGGGGGCGCCATGGGCAGCAATAAACCTCTGGACTGGCATATAAGGGTACATTAGGCTGCGGAGGCAGTAAATGCAGAGATCCCCCGCCATTTTTTGTATATTGAAGCGGGACGGAAGCCCGCCACTGGAGGGGGCGGAGCTTGATCCCTCAGCACTAACAGCTCCATTTTCTCCACAGAACGCTGCAGAGAAGCTGGCTCCCCGGACTCTCCCCTGCTGAACTCGGTGACAGAGGGCTGAAAAGAGGGGGGGCATGTTTAAGGCGCAGTGAGTGTATACACATTGATTATATATATAAAAAGCGCTATCTGGGTTTTATTCCAGTGTCAGTTGGCGCTGGGTGTGTGCTGGCATACTCTCTCTCTCTCTCCCCAAAGGGCCTTGTTGGGGAATTGTCCCCTTATAGATATTAGTGATGAGCACCGGAAATTTTTCGGGTTTTGTGTTTTGGGTTCGGTTCCGCGGCCGTGTTTTGGGTTCGAACGCGTTTTGGCAAAACCTCACCGAATTTTTTTGGGCGGATTCGGGTGTGTTTTGGATTCGGGTGTTTTTTTCAAAAAACCCTAAAAAACAGCTTAAATCATAGAATTTGGGGGTCATTTTGATCCCAAAGTATTATTAACCTCAATAACCATAATTTCCACTCATTTTCAGTCTATTCTGAACACCTCACACCTCACAATATTATTTTTAGTCCTAAAATTTGCACCGAGGTCGCTGGATGACTAAGCTCAGCGACCCAAGTGGCCGACACAAACACCTGGCCCATCTAGGAGTGGCACTGCAGTGTCACGCAGGATGGCCCTTCAAAAAACTACTCCCCAAACAGCACATGACGCAAAGAAGAAAAAAAAGAGGCGCAATGAGGTAGCTGTGTGAGTAAGCTAAGCGACCCTAGTGGCCGACACAAACACCTGGCCCATCTAGGAGTGGCACTGCAGTGTCACGCAGGATGGCCCTTCCAAAAAACACCCCCCAAACAGCACATGACGCAAAGAAAAAAAGAGGCGCAATGAGGTAGCTGTGTGACTAAGATAAGCGACCCTAGTGGCCGACACAAACACCTGGCCCATCTAGGAGTGGCACTGCAGTGTCACGCAGGATGGCCCTTCCAAAAAACACCCCCCAAACAGCACATGACGCAAAGAAAAAAAGAGGCGCAATGAGGTAGCTGTGTGAGTAAGCTAAGCGACCCTAGTGGCCGACACAAACACCTGGCCCATCTAGGAGTGGCACTGCAGTGTCACGCAGGATGGCCCTTCAAAAAACTACTCCCCAAACAGCACATGATGCAAAGAAGAAAAAAAAGATGCGCAATGAGGTAGCTGTGTGACTAAGATAAGCGACCCAAGTGGCCGACACAAACACCTGGCCCATCTAGGAGTGGCACTGCAGTGTCACGCAGGATGGCCCTTCAAAAAACTACTCCCCAAACAGCACATGATGCAAAGAAGAAAAAAAAGATGCGCAATGAGGTAGCTGTGTGACTAAGATAAGCGACCCAAGTGGCCGACACAAACACCTGGCCCATCTAGGAGTGGCACTGCAGTGTCACGCAGGATGGCCCTTCCAAAAACTACTCCCCAAACAGCACATGACGCAAAGAAAAATGAAAGAAAAAAGAGGTGCAAGATGGAATTGTCCTTGGGCCCTCCCACCCACCCTTATGTTGTATAAACAGGACATGCACACTTTAACCAACCCATCATTTCAGTGACAGGGTCTGCCACACGACTGTGACTGAAATGACGGGTTGGTTTGGACCCCCACCAAAAAAGAAGCAATTAATCTCTCCTTGCACAAACTGGCTCTACAGAGGCAAGATGTCCACCTCATCATCATCCTCCGATATATCACCGTGTACATCCCCCTCCTCACAGATTATCAATTCGTCCCCACTGGAATCCACCATCTCAGCTCCCTGTGTACTTTGTGGAGGCAATTGCTGCTGGTGAATGTCTCCACGGAGGAATTGATTATAATTCATTTTAATGAACATCATCTTCTCCACATTTTCTGGATGTAACCTCGTACGCTGACAAGGTGAGCGGCGGCACTAAACACTCTTTCGGAGTACACACTTGTGGGAGGGCAACTTAGGTAGAATAAAGCCAGTTTGTGCAAGGGCCTCCAAATTGCCTCTTTTTCCTGCCAGTATAAGTACGGACTGTCTGACGTGCCTACTTGGATGCGGTCACTCATATAATCCTCCACCAGTCTTTCAATGGGGAGAGAATCATATGCAGTGACAGTAGACGACATGTCCGTAATCGTTGTCAGGTCCTTCAGTCCGGACCAGATGTCAGCATCAGCAGTCGCTCCAGACTGCCCTGCATCACCGCCAGCGGGTGGGCTCGGAATTCTGAGCCTTTTCCTCGCACCCCCAGTTGCGGGAGAATGTGAAGGAGGAGATGTTGACAGGTCGCGTTCCGCTTGACTTGACAATTTTGTCACCAGCAGTTCTTTGAACCCCAGCAGACTTGTGTCTGCCGGAAAGAGAGATCCAAGGTAGGTTTTAAATCTAGGATCGAGCACGGTGGCCAAAATGTAGTGCTCTGATTTCAACAGATTGACCACCCGTGAATCCTTGTTAAGCGAATTAAGGGCTCCATCCACAAGTCCCACATGCCTAGCGGAATCGCTCTGTGTTAGCTCCTCCTTCAATGTCTCCAGCTTCTTCTGCAAAACTCTGATGAGGGGAATGACCTGACTCAGGCTGGCAGTGTCTGAACTGACTTCACGTGTGGCAAGTTCAAAAGGTTGCAGAACCTTGCACAACGTTGAAATCATTCTCCACTGCGCTTGAGACAGGTGCATTCCACCTCCTATATCGTGCTCAGTTGTATAGGCTTGAATGGCCTTTTGCTGCTCCTCCAACCTCTGAAGCATATAGAGGGTTGAATTCCACCTCGTTACCACTTCTTGCTTCAGATGATGGCAGGGCAGGTTCAGGCGTTTTTGGTGGTGCTCCAGTCTTCTGTACGTGGTGCCTGTACGCCGAAAGTGTCCCGCAATTCTTCTGGCCACCGACAGCATCTCTTGCACGCCCCTCTCGTTTTTTAAATAATTCTGCACCACCAAATTCAAGGTATGTGCAAAACATGGGACGTGCTGGAATTTGCCCAGATTTAATGCACACACAATATTGCTGGCGTTGTCCGATGCCACAAATCCACAGGAGAGTCCAATTGGGGTAAGCCATTCCGCGATGATCTTCCTCAGTTGCCGTAAGAGGTTTTCAGCTGTGTGCGTATTCTGGAAAGCAGTGATACAAAGCGAAGCCTGCCTAGGAAAGAGTTGGCGTTTGCGAGATGCTGCTACTGGTGCCGCCGCTGTTGTTCTTGCAGCGGGAGTCCATACATCTACCCAGTGGGCTGTCACAGTCATATAGTCCTGAGCCTGCCCTGCTCCACTTGTCCACATGTCCGTGGTTAAGTGGACATTGGGTACAACTGCATTTTTTAGGACACTGGTTAGTCTTTTTCTGAGGTCTGTGTACATTTTCGGTATCGCCTGCCTAGAGAAATGGAACCTAGATGGTATTTGGTACCGGGGACACAGTACCTCCAACAAGTCTCTAGTTGGCTCTGCAGTAATGATGGATACCGGAACCACGTTTCTCACCGCCCAGGATGCCAAGGCCTCAGCTATCCGCTTTGCAGCAGGATGACTGCTGTGATATTTCATCTTCCTCGCAAAGGACTGTTGGACAGTCAATTGCTTGGTGGAAGTAGTAAAAGTGGTCTTACGACTTCCCCTCTGGGATGACCATCGACTCCCAGCAGCAACAACAGCAGCGCCAGCAGCAGTAGGCGTTACACGCAAGGATGCATCGGAGGAATCCCAGGCAGGAGAGGACTCGTCAGAATTGCCAGTGACATGGCCTGCAGGACTATTGGCATTCCTGGGGTAGGAGGAAATTGACACTGAGGGAGTTGGTGGGGTGGTTTGCGTGAGCTTGGTTACAAGAGGAAGGGATTTACTGGTCAGTGGACTGCTTCCGCTGTCGCCCAAAGTTTTTGAACTTGTCACTGACTTATGATGAATGCGCTGCAGGTGACGTATAAGGGAGGATGTTCCGAGGTGGTTAACGTCCTTACCCCTACTTATTACAGCTTGACAAATGTTGTCCGCATTTCTGTTGAAATACTTCCACACCGAAGAGCTGATTTTTTTGGTATTTTCACCAGGCATGTCAATGGCCCTATTCCTCCCACGGACAACAGGTGTCTCCCCGGGTGCCTGACTTAAACAAACCACCTCACCATCAGAATCCTCCTGGTCAATTTCCTCCCCAGCGCCAGCAACACCCATATCCTCCTCATCCTGGTGTACTTCAACACTGACATCTTCAATCTGACTATCAGGAACTGGACTGCGGGTGCTCCTTCCAGCACTTGCAGGGGGCGTGCAAATGGTGGAAGGCGCATGCTCTTCACGTCCAGTGTTGGGAAGGTCAGGCATCGCAAACGACACAATTGGACTCTCCTTGTGGATTTGTGATTTCGAAGAACGCACAGTTCTTTGCTGTGCTTTTGCCAGCTTGAGTCTTTTCATTTTTCTAGCGAGAGGCTGAGTGCTTCCATCCTCATGTGAAGCTGAACCACTAGCCATGAACATAGGCCAGGGCCTCAGCCGTTCCTTGCCACTCCATGTGGTAAATGGCATATTGGCAAGTTTACGCTTCTCCTCCGACAATTTTATTTTAGATTTTTGAGTCCTTTTTTTACTGATATTTGGTGTTTTGGATTTTACATGCTCTGTACTATGACATTGGGCATCGGCCTTGGCAGACGACGTTGATGGCATTTCATCGTCTCGGCCATGACTAGTGGCAGCAGCTTCAGCACGAGGTGGAAGTCGATCTTTCCCTATTTTTGGAACCTCAACATTTTTGTTCTCCATATTTTAATAGGCACAACTAAAAGGCACCTCAGGTAAACAATGGAGATGGATGGATACTAGTATACTTATGGATGGACGAGCGACTGCCGACACAGAGGTAGCTACAGCCGTGGACTACCGTACTGCGTCTGCTGCTAATATAGACTGGATGATAATGATATAAAAATATATATATCACTACTGCAGCCGGACAGGTATATATTATATAATGACGGACCTGCTGGACACTGTCAGCACTGCAGACTCCTAAAGTAAGCTACTAGTATCAAGAAGATAGAAAAAAAAAACACCACAGGTAGGTGGTATACAATTATGGATGGACAAGCGACTGCCGACACAGAGGTAGCTACAGCCGTGGACTACCGTACTGCGTCTGCTGCTAATATAGACTGGATGATAATGATATAAAAAATATATATATATCACTACTGCAGCCGGACAGGTATATATTATATAATGACGGACCTGCTGGACACTGTCAGCACTGCAGACTCCTAAAGTAAGCTACTAGTATCAAGAAGATAGAAAAAAAAAAACACCACAGGTAGGTGGTATACAATTATGGATGGACGAGCGACTGCCGACACAGAGGTAGCTACAGCCGTGGACTACCATACTGCGTCTGCTGCTAATATAGACTGGATGATAATGATATAAAATATATATATATATATATATATCACTACTGCAGCCGGACAGGTATATATTATATAATGACGGACCTGCTGGACACTGTCAGCACTGCAGACTCCTAAAGTAAGCTACTAGTATCAAGAAGATAGAAAAAAAAAAAAAAACACCACAGGTAGGTGGTATACAATTATGGATGGACGAACGACTGCCGACACAGAGGTAGCTACAGCCGTGGACTACCGTACTGCGTCTGCTGCTAATATAGACTGGATGATAATGATATAAAAAATATATATATATATCACTACTGCAGCCGGACAGGTATATATTATATAATGACGGACCTGCTGGACACTGTCAGCACTGCAGACTCCTAAAGTAAGCTACTAGTATCAAGAAGATAGAAAAAAAAAAACCACAACAGGTAGGTGGTATACAATTATGGATGGACGAGCGACTGCCGACACAGAGGTAGCTACAGCCGTGGACTACCGTACTGCGTCTGCTGCTAATATAGACTGGATGATAATGATATAAAAAATATATATATATCACTACTGCAGCCGGACAGGTATATATTATATAATGACGGACCTGCTGGACACTGTCAGCACTGCAGACTCCTAAAGTAAGCTACTAGTATCAAGAAGATAGAAAAAAAAAAAACACCACAGGTAGGTGGTATACAATTATGGATGGACGAGCGACTGCCGACACAGAGGTAGCTACAGCCGTGGACTACCGTACTGCGTCTGCTGCTAATATAGACTGGATGATAATGATATAAAAAATATATATATATCACTACTGCAGCCGGACAGGTATATATTATATAATGACGGACCTGCTGGACACTGTCAGCACTGCAGACTCCTAAAGTAAGCTACTAGTATCAAGAAGATAGAAAAAAAAAACACCACGGGTAGGTGGTATACAATTATGGATGGACGAGCGACTGCCGACACAGAGGTAGCTACAGCCGTGGACTACCGTACTGTGTCTGCTGCTAATATAGACTGGATGATAATGATATAAAAAATATATATATATCACTACTGCAGGACAGGTATATATTATATAATGACGGACCTGCTGGACACTGTCAGCAGAATGCGTTTATAGAATAAAAACACCACACGACGAGTGTTTAACTTTTTCAGGCAGACAATCACAATATACTGGTGGTCAGTGGTCACTGGTCAGTCACACTGGCAGTGGCACTCTGGCAGCAAAAGTGTGCACTGTTAATGTACTCCTGCTATAACTGCTCCCCAGTCTCCCCCACAATTAAGCTGTGAGCAGTGAGCACTCAGCACAGTCAGAGATACATAGATGATGCAGCACACTGAGGCTGAGCACAGATATGGTATACTGTGTCACTGTGTATCGTTTTTTTTCAGGCAGAGAACGGATTATATAAAATAATAATAAAACTGCACTGGTGGTCACTGGTCAGTCACTAGTAAACTCTGCACTCTCTGAGTACTCCTAAGCTCCAGTAAATCAAGTGTCTCACTCTCACTCTCTATCTATTTCTATTCTAAACGGAGAGGACGCCAGCCACGTCCTCTCCCTATCAATCTCAATGCACGTGTGAAAATGGCGGCGACGCGCGGCTCCTTATATAGAATCCGAGTCTCGCGATAGAATCCGAGCCTCGCGAGAATCCGACAGCGGGATGATGACGTTCGGGCACGCTCGGGTTAACCGAGCAAGGCGGGAAGATCCGAGTCTGCCTCGGACCCGTGTAAAAAGGCTGAAGTTCGGGGGGGTTCGGATTCCGAGGAACCGAACCCGCTCATCACTAATAGATATATCCCTGTGTGTGTGGGGGTGTCGGTACGTGCGTGTCGGCATGTCTGAAGCGGAAGGTTCGTCCAAGGAGGAGGTGGAGCAGATATGTGGTATGTCTCCGTCGGCAACGCCGACTCATGACTGGATGGACATGTGGCATATGTTAAATGCAAGTGTGGCCTCATTACATAAGAGACTGGACAAAGCAGAGTCCAGTGAAAAAGCAGGAAGTCAATCCACTGATTGGTCTGGGTCACAGGGCCCTTCTGGGTCTGAAAAACGTCCCCTATCCCAAATAGTAGACACTGGTACCGACACGGATTCTGACTCCAGTGTCGACTACGATGATGCAAAATTACACCCAAGGGTGGCAAAAAGTATTCAGTGTATGATTATTGCAATAAAAGATGTTTTGCATATCACTGATGACCCCTCTGTCCCTGACACGAGGGTGCGCATGTATAAGGAAAAGAAACCTGAGGTAACCTTTCCCCCATCTCATGAGCTTAACGAGTTATTTGAAAAAGCTTGGGAAACTCCAGATATAAAACTGCAGGTTCCCAAAAGGGTTCTTATGGCGTATCCTTTCCCTGCACAGGACAGGGTATGTTGGGAATCCTCTCCCAGGGTGGACAAGTCTTTAACACGCCTGTCCAAGAAGGTGGCGCTACCGTCTCCGGACACGGCAGCCCTCAAGGATCCTGCTGATCGCAGACAGGAGACTACTTTAAAGTCTATTTATGCGCATACAGGTGCTTTGCTCAGACCGGCAATAGCATCGGCATGGGTATGTAGCGCAGTTGCAGCATGGACAGATACCTTGTCAGCTGACTTTGATACCCTAGACAGGGATACCATTTTATTAACCTTAGCCCACATTAAAGACGCAGTCTTATATATGAGGGGTGCTCAAAAAGACATTGGGCTGCTGGGTTCCAGAGCCAATGCCATGGCTATTTCTGCGAGACGAGCTCTATGGACCCGCCAGTGGACGGGTGATGCAGACTCAAAGAAGCATATGGAGGTTTTACCTTACAAGGGTGAAGTGTTGTTCGGGGAGGGGCTCGCGGACCTGGTTTCCACAGCTACCGCGGGTAAATCTACCTTTTTACCTTTTGTTCTCCAACAGCAAAAGAAAACTCCACAGTATCAGATGCAGTCCTTTCGGTCGCATAAGTCCAGAAGAGGTCGGGGCTCCTCCTTCCTTGCCAGAGGTAAAGGTAGAGGAAAGAGAACACCTGCTTCGGCTAGTTCCCAGGAGCAGAAGTCCTCCCCGGCTTCTACAAAATCCACCGCATGACGCTGGGGCTCCCCTAAGGGAGTCCGCACCAGTGGGGGCACGCCTTCGACTTTTCAGCCAGATCTGGGTTTTTTCAGACGGGGATCCTTGGGCGATGGAAATTGTTTCCCAAGGCTACAAGCTGAAATTCAAAGAGGTGCCCCCTCGCCGATTTTTCAAGTCGGCCTTGCCAGCTTCACCCCCGGAGAGGGAAGTAGTGTTAGCTGCAATTCAAAAGCTGTGTCAACAGCAAGTGGTGGTCAAGGTTCCCCTGGTCCAACAAGGAAAAGGGTATTATTCAACCCTGTTTGTGGTCCCGAAGACGGATGGTTCGGTCAGACCCATTTTAAATCTAAAATCCTTAAACCTGTACTTGAAAAAGTTCAAATTCAAGATGGAATCGCTCCGAGCTGTAATATCCAACCTGGGAGGGAGGGATTTTATGGTATCACTAGACATAAAGGATGCATACCTCAATGTCCCCATATACCCCCCTCATCAGGAGTACCTGAGATTCGCTTTACAGGACTGTCATTACCAGTTTCAGACGTTGCCGTTTGGTCTTTCCACGGCCCCGAGGATTTTCACCAAGGTAATGGTGGAGATGATGGTGCTCCTGCGCAGGCAGGGAGTCACAATTATCCCATACTTGGTCGCTCTCCTAATAAAGGCGAGATCGAGAGATCAATTGCTGAAGAGCGTGTCGCTCTCCCTGAAAGTGCTGCAACAGCACGGTTGGATTCTCAATCTGCCAAAGTCACAATTGGTTCCAATGACTCGGCTATTATTCCTAGGCATGATTCTGGACACGGAACAAAAGAGGGTTTTTCTCCCATTGGAAAAAGCCCAGGATCTCCAGAACATGGTCAGAGACCTGCTAAAACCAAAAAGAGTGTCTGTTCATCAATGCACTCGAGTTCTGGGAAAAATGGTGGCAGCCTACGAGGCCATCCCCTTCGGCAGGTTTCATGCGAGGACTTTTCAGTGGGACCTTCTGGACAAGTGGTCCGGATCCCATCTACAAATACATCAGAAAATAACCCTGTCCCCCAGGGCCAGAGTGTCTCTGCTGTGGTGGCTGCAGAGTGCTCACCTTCTAGAGGGTCGCAGGTTCGGCATTCAAGACTGGGTTCTGGTAACCACGGACGCGAGCCTCCGAGAATGGGGAGCAGTCACACAAGGAAGAAATTTTCAGGGACTATGGTCAAGCCAGGAGGCTTGTCTACACATCAACATACTGGAATTGAGGGCCATATACAACGGCCTACGACAAGCGGAGAATCTTCTTCGTGACCTACCGGTTCTGATTCAATCAGACAACGTCACAGCTGTGGCTCATGTAAACCGCCAAGGCGGGACAAGGAGCAGAGTGGCGGTGGCGGAAGCCACCAGGATTCTTCGCTGGGCGGAAAATCACGTAAGCGCTCTATCAGCTGTCTTCATTCCGGGAGTGGACAACTGGGAAGCAGACTTCCTCAGCAGACATGATCTCCATCCAGGAGAGTGGGGACTTCATCAAGAAGTTTTTGCAGAGATAACAAGTCTTTGGGGAATTCCTCAAATAGACATAATGGCGTCACGCCTCAAAAAAAGCTTCAGAGGTATTGTGCCAGGTCACGGGACCCTCAGGCAGTAGCAGTAGACGCCCTAGTGACACCATGGGTGTTTCAGTCGATCTATGTTTTTCCTCCTCTTCCTCTCATCTCAAAAATATTGAGAATCATAAGACAAAGAAGAGTGCAGACAATACTCATTGTTCCAGATTGGCCTCGAAGGGCCTGGTACTCAGATCTTCTGGAAATGCTCACAGAAGATCCGTGGCCTCTTCCTCTCAGGGAGGACCTGTTACAGCAGGGGCCCTGTGTGTTCCAAGACTTACCGCGGTTACGTTTGACGGCATGGCGGTTGAACACCGAATCCTAGCTGGGTGGGGTATTCCAGAAGAAGTCATCCCTACTCTGATAAAGGCTAGGAAGGAGGTGAAGGCAAAGCATTATCACCGTATCTGGAGGAAGTATGTATCTTGGTGTGAAGCCAAGAATGCTCCTACGGAAGATTTCCATCTGGGCCGGTTTCTCCACTTTCTACAGACAGGAGTGGATATGGGCCTGAATTTAGGCTCCATTAAGGTACAGATTTCGGACCTATCTATATTCTTTCAGAAGGAATTGGCTTCTCTCCCAGAAGTTCAGACGTTTGTGAAGGGAGTGCTGCACATCCAGACCCCCTTTGTGCCCCCAGTGGCACCTTAACGTGGTGTTACGTTTCCTGAAATCTCACTGGTTTGAACCTCTTCAAACGGTTGAATTAAAATTTCTCACGTGGAAGGTGGTCATGTTATTGGCCTTGGCATCTGCAAGGCGGGTGTCCGAATTGGCGGCCTTGTCCCACAAGAGCCCCTATTTGATTTTCCATGTGGATAGAGCGGAGTTGAGGACTCGTCCTCAATTTTTGCCTAAGGTGGTTTCTTCATTTCATATGAACCAACCTATTGTGGTGCCTGTGGCTACGGGGGACTGGGAGGACTCCAAGTCCCTGGATGTAGTCAGGGCCTTAAAGATTTATGTAACCAGGACGGCTAGGGTTAGGAAAACAGAGGCTCTGTTTGTCCTGTATGCAGCCAACAAGGTTGGCACTCCTGCTTCTAAGCAGACTATTGCTCGCTGGATCTGTAACACGATTCAGCAGGCTCATTCTACGGCTGGATTCAGTAAAGGCCCATTCCACTAGGAAGGTGGGCTCTTCTTGGGCGGCTGCCCGAGGCGTCTCGGCATTACAGCTTTGCCGAGCGGCTACTTGGTCAGGTTCAAACACTTTTGCTAAATTCTACAAGATTGAAACCCTGGCTGATGAGGACCTTGCGTTTGCTCAGTCGGTGCTGCAGAGTCATCCGCACTCTCCCGCCCGGTTGGGAGCTTTGGTATAAACCCTATGGTCCTTACGGAGTCCCCAGCATCCTCTAGGACGTAAGAGAAAATAAGATTTTAAACCTACCGGTAAATCTTTTTCTCCTAGTCCGTAGAGGATGCTGGGCGCCCGTCCCAGTGCGGACTACATCTGCAAGACTTGTGTATAGTTGTTGCTTTCTTAAGGGTTATGTTACAGTTAGAATCGGTCTTTGACTGATACTGTTTTTGTTCATACTGTTAACTGGTTGTGTATATTTCAGGTTATATGGTACGATTGGTATGGGCTGGTATGTATCTTGCCCTTAGATTAACAAAATCCTTTCCTCATATTGTCCATCTCCTCTGGGCACAGTTCTCTAACTGAGGTCTGGAGGAGGGGCATAGAGGGAGGAGCCAGTGCACACCCATACTAAAAGTTCTTTATAGTGCCCATGTCTCCTGCGGAGCCCGTCTATACCCCATGGTCCTTACGGAGTCCCCAGCATCCTCTACGGACTAGGAGAAAAAGATTTACCGGTAGGTTTAAAATCTTATTTTTGTCCAGTATCTGTTTGTACAGGTTGAGTATCCCTTATCCAAAATGCTTGGGACCAGAGGTATTTTGGATATCGGATTTTTCCGTATTTTGGAATAATTGCATACCATAATGAGATATCATGGTGATGGGACCTAAGTCTAAGCACAGAATGTGTGAGGATATTGGGTTCAAAATCACTCAGTCACGGTGGTAGATGAAAATCCAACAGTGGTTTATTGAACAGAATGGGTTATAAACAGCTCAGCACACTTCTGTGATCCAATTCTACACGACAATCCCTCCTGGAGCTCCTGACAGAACATTACTTCTTAGTCAGTCTCCTGCCACTCTCTCTCCTTCTCTTCCAGGTCTCTCTCACGTCCCCTGTTTGCTATTATCAAACCTTTGTCTTTTCTACAATAAGGCGACACCCCCAGAACAGTTTCACATGCCCAGGCATGTCCCCTAGGCCACAATAGATGTTAACTAAAGTAACCTTACTTAATCTGATTGTGTGGCCTGGAATCCAATGTGTGGGGAAGAATGAGGGGGGTGTATGGCCTGACATCTGAGACTGGCTGTATCTACACAACAGCAAACACACAGGTTATCTGCGCAGTCATATTGAGAAAACATTATTTTACAAACTATAACACAATAACCATTACATTCATATATATACATTGAAAACATAACTGTACCCTTGTAACAATAACATCATACAATATAATACAATATTGCCTAACATATAACTAATAACATATTGGCAATTGATGAAGTCCATGTGTAGGACCAGGGCTAGGAAAGTAACCACGTGTCTTTTACCACTGAGCGACACGACGCGCCAGCTGTGTCATCACATGTCGTCACATTACCTTCCCCTACTTTCTCGCCCTGTGTCCTAAGTAGCTTAAGCTTGCTGAGCGCAGTGGTGCTCTCCTACATCAGACAGTCTGTGCCCCGTCATAATAATGACTGGCAGGTTTCTCTTGTGGGTCTGGTGGTTTTTGTGAATAGCATTGTACAGTTTGTACGGAGACCACCTGCGTCCCAGGTCCAAAGTCTGTGGTAATTGTCATGAGGTTTGTGTGGGAATTTCTTTACCCGGTCTGGTGGGTGCATGGCCCACAGTACATAAATCAATCCAGTCTTACCAGGGTCCGGAGGAAACGTGATCAGCAGTCCATAGTTCTTGTATTTCCCCCGGGTGTCCCATCCAAATACATTAATCAAAGTCCCCTTTGTAGACAGCCGCTGGGTTGGGGTAACAGCATGTGCAACAGTATAATTCAGTAAGTCCAATAACTGCACCTGGGGACTTAATAATTCCCCTATACCCAACTGGGTAACCTCACATTTCAGATAGTCACAATTTTCCTCCATAAACAAAATCTGATCTCTGGGGCCCTCACTCTCCCTCCCCAACAATGTATTCCCTGGGAACCCCACTTCCATCACCTCTGGTGCATCAGGACAGTGGCTTCCCTCCCCCAAATATGAACCACGGGTATGGTAATTGTCAGGGCACAATGGGGATTCCTTCATGCCAGAAGTTTCTTCTGTGCTATCCTGGGTAAATGCTTCCTCCAGCCTAGCTGGCTGGGTAACTTGTGGGATCCTAGTCTGAGTCTTGTATGCTTTGGCCTGGAGTACAATCTGCTCAGCTTCCTTGTGTGTACCCACCAACTCGACCATCGTTGTACTGGAACATGGATGTAGGTTCACCGGGACAGTGGCATTACCTTCTCCATTCACTGCTACATGTCCTGGCTGACCACCATTGTCCTGGTTAGAGTCAGTCATTTCACCTTGCACACAATGCCAGTCCAAAAATAACTCAGGTGCCCTAGAGTAGAGCAACATGTTCCCTTCCAGTTCCTGAGCTGATGCTATTTTCACCAGGTCTGATACCTGGATTTTCTCTGAGTCACAGGGAAGATTCTGGCATTCAGGCTGCAGCTCCTTACCATCAAGTTCACTGAATAGGAACAGACCTCCAGAATCTTCTGGGAGAGATGCAGTAGCTGGGGATACACTGGGCCCTTCCTGAACATCCTTTTCTGATAAAATAACTGGGGCAGCCATGAACATAGCTTCACAATAGGCCTCCCTCAGCCGAATATGCTGATCAGCCTGAAGTGAGACACTGTCTGCACTAGCCATGCTTATAGTTGGGACATTACCACCTACTGCTGCCCTCGCAGAGATCTCCTCTTCCACCTCTGCCAATAGGAAGGTATAGTGCATCTTCTCCTGGGGTGTTTGGATGACAGACCCCACTTCCTTCTCATTTTCAGTAGCCTCCCCCAAACACAACACTGTAAATGGCTCAATAGCCAGGACTGGTTGGTGCTCACCTGAAGGATTCCCTTGGAGGCTCTGTTGCTGAAGTGGTGGTCGGGTGATAGTGGCAACTTCTTCCTCAATGTCTCGCTGGCACTCTGCGATGGTTTCTATATCCTCCAAGCCCGCAAATGGCCACTTGTAACACAGCTCAGACTGGTCACCAAGTGTTTTACTGCGACATTCCCCCAGGGACAAGAGAACGGGTTGCAGACAGTGCTTCCTTGCAGCCACCTGGACAAGCTCATCCTTTTCCAGTGTAACATACTGGGCAGACAGTTCTTGACGCTCTCTCACTAAGTCCTCATCTTCCGTCTCAGCAACAGGGAAGTTGTAGTGCAGTTCCTCCTGGGGTGCCTGGATTGTGCTCACTGCTTTCTTCACTTCGTGTGCTTCCTTCCGTATAGACCACTGGGCAACTTCTTCCCTTGGGTATGGGAGAAGCTGTTGCAGGTGGTGCCTTTCCGCATCCCCCCTGTAACACTGGCCTCGCCATGCTGGGGTATCCAGGGGCCCCCGATCCAATGCCACTTCCTCTGGCTCTGTCCGGGAAGGCAATTTACTCTGCACTTGCCCTTCCGTCTCTGTATATTGTATCCTTTGTGTCATTTGGGCCACTGTGGCGATCACTTCCTCCCTGAATTCCTCAAACTCTGGCTCCCCCAGCAGATTCCATGTGGCTGCTTCACTTCTGCAGTGCATGAACGCATTCCCCAGATGACACAACTTGTCCTGTATGCTGGATACTCTCCACCTGCTGATTTCCCACTGAGCTTCATTCCAGTACTCCCAAATGTACTGCATTTTGGAAACTATAAATAAAAGATCCGGCTTCCCAGCCTGCCGATATGCTGACAAACTTCCAACCACAAGCTCCACTGCCCTGGTTCTACTACTGGTCTCCTCCGCTGAGGCCTGGACCATATCCTCTTCTTCCTCCTTATCACAAGGGTGCTCAACGTCCCAATGAGCCAGTTTTCCAATTAGGGATTCCTTGGTATCCACTGTGTTGATTACAATTTTTCTTCCATGACACAGTCCTTGCAGGACTCCTTTCTTGATGTCTTTGTAATATTGTGCTGCTGCCTCCAATCTGCTGTAATATCTTGCATCCATGCTTGTAACCTGAGTGATCCCACTGCTGCCACCAAATGTGAGGATATTGGGTTCAAAATCACTCAGTCACGGTGGTAGATGAAAATCCAACAGTGGTTTATTGAACAGAATGGGTTATAAACAGCTCAGCACACTTCTGTGATCCAATTCTACACGACAATCCCTCCTGGAGCTCCTGACAGAACATTACTTCTTAGTCAGTCTCCTGCCACTCTCTCTCCTTCTCTTCCAGGTCTCTCTCACGTCCCCTGTTTGCTATTATCAAACCTTTGTCTTTTCTACAATAAGGCGACACCCCCAGAACAGTTTCACATGCCCAGGCATGTCCCCTAGGCCACAATAGATGTTAACTAAAGTAACCTTACTTAATCTGATTGTGTGGCCTGGAATCCAATGTGTGGGGAAGAATGAGGGGGGTGTATGGCCTGACATCTGAGACTGGCTGTATCTACACAACAGCAAACACACAGGTTATCTGCGCAGTCATATTGAGAAAACATTATTTTACAAACTATAACACAATAACCATTACATTCATATATATACATTGAAAACATAACTGTACCCTTGTAACAATAACATCATACAATATAATACAATATTGCCTAACATATAACTAATAACATATTGGCAATTGATGAAGTCCATGTGTAGGACCAGGGCTAGGAAAGTAACCACGTGTCTTTTACCACTGAGCGACACGACGCGCCAGCTGTGTCATCACATGTCGTCACAGAATGCATTTATGTTTCACATACACCTTATACACACAGTCTGAAGGTCATTTTAGCCAATATTTTTTGTAACTTTGTGCATTGAACAATGTGTGTGTACATTCACACAATTCATTTATGTTTCATATACACCTTATACACACAGCCTGAAGGTCATTTAATACAATATTTTTAATAACTTTGTGTATTAAATAAAGTGTGTGTAAATTAAGCCATCAAAAAACAAAGGTTTCACTATCTCACTCTCACTCAAAAAAGTCCGTATTTCGGAATATTCCGTATTTCGGAATATTTGGATATGGGATACTCAACCTGTACTTGTATTTTGTAGGTGCTTTGGATATAAAAGTGTTTTATGTATACTTGTTATTTGTGGGTGTGCCAACAGCGCTGACATCACCTCCTGGTCCCAGTGAGGTGATGACCGGAAACAGGAGCCGGCATCTAGTGCTGAGCAGCGGAGTCAATTATATTTTTGTAAGTATGTATTCATTCTATGTTTGATGCGTGATGAAAGCACTTCAGGGCGCTGAAACATTGCCGTAAGTGGTTGTTTTCTATGTAATTCTTTTTGGAGTGCCGCTGTATCTGGTAACACACATAATTTATATATATATATATATATATATATATATATATAGAATGGATCGATGTACCCTTATCCTGTGCTAAGAGGGGGCTGCACCTCTACAATAACCCTTCTGCTAGCACAGAGTTCAAGAAACGCATAGAAAACAAACTCAGAGGGCGCACAGTAATGTACAATTGAAACGATACAGTATCAATTAATTAACCGACCAGCAACCAAAAATATAGAAATACATAAAATTTATTAAAACATAACAATTGGACAAATATACCCCTAAAGTACTGATAATTTCTGGGGCTTGTTGTCCTTATAGAAGAGAATTAATCTCTGGTCCTGACACATTTCGTCCTTTAAAGGACTTCATCAGGGGAAATCAATTTGGAGAGAAAGCTCTTTTTATAAGCCACCATCCAATAAGTGATGTAATCTTTTCACAAGTGGTGAAGCAAATCCGCAATACAACTTGATAATATAGTACTACTGATAAAAATATAAATTGTGTCCTTTATTTTATACGTCAAAAAAAGTGATCCATGAGTATGGCTCCAACAGGATGTGAGTCAGTCTCTTCCCAAATGGATGTCATTACCATTTGGGAAGAGGTTGACTCACATCCTGTTGGAGCCATACTCATGGATCACTTTTTTTGACGTATAAAATAAAGGACACAATTTCACTAAATACACTATTATCACCTATTGTTCACTAATAAATCTGTAACCTGGTGAAGTGAGGTCACTTTCATGATCATACTTCTTCCTTTTTATCAGTAGTACTATATTATCAAGTTGTATTGCGGATTTGCTTCACCACTTGTGAAAAGATTATATCACCTATTGGATGGTGGCTTATAAAAAAAGAGCTTTCTCTCCAAATTGATTTGCCCTGATGAAGTCCTTTAAAGATCGAAACGAGTCAGGACCAGAGATTAATTCTCTTCTATAAGGACAACAAGCCGCAGAAATTATCAGTACTTTAGGGGTATATTTGTCCAATTGTTATGTTTTAATAAATTTTATGTATTTCTATATTTTTGGTTGCTGGTTGGTTTCTAAATTAGTTGGATACTGTATTGTTTCAATTTTACATTACTGTGCGCCCTCTGAAATTGTTATATATTTTGGATATATATATATATATATTTCTCTAAAAACACTTATGCACACTGCGCTCACGGTTTATATTACAACAATTTGTCCAAAGTTTTCACTGGTGATGGACTAATCTTTTCACCCAATTATTTTTTTGCACACAAGTCCATTCCAGTTTCAGGAAATCTTTGGACCGTGACTTCTCTGTTAATCCCGTAGTCCACCGGGTCACAAGAATATATTAAAAATATATAAACAGTGGAGGGCGCTTCATAGTGCATTAAAATATTTATTTAATTAAAATCTAACAGGTACAGTGTCTCCAATCATTAAAAACAACTGTGTGGGCTGGTTACCATATGGTTTGAATAAGCAATACTCCACCAGGCAAAGCTTCGGCCTCCTTCCACTCCTGTCGGGATCCCGCACCGCGTTACCTCGTCTCTCCAGACTGGGACTCTCTATGCGTCGGATCACCTCAGAACGAGCTATCTGGTGCCGTGAGCCTGCTGTAGTGATGTCAGAAGACCATGACCTAACGCGTTTCGTAGAATACTTCGTCAGATCATCACCATTTACATACTCAGCGGTAGCCAATCACAATTTTTCTGACTGACACACACCCTTATACACCTGCTTGCTATACATCCTTCGAAGCTTTCATTATAATGTTACAGACACATACACTTCTACATAGCGAAACACTATTCAACACAGACAAGTTGCTCTATTGAAACAAAGATAGGCTCACTTATAATAAATGAAGCCGCAACTCCCCTACTTGTGGAATTTAGTGCAACAAGTTAGGCACATTAGACATTAATTGCAAATAAATTTACATTTCCCTTTGTAGCCATCTCCCAGAGATTTCAACTTCTAGCTATCAAAGGCATATAAATATAGTCCATTCAACCAATCATACATACCGAGTGATTTCCATCAGTGATACTCCCATAAGGTTGCATTTTAACTACAATTTTTCCATTCAGCCTATGTCTTCCCCGGGACATGGCTTTACAGCATGACATTTATATACATCCACTTCACATAATGTATACAAACACTACACATGATTTTTTTTACCAAAGTTAACCAATTCCTCTAAAGATACCAGCTATATCCATCATGCTGTCCCCGTTGTTGTTTAAATTTCATGAATATACAGTACATTGTACCACTACAGAAAATAGGTCTAAGTTTCTCAAAACCTTTATTGACGGCACCTTTGATCATAACGTAGGAACCATCCGTCTATCCAGACCCCAGAGTGTTCAAATGAAGGGTGTAATTTCAAATCCCTCATTTAAACCTCTCGGTTGTGCCGTATCCAACGTGAGGATCCAATAGGTCTCCCTCCATATTAATTCTTTATCCGTATCTCCTCCCCTCTCATTTACGGACAAAAGTTCAATACCCTTGTATTTGAGCTTCATGGGATTACTATCATGATATTCCTGGAAGTGTCTGGGCAAACTATGATTCAATACCTTATTTTTGATGTTTCTCTTACGTCCTAGGATGCTGGGGTCCATATTAGTACCATGGGGTATAGACGGGTCCACCAGGAGCCATTGGAACTTTAAGAGTTTAATAGTGTGGGCTGGCTCCTCCCTCTATGCCCCTCCTGCCAGACTCCGTTTAGAAAATGTGCCCGGAGGAGACGGTCACAGCTAGGGGAGCTCTACAGAGCTTTCCTCGTAAAAGTTTATTTTAGAGTTTATTTTTTTACAGGAGGCTGTTGGCAACAGCCTGCCTGCAACGAGGGACTGAGGGGGGGAGCAGTGTCCGCCCTGCGGGGTCTGAGCCACTGTCTCCGTTAACTGGACATTGAGCTCCAGAGGGGACAGATCGCGCCCTGCCACAGGGGAACGCTCACCCCAGCAGCAGGCCGCCACCCCCTTGCAGAGCTGAAGTGTGGCGAGTGAGTCACTGTCCCCCCTTACAAGCGGGGTCAGTGTGAAGATGGTGGCTTAAGGGTGCTCCCGGACGGCTTAGCGGTACTTTGGTGCGGCGCTGTGAGGGGTGCCCTGAGCCAGCACCTGACCCTACATTGACCAAAACAAGCCTGCCGGGGTCTGCGGATCTCAGCCAGCACAAAATCCTCAGGCCAGTATAATCTCAGAAGAACGGGAAGACCATATGGTTGTATGGTCTGATACTGCTTCCTCAGGGTCCCCTGCGGTACATTCTCACAAGCGTGCACTTGCCAAACTTATGCAGGATGACACGGACACCGATTCTGACACCGCAGACGGTGATGGGGATGTGTCGAGGGGGACTGCATCACTTGCTAAGGGGGTGCAGTTAATGATTGAAGCCGTAAGGGATGTGTTACACATTACCGACACAACTCCTGAGCAGGTTGAGGAGGCCTTTTTCACGGACAGTAAAAAGCCCCCCCTCACCTTCCCAGCATCTAAGGAATTAAATGCTATCTTTGAAAAAGCCTGGGAAAATCCGGAGAAAAAATTCCAGATCCCTAAGACGGTCTTGGTTGCTTTTCCCTTCCCAGAAGAAGATAGAAAAAAGTGGGAGTTTCCGCCAATAGTCGACGCCTCTATCTACAGGCTGTCCAAACAGGTGGTGTTACCAGTCCCGGGATCTACCGCGTTGAAGGACCCGGCAGATCGCAAGGTGGATGCTGCGCTAAAATCCATTTACACGGCTTCAGGGGCTATACTGCGGCCTACTATAGCCTGTGCATGGATTTCTAAAGCTATTGCCAGGTGGTCAATTACTCTGCAGGAGGAATCAACTACGATGGATAAGGGTGATGTTGATTTATTTGTACGTAATATTCAGGATTCTACAGGGTTCCTGGTAGATTCCATGAAGGACCTGGGTTCCATGGCTGCGGGGATTTTCTCCATGTCCGTCTCGGCTCGCAGGGGTCTCTGGCTGCGCCAATGGTCTGTGGACGCGGAATCCAGGAAAAGTGTGGAGGGCCTACCCTATACAGGTCAGGCTCTCTTTGAGGAGGCGCTGGATGCGTGGATTGCCATGGCTACCGCGGGTAAGTCTCCTTTTCTCCCCTCAGCTGCACCGGCTATGAAGAAGCCTTTTACACCAGCCACGTCACAGCCCTTTCGGCCTGCGAGGCCTAGAAAGAAAAAGCCTTCGAACACCTTCTTCAGAGGTGGTCGTGCTAAAGGAAAGAAGCCTGCTCCCGCTGGCTCCCAGAACCAGAAGCCTGCTTCCGATACCCCAAAGTCCTCCGCATGATGGTGGACAGCTAGGCTTGGAGGAAGGTCAGGTGGGGGCAAGGCTCTGGCATTTCAGCCATGTCTGGGTGTCATCAGACCTGGACCCCTGGGTACTGGATATAGTGTCCAGAGGGTACAGGCTGGAGTTTCAAGATCTCCCACCTCACTGTTTCTTCAAATCAGGCTTGCCAGCTCTGCTGGCAGACAAAACAATTCTTCTGGAGGCTATCCGAAAATTGGTGGTGTCCAAGGTCATTGTTCCAGTTCCACCTCATCAGTGTAAAAAAGGTTACTATTCAAACCTTTTCGTGGTACCGAAGCCGGATCTTTGAACCCTTATCTCAGTGAGTTCAAATTCAAGATGGAGTCTCTGAGAGCTGACTGATGGAGGGAGAGTTCCTGGTGTCCCTGGACATCAAGGATGCATACCTCCACATTCCCATCTGGTCGCCGCATCAGGCATATCTCAGGTTTGCACTGTTAGACGATCACTATCAGTTTCAGGCGCTGCCGTTTGGCCTCTCCACAGCACCGAGGGTCTTCACCAAGGTGATTGCAGAGATGATGGTTCTCCTCCGCAAGCAAGGGGTGAACATAATTCCGTATTTGGACGATCTCCTGATCAAGGCATCATCCAGGGATAAATTGTAGCGATCCATTGCTTTCACGACACATTTGCTCAAGGAGCACGGTTGGATCCTGAACCTTCCAAAGTCTCATCTGGAGCCGACAAGGAGGCTGTCTTTCCTGGGGATGATCCTAGACACGGAAGTGCAGAGGGTGTTTCTGCCAGTGGAGTAAGCATTGGTGATTCAATCAATGGTCCGAGATGTCTTAAAGCCTACCCGGGTATAGGTTCATCAGTGCATCCACCTTCTGGGGAAGATGGTTGCCTCCTAAGAGGATCTACAGTATGGAAGGTTTCATGCTCAATCCTTTTAGCTGGATCTCTTGGACCAGTGGTCGGGATCTCACCTACACATGCACCAGAGGATACATCTGTCACCAAAATCCAGGATTTCGCTCCTTTGGTGGCTACAACTACCACACCTTCTGGAGGGCCGAAGGTTCGGAGTTCAGGACTGGATCCTTCTATCCACAGATGCAAGTCTAAGAGGTTGGGGAGCAGTCGCTCAGGGGGAAAACTTCCAAGGAAGGTGGTCGAATCAAGAATCACTTCTCCCAATAAACATCCTGGAGCTAAGAGCTGTGTACAATGGCCTTCTGCAAGCAGCACACCTTCTACAGGATTGGGCTGTTCAGGTGCAGTCGGACAACGCGACCAGTGGCCTACATAAACCGACAAGGCGGAACGAAGAGCAGGGCTGCAATGTCAGCGGTGTCAAGAATCCTCCTCTGGGCAGAAAGACACGCGGTGGCGATGTCTGCAATCTTCATTCCGGGAGTAGACAACTGGGAAGCAGACTTCTTCAGCAGACACGATCTCCATCTAGGGGAGTGGGGCCTCCACCCGGAGGTGTTCGAGGAGGTAACCGGTTGGTGGGGGGTTCCTCACATAGACATGATGGCCTCCTGCCTCAACAAGAAGCTCCGGAGGTACTGTTCCAGGTCCAGAGACCCGCAGGCAATAGCGGTGGACGCACTGGTAACGCCGTGGGTGTTCACATCAGTGTATATGTTCCCTCCACTTCCTCTGATACCAAAAGTTCTTCAACTAGTAAGAACAAAGGTTCTGGCAATCCTCATTGCTGGCCAAGGAGGGCTTGCTGCACGGATTTGGCCAAGGAGGGCTTGCTGCACGGATCTGCTGGATCTTCTGCTGGAAGATCCAAAGCCCTTACCTCTTCGAGAGGATCTGCTACTGCAGGGGCCGTTCGCCTATCAAGTCTTACCACGGCTACGTTTGACGGCATGGCGGTTGAATGCCAGATCTTAGCTCGGAAGGGTATCCAAGTGAGGTTATTCCTACCCTGATTCAGGCTAGGAAGGGGGTAACGGCAAAACATTACCATCGAATTTGGAAAAAATATGTTTCTTGGTGTGAATCCAAGAAATTTCCAGCGGTGGAGTTTCAACTTGGATGTTTTCTCCTTTTCCTGCAAGCAGGTGTGGATATGGGCCTGAGATTGGGCTCCATCAAGGTCCAAATCTCTGCTTTGTCCATCTTCTTCCAAAGACAATTGGCTGTCCTCCCTGAGGTTCAGACCTTTTTAAAAGGGGTTCTGCACATCCAGCCTCCCTTTGTGGCACCAACGGCACCCTGGGATCTTGATGTGGTGTTGCAGTTCCTGCAGTCGGCTTGGTTTGAGCCTCTGCTGGAGGCTGACATCAAGTTTCTTACGTGGAAGGCGGTCACTTTGTTGGCTTCTGCCCGACGCGTGTCGGAATTGGGGGCTTTATCTTGTAAAAGTCCCTATTTGATCTTCCATGAAGACAGGGCGGAACTTAGGACTCGTCCACAGTTCCTGCCTAAGGTTGTATCGGCTTTCCATATCAACCAACCTATTGTGGTGCCAGTGGCTACTGACTCTTCAATTGCTTCAAAGGCCTTGGATGTTGTGAGGGCTTTGAAGATTTATGTGAAGAGGACGGATCGTCATAGAAAAAGTGACTTTCTGTTTGTCCTCTATGATCCCAAGAAAATTGGGTGTCCTGCTTCTAAGCACTCGAGTTCACGCTGGATCAGGTTTACTATCCAGCATGCTTATTCTACGGCAGGATTGCCGTGTCCAAGATTTGTAAAGGCCCACTCTACTCGTAAAGTGGGCTCTTCCTGGGCTGCTGCCCGGGGGGTGTCTCGGCTGTACAACTTTGCCGAGCAGCTACTTGGTCTGGGTCGAACACGTTTGCCAAGTTTTACAAGTTCGATACTTTGGCCTCTGATGACCTCAAGTTTGGTCAAGCAGTATTGCAGGAGCCTCCGCACTCTCCCTCCCGTACTGGGAGCTTTGGTACATCCCCATGGTACTAATATGGGACCCCAGCATCCCCTAGGACGAAAGAGAAAATAGGATTTTGATTACCTACCGGTAAATCCTTTTCTCGTAGTCCCTAGAGCAGGCTTTTTCAACCAGTGTGCCGTGGCACACTAGTGTGCCGCGACCAGTTGCAAGGTGTGCCGCGGAGCCAGAGCAGCTCCGGCCGTGACCTATGCCTTGAAGATGCGCCGATGTGATATCATAGGTCACGGCCGCTGCGTCTCACCACCCAGCCAGCGCACCCACCTGCATACACATCTTCCAGTTCCCGCCTGCATACACAGCTTTCCTTGCCCACCCACATCCACACCTGCCCAACTGCCTGCTGCTCAGTATTCGCAGCACTCCACTATAAACAGCCCCCGCCACTGAGGGACAGGGAGGACGACAGCTGACAGGTAAGGGCTAATATTTTTTATTTTATTTCTCCTGTGGGGCACAATAGGATTTCAATAGGATTTATGTGGAGAGAATAAGGATTTATATGGATTTATGGTGGGAACAATGTGAATAAATAATGTGGCGAGCAATAGGATTTATGTGGGGAGCAATGTGATTGATTTATGTAGGGAGCAACATGATTTATGTGGGGGGCAATGTGATTGTTTTTTTCTGTGTAGGCCAATGCATGTGTGGATTTTTTTTTACTGTGAGGGCCAATGTGTGCTTTTTGTTTTTTTCTGTGGGGAACTGATGGTGTGCCTTGGGAATTTTAAAATATTGTTCGGTGTGCCGCGAGTAAAAAAAAGGTTGAAAATCACTGCCGTAGAGGATGCTGGGCGCCCACCCAGCGCTTTGTTTTCCTGCTTTGGTTTTCTAGTTCAGTACTACCTGGTTCCTAGGTAAGTTCTGCGTTGTTTACTGTTTCAGTACTGTTCAGCTGTTGCTGAGTTTTCCGGCATGTTAGCCGGATTTGCCTGTTGTGTGAGCTGAGATGAATCTCGCCACTATCTGTGTAATTCCTTCTCTCGAAGTATGTTGTCTCCTCAGGCACAGTTTCTAGACTGAGTCTGGTCGGAGGGGCATAGCGGGAGGAGCCAGCCCACACTATTAAACTCTTAAAGTGCCAATGGCTCCTGGTGGACCCGTCTCTACCCCATGGTACTAATATGGACCCCAGCATCCTCTACGGACTACGAGAAATGGATTTACCAGTAGGTAATTAAAATCCTATTTTCTTATATGCTCAAGAATACGAACCTTCAGAACTCTCTTTGTTTTTCCAATATACTTATAACCATATGGACATGTAATCATATAAACCACATAGTTTTTTATCTGGTAAGTTTTCTTTCCTTCCTTACTACAAAAGGTTTTTACACCTCGTTCTCCAACTTTACATGTTTTACATTTCCCACAAGTGAAAAAATCTGAGAGTCCTCCAAATATTGTTCCTCCTCCTTTTTAAATCTTATCATCCAACCCCTTTAATTTGCTTTTTGATGCCAAAGATTTCACATTTCTCGCCCGTCTGTATACAATGCCTGGATATTGGGGTAGATGTTGTGATAACACAGGATCTTGTTTAAGGATGTGCCAATTATTTACTAAACATTTTATTATTATATTAGCTTCACTATTGAAATTAGTTACAAATGGACACAAATTTCCTTTCTCAATCTTTACTCCCTCAGATCTATCTTTATAGGTAAGTGGTTCTTCCCTATCACGACCCCTGGCTTTCAGCTTAGCCTCCTCTATTACAACTTCAGGGTATCCTCTTTCCCGAAACCGCTCTGTATATACCACTGCTTGTTCATCATACCTCTCAGTGTTGGTACAATTCCTACGTAACCGGGTTAACTGAGAGAAAGGAATATTTCTCTTCCATGCAGGGTAATGGCAGCTTGAGAATTCCAAATAAATATTAGAATCTACTTTTTCGAAGAACGTATATGTCTCTATTTTTCCAGTGAATTAAAATTTCGTAGCATCCAGAACCAAATCCAGAAATTCGATTTTTCTTTCACTGATTGTATGAGTGAATTTAAGGTTGAACATGTTGTTACTAGAGATGTGCACTTGAAATTTTTCGGGTTTTGTGTTTTGGTTTTGGGTTCGGTTCCGCGGCCGTGTTTTGGGTTCGACCGCGTTTTGGCAAAACCTCACCGAATTTTTTTTGTCGGATTCGGGTGTGTTTTGGATTCGGGTGTTTTTTTCAAAAAACACTAAAAAACAGCTTAAATCATAGAATTTGGGGGTCATTTTGATCCCAAAGTATTATTAACCTCAAAAACCATAATTTCCACTCATTTTCAGTCTATTCTGAATACCTCACACCTCACAATATTATTTTTAGTCCTAAAATTTGCACCGAGGTCGCTGGATGACTAAGCTAAGCAACCCTAGTGGCCGACACAAACACCTGGCCCATCTAGGAGTGGCACTGCAGTGTCACGCAGGATGGCCCTTCCAAAAAACACTCCCCAAACAGCACATGACGCAAAGAAAAAAAGAGGCGCAATGAGGTAGCTGTGTGAGTAAGCTAAGCGACCCTAGTGGCCGACACAAACACCTGGCCCATCTAGGAGTGGCACTGCAGTGTCACGCAGGATGGCCCTTCCAAAAAACACTCCCCAAACAGCACATGACGCAAAGAAAAAAAGAGGCGCAATGAGGTAGCTGTGTGAGTAAGATAAGCGACCCTACTGGCCGACACAAACACCGGGCCCATCTAGGAGTGGCACTGCAGTGTCACGCAGGATGGCCCTTCCAAAAAACACTCCCCAAACAGCACATGACGCAAAGAAAAAAAGAGGCGCAATGAGGTAGCTGTGTGAGTAAGATAAGCGACCCTAGTGGCCGACACAAACACCGGGCCCATCTAGGAGTGGCACTGCAGTGTCACGCAGGATGGCCCTTCCAAAAAACACTCCCCAAACAGCACATGACGCAAAGAAAAAAAGAGGCGCAATGAGGTAGCTGTGTGAGTAAGATAAGCGACCCTAGTGGCCGACACAAACACCGGGCCCATCTAGGAGTGGCACTGCAGTGTCACGCAGGATGGCCCTTCCAAAAAACACTCCCCAAACAGCACATGACGCAAAGAAAAAAAGAGGCGCAATGAGGTAGCTGTGTGAGTAAGATAAGCGACCCTAGTGGCCGACACAAACACCTGGCCCATCTAGGAGTGGCACTGCAGTGTCACGCAGGATGGCCCTTCCAAAAAACACTCCCCAAACAGCACATGACGCAAAGAAAAAAAGAGGCGCAATGAGGTAGCTGTGTGAGTAAGCTAAGCGACCCTAGTGGCCGACACAAACACCTGGCCCATCTAGGAGTGGCACTGCAGTGTCACGCAGGATGGCCCTTCCAAAAAACACTCCCCAAACAGCACATGACGCAAAGAAAAAAAGAGGCGCAATGAGGTAGCTGTGTGAGTAAGATAAGCGACCCTAGTGGCCGACACAAACACCGGGCCCATCTAGGAGTGGCACTGCAGTGTCACGCAGGATGGCCCTTCCAAAAAACACTCCCCAAACAGCACATGACGCAAAGAAAAAAAGAGGCGCAATGAGGTAGCTGTGTGAGTAAGATAAGCGACCCTAGTGGCCGACACAAACACCGGGCCCATCTAGGAGTGGCACTGCAGTGTCACGCGGGATGGCCCTTCCAAAAAACACTCCCCAAACAGCACATGACGCAAAGAAAAAAAGAGGCGCAATGAGGTAGCTGTGTGAGTAAGATAAGCGACCCTAGTGGCCGACACAAACACCTGGCCCATCTAGGAGTGGCACTGCAGTGTCACGCAGGATGGCCCTTCCAAAAAACACTCCCCAAACAGCACATGACGCAAAGAAAAAAAGAGGCGCAATGAGGTAGCTGTGTGAGTAAGCTAAGCGACCCTAGTGGCCGACACAAACACCTGGCCCATCTAGGAGTGGCACTGCAGTGTCACGCAGGATGGCCCTTCCAAAAAACACTCCCCAAACAGCACATGACGCAAAGAAAAAAAGAGGCGCAATGAGGTAGCTGTGTGAGTAAGATAAGCGACCCTAGTGGCCGACACAAACACCGGGCCCATCTAGGAGTGGCACTGCAGTGTCACGCAGGATGGCCCTTCCAAAAAACACTCCCCAAACAGCACATGACGCAAAGAAAAAAAGAGGCGCAATGAGGTAGCTGTGTGAGTAAGATAAGCGACCCTAGTGGCCGACACAAACACCTGGCCCATCTAGGAGTGGCACTGCAGTGTCACGCAGGATGGCCCTTCCAAAAAACACTCCCCAAACAGCACATGACGCAAAGAAAAATGAAAGAAAAAAGAGGTGCAAGATGGAATTGTCCTTGGGCCCTCCCACCCACCCTTATGTTGTATAAACAGGACATGCACACTTTAACCAACCCATCATTTCAGTGACAGGGTCTGCCACACGACTGTGACTGAAATGACGGGTTGGTTTGGACCCCCACCAAAAAAGAAGCAATTAATCTCTCCTTGCACAAACTGGCTCTACAGAGGCAAGATGTCCACCTCATCATCATCCTCCGATATATCACCGTGTACATCCCCCTCCTCACAGATTATCAATTCGTCCCCACTGGAATCCACCATCTCAGCTCCCTGTGTACTTTGTGGAGGCAATTGCTGCTGGTCAATGTCTCCACGGAGGAATTGATTATAATTCATTTTAATGAACATCATCTTCTCCACATTTTCTGGATGTAACCTCGTACGCCGATTGCTGACAAGGTGAGCGGCGGCACTAAACACTCTTTCGGAGTACACACTTGTGGGAGGGCAACTTAGGTAGAATAAAGCCAGTTTGTGCAAGGGCCTCCAAATTGCCTCTTTTTCCTGCCAGTATAAGTACGGACTGTCTGATGTGCCTACTTGGATGCGGTCACTCATATAATCCTCCACCATTCTTTCAATGGGGAGAGAATCATATGCAGTGACAGTAGACGACATGTCCGTAATCGTTGGCAGGTCCTTCAGTCCGGACCAGATGTCAGCATCAGCAGTCGCTCCAGACTGCCCTGCATCACCGCCAGCGGGTGGGCTCGGAATTCTGAGCCTTTTCCTCGCACCCCCAGTTGCGGGAGAATGTGAAGGAGGAGATGTTGACAGGTCGCGTTCCGCTTGACTTGACAATTTTCTCACCAGCAAGTCTTTGAACCCCTGCAGACTTGTGTCTGCCGGAAAGAGAGATCCAAGGTAGGTTTTAAATCTAGGATCGAGCACGGTGGCCAAAATGTAGTGCTCTGATTTCAACAGATTGACCACCCGTGAATCCTTGTTAAGCGAATTAAGGGCTCCATCCACAAGTCCCACATGCCTAGCGGAATCGCTCCGTGTTAGCTCCTCCTTCAATGTCTCCAGCTTCTTCTGCAAAAGCCTGATGAGGGGAATGACCTGACTCAGGCTGGCAGTGTCTGAACTGACTTCACGTGTGGCAAGTTCAAAGGGCAGCAGAACCTTGCACAACGTTGAAATCATTCTCCACTGCGCTTGAGACAGGTGCATTCCACCTCCTATATCGTGCTGAATTGTATAGACTTGAATGGCCTTTTGCTGCTCCTCCAACCTCTGAAGCATATATAGGGTTGAATTCCACCTCGTTACCACTTCTTGCTTCAGATGATGGCAGGGCAGGTTCAGGCGTTTTTGGTGTTGCTCCAGTCTTCTGTACGTGGTGCCTGTACGCCGAAAGTGTCCCGCAATTCTTCTGGCCACCGACAGCATCTCTTGCACGCCCCTGTCGTTTTTTAAAAAATTCTGCACCACCAAATTCAAGGTATGTGCAAAACATGGGACGTGCTGGAATTTGCCCAGATTTAATGCGCACACAATATTGCTGGCATTGTCCGATGCCACAAATCCACAGGAGAGTCCAATTGGGGTAAGCCATTCCGCGATGATCTTCCTCAGTTGCCGTAAGAGGTTTTCAGCTGTGTGCGTATTCTGGAAACCGGTGATACAAAGCGTAGCCTGCCTAGGAAAGAGTTGGCGTTTGCGAGATGCTGCTACTGGTGCCGCCGCTGCTGTTCTTGCGGCGGGAGTCCATACATCTACCCAGTGGGCTGTCACAGTCATATAGTCCTGACCCTGCCCTGCTCCACTTGTCCACATGTCCGTGGTTAAGTGGACATTGGGTACAGCTGCATTTTTTAGGACACTGGTGACTCTTTTTCTGAGGTCTGTGTACATTTTCGGTATCGCCTGCCTAGAGAAATGGAACCTAGATGGTATTTGGTACCGGGGACACAGTACCTCCAACAAGTCTCTAGTTGGCTCTGCAGTAATGATGGATACCGGAACCACGTTTCTCACCACCCAGGATGCCAAGGCCTCAGTTATCCGCTTTGCAGCAGGATGACTGCTGTGATATTTCATCTTCCTCGCAAAGGACTGTTGGACAGTCAATTGCTTGGTGGAAGTAGTAAAAGTGGTCTTACGATTTCCCCTCTGGGATGACCATCGACTCCCAGCAGCAACAACAGCAGCGCCAGCAGCAGTAGGCGTTACACGCAAGGATGCATCGGAGGAATCCCAGGCAGGAGAGGACTCGTCAGAATTGCCAGTGACATGGCCTGCAGGACTATTGGCATTCCTGGGGAAGGAGGAAATTGACACTGAGGGAGTTGGTGGGGTGGTTTGCGTGAGCTTGGTTACAAGAGGAAGGGATTTACTGGTCAGTGGACTGCTTCCGCTGTCGCCCAAAGTTTTTGAACTTGTCACTGACTTATTATGAATGCGCTGCAGGTGACGTATAAGGGAGGATGTTCCGAGGTGGTTAACATCCTTACCCCTACTTATTACAGCTTGACAAAGGCAACACACGGCTTGACAAATGTTGTCCGCATTTCTGTTGAAATACTTCCACACCGAAGAGCTGATTTTTTTGGTATTTTCACCAGGCATGTCAACGGCCATATTCCTCCCACGGACAACAGGTGTCTCCCCGGGTGCCTGACTTAAACAAACCACCTCACCATCAGAATCCTCCTTGTCAATTTCCTCCCCAGCGCCAGCAACACCCATATCCTCCTCATCCTGGTGTACTTCAACACTGACATCTTCAATCTGACTATCAGGAACTGGACTGCGGGTGCTCCTTCCAGCACTTGCAGGGGGCGTGCAAATGGTGGAAGGCGCATGCTCTTCACGTCCAGTGTTGGGAAGGTCAGGCATCGCAACCGACACAATTGGACTCTCCTTGTGGATTTGGGATTTCGAAGAACGCACAGTTCTTTGCGGTGCTTTTGCCAGCTTGAGTCTTTTCATTTTTCTAGCGAGAGGCTGTCCATCCTCATGTGAAGCTGAACCACTAGCCATGAACATAGGCCAGGGCCTCAGCCGTTCCTTGCCACTCCGTGTGGTAAATGGCATATTGGCAAGTTTACACTTCTCCTCCGACAATTTTATTTTAGATTTTGGAGTCCTTTTTTTACTGATATTTGGTGTTTTGGATTTTACATGCTCTGTACTATGACATTGGGCATCGGCCTTGGCAGACGACGTTGCTGGCATTTCATCGTCTCGGCCATGACTAGTGGCAGCAGCTTTCACACGAGGTGGAAGTGGATCTTGATCTTTCCCTAATTTTGGAACCTCAACATTTTTGTTCTCCATATTTTAATAGGCACAACTAAAAGGCACCTCAGGTAAACAATGGAGATGGATGGATACTAGTATACTTATGGATGGACGAGCGACTGCCGACACAGAGGTAGCTACAGCCGTGGACTACCGTACTGTGTCTGCTGCTAATATAGACTGGATGATAATGAGATGAAATCAATATATATATATATAATATCACACTAGTACTGCAGCCGGACAGGTAGATATATTTATTATGTAATGACTGATGACGGACCTGCTGGACACTGTCAGCTCAGCAGCACCGCAGACTGCTACAGTAAGCTACTATAGTAGTATGTATAAAGAAGAAAGAAAAGAAAAAAAACCACGGGTAGGTGGTATACAATTATGGATGGACGAGCGACTGCCGACACAGAGGTAGCTACAGCCGTGGACTACCGTACTGTCTCTGCTGCTAATATAGACTGGATGATAATGAGATGAAATCAATATATATATATATATAATATCACACTAGTACTGCAGCCGGACAGGTAGATATATTTATTATGTAATGACTGATGACGGACCTGCTGGACACTGTCAGCTCTGCAGCACCGCAGACTGCTACAGTAAGCTACTATAGTAGTATGTATAAAGAAGAAAGAAAAAAAAAAACCACGGGTAGGTGGTATACAATTATGGATGGACCAGCGACTGCCGACACAGAGGTAGCTACAGCCGTGGACTACCGTACTGTGTCTGCTGCTAATATAGACTGGATGATAATGAGATGAAATCAATATATATATATATATATAATATCACACTAGTACTGCAGCCGGACAGGTAGATATATTTATTATGTAATGACTGATGACGGACCTGCTGGACACTGTCAGCTCAGCAGCACCGCAGACTGCTACAGTAAGCTACTATAGTAGTATGTATAAAGAAGAAAGAAAAAAAAAAACACGGGTAGGTGGTATACAATTATGGATGGACCAGCGACTGCCGACACAGAGGTAGCTACAGCCGTGGACTACCGTACTGTGTCTGCTGCTAATATAGACTGGATGATAATGAGATGAAATCAATATATATATATATATATAATATCACACTAGTACTGCAGCCGGACAGGTAGATATATTTATTATGTAATGACTGATGACGGACCTGCTGGACACTGTCAGCTCTGCAGCACCGCAGACTGCTACAGTAAGCTACTATAGTAGTATGTATAAAGAAGAAAGAAAAAAAAAAACCACGGGTAGGTGGTATACAATTATGGATGGACCAGCGACTGCCGACACAGAGGTAGCTACAGCCGTGGACTACCGTACTGTGTCTGCTGCTAATATAGACTGGATGATAATGAGATGAAATCAATATATATATATATATATAATATCACACTAGTACTGCAGCCGGACAGGTAGATATATTTATTATGTAATGACTGATGACGGACCTGCTGGACACTGTCAGCTCAGCAGCACCGCAGACTGCTACAGTAAGCTACTATAGTAGTATGTATAAAGAAGAAAGAAAAACAAACAAACCACGGGTAGGTGGTATACAATTATGGATGGACCAGCGACTGCCGACACAGAGGTAGCTACAGCCGTGGACTACCGTACTGTGTCTGCTGCTAATATAGACTGGATGATAATGAGATGAAATCAATATATATATATATAATATCACTAGTACTGCAGCCGGACAGGTATATATATTTATTATGTAATGACTGATGACGGACCTGCTGGACACTGTCAGCTCAGCAGCACCGCAGACTGCTACAGTAAGCTACTATAGTAGTATGTATAAAGAAGAAGAAAGAAAAAAAAAAAACGGGTAGGTGGTATACAATATTATATATATATATTATATACAATTATATATATATATTATATATATTAAACTGGTGGTGATTATTAAACTGGTGGTCAGGTCACTGGTCACACTATCAGCAACTTGCAAGTAGTACTCCTAAGCAGACAATCACAATATATATTATACTGGTGGTCAGTGTGGTCACAATGGCAGTGTGGCACTCTGGCAGCAAAAGTGTGCACTGTACGTTATATGTACTCCTGAGTCCTGCTCTCAGACTCTATCTGCTCCCCACTGTCAGTGTCTCCCCCACAAGTCAGATATACATTATACAGTCACACTATCTAAAAAAAGGGGGAAAGGGGTATGATCAAAGGCGCCCAAAGTTGTGGAAAGGGAAAATTGGGAAGGGATACACGATATACAAGGTGAATTAATTTTGGACAAGAAAATGACATGTACAAAATAAATAAAATTGGTTTCAACGATACTTGGTGTATTCTTCAAACGGGTCTCAATCAGAACGTCCGTCTATGATGAGAAGCCTCAATGGATATATAAAAACAAAGAAAATAACAGAAAAACCAATGTGTAGTAGGTTTAAAAAAGTCTGTAAGTCAATGGTGTTCAGAAGATGGAGCCCTAGTGGTTGGGGAACTTGATAGCAGAAAGGACAGGGTCTCACCACCAATTCTTTCAAGAGTAGGGACGTACCAAGACTCACAGTGAGAAAAATGAGGGAAAGCACATAAAGGTATCTTTATCTTTTTTCTGATTGATAGAAGGTACAGCGTACCTCACTCACATGTACAGCAGAAGATTTCCTCATATAATGGTATCTTTCAAAAAATGGATCCAACGAATTCCATAAAATGTTTCTTTTTAATGTTTGACAAAAAGTCAATTGGAAATAAAACAAATACAAAAGCCAATACGAAAACCTTATTTGTATGGTAACAGCGGGGGTGTGGGGAGAGAATGTTGATAAACTCCAAAAACAAGAGGGTAGTCCGGAATTCCCTCCTGTAAATAAACCCCCCGTGTACCTTGCAAATGGTTTAAAGGTGATCAGGCTTAGGTCAATAAAAATCCACTCTCAGCATGCACCAACGCCGTTTCAACCCTAAGGTCTTTTTCAAGGTGTATGAGCTGAGAGGGGAGAGAAGCTATTTATCCTATAAAACAGGAAGTGGGAGGTTTGCAATGCATGTTGGTAATAAAATGAAATAAAATAAATCTACTGTATCAAAATTCACAGTTTTCAGATGAATGTAACATGATGGATAAAATTAAACAAAGGTGTGTAAAAAGGAAGACAATATGCAGGGATTAAGGGGTTATCCATGGTGGAATGAGTTAATGCATACGAGGACCGGAACTAGCCATGGTCCGCGATGCGTTCCACCTGAAACCGGAAGTTGCGCTAAACCGGAAGTGGCCGGGGACGCGATGCGTTCCACCTGAAAACCGGAAGTTCAGAAGTGCGTTCCACCGGGTCTGGAAATGCGGCTAAGCATTCCACACCTCCGGAACGGAATTCTATAATAGAATATGGAATATACTGTGGATATATTGAGTGTGCAACCAAATTAACAGTAATGTCATTGGGATAATCATAATTAACCTAAGATAGAATGGTACATTTCATGGAAGATCAGACAAAATCATGAACATAAAAAACAATACATAATTATTAAAGAATCATTATGGATCATTATAAAAAAGGAGAAAATAATGGTACATATTTAAAATAGCGTATATTACCATAAGTTACATGAGAATGTTTTTTTTTTTTTTTTTTCGTTATCAGGAATATAAAGAGAGCAGGTGAGAAATCATAAGAACCATTTTAATTCAAAATCAGAATTGAGACCTGCTGGTGTAAGTGTGTTTAAATTAAAGACCCACCGCATCTCTGCTTTAGCAAGGCGCCCCTCTGTGACCCTATCTTTCCAGGTGGCTTTGACGTGTTGTATGCCAATAAATGAAATGATGTGGGAACTGGAGGAATTGTGTTTTTTAAAAAAATGTTCAGACAATGTATGAGTAGTTACCCCTTTTTTGATGTTTCGTAGATGTTCAGCGAGACGTGTCATAAGTGATCTTCCTGTTCTTCCTATATAGACTAAACCACAACTACATTTAATGTAGTATACCACATTTGTAGTGTGGCAAGTGATGAAGTCATTTATGAGATATTTTTTGTTGTTATGCGTAAATTCAGTATATTTCGAGGTCATTGCTGGTATAGACCTACAGACTAAACAGGTCCCACATCGGTGGAATCCTTTTGTCCGGATGGGATTAATAGGTTCAAAAGGGAGGGAGCTTTTGACCAAGGAATTTTTTAAATTATTACTTCTTCTGTATATGAACTTGGGTTTGTCGGGTATTATATTCCTTAAAACGGGATCCCTTTGTAATAGGTGCCAGTGTCTTTTGATAATCTGCTCCTGTTTTTTGTAATCAGAGCTGAATCCAGAGATAAAGGCCAGTTCACTATTATTTTCCTTGTTTATGCGGTGTGGTTCCAGGATGTCCTTCCTTTCTATATTTTCCACCTCACGTTCAGCTTTCTCTAATAGTGCTTTGTCATAGCCTTTATCTAAAAATTTCTTTTTCATGATGTTCTTTTGAATCTGATAATCACATTTATCACTACAGTTCCTTTTTAATCGTATGAACTGTCCTTTAGGGATACCCTTTAACCAATTGGGATGGTGTTGGCTATTGTATGGAATTAAGCTGTTGCAATCAGTTGGTTTTGAGTACCCTTTGGTAAATATATTATTGTCTTTAATGAAAATAGTCAAATCAAGGAAGTTGATGCTTTCCTGACTAATGGTGAAGGTTAGTTGGATATTCAAAAGGTTGGAATTTAGGGAAGAACAAAAGTTATTTAGCTCTGAACGATCTCCCCTCCAAATGAACAGAATATCGTCGATGTATCGGCACCAGGACACCAAGTTCGCACCGGCCAGAGAACCATTCCAAATAGTGTCCTCCTCCCATCTTGCCATAAATAGATTTGCGTAGCTCGGTGCGAACTTGGTGCCCATTGCTGTGCCGACCTTCTGAAGGAAAAAATCCCCTTGGAAAAAGAAGAAATTATTCTCCAAAATAAACATGATGCTTTCTATGATGAATTCAATTCTATCAATGGTCATAGTGGTTCTTTCCAGGTGCCATTTTGTTGCTTCAATACCTGCCTTGTGCTCAATAATAGTGTATAATGAAGTAACGTCGGCTGTTACTAAATAATAATTTTCATTCCACTGTATATCTTTAAGCTTATTGATTACGTCAGTGGTGTCTTTCAAATAAGATTTCCCTTTGACTACTTCTGTTTGGAGAAAGTAATCCACCATCTCAGAGAGATTGGTGGTGAGACTACCAGTTCCCGAGATGATTGGACGTCCTGGGGGCTTTTCTGAATAGTATAGTATTGATTTTCATAGATGGGAATTCTCTCCTTAAATTCTTCCTACTCTAATTCTTTCTGATCCCGAAAGGGTTAAGGATTAAAAAACAGCCCACCTTCAATGATTCCAGCGACCATTTTAAAAAAGAATGGGTCAAAATCATTGATACATGTTCATTTTCTTTAATGCATTTAATCATAAAGGAAAGAAGGGACAAATTATTAAACCTCAATGACCAAATAAAAAATCTTCAAGCCCTTGTCAAGCCTTTTCAGGAACTGCCTGAATATACCATCCTTGACAAGGAATTGGAGATTAGGATTGATAAACACACTAAAACTTTGGTAGAGAAAAAACAAAGGAAATTAAAAAGGGACCATGATTTCTATAGAAACGGTGGAACAGTCCAAAAAAGGAAGAAAATTAAGAACAGAGAGGAAGATTATCAAAGTTTTTGTGACATTCCGTCCATCCAATCAACAAAAAAGAAGAACAAAAATAAGAACAAAAAGAAGGTAAACTTTGAGGATCAGAAAGAATTAGAGGAGGAAGAATTTAAGGAGAGAATTCCCATCTATGAAAATCAATACTATCCCCCAAGGGGTGGTCATGATTATTACAGTAGAAATAGGAATTATCCCCCTAGCAACGACTGGACTTACCCAAAAAGACCCTATCGGCCGAATTATCGTAACAACAGATGGGATACCAGATCTCCAGTCAATACCTACAACAGATTCGAACCCTTTAACTATAGACAAGAACAGGGACCTTTTTTAGGACAGAGAGAAAGATACAGGAACACCAGGTTCTAACACGAAAGAAAAGGGAAAACGAGGAGGAAGTAAGACCAGACGTAAGAGAACCACTACATCTACTGTCCCCAATATAGAAACTATTGATCAATTAAAAATTTTTAATTTAAGTTCGAGAATCCTTACTATAGAGGAAACTAATGTCCTCCAAAAGGGCCTCAAATTCGCCCCTACATCGAAAACAGATCCTTTCAATGCGCATATTGATATCCACAAATTTTCCAGAAAACTTTCCTTAAAAAAGTTTTTTGCTATCAATACAATGGAAACACAAAAGGACGATGAAGGAATTACCCCATTTAGGAAGAAATCAACCTTCCATCCGGCACATATAAGAGGAAGTCTAATAGACAGCTTTACTAAGTCTGTACTAGAAGATGTCCAACTTATGAAACAACATCAAGTTTCCGCAAAAAAATTTCCTAGAACAAATTTTTCCAGGAAGGAAAAATTAGCCCTAAAATCCCTTAGAGAGGACAAAGAAATCGTGATCAAACCCTGTGATAAGGGAGGAGGCATCACCATCCAAAATAAAAAGGATTATAAGGATGAAATACTATCACAATTAAATTCTAACGGCACCTATCAAAAATTACGAACTGACCCAACATTGAAAATCAAGAATAATTATGCCAAACTCATCAATAAGTATCTTGAAAAAGGGGTTTTAAGCAGAAGGGAGTTTGAATTTTTGAACATTCAACATCCAAAAACCCCCACCATTTACGTTCTGCCCAAAATTCATAAGAATTCAGAAAAGCCCCCAGGACGTCCAATCATCTCGGGAACTGGTAGTCTCACCACCAATCTCTCTGAGATGGTGGATTACTTTCTCCAAACAGAAGTAGTCAAAGGGAAATCTTATTTGAAAGACACCACTGACGTAATCAATAAGCTTAAAGATATACAGTGGAATGAAAATTATTATTTAGTAACAGCCGACGTTACTTCATTATACACTATTATTGAGCACAAGGCAGGTATTGAAGCAACAAAATGGCACCTGGAAAGAACCACTATGACCATTGATAGAATTGAATTCATCATAGAAAGCATCATGTTTATTTTGGAGAATAATTTCTTCTTTTTCCAAGGGGATTTTTTCCTTCAGAAGGTCGGCACAGCAATGGGCACCAAGTTCGCACCGAGCTACGCAAATCTATTTATGGCAAGATGGGAGGAGGACACTATTTGGAATGGTTCTCTGGCCGGTGCAAACTTGGTGTCCTGGTGCCGATACATCGACGATATTCTGTTCATTTGGAGGGGAGATCGTTCAGAGCTAAATAACTTTTGTTCTTCCCTAAATTCCAACCTTTTGAATATCAAACTAACCTTCACCATTAGTCAGGAAAGCATCAACTTCCTTGATTTGACTATTTTCATTAAAGACAATAATATATTTACCAAAGGGTACTCAAAACCAACTGATTGCAACAGCTTAATTCCATACAATAGCCAACACCATCCCAATTGGTTAAAGGGTATCCCTAAAGGACAGTTCATACGATTAAAAAGGAACTGTAGTGATAAATGTGATTATCAGATTCAAAAGAACATCATGAAAAAGAAATTTTTAGATAAAGGCTATGACAAAGCACTATTAGAGAAAGCTGAACGTGAGGTGGAAAATATAGAAAGGAAGGACATCCTGGAACCACACCGCATAAACAAGGAAAATAATAGTGAACTGGCCTTTATCTCTGGATTCAGCTCTGATTACAAAAAACAGGAGCAGATTATCAAAAGACACTGGCACCTATTACAAAGGGATCCCGTTTTAAGGAATATAATACCCGACAAACCCAAGTTCATATACAGAAGAAGTAATAATTTAAAAAATTCCTTGGTCAAAAGCTCCCTCCCTTTTGAACCTATTAATCCCATCCGGACAAAAGGATTCCACCGATGTGGGACCTGTTTAGTCTGTAGGTCTATACCAGCAATGACCTCGAAATATACTGAATTTACGCATAACAACAAAAAATATCTCATAAATGACTTCATCACTTGCCACACTACAAATGTGGTATACTACATTAAATGTAGTTGTGGTTTAGTCTATATAGGAAGAACAGGAAGATCACTTATGACACGTCTCGCTGAACATCTACGAAACATCAAAAAAGGGGTAACTACTCATACATTGTCTGAACATTTTTTAAAAAAACACAATTCCTCCAGTTCCCACATCATTTCATTTATTGGCATACAACACGTCAAAGCCACCTGGAAAGATAGGGACACAGAGGGGCGCCTTGCTAAAGCAGAGATGCGGTGGATCTTTAATTTAAACACACTTACACCAGCAGGTCTCAATTCTGATTTTGAATTAAAATGGTTCTTATGATTTCTCACCTGCTCTCTTTATATTCCTGATAACGAAAAAAAAAAAAAAAAAAAAAACATTCTCATGTAACTTATGGTAATATACGCTATTTTAAATATGTACCATTATTTTCTCCTTTTTTATAATGATCCATAATGATTCTTTAATGATTATGTATTGTTTTTTATGTTCATGATTTTGTCTGATCTTCCATGAAATGTACCATTCTATCTTAGGTTAATTATGATTATCCCAATGACATTACTGTTAATTTGGTTGCACACTCAATATATCCACAGTATATTCCATATTCTATTATAGAATTCCGTTCCGGAGGTGTGGAATGCTTAGCCGCATTTCCAGACCCGGTGGAACGCACTTCTGAACTTCCGGTTTTCAGGTGGAACGCATCGCGTCCCCGGCCACTTCCGGTTTAGTGCAACTTCCGGTTTCAGGTGGAACGCATCGCGGACCATGGCTAGTTCCGGTCCTCGTATGCATTAACTCATTCCACCATGGATAACCCCTTAATCCCTGCATATTGTCTTCCTTTTTACACACCTTTGTTTAATTTTATCCATCATGTTACATTCATCTGAAAACTGTGAATTTTGATACAGTAGATTTATTTTATTTCATTTTATTACCAACATGCATTGCAAACCTCCCACTTCCTGTTTTATAGGATAAATAGCTTCTCTCCCCTCTCAGCTCATACACCTTGAAAAAGACCTTAGGGTTGAAACGGCGTTGGTGCATGCTGAGAGTGGATTTTTATTGACCTAAGCCTGATCACCTTTAAACCATTTGCAAGGTACACGGGGGGTTTATTTACAGGAGGGAATTCCGGACTACCCTCTTGTTTTTGGAGTTTATCAACATTCTCTCCCCACACCCCCGCTGTTACCATACAAATAAGGTTTTCGTATTGGCTTTTGTATTTGTTTTATTTCCAATTGACTTTTTGTCAAACATTAAAAAGAAACATTTTATGGAATTCGTTGGATCCATTTTTTGAAAGATACCATTATATGAGGAAATCTTCTGCTGTACATGTGAGTGAGGTACGCTGTACCTTCTATCAATCAGAAAAAAGATAAAGATACCTTTATGTGCTTTCCCTCATTTTTCTCACTGTGAGTCTTGGTACGTCCCTACTCTTGAAAGAATTGGTGGTGAGACCCTGTCCTTTCTGCTATCAAGTTCCCCAACCACTAGGGCTCCATCTTCTGAACACCATTGACTTACAGACTTTTTTAAACCTACTACACATTGGTTTTTCTGTTATTTTCTTTGTTTTTATATATCCATTGAGGCTTCTCATCATAGACGGACGTTCTGATTGAGACCCGTTTGAAGAATACACCAAGTATCGTTGAAACCAATTTTATTTATTTTGTACATGTCATTTTCTTGTCCAAAATTAATTCACCTTGTATATCGTGTATCCCTTCCCAATTTTCCCTTTCCACAACTTTGGGCGCCTTTGATCATACCCCTTTCCCCCTTTTTTTACATTTATCTTCACCTGTTGTTTGGGCAGGTATAGGGGTTTGATTGGGCAGACTTTCTTTGCACCAGAGTTCACTACCCATTTTTTCTACAGTCACACTATCTATCTATCACTTCAGCAAGTAGTAGTACTCCTCCTAAAGTACTCCTCCTAATGCTCCCCAAAATTACTACTGTGTCTCTCTCTACTCTAGTCTCACTCTCTTCTCTATAAACGGAGAGGACGCCAGCCACGTCCTCTCCCTATGAATCTCAATGCACGTGTGAAAATGGCGGCGACGCGCGGCTCCTTATATAGAATCCGAGTCTCGCGATTTATTTTGTATTTTGGATATTTATGATATTTATGATGTATTTTGGATATCGGATTTTTCCGTATTTTGGAATAATTGCATATCATAATGAGATATCATGGTGACGGGACCCAAGTCTAAGCACAGAATGCATTTATGTTTCATATACAGCTTATACACACAGCCTGAAGGTAATTTTAGCCAATATTTTTAATAACTTTGTGCATTAAACAAAGTGTCTGTACATTCACACAATTCATTTATGTTTCATATACACCTTCTACACAGAGCCTGAAGGTTATTTAAATCAATATTTTTAATAACTTTTTGTATTAAACAAAGTTTGTTTACATTGTGCCATCAGAAAACAAAGTTTTCACTATGTCACTTCCACTCAAAAAATTCCGTATTTCGGAATAAAAAACTTACTCTGCTGTATGCTGGATTCCCACTCACCCATGTATAAATTAGCCAGGCTAGGGGCACAAATACTCCCCATTGTTGTCCCACACACCTGGATATACCAATCTTCCAGGAATGTAAAATAATTGTGTTTCAACACAAAATTCAGTCACAAATAAAATCCACTAGATCTACTTTTATATCAGGATCAATCTTAAGGGTTTTTCTTATACTTTCAACTCCTTTTTTATGAGGAATAGCTATATAAAGTGATTGCACATCTATTGTGCACCACTTATGCTCCTCATTCCACACCAGATTTTCCAACAGTTGTAATATATATGTGGAATCTCTGATATGAGAATCAAGTTTACATACATATTTATTTATATATTTATCTATCGATATACTCTGAGATTCTTGCTGTTAGGGACCCTATGCCTTATAATATTGGGCGCCCAGGTGGATTTTTATTATCTGTGTGTAATTTTGGAATGTGATAGAACATATCTGATCTCGGTGTTACATTGCATAGATAATTATACTCCTCTAATGATATGCATTTCTTCTCAAAGACCTCGATCCAACAGTTGTTTTAATTCACTGACAAAGGCCTTTGTAGGGTCATTAGGTAGTTTTTTATATGAATCTACATCACCCAACAATCTCAATGCTTCTGTTATATAATACTGCCGATCCAAAACAATGACCCCTCCCCCTTGTCAGCACTTTTAATAACAATCTGTTTATTACTTGCTAAATCCTTTAAAGCCTTATACTCCTTACTACTCATGTACATATTTCTATTTCTACTTTTATTTTCTATCTTCTTTTTTTCAAACTTGTCTATATCTCTCTTTACTAACTGACTAAACAGCTCTATGTATGGTCTCTTTGATTCTATCGGATAGTATGTGGACCGTAATTTTAAACCAGAGGAGGAATTGGTAGAAACATTATCCTTCCAGTTCCTTAAAGGGAGCATCTCCTTTTTTCAAAAAATTACGTTTGAGGATAAGGTTCCTCACATATAGGTTAAGGTCTATGTGTACATTAGTACTATTTATGGGGTGAGTTGGAGCAAAGGTTAAACCTTTTTCAAGTACCTTTACTTCAGTGGGTTTCAATGTATATTTAGATAAATTGAAGATTCCATTAGAAGGTGATCTTATTACATCCTCCCTCTGTGTTCCCCTTTTTGATGTACCAATGTCCTCGGCATCCTATAGACCTCTTTTTTGTTGTCTGGGTATTTTGTCTAAACGCTGCTGTTCCACCTGTTCTTTGAATCTTGCTCCTAGGGGTCCCTGCCGTTCTAAAAAAAAGACCTCTTGGACTCCAATTTTGTTTAATTCCTGGGCTGTCATTACACAATCTATTATACCTATTTTCATGGACTATTCCATAATAGTTGTTGTTACGTATTTGCCCATATTGACCACCCCTTGGTCTCCGCCTATTGGGTACTTCTCTCCACTCATATTCTTTATTCTTTCTATTCTCAGAGGACTGCCACCGTGTATCAGTACCTGTACTTTTCCTAAATTTCTCACCATGATTCTTATTTTCATTACTATTTCTATTTTCATATTTTTCAGGGCGTGATATAAAATCCCTTCTCTCCTCCTTCTTATTTTGTCTCCTAATGTGCCAAGTTCTTACCTGATTATTTTCATAATCAGTTTTATCTCTCAAAAACTTCCTTTCTTTTGTTTCCATGATTTTATCTTCTATAATGGTAACTTTCTTATGTATTTCTTTCTTTTTCTGTGTAGAATCCTCTGTGTGTTTAACCTTCTGCAATGCACTGTCCATTATCCCTAATTCTTTCTCTACCTCCTTCAAGATCTTTTTCTTTTCAAACACCAACAACTTCATTAACTCCAGAGAGCATTCATCCAGAATGCGAAACCACTCTTTCATAAATTCATAGTTGGATTTTTAGTTCATCTTAAACCACGGGGAATTCTTCCACATTTCAGGTAGTTCTCTAATCCAACAATATCCCACCACATTTTCGTTTCTTTTATAAGCAATCCTTCTAGTGTCCTCACAGGCCCGGCGACAGGGTGGTCAAAGGGGACACCCGTACGGTGCCCCGAGGATCAGGGGGGCTACGAGCATCAGGGGCACACAAAATGTTTAGGCAGCGCGTAAGAATGCTGTGTAATCCACACAGCGGGCAGGGCAGCAACACAGCTGCCGGACCCTGCTGGATCCAGTGGAGATACGTGGCAGAGGTGCGGTGTGATGATGGAAGCGGCAATGTCAGCAGTACTGATAATAAGTCAAATTGACTCATTACAGTATGCTGTGGCTGGCTGCGGGACGTAACAGGACAGGAGATGTTCCAGCTGGTTCAGCACCTCTCCTTATGCTTTCTCCCCCTCCGGACCTCCAGCCCACTTTGCCCGTCCACTATACTCTGCACAGCGCTGTTGTCCCCGCCTGCTGTCTCCCACATTAAAAAAGGGGCGGGCGAGCAGCGCTGCACAAACTCATTTGGCCCGCCTCCGCAAGTCCCCCTGCTGCTGGTGCTGCCCGCGGCGGCGGGAATGAGACGACGTGATGCCATCACCTCACGTCCGTCTCTCCTGCCACATAAAGAGAGCCCTGAGGACACCCACGACGACAGTGACTATCAATGGGAGAACAAAAGAAAAAGGTAGTTAAGAGCTGCATGTGGTGGTGGGGCGGGGCGAGGGAAGATGTGCACTGTGCCAGCGATAAAATGTCCTGGGGTGAGAGCTGTGTGTAGGATAAAGTGTACTGGGGGGGAGAGCTGTGTGTAGGTTAAAGTGTACTGGGGGGGAGAGCTGTGTGTAGGATAAAATGTCCTGGGGTGAGAGCTGTGTGTAGGATCAAGTGTGCTGGGGGGGGAGGAGGAGGAGCTGTGTGTAGGATAAAGTGTGCTGGGGGGGTAGAGCTGTGTGTAGGATAAAGTGTGCTGGGGGGGAGAGCTGTGTGTAGGATAAAGTGTGCTAGGGGGGAGAGCTGTGTGTAGGATCAAGTGTGCTGGGGGGAGAGCTGTGTGTAGGATAAAGTGTGCTAGGGGGAGAGCTGTGTGTAGGATAAAGTGTGCTGGGGGGGAGCTGTGTGTAGGATAAAGTGTGCTGGGGGGAGCTGTGTGTAGGATTAAGTGTGATGGGTGCTGTGCTTGGAGAGGGGTGCTGTGTCAGAGGTGAAACTAGTGGCGGTGCTAGCGGGCACCAGACAAAATCTTGCCTAGGGCATCAAATTGGTTAGGTCTGGGTCTGGCTGAATGCACTTCGGGCCACCCACAAATTAATTAAAAGTTAATTAATTTCCAACACAAACACATATTTATATATGTAGTACATATCGAGGGGGGGGGGGGGGGGGGAGTTGAGGGTGTATGGGGCCCCCAGAGATATCATTGTATGGGGCCCCAAGATTTCTGTTGCCGGCTTTGTGTCCTCATACTTGCGGCTTCATTTATTATAAGTGAGCCTTTCTTTGTTTCAATAGAGCATCTTGTCTGTGTCGAATTCTGTTTCGCTATGTAGAAGTGTATGTGTCTGTAACATTATAATGAAAGCTTTGAAGGATGTATAGCCAGCAGGTGTGTGTCAGTCAGAAAAATTGTGATTGGCTACCGCTGAGTATGTAAATGGTGATGATTGTCAGTGAGACCAGCCCTCTGACGAAGTATTCTACGAGATGCGTTAGGGCGTGGTCTTCTGATGTCACCACAGCAGGCTCATGGCACCAGATAGCTCGTTCTGAGGTGATCCGACGCGTAGAGATTCCTGGTCTGAAGAGACGAGGTAATGCGGTGCATGATCCCGACAGAAGTGGAAGAAGGCTGGAGCTTTGCTTATTCAAACCATGTGGTAACCAGCCTACACAGTTGTTTTTAGTTTTTAATGGTACGGGAAGATACTTGTGATTGGAGACACTGTACCTGTTAAATTTTAATGAAATAAATCTTTTAATGCTCTATGGAGCGCCTCCACTGTTTTTTTTTTTTAATATATATATATATATATATATATATATATATATATGTATGTGTGTATGTATGTATATATATATATATATATATATATATATATATATATATACATACAGTGCATCAGGAAAGTATTCACAGTGGTTCACTTTTTCCACATTTTGTCATGTTACAGCCTTACTCCAACATGGAATAAATTAATTTTTCCCCTCAAAATTCTGCACACACAATACCCCATAATGACAACGTGAAAAAAGATTTTTTTAGATTTTTGCAAATTTATTAAAAATACAAAACTAAGAAATCACATGTATATAAGTATTCACAACCATTGCCATGAAGCTTAAAATTGAGCTCCGGTGCATTCTGTTTCCACTGATCATCCTTGAGATGTTCCTATAGCTTAATTGGAGTCCACCTGTGGTAAATTCAGTTGATTGGACATGATTTGGAGAGGCACACACCTGTCTATATAAGGTCCCACACTTGACAGTGCATGTATGAACACAAACCAAGCATGAAGTCAAAGGAATTGTCTGTAGACCTCCGAGAAAGGATTGTCTCGAGGCAAAAATCTGGGGAAGGGTACAGAAAAATATCTGCTGCTTTGAAGGTCCCAATGAGCACAGTGACCTCCATCATCCGTAAATGGAAGAAGTTCGGAACCACCAGGACTCTTCCTAGAACTGTCCGGCCATCTAAATTGAGTGATTGGAGGAGAAGGGCCCAAGTAAGGGAGGTGACCAAGAACCCGATGGTCACTCTGTCAGAGCTACAGCATTCCTCTGTGGAGAGAGGAGAACCTTCCAGAAGGACAACCATCTCTGCAGCAATCCACCAATCAGGCTTGTATGGTAGAATGGCCAGTCAGAAGCCACTCCTTAGTAAAAAGCATACAGCAGCTCACCTGGAGTTTGCCAGAATGCACCTGAAGGACTCTGAGACCATGAGAAACAAAATTCTCTGGTCTGATGAGACAAAGATTGAACTCTTTGGTGTGCCAGGCATCATGTTTGGAGGAAACCAGGCACCAGTAATCACCAGGCCAATACCATCCCTACAGTGAAGCATGGTGATGGCAGCATCATGCTGTGGGGATGTTTTTCAGTGGCAAGAACTGGGAGACTAGTCAGGATAGAGGGAAAAATGAATGCAGCAATGTACAGAGATATCCTGGATGAAAACCTGCTCCAGTGTGCTCTTGACCTCAGACTGGGGCAATGGTTCATCTTTCAGCAGGACAACGACCCTAAGCACACAGCCAAGATATCAAAGGAGTGGCTTCAGGACAACTCTGTGAATGTCCTTGAGTGGCCCAGCCAGAGCCCAGACTTGAATCGGATTGAACATCTCTGGAGAGAGCTGAAAATAGCTGTGCACTGACGTCACCCATCCAACCTGATGGAGCTTGAGAGGTGCTGCAAAGAGGAATGGGTGAAACTGCCCAAAGATAGGTGTGTCAAGCTTGTGGCATCATATTCAAAAAGACTTGAGACAGTAATTGCTGTCAAAGGTGCATCAACAAAGTATTGAGCAAAGGCTGTGAATACTTATGTACATGTGATTTCTTAGTTTTTTATTATTAATAAATTTGCAAAAATCTCAAAAACACTTTTTTCACATTGTCATTATAGGGTATTGTGTGTAGACTTTTGAGGAAAAAAATGAATTTATTCCATTTTGGAATAAGGATGTAACACAGGCATTCCCAACCACGGTCCTCAAGGCACACCAACAGTGCAGGTTTTAGTGATATCCAGGCTTCAGCACAGGTGACTTAATTAGTAGCTCTGTTATTTTGATTTCTCTAACGTCCTAGTGGATGCTGGGTACTCCGTAAGGACCATGGGGAATAGACAAGCTCCGCAGGAGACAGGGCACTTTAAGGAAGAATTAGGAATACTGGTGTGCACTGGCTCCTCCCTCTATGTCCCTCCTCCAGACCTCAGTTAGAATCTGTGCCCGGACGAGCTGGGTGCATTTTAGTGAGCTCTCCTGAGCTTGCTAATAAGAAAGTATTTTGTTAGGATTTTTTATTTTTCGTTGAGATCTGCTGGCAACAGACTCTCTGCTACGTGGGACTGAGGGGAGAGAAGCAGACCTACTCACTGTGGATAGGTCATGCTTCTTAGGCTACTGGACACCATTAGCTCCAGAGGGATCGAACACAGGAACGCACCCTTGGTCGTCCGATCCCGGAGCCGCGCCGCTGTCCCCCTCGCAAAGCCAGAAGCCGGCGTGAGAAGCAAGAAGACTTCGAAAGCGGCGGCAGAAGACTCCAGTCTTCATATGAGGTAGCGCACAGCACTGCAGCTGTGCGCCATTGCTCCCACATTAAACCCGCACACTCCGGTCACTGTAGGGTGCAGGGCGCAGGGGGGGCGCCCTGGGCAGCAATTAAGTACCTCTTGGCATAAAAGAGCATATATACAGTTGGGCACTCTATATATGCATGAGCCCCCGCTGAGGGGGCGGGGCTTCTTCCTCAGCACTCACCAGCGCCATTTTCTCTCCACAGCTACGCTGAGAGGAAGCTCCCCAGGCTCTCCCCTGCAGAATCACGGTAGAAAGAGGGTAAAAAGAGAGGGGGGGCACATAAATTTAGCGCAAAATCAGTGTATACAGCAGCTTCTGCTGTGTAATTCCTGGGTCATATAGCGCTGGGGTGTGTGCTGGCATACTCTCTCTCTGTCTCTCCAAAGGGCCTTGTGGGGGTTCTGTCCTCAAATAGAGCATCCCCTGTGTGTGTGGTGTGTCGGTACGCTTGTGTCGACATGTTTGACGAAGAAGGCTATGTGGAAGCAGAGCAGGTGCAGATGAATGTGGTGTCTCCGCCGACGGCGCAGACACCTGATTGGATGGATATGTGGAAGGTGTTAAATGATAATGTAAACTCCTTGCATAAAAGGTTGGATAAAGCTGAAGCCTTGGGACAGTCAGGGTCTCAACCCATGCCTGATCCTACAGCGCAGAGGCCGTCAGGGTCTCAGAAGCGGCCACTATCCCATATTGTTGACACAGATATCGACACGGATTCTGACTCCAGTGTCGATGGCGATGATGCAAAGTTGCAGCCTAAAATGGCTAAAGCCATCCGCTACATGATTATAGCAATGAAGGATGTATTGCACATCTCAGAGGAAAACCCTGTCCCTGACAAGAGGGTTTATATGTTTGGGGAAAAAAAGGCAAGTGAAAAAGCTTGGGATTCTCCTGATAGGAAAATGCAGATTTCCAAACGGTTACTTATGGCGTATCCTTTCCCGCCAACGGACAGGTTACGCTGGGAGTCATCCCCTAGGGTAGACAAAGCTTTGACACGCTTATCTAAGAAGGTAGCCCTGCCGTCACAGGATACGGCCACCCTAAAAGATCCTGCGGATAGAAAGCAGGACGGTATCCTGAAGTCCGTTTATACACATTCAGGTACCCTACTAAGGCCGGCAATTGCGTCGGCCTGGATGTGTAGTGCTGTAGCAGCATGGACAGATACTCTGTCTGAGGAACTTAATACCTTGGACAAGGATACTATATTACTGACACTGGGGCATATAAAAGACGCTGTCCTATATTTGAGGGATGCCCAGAGAGGCATTTGCCTACTGGGCTCTAGAATAAATGCAATGTCAATTTTTGCCAGAAGGGTCCTGTGGACTCGCCAATGGACAGGTGATGCCGACTCAAAAAAGCACATGGAGGTTTTACCTTATAAGGGTGAGGAATTGTTTGTGGACGGTCTCTCAGACCTAGTTTCCACAGTTACGGCTGGGAAGTCAAATTTTTTGCCATATATTCTCTCACAACCTAAGAAAGCACCGTATTACCAAATGCAGTCCTTTCGATCACAAAGAGGCAAGAAAGTCCGAGGTGCGTCTTTTCTTGCCAGAGGCAGGGGTAGAGGAAAGAGGCTGCACAATACAGCTAGTTCCCAGGAACAGAAGTCCTCCCCGGCTTCCACTAAATCCATTGCATGACGCTGGGGCTCCACAGGTGGAGCCAGGAGCGGTGGGGGCGCGTCTCCGAAATTTCAGCCACCAGTGGGTTCGCTCACGGGTGGATCCATGGGCTATACAGATTGTGTCTCAGGGATACAAGCTGGAATTCGAAGTGATGCCCCCTCACCGTTACCTCAAATCGGCCCTGCCAGCTTCCCCCATAGAAAGGGAAGTAGTGTTAGCGGCAATTCACAAATTATATCTCCAGCAGGTGGTGGTAAAGGTTCCCCTCCCTCAACAGGGAAGGGGTTACTATTCCACAATGTTTGTGGTACCGAAACCGGACGGTTCGGTCAGACCCATATTGAATTTAAAATCCCTGAACATTTACCTGAAAAGGTTCAAGTTCAAGATGGATTCGCTCAGGGCGGTCATTGCAAGCCTGGAAGAGGGGGATTTTATGGTGTCTCTGGACATAAAGGATGCTTACCTGCATGTCCCCATTTATCCGCCTCATCAGGAGTACCTCAGATTTGTGGTACAGGACTGTCATTACCAATTCCAGACGTTGCCGTTTGGTCTGTCCACGGCACCGAGAATATTTACCAAGGTAATGGCAGAAATGATGGTGCTTCTGCGGAAGCAAGGAGTTACAATTATCCCATACTTGGACGATCTCCTCATAAAGGCGAGGTCCAGGGAGCAGTTGCTGATCAGTGTAGCACACTCTCGGGAGGTGTTGCAACAGCACGGCTGGATTCTGAATATTCCAAAGTCGCAGCTGATTCCTACGACGCGTCTGCCCTTCCTGGGCATGATTCTGGACACAGACCAGAAGAAGGTGTTTCTCCCGGCGGAGAAGGCCCAGGAGCTCGTGACTCTGGTCAGAGACCTCTTAAAACCAAAACAGGGTCGGTGCATCAATGCACGCGAGTCCTGGGAAAGATGGTGGCGTCATACGAAGCCATTCCCTTCGGAAGGTTCCGTGCGAGGACCTTTCAGTGGGATCTGTTGGACAAGTGGTCCGGATCGCATCAACAGATGCATCGGCTGATCACCCTATCCCCCAGGGCCAGGGTGTCTCTTCTGTGGTGGCTGCAGAGTGCTCACCTTCTCGAGGGCCGCAGGTTCGGCATACAGGACTGGGTCCTGGTGACCACGGATGCAAGCCTCCGAGGGTGGGGGGCAGTCACTCAGGGAAGAAATTTCCAGGGGCTGTGGTCAAGTCAGGAGACTTGTCTGCACATCAATATCCTGGAACTAAGGGCCATATACATCGCCCTGAGTCAAGCGGAGCCTCTGCTTCGCAACCAACCGGTGCTGATTCAGTCAGACAACATCACCGCAGTGGCTCATGTAAACCGCCAGGGCGGCACAAGAAGCAGGGTGGCGATGGCAGAAGCCACCAGAATTCTTCGCTGGGCGGAGAATCACGTGCAAGCACTGTCAGCAGTGTTCATTCCGGAAGTGGACAACTGGGAAGCAGACTTCCTCAGCAGGCACGACGTCCACCCGGGAGAGTGGGGACTTCATCAAGAAGTCTTCACACAGATTACAAATCGATGGGAACTGCCACAGGTGGACATGATGGCATCCCGCCTCAACAAAAAGCTACAAAGGTATTGCGCCAGGTCAAGAGACCCTCAGGCGATAGCTGTGGACGCACTAGTGACACCGTGGGTGTTCCAGTCGGTTTATGTGTTTCCTCCTCTTCCTCTCATTCCCAAGGTGCTGAGAATCGTAAGAAAAAGAGGAGTGAGAACAATACTCATTGTTCCGGATTGGCCAAGAAGGACTTGGTATCCGGAACTGCAAGAAATGCTCACAGAGGACCCATGGCCTCTGCCTCTCAGACAGGATATGTTGCAACAGGGGCCCTGTCTGTTCCAAGACTTACCGTGGCTGCGTTTGACGGCATGGCGGTTGAACGCCGGATCCTAGCGGAGAAAGGCATTCCGGATGAGGTTATTCCTACGCTGATAAAGGCTAGGAAGGACGTGATGGCAAAACATTATCACCGTATATGGCGAAAATATGTTGCTTGGTGTGAGGCCAGGAAGGCCCCTACAGAGGAATTCCAGCTGGGCCGTTTCCTTCACTTCCTACAGTCGGGAGTGACTATGGGCTTAAAATTAGGGTCCATTAAGGTCCAGATTTCGGCCCTATCCATTTTCTTTCAAAAGGAACTGGCTTCTCTTCCTGAAGTTCAGACGTTTGTAAAGGGAATGCTGCATATTCAGCCCCCTTTTGTGCCACCAGTGGCACCTTGGGATCTTAACGTGGTGTTGAGTTTCCTGAAATATCACTGGTTTGAGCCACTTAAGACCGTGGAGTTCAAATATCTCACGTGGAAGGTGGTCATGCTATTGGCCTTAGCTTCGGCTAGGCGTGTGTCAGAATTGGCGGCTTTGTCATGTAAAAGCCCCTATCTGGTTTTCCATATGGACAGGGCAGAATTACGGACTCGTTCGCAATTTCTGCCGAAGGTGGTGTCATCTTTTCATTTGAACCAACCTATTGTGGTGCCTGCAGCTACTCGTGACTTGGAGGATTCCAAGTTACTAGATGTAGTCAGGGCTTTGAAGATTTATGTAGCCAGAACGGCTGGAGTCAGGAAAACTGACTCGCTGTTTATCCTGTATGCATCCAACAAGCTAGGTGCTCCTGCTTCAAAGCAGACTATTGCTCGCTGGATCTGTAACACGATTCAGCAGGCTCATTCTGCGGCTGGATTGCCGCCTCCAAAATCAGTAAAAGCCCATTCCACAATGAAGGTGGGCTCTTCTTGGGCGGCTGCCCGAGGGGTCTCGGCATTACAGCTTTGCCGAGCAGCTACTTGGTCGGGTTCAAACACTTTTGCAAAATTCTACAAGTTTGATACCCTGGCTGAGGAGGACCTTGTGTTTGCTCATTCGGTGCTGCAGAGTCATCCGCACTCTCCCGCCCGTTTGGGAGCTTTGGTATAATCCCCATGGTCCTTACGGAGTCCCCAGCATCCACTAGGACGTTAGAGAAAATAAGATTTTACTTACCGGTAAATCTATTTCTCGTAGTCCGTAGTGGATGCTGGGCGCCCGTCCCAAGTGCGGACTTCTTCTGCAATGCTTGTATATAGTTATTGCTTACATAAGGGTTATGTTATGGTTGCATCAATAATATATTATCTTTTAGGATTTTAAGTACAGTAAATAAATAATTGGGAGTTTTAGTATGTATGTGTGTATGTATATATATGTATGTATACTGTATATATGTGTATGTGTGTAAGTATATGTATGTATGTATGTATGTGTATATATAGATATATGTGTGTATGTATGTTTATGTGTATGTATATATATATATATATATTATAATTTTTTTTTTTGAAAAGCGGTGGCAATGGGCGCTACTCCTTCCTTTCAGCTCACAAGTCTTATCTCCTTTAATAGTATTTAAACTTCTTTATGTTTCTGGTACACTCCCCTGTTTGTTTCTCTTATGGGTTGGCAGCCCTTTCCTCCCGTGGTTTGTTGTTCAGACAAACCTTTTGGAAATCTGGAAAATAAAAGTGAGAATAGGCGCCTTCTAGTGTAATAATTTATGTATATTGTGACCTTCACCCTCGGTATCACCCAAGTGATTCAAGGTGTACCGTGAATGGTGGAATTCCAACCACTTCTTTGAATAGCACAGTGTCACGGTTCTGACATATGATAGGATTAGTTGTCATCAATAATGGTCTGGTGGTCCTTTTCATAGGTTTTGACCTCACACTTCTCCTCGTTGAGCAGGAGGAACTGGAATTATCACTCCTGACTGAAGAAACTTCTGAACTGCCTCTTGCAAAGCCCTGGCCTTCGTTTCAACTATATTTATATTTATCTATATATAAGCACCTAGTATAAAAATGTAGGTTTTATGTCTTTCCCCTATCATCACCATTATGCACCAGTGGCGTGCGTTGAGGTCAGTGGCTGGTGAGGCACTGCAGCCATAATGTCCGCCGAGTCCTGCCAACGAAACCTACCACCGTGGAACCAATGCCCGCTACCGTCTCCATCCCTGATGCCTGCTACCCCCACCACTAATGGCCTAGGCCCCCCGCCACTAATTTGCATCTCAGTCCAATACCATCGCTGCCAATGCCCGCAGCCTGCCTGCTCAGAAAACTTGTGATGAGCAGGCGGCTAATACATTGTACATTTTTATAAAATAAATATTAGTATTTAGGACTGGGGAGGGAGTGGGAGGAGGACATGAATGCAATTTTGTTGTCGAGGGCTTCCATTAACTTAATAGCGCCGTGGGTGCGGTGCTATTGATTTAATGGAAGTCCTGGACAACAAAATAGCCAACAGTGGGTGACAGGGAGACGGTGACGCCAGGTAGTTGACAGCAGTGGGTGAGAGGGAGAGGGTGACAGGGAGAGGGTGACAGGGAGACAGTGACAGGGAGAGGGTGACAGGGAGACAGTGACGCCAGGTAGTTGACAGCAGTGGGTGAGAAGGAGAGGGTGACAGGGAGATGGTGACGACAGAGAGGGTGACAGCAGTCGCTGACAGGGAGAGGGTGACACCAGCGAGAAGGTGACAAGGAGAGTTTGATGCCAGGGAGACGGTGACAGCAGTGGATGACAAGGAGAGGGTGACACCAGCGAGAAAGTGACAGGGAGAGTGTGATGCCAGGGACACGGTGACAGCAGCGGGTGACAGAGAGTGAAGCTAGGGAGAAGGTGACAGCAGCGGGTGACAGGGAGTGACGCCAGGGACAGGGTGACAGTAGCGGGGGACAGGGAGTGACGCCAGGTAAAGGGTAACAGCAATAGCAGTGGGTGAGAGTATGACAGAGAGAAATAAAGGGTAATGGGGTTAGGCAGTGAACGACTTATAGGGCTATTTACTTACCTGGTCCTGGGCCTAGAACTGCAGTGTGACGCTTAAGGGCCCCATACACTAGACCGATAATGCCCGATTTCAGCCCAATTCGGGCATTCGGCCCGATATATTGGGTGAAATCGGGTATATTTGGTGTGCTTTCCCTCCGATCCGATGCGTGTTCCCGTGTGCATTGGATCGGATCCCCCTAGATCCGACATATCACGAGTGCTGAACTCGTTATATGTCGGATCCCGCAGCTAATGGATGGGAAAGTAAAAGATACATCGTATACAAAATAAACTGCATATGATATATCTAATACTATCCTACCAACAGGGGGGATGCAGGGAGGTTGGAGGAAATCTTATATGACATGACAGACCGTCATGTCGTATAAGTGTATAAGAAACAGCATTGGCACCCCCATCCTCCTCATATTTAAAATAGGGCCAGTGCGCGCAACAAAAATATAGGGACATGGCTTCATGGGGATAGGGGTGTGGCCACAAAATAATACCAATGCATATTAAGCTGTAAAATAGTCTCCATTATTCAAATTACGCCGCACAGTAGCGCCACTCACACACATTACACCAGGTAGAATCCCTGTCACACATTACGCCTGGTAGAGCTCACTTTTACACAATACGGCAGGTGTTGTCCCCTTTTTACACAGTACGGCAGGCATTGTCCCCTTTACACAGGATGGCAGGCATTGTCCCCATTTTACACATTACGGCAGGCATTGTCCCCATTTTACACATTACGGCAGGCATTGTCCCATTTTTACACATTACGGCAGGCATTGTCCCATTTTTACACAGTACGGCAGGTAGAGCCCCCATTTTACACAGTACGGCAGGCATTGTCACATTTTTACACAGTACGGCAGGCATTGTCCCATTTTTACACAGTACGGCAGGCATTGTCCCCATTTTTACACATTACGGCAGGCATTGTCCCATTTTTACACAGTACGGCAGGCATTGTCCCATTTTTACACGGCAGGCATTGTCCCCTTTTTACACATTACGGCAGGCATTGTCCCATTTTTACACAGTACGGCAGGTATTGTCCCCATTTTTACACATTACGGCAGGCATTGTCCCATTTTTACACAGTACGGCAGGCATTGTCCCATTTTTACACAGTACGGCAGTCGGCAGGCATTGTCCCTTTTTTACACATTACGGCAGGCATTGTCCCATTTTTACACAGTACGGCAGGTATTGTCCCATTTTTACACAGTACGGCAGTCGGCAGGCATTGTCCCTTTTTTACACATTACGGCAGGCATTGTCCCATTTTTACACAGTACGGCAGGTATTGTCCCATTTTTACACAGTACGGCAGGTATTGTCCCCATTTTTACACATTACGGCAGGCATTGTCCCATTTTTACACAGTACGGCAGGCATTGTCCCATTTTTACACAGTACGGCAGTCGGCAGGCATTGTCCCCTTTTTACACATTACGGCAGGCATTGTCCCATTTTTACACAGTACAGCAGGTATTGTCCCATTTTTACACAGTACGGCAGGTAGAGCCCCCATTTGCACATTACAGATTTGAGGGAAGGCGAGGGTCTGCCGCCAGAACCCCCTGATCGGCAGCATGTCTGTAAACGGAGGGGGTGAGGGCAGGAAGCTGGGGTATGTGGCTATGTAAGCTGTGGGGACTGAGGAGGGTGGAGGCACAGGGGCAGCAGAGCCCGCACTCACCTCATGCTCCCCCAGGCCGAGCTGCTTGAAGTCGGTGGCGAGGGAGATGCTCCGGCTCCTGTCCCACGTGCCCAGTGCGGGGAACTGCTGCCGGGTGCTTTGTGGCCAGCCGCGGTGCGTGTACTCCGAGCGTGTAGGCTCCGGCTAACGGAGACACTGACGGCACCGTGCACCCCCCCTCTACCAGATCTGACACTATACAGGGGGGGGGGCTGCGGGATAGGCTGGGGGACGGGCGGCCGGGGATGGCGGGGCATGTTCCTTGGTGCCCCCCTCCCGAATCAACCTCCGACCAATCAATTCTGACTAAAGTGACAGGGGCGTGCTTTCATATGGGCTGAAAGCACGCCCCTGTCAAAGCGGCACTTGTACTAGGTGCCGCTTACAGGGATTTTTTTAATGGGATTTTACTGTCCATCGCCTGGCCCCGCCCCCCGCTTCCGGCCCTGTCAAGCTGACATCGGGAGGCACCAAGAAAGGTGCCTCCAAAACACTTTAAAAACAGATTTTTATAAAGGTAATAATTATTAAAATAATATTATGACTAAAGCAGATACTTATGACACAGAATATATGTCATAAGTATCTTCTTTCTATTATTTTAATCATTATGACAGGGGAGGCACTGCCTCCCCTGACTGCACGTCCCTGTTATGCACTTTTGTTTTCTTTCTTTTTTCTCATCAGCTGATTTATTAAGCCTATAGTTTAAATTATTTCTTTATTTCCAATAATTTTCACACTGAGAATAAATTATAGTTTACATATTTACATACCTCCCAACTGTCCAGATTTTCGCGGGACAGTCCCGTTTTTTGGGGACTATCCCGCTGTCCCACCCGCGGGCCGCAGTGTCCTGCGGGTGGGACAGACAGAGGGATAGGGGGCATGCCAGCGGCTCATAGAGCGCTGGGCATGCCCCCTCAGTGACGAAAACGGGGGTGTGGGCTGCAATCGTGGGTCCTCCGTGTAGCCACGCCCCTTTTCTGAGGACACGCCCCTTTCTCGGGAGCGTGGCCTATTTCAACAAATCAAAAGTTGGGAGGTATGTATTTCATTTATTATTTTTGACACTAATCCCACATTAGTATATTATTTTGCACTCATTCACTCCGAATCTATAGAGAAGTATGGATTGTAGATTTGTTTTCTTCCCCACACTCATCTGTCCTATTAACTTAGTAGGCAGAAAGTGAGGTCATTCTTTTAGGAGGTATAAGTATCACCTCCTATGTTCCCTCTCAGTTATCCACTGGACTCTGAGAGGAACACATCATCATTTTTATGTAAGGAACAGATTTTTCCTCTTTTCACTGCCCTCATATACTAAGACCTGCAATATTGTTGCTAAAATCCTCATTGTGAGGTTTTAAACTTTATGATGTCTTTGTATCCTCATAAATATATTAGAGATGAGCGGGTTCGGTTTCTTTGAATCCGAACCCGCACGAACTTCACTTTTTTTTTCACGGGTCCGAGCGACTCGGATCTTCCCGCCTTGCTCGGTTAACCCGAGCGCGCCCGAACGTCATCATGACGCTGTCGGATTCTCGCGAGACTCGGATTCTATATAAGGAGCCGCGCGTCGCCGCCATTTTCACACGTGCATTGAGATTGATAGGGAGAGGACGTGGCTGGCGTCCTCTCCATTTAGATTAGATTTAGAAGAGAGAGAGAGAGAGAGATTGCTGTGATACTGTAGATTAGAAGAGAGTGCAGAGTGCAGACAGAGTTTAGTGACTGACGACCACAGTGACCAGTGACCACCAGAGACAGTGCAGTTGTTTGTTTTATTTAATATATCCGTTCTCTGCCTGAAAAAAACGATACACAGTCACACAGTGACTCAGTCTGTGTGCACTGCTCAGCCCAGTGTGCTGCACATCAATGTATTGTATATAAAGCTTATAATTGTGGGGGAGACTGGGGAGCACTGCAGGTTGTTATAGCAGGAGCCAGGAGTACATGATAAATAATATTATATTAAAATTAAACAGTGCACACTTTTGCTGCAGGAGTGCCACTGCCAGTGTGACTAGTGGTGACCAGTGCCTGACCACCAGTATATTAGTAGTATTGTATACTATCTCTTTATCAACCAGTCTATATTAGCAGCAGACACAGTACAGTGCGGTAGTTCACGGCTGTGGCTACCTCTGTGTCGGCACTCGGCAGGCAGTCCGTCCATCCATAATTGTATTATAATATATACCACCTAACCGTGTTTTTTTTTTCGTTCTTTATACCGTCGTCATACTAGTTGTTACGAGTATACTACTATCTCTTTATCAACCAGTGTACAGTGCGGTAGTTCACGGCTGTGGCTACCTCTGTGTCGGAACTCGGCAGGCAGTCCGTCCATCCATAATTGTATTATAATATATACCACCTAACCGTGGTTTTTTTTTCGTTCTTTATACCGTCGTCATACTAGTTGTTACGAGTATACTACTATCTCTTTATCAACCAGTGTACAGTGCGGTAGTTCACGGCTGTGGCTACCTCTGTGTCGGCACTCGGCAGGCAGTCCGTCCAACCATAATTGTATTATATACCACCTAACCGTGGTTTTTTTTTCATTCTTTATACCGTCGTCATACTAGTTGTTACGAGTATACTACTATCTCTTTATCAACCAGTGTACAGTGCGGTAGTTCACGGCTGTGGCTACCTCTGTGTCGGCACTCGGCAGCCCGTCCATAATTGTATATACCAGTGACCTAACCGTGGTTTTTTTTTCTTTCTTTATACATACATACTAGTTACGAGTATACTATCTCTTTATCAACCAGTCTATATATTAGCAGCAGACACAGTACAGTGCGGTAGTTCACGGCTGTGGCTACCTCTGTGTCGGCACTCGGCAGCCCGTCCATAATTGTATATACCACCTAACCGTGGTTTTTTTTTCTTTCTTTATACATACATACTAGTTACGAGTATACTATCTCTTTATCAACCAGTCTATATATTAGCAGCAGACACAGTACAGTGCGGTAGTTCACGGCTGTGGCTACCTCTGTGTCGGCACTCGGCAGCCCGTCCATAATTGTATATACCAGTGACCTAACCGTGGTTTTTTTTTCTTTCTTTATACATACATACTAGTTACGAGTATACTATCTCTTTATCAACCAGTCTATATATTAGCAGCAGACACAGTACAGTGCGGTAGTTCACGGCTGTGGCTACCTCTGTGTCGGCACTCGGCAGCCCGTCCATAATTGTATACTAGTATCCAATCCATCCATCTGCATTGTTTACCTGAGGTGCCTTTTAGTTGTGCCTATTAAAATATGGAGAACAAAAATGTTGAGGTTCCAAAATTAGGGAAAGATCAAGATCCACTTCCACCTCGTGCTGAAGCTGCTGCCACTAGTCATGGCCGAGACGATGAAATGCCAGCAACGTCGTCTGCCAAGGCCGATGCCCAATGGCATAGTACAGAGCATGTCAAAACCAAAACACCAAATATCAGTAAAAAAAGGACTCCAAAACCTAAAATAAAATTGTCGGAGGAGAAGCGTAAACTTGCCAATATGCCATTTACCACACGGAGTGGCAAGGAACGGCTGAGGCCCTGGCCTATGTTCATGGCTAGTGGTTCAGCTTCACATGAGGATGGAAGCACTCAGCCTCTCGCTAGAAAACTGAAAAGACTCAAGCTGGCAAAAGCACCGCAAAGAACTGTGCGTTCTTTGAAATCCCAAATCCACAAGGAGAGTCCAATTGTGTCGGTTGCGATGCCTGACCTTCCCAACACTGGACGTGAAGAGCATGCGCCTTCCACCATTTGCACGCCCCCTGCAAGTGCTGGAAGGAGCACCCGCAGTCCAGTTCCTGATAGTCAGATTGAAGATGTCAGTGTTGAAGTACACCAGGATGAGGAGGATATGGGTGTTGCTGGCGCTGGGGAGGAAATTGACCAGGAGGATTCTGATGGTGAGGTGGTTTGTTTAAGTCAGGCACCCGGGGAGACACCTGTTGTCCGTGGGAGGAATATGGCCGTTGACATGCCAGGTGAAAATACCAAAAAAATCAGCTCTTCGGTGTGGAGGTATTTCACCAGAAATGCGGACAACAGGTGTCAAGCCGTGTGTTCCCTTTGTCAAGCTGTAATAAGTAGGGGTAAGGACGTTAACCACCTCGGAACATCCTCCCTTATACGTCACCTGCAGCGCATTCATAATAAGTCAGTGACAAGTTCAAAAACTTTGGGTGACAGCGGAAGCAGTCCACTGACCAGTAAATCCCTTCCTCTTGTAACCAAGCTCACGCAAACCACCCCACCAACTCCCTCAGTGTCAATTTCCTCCTTCCCCAGGAATGCCAATAGTCCTGCAGGCCATGTCACTGGCAAGTCTGACGAGTCCTCTCCTGCCTGGGATTCCTCCGATGCATCCTTGCGTGTAACGCCTACTGCTGCTGGGGCTGCTGTTGTTGCCGCTGGGAGTCGATGGTCATCCCAGAGGGGAAGTCGTAAGCCCACTTGTACTACTTCCAGTAAGCAATTGACTGTTCAACAGTCCTTTGCGAGGAAGATGAAATATCACAGCAGTCATCCTACTGCAAAGCGGATAACTGAGTCCTTGACAACTATGTTGGTGTTAGACGTGCGTCCGGTATCCGCCGTTAGTTCACAGGGAACTAGACAATTTATTGAGGCAGTGTGCCCCCGTTACCAAATACCATCTAGGTTCCACTTCTCTAGGCAGGCGATACCGAGAATGTACACGGACGTCAGAAAAAGACTCACCAGTCTCCTAAAAAATGCAGTTGTACCCAATGTCCACTTAACCACGGACATGTGGACAAGTGGAGCAGGGCAGGGTCAGGACTATATGACTGTGACAGCCCACTGGGTAGATGTATGGACTCCCGCCGCAAGAACAGCAGCGGCGGCACCAGTAGCAGCATCTCGCAAACGCCAACTCTTTCCTAGGCAGGCTACGCTTTGTATCACCGCTTTCCAGAATACGCACACAGCTGAAAACCTCTTACGGCAACTGAGGAAGATCATCGCGGAATGGCTTACCCCAATTGGACTCTCCTGTGGATTTGTGGCATCGGACAACGTCAGCAATATTGTGTGTGCATTAAATATGGGCAAATTCCAGCACGTCCCATGTTTTGCACATACCTTGAATTTGGTGGTGCAGAATTTTTTTAAAAACGACAGGGGCGTGCAAGAGATGCTGTCGGTGGCCAGAAAAATTGCGGGACACTTTCGGCGTACAGGCACCACGTACAGAAGACTGGAGCACCACCAAAAACTACTGAACCTGCCCTGCCATCATCTGAAGCAAGAAGTGGTAACGAGGTGGAATTCAACCCTCTATATGCTTCAGAGGTTGGAGGAGCAGCAAAAGGCCATTCAAGCCTATACAATTGAGCACGATATAGGAGATGGAATGCACCTGTCTCAAGTGCAGTGGAGAATGATTTCAACGTTGTGCAAGGTTCTGATGCCCTTTGAACTTGCCACACGTGAAGTCAGTTCAGACACTGCCAGCCTGAGTCAGGTCATTCCCCTCATCAGGCTTTTGCAGAAGAAGCTGGAGGCATTGAAGAAGGAGCTAAAAGGGAGCGATTCCGCTAGGCATGTGGGACTTGTGGATGCAGCCCTTAATTCGCTTAACAAGGATTCACGGGTGGTCAATCTGTTGAAATCAGAGCACTACATTTTGGCCACCGTGCTCGATCCTAGATTTAAAGCCTACCTTGGATCTCTCTTTCCGGCAGACACAGGTCTGCTGGGGTTGAAAGACCTGCTGGTGACAAAATTGTCAAGTCAAGTGGAACGCGACCTGTCAACATCTCCTCCTTCACATTCTCCCGCAACTGGGGGTGCGAGGAAAAGGCTCAGAATTCCGAGCCCACCCGCTGGCGGTGATGCAGGGCAGTCTGGAGCGACTGCTGATGCTGACATCTGGTCCGGACTGAAGGACCTGACAACGATTACGGACATGTCGTCTACTGTCACTGCATATGATTCTCTCAACATTGATAGAATGGTGGAGGATTATATGAGTGACCGCATCCAAGTAGGCACGTCACACAGTCCGTACTTATACTGGCAGGAAAAAGAGGCAATTTGGAGGCCCTTGCACAAACTGGCTTTATTCTACCTAAGTTGCCCTCCCACAAGTGTGTACTCCGAAAGAGTGTTTAGTGCCGCCGCTCACCTTGTCAGCAATCGGCGTACGAGGTTACATCCAGAAAATGTGGAGAAGATGATGTTCATTAAAATGAATTATAATCAATTCCTCCGCGGAGACATTGACCAGCAGCAATTGCCTCCACAAAGTACACAGGGAGCTGAGATGGTGGATTCCAGTGGGGACGAATTGATAATCTGTGAGGAGGGGGATGTACACGGTGATATATCGGAGGGTGAAGATGAGGTGGACATCTTGCCTCTGTAGAGCCAGTTTGTGCAAGGAGAGATTAATTGCTTCTTTTTTGGGGGGGGTCCAAACCAACCCGTCATATCAGTCACAGTCGTGTGGCAGACCCTGTCACTGAAATGATGGGTTGGTTAAAGTGTGCATGTCCTGTTTTGTTTATACAACATAAGGGTGGGTGGGAGGGCCCAAGGATAATTCCATCTTGCACCTCTTTTTTCTTTTCTTTTTCTTTGCATCATGTGCTGATTGGGGAGGGTTTTTTGGAAGGGACATCCTGCGTGACACTGCAGTGCCACTCCTAAATGGGCCCGGTGTTTGTGTCGGCCTCTAGGGTCGCTAATCTTACTCACACAGTCAGCTACCTCATTGCGCCTCTTTTTTTCTTTGCGTCATGTGCTGTTTGGGGAGGGTTTTTTGGAAGGGACATCCTGCGTGACACTGCAGTGCCACTCCTAGATGGGCCCGGTGTTTGTGTCGGCCACTAGGGTCGCTAATCTTACTCACACAGCTACCTCATTGCGCCTCTTTTTTTCTTTGCGTCATGTGCTGTTTGGGGAGGGTTTTTTGGAAGGGACATCCTGCGTGACACTGCCGTGCCACTCCTAGATGGGCCCGGTGTTTGTGTCGGCCACTAGGGTCGCTAATCTTACTCACACAGCTACCTCATTGCGCCTCTTTTTTTCTTTGCGTCATGTGCTGTTTGGGGAGGGTTTTTTGGAAGGGACATCCTGCGTGACACTGCAGTGCCACTCCTAGATGGGCCCGGTGTTTGTGTCGGCCACTAGGGTCGCTAATCTTACTCACACAGTCAGCTACCTCATTGCGCCTCTTTTTTTCTTTGCGTCATGTGCTGTTTGGGGAGGGTTTTTTGGAAGGGCCATCCTGCGTGACACTGCAGTGCCACTCCTAGATGGGCCCGGTGTTTGTGTCGGCCACTAGGGTCGCTAATCTTACTCACACAGTCAGCTACCTCATTGCGCCTCTTTTTTTCTTTGCGTCATGTGCTGTTTGGGGAGGGTTTTTTGGAAGGGCCATCCTGCGTGACACTGCAGTGCCACTCCTAGATGGGCCCGGTGTTTGTGTCGGCCACTAGGGTCGCTAATCTTACTCACACAGCTACCTCATTGCGCCTCTTTTTTTCTTTGCGTCATGTGCTGTTTGGGGAGGGTTTTTTGGAAGGGCCATCCTGCGTGACACTGCAGTGCCACTCCTAGATGGGCCCGGTGTTTGTGTCGGCCACTAGGGTCGCTTATCTTACTCACACAGCGACCTCGGTGCAAATTTTAGGACTAAAAATAATATTGTGAGGTGTGAGGTATTCAGAATAGACTGAAAATGAGTGTAAATTATGGTTTTTGAGGTTAATAATACTTTGGGATCAAAATGACCCCCAAATTCTATGATTTAAGCTGTTTTTTAGTGTTTTTGGAAAAAAACACCCGAATCCAAAACACACCCGAATCCGACAAAAATAATTCGGTGAGGTTTTGCCAAAACGCGTTCGAACCCAAAACACGGCCGCGGAACCGAACCCAAAACCAAAACACAAAACCCGAAAAATTTCAGGCGCTCATCTCTAAAATATATACATTTCGTCTTACTGGATGTAATTATGATGCTATATTTAACACTGAAAATATATCTAAAATTGCCCTTATATTAAATGACTATAAGCAGCTGTTTGTTATACGTACAACTCTGAAATTTCTTATGTTTCTTGCTACATTCAGAATATGCGCCTTATGCGCTGTATAATTATTTAGATATTATAGAACATAAATAGAATATTCATTTGAATATTGTCATCTAATATTATATTTCATATGTGCTTTATACATTATACAAAGGTAAATATTGTTTGTACTTACCTTTTGATTGAGCATATGAAACCGGGTGAGGCTATATCTAAGTTGATGAACTATGTTTATTTTAATGTTCCCATGTTGAAATTTTGCTAATTAATCATTTTAGGCATGTTATGCCCAGTGCTCTATATGCTGAAAGTTGATCATCATCCACAACAGTTCAGTGATACCCTCATACCACCTGTTCCCTCCCGCTTATTTATTTTCTGTACTTAAAATCCTAAAAGATAATATATTATTTTATCCATCAGGTTATATATACCTACCTCAACT